>NC_090021.1:115566073-116191073 GCF_037176765.1 Anolis sagrei
TAATTAAAATGCCACATCTTAATTGCACTTTGTTGGAACACATAAGAGATAGCGGAAGATTTCCTGCGGGCAGCAGGAAGGTTTTATTTACAATTTGTTTGTGGACATGTGCCCAGATTTTTAGCTTACCTATCATTTGCTACACGCTGGGTTTGTTGCCTACAAGCTGCCTTTCCTAATGGTTTGGGATTGTGCCATGCATTTCCAGTAGTAGCTATCTCAGGTCAGGGTTAAATCTAGTAACTTTGCCACATAAAATCTTTATACCATTTAGTTGTTTAATAAAGCTTCTTTAAACTAACTGAGATGCAGTCAATATTTTCTTTTATACAACTCTTTCTACCACTCTTTGTGCATGTTAAACACATTACCAATCTGTTCTACTGAGCAGAAAGTCATGCCTCTATTGAAAATATTTTGTTCAACTTTTCATAGATTTGAAAACCAAGAGCTGATCCACACATTTGTTCTACACAACAACTGTACAATTAGACCATCACAAATCAAACTTCTCAAAAGAAAATTCAGAGCACCTCCCATCAGCTCACACATAATGTTTTCAATTGAATTGGTTCATACATTCAGCTGTCAATAATCCAGTCCAAAGAAGCAAGAATATAGAATATGAGGGTTAGATCCATGGTAATACAAGTTGGGAGTGAAAAAGGTATTGTTTGAAACCCCAGAAAGTCAACACTAATTAGTATCAATTCTTTCCTTTACTTGGACTGTCAACTGTGTGGAGTCCCTTACTGACTTGGGTGGAATCAGGTCAGAGGTGCAGAGTTGTCCTGACATGTAGCAATGGGACTTCAAATATAACAGACTGGGCCACAAGTCAATGTTGGAAAACTCCGAGAGCTCAGGTGCATCACTCAAGAGTGACTGAGGAGAGGATCTAGTGAGGGCCGAGTTCAAAACCCATACCAGACACTTCTTCTTTGTAGCTCATGTGAAATCATAAAATTGTTTAAGTAAAGTCATCCTATTTCCCCTGAAATGTGGTCTCTGGTCTCTTTATTTCTAGATATGACTCTTCAGCAAGTTGAGCATAAGGGGAAAAGGACCATTTGCTACAATCAATGTAAATAAACAGAAAAACACAACAAAAAGAAAGAAAACTCTTAGAAAAGATCTGAAAAATGACAGGGAAATTTAAACCAAAAGCAGGGGAAACAATGTATGATCAGTACAAGAGAGGATACTGATGAACTATTTAAAAGAGATGAGGTTATAACATATTCTTTCACATAAGAAGTCTGTGTACCTATTTTTCAGCATATTAGGGAACATGGGATTTTCTTGGTCAGAGTGATGCAGACAGTTCTGGGTGAGGGACACACAGGGGACATCTCTGAAGAATGAGTCAGTTCTCAGACACAGACTCATCAAGCTCACTGTTACCTTTTCATTTTGGCCCATATGGGAACCAAAGGCTACTAAAATGACATTCATTCCAATTCCAATTCCAATCAAAATTTGTTTCAAATATGACAATGCTCCACAGAATGCATTCCATACCACAAGGAAAGGAACACTAGGGGCTGATATTATTGCACTGATATCTTGTTCAAATAAAGTGAAGTTCAAAATTTTACAACAAAGACCTTTTTTTCCATTTATGGCAAAATAAATCCCAGTTGTCCAAGATAGGATAACAAAAAAAAAGTCACTAGGGAAGATGTTGCAAAAATGTTTTGTATTATGGAATGCATTAAATAATTTCAGAAGAAAAACAGTATGTTCTCCATAGGTCAATGCAAAGACCTTGATTGTTTCAAACATAAGAAATTATGGTTTGATCTAAAAGAAATGTACCTATCATAACACCTGATAGGCCTGAGCAATAAAGATACTGAAATAGTAAAAGTCTTTCTATGCATTGACACAGTTATTAACTAAATGGAGAACCATGACATAAAAAGACTTGACAGGGCAGCAATGAAAGAAGTAGATAATATCCTCAAGACAAACAAATGGGTTCTAGAACAACTCAAGTCTGGATTAGAAACTAAGATGACTAAATAGACTGTCATATTTGGATGTATTATGCTTTATGATGTACATGACTTCCTGGAATAGATGATCATGTTTAGTAAAGTGAAAGCAGCAGGAGAAGAGGGGGAAAACATACTGCACATTGATCAATCAATCAAGGAAGTCGCTGCCTTGAATCTGGAAAGTTTGATATGGGTAGTTGATGAATGGATAGTTGATTAATGGGGCTACTGAAGGCATCTCATTCATAGGGTCACATAAGTCAGTGTTGACTCAAGATCAAATAATAACAACAACAATGTTGATTGAATGTATTTTTTCCTAGCACAACCATCATTGATATCAATAAATGCACATTCATCCTATGGCGGGAATGCGCTTGGCATATGTAACCAAATCAATAATTTTGGTTTTTTAAAATAAAAATATCATGATGCACTTGGTCCATTTGTTGTAATAGAAATGTTAGGTTATGTTGTCTTTTGCATTACATTTTATAAGTAGAGGTGGTGGTATTATGTGTTTGTTTTCTTAATGGTTTTTAGCAATTAAATGTGTCTATTGACATCTAAATGTAGCCTCACAAGGTAAAGCAAGCAACATTTGTTTATTATAACAAAAAAAAGTTAATTATAATACTTCTCCAATCTGTGCCCTATACTTCTCAAAAACGCATTAACAAAACAACAAGTAGGATATAACATTATCACAATGTTTACCAGTAAAAGTTCAATATCTAGTGGCTTGTTTGGTAAAGAAAAATTCTAATTTACAATTGTAGCTATTTCAGTGAGAAGTGGTGGAGTTTAATCCAATTCAGGCCTCAAAACAATGTAGTTTTCTTGATTGTAGTTGAGAGAATGACAATACTAGCAGGCTAAGATGGGCTACCCTCACAGTCATTGGATTCTACTGTTGCTGATCTTTTAAATCCAACAACAGGCATCTATTTCACTGAAATAATGGTGGCCAGGTAAGTTTTTCTTCCTTTAAAGGGCTTATTTTGAAGGGCTTTGGGGTAGATAAATGCCATCCCAATTACAATTGGAATAACATGCAGCCACTCTCCCCAAGATAGCCCAGGTTTTAGGTAGATTGTAGGGACAGAACTGCATGCCAAAGCCGGTTTTAACAACCCACTTTTGTTCACATTTCTAGCCTGTGTGAAAGCACCCTGAAAGAGCTGAGGATGTTTAGCCTGCAGAAGAGAAGTTTGAGGGGAGACATGATATGTTTAAATATTTGAAAGGATGTCACAAGGAAGAGGGAGCAGCCTTGTTTCCTGCTTCATTGCAGACTAGGACTCAAAGCAATAAGTTCAAATTACAGGAGAGATACAATCTGAACATTATGAAGAACTTCCTGATCATATGAGCAGTTCAACAGTGAACCTCTCTGCCTTGGAGTATAGTGGAAGCTCCTTCCTTGAAGGCTTTTAAGAGATGCTGCTTGGTCATTTGTCAGGGGTGCTTTGATTGTGCTCTTCCTGCATGGCAGGGGTTGGACTGGATGGCCCAAGTGGTCTCTTCCAACTCTGTGATTCTATGATTCTATTAAAAAAATCTAATTCAAATTTAATTGTTATTTGTATCATTATGCAAATCTGTTTAGCAAGTTACTCCCATTAAACTCTGTCTTCCTTTGAAAAATAAAATCTTTATGCACCTTCTCAGTTTCATTTGAAATATATTCAGGAATTGTAGATAGTACTCATTCCTGAATCAAAAAGCAGACCATTACTTATTTTTATGTCTGCTAAATGTCATAAACATGTAGAGACAGGGATTACCGAGCCATTACATATCTATCTATTGATCCATTTTTCTGATTTGTGATTTCTTTATGGGACAGTCAGCAGTGCCTTGAATGCAATTTTGTCCATGAATGTGCATGAGGATTTAGATGGATTTAAAATGCTAGTAAAATGCTACTGTTGGAATATGAGCAGCCCACAAGTATCATCACCAAAATGTTACTGAAAGTGAAATTCACAGGGCCCATCCAGACAGGCCTAAAAACTTGAACCTTTCCCTGCTCACTTATGTACATTGACCAAACAAGCAGGGAGGTCAGATGCAGGATCACAGAACACAAAGGCAAGATCAGGAAACATTCCACTGATTCTATTCTGTATAAGCATTTTGAGACTTGGACTATGGCCCTGAATCATTTCAAGTACAGGTTTTAGAGGTGGTCACACCATCCAGGGACACTGATTTTCAAACTAAGCTTCTACAATAGGAATCTTTCTGAATTATTAACCCTACAAACAGAATATCCAAAAGGGTTAAACAACAGCTAACAATTTATTTCCTGCAGGCAGGCCTCTGGGAAAATCTTCAGACTGATACTTACAGACTAATACCTTTTTTTCATATAACTTTTTTTATTTTTTTTTAAAAAATATTTTATTGGTTTTCTTAGAATACATCAATACATCAATACCTTCAATAATCTTATATTCCATCCTCAATTCATTACATCAACCAAAGTGTATATATATCTTGTATATTTCCCCCCCCCACCTCTGTGCCCCACCCCTTCCGAGCCACTTCAATTTGCATTCTCTTTCCAAAATACCATTTTTTCTTGTGGAGGTAATTTCCTGTCTACTTCTTTTAAGCCATTCTCAATAAATTTTCCCCAAACTTTATCAAAATCATTTTCCTTCCATACCCCTTTCCTGACTCTTAACCTACATGTCAATTTATCATTTATTGCTATTTTCCATAATTCTTTATACCATTCTTCAATTGATATGTTTATTTTACCTTTACAATTCTTCACTATCAGTAATCTTGCTGCAGTTAACATGTTATCTATTGCATCTTTCTCTGTTTTTTCAATTTCTTAACATTATATAGTGACAAAAATGCAATACTTGTACTTTTCCCTATCTTCATATCCATTATAGCTTCTATCTCTCCAAATACCTTCCCCCAAAATTCATTTACATATTTACATTGCCACCACATATGTATATATGTACCCATCTCCTGGCTACCTCTCCAACAATTTTTTGTGGAATTCCTTCTAATATTTGCAATCTTTACTGGTGTTAAGTACTATTTCCAAACCAATTTGTAATAATTTTCTTTAACACATATCAATAAGTTCTTTAAATATCTTTGATCCCATAATTGTACCCAATCGGCTTCTTTTATTCTAATCCCGAGGTCTTTCTCCCATATCTCTCTTAATGTTACGTCCTTTATTTTTCCCCCTTAATATCAATTATTATCTTATACAATTTGCTAGTTATTCCTTTCAGATTGTGGTATCCTCCCGACACTCTTATTTTTTGTTTCATTTGTTCAACTTGTGTAAGTTTACCTCCTTCCCCATTATTTTTTATCCAATTCTTGAACCATTGCTTTCACTATAGACAATGGAACCATGCGAGTTTAATATCTCTAAACTTTTTTTATAACAGTGGAGATGTCACTAGTAATGACATCACAACCGCCTGACCAATGGACTTGCTATCTTAGCAATGGGTTGAGTTCTTTTGATTCCATACTCGCTACAGAGTAAAATGTCTTTGCAGAGTATACTGGTTAACAAGGACTTGTTGTGAGTATTACTAATCATTTTGTTGTACATAATATATATCTTTGTTATGAATGGTATATGTTTCATATAACTATGTAGTACTACCTTCAGCCACTATGTATGTTCCCTTCAGGATCCACTTTTAAAGAGCACTGTTACAGTTAGTGTTAGTAGACCACTTGCTTCAAATATTGAGTTTTTTGATAAATGAGTAAGTAGTATATGTGTGTGTGTATATATATTACACACACACATATACTATACATTATTGATGTTTCCAGCTGACAAGCTATATGTATGTATTAATATCAATTATTGTTTATAGACCCAACTACCTGATGAAGACCCCTGTGAGTCGAAACTGGTTGAATGTTGGAGTTTACTTGTGGGTAATAAAATATAGGACATTTACTGTGCAAGGATTTGGAGTCTACTCATCTTTAGTAAACATACAAGAACTATTTCCACACATATGAAGAATTTTTTCATCTTTCGAGAAAAGAACAAATTATTTCTGTTAAATGTGAATGTAATAATCCTATGTTTTACTGGCATTAGTATTTGCATGTATTCATTGGACTTCTATGTGTTTAGATACATTGCATCACTGTAATCAGTGGATACTGGTCTTTTTTGTTTACCGGAGGCAGCCAAACAAATTAATTAGGAACAAACCAAGGTTTCTCTGGTTTGTTCTAAATTAATTTGATAACCAGGTTCTTGTGGGTTTTTTTCGGGCTATAGGGCCATGTTCTAGAAGCATTTCTCCTGACGTTTCGCCTGCATCTATGGCAAGCATCCTCAGAGGTAGTGAGGTCTGTTGGAATTAGGACAATGGGTTTATATATCTGTGGAATGGCTGTGGTGGGGCAAGGAGCTCTTCCCTGCTGGAGCTAGATGTGAATGTTTCAGCTGAAATCTGGCTACCAGTATTAAAAAAAACTCTAAAATCACAACAGCAAAATAACAGAGAGGAAACAACCAGTAACATCTTAACACCTCTCAACAGGGGATTTTCCCAGGCTCAGCCAGGCCTTCAAATGCTAATGAAGGTGGTCAGCTGAAACATTCACACCTAGCTCCAGCAGGGAAGAGCTCCTTGCCCCACCCCAGCCATTCCACAGATATAAACCCATTGTCCTAATTCCAACAGACCTCACTACCTCTGAGGATGCTTGCCATAGATGCAGGTGAAACGTCAGGAGAAATGCCTCTAGAACATGGCCCTATAGCCCGAAAAAACCCACAAGAACCTAGTGATTCCAGCCATGAAAGCCTTCGACAATAAATTTGATAACCCATTAGATCCAGGCCTTCCTGAATGGCTCAGTTCTAATGGGGTATTGGGCCTGTGGAGACTCACTTCCGGTATTCTATCAGTTTATTTTCATTGATATCACAGTCCTACACACACACAAAACTTTGTGTCTTGGTTTTTCTGCCTCTTGCTGGGTTTATTTGGAGTGCTGATTCAAAAAATTGCATTGGATAGATCTCATCAACTCTAGTTTTTTTAGATATGGTGATCATGATTTTGTATTGGTGAGCAGATGAAGACTGGTATATGGCATATATTATGTATGTCAAAAACTAGAGCTGACAGGTGGAAACTGGTGCCATTTTTGGAACTGACAGGTCAGATATACCCAGAAAGAGGTCTAACATTTGAAGCACCAAAATATATGTTATCCAGTGTATTTTATTTCACTGATCATTTCTGACTTTTTAAATTAAGAAAACACATTTTTCTAAACATGCAGTTATTATTATTATTATCATTATTACTATTATTATTCTAATGAAGAAAATGTACTCTCCATATTAACACTGAATGAATAACTGATTTATGATCTTTGCAATATACTGCTATTAAGTTGTCGTTATTAACAGATGGCGCTGGCAGAATATGAGATAGCCCCACAAGACACACTCAAGGGAAGCTAAATCAGCTCCATTAGTATCCCCTACTTTTTCATCCTCATGTTCAGCTGCTATCAAAACAATCCATACATAAGATGAGAGTTTTCAGCCAGCTGACCACTAGAAAATGTCATTCTCTTAGGCCTTGTAAAATCAGTGTCTGCAGGACATATTTCAAAATGCTTTACAGTTTCCTGTGTACTTCTTCTACAGTACTGTGAGCTCATGATACTGCTTGAGCCCACACATGTCTATTTATAAATGTCAATATCAACCTATATGTATGAAGCAGTCACTCTGGAAGCAACCTATGTATCAATACAACATGTCAATAATAATATATGGTGAGATCAGGCATTAGGGTTCAGGGCATCACAGACATACCTTATCTTCAAAAGCTTTTGTGTGTGTGTCAGGAGAGACTTGAGAAACTGCAACAGCTGCATTTCTACCCTCAACAGCTGCATTCCTAACTTCTATACAGTCAGCACAAAGGTCTGAAAGGCAAGTCTAAGCTTCATCTTAAATTGTGAAGATATAGTGTGAATCAGGTGTGGCTGCTGTAATGGAAACACAGAGATCAGGAGGAGCATTTTTGGCCTCACACCTTCTTCATGAAAATTTCTAGATGTCCCAGTCCTTCCATTGTCACCTCCATTGTGCTCTAACATGGAAGGTGACAAGCACATAGCAGAAAGCTTCTGCTATACATGCTGATTTTCCAATTGAAAAATCTGGGTTCCAACTCTGATGCAGATCATCCATAGCAGAGGATTTCAAGCATCACCCTCCACATTCAGGAGTTTGAAAGTACTTAAGACAGATGTGGGTGGAGCTAGAGCACATCTTCTCGCTGTAGAATAACACTTATTATGAATGCTTAAGTCACCTAGGAATCTTCATAAATACAGCAGGATCTTAACACAAGCCTTTTCACACATGATCAACAATTAGTTCAGTCATGGGGAGACCATGGGAAAAAGGGAAGCTGAACACTACTTCCTTGATCATTCTGAATATGTTCTAATTCCGCATCATTCTGAGTATGTTCAAATTTAGCTCCTGAACCAAGCTTCATTTTTGTAACCTTATCCTTGGTTTGAAAACATTGTGTGTAGGGGTTATAGCCAAACTGTTCGTAAAAGAAGTGCTCAGTTTCTATTGTTTTCTGTTAGCAATAAGTGTCTTGCAAATTTTCTAAAACTCTTACAGGGAGAGGAAAACTACCAGACAGATCCCATTTCCCTCTGAAATCCAGAGCTTTTTATTTGCTTTTTTATAAGGAGTTTCTGAAGAAAGATTTTTAATTCCCAGTACAATATTTGTCTGAAAAGAAATATACTTTACACACTTATAGAGTAACTTTCTATTTCATCTGACAGTAAATATACAGACAGATAGACAGAAATAAATGCAGATATATCCCCTGGGTGTTTAATACTATGGTTAGAAGAAAGAATTATTCTCAAATCGATTCTCCACATCTGAATTGGTAAAAAATTGCAAAGTTAGCCTACATGAGTCAAGAAAATGAGTTTCATTTTGGGAAAAAAATGTCTCTGGAATGCTTTTTCAGGGATGTGGGAACAAGAATTGCAGCAAAGAGAATTTATTCTTTATAGATGTATGCATTTTTCAAATGTACATACGGGTTTGTGTGTATTGTTTCTATTGCAAGTCCTGAAAACATGCAGAATTTTGATGGAAGATGTACCCCCATCCCTTTTGTAGTTTCAGAAAATGAAAAATGAATACCGTATTTCACCACATAATAGTAATACTTTTCTTCCATGGGGGGAGGGGGGGAGTGACTGTTATATGCTGTTATATTTTTTTCATTGCATAATAGTTCCTTTGAGAGTGCAGCTGCATGGCAGAACCAAAGGGGAAAGATGGCAGGTGGGTGGGGGATTGTATTCATTCCCTTGCATGCCTGTCCATGGTACTGTGGGGCTTGACTCCCAGTCAACTCAAGCCCCATAGTGACAAAATGGAAAGAGCCAAATCAAGCCCTGTAGTGTCAAAATACTGCAGTCACCCCTTAATTCAATCACCTGGGCAATTATTATGTAGGAAAGAGCAAAATACCAATTTTGTCTTCCCCAAAAGGGGGGGGGTGCGACTATTATGTGATGATGACTATAGTGTGATAAAATATGGGCATTTCATTAGGAATAGGAATCCAACATGCTTCTTTGGATCTCTAACTTCACATGTGAACATTAGAGATGGAAATAATATTCTCAGTTTTCCCTCTGATTGAAAAACACAGTTATAAATAAGATCCCATATAGTCATGTAAAAGACCAGAAAGTTCAGTCAAAAATCAATCCCAAAAGCCTGGATTGACTTGTAAGTACTGCACCCTGACTCTTATTTAAAAAAGAACTTTTTTTTCTGAGCAGAGTAGCAAAAGGTGGAAGCATATTTCATCCCAGAACCTAAAAGATTCACCAATCCCTCTACACACAAAGCTGGAAAAAAAGTCAAGAAATTAGATATTTCTTTTTAAAATGCTTGCCATTTTATTTTGAGGGGTTTAAGTATATTTCCCTCCACCCTCCAGTTCAGTGCTCCTCATCTTATTTTAGTCTTACCATTTCATTCAAACAACATGGCTTTCCCTATCCCATCTCTGCTCAAAAGCACTTTACAGTCATTTAATTTGTCTGTATTGCCTCACTTATTCAAGCTGTTTCCTCACTCCGCAAATCCAATTTAAAATAAAAATAAAACCATAGTCCAGCAACTTGTGCAGTTTGGTAAACGACTTGTTTCTTTTCCTCCACTTTATTCTACATTTGGGGGAAAATATATACTGGATTAGAAGTACCAGGCAGTATGAAGCAAGCAATCTTCTATATAAATACATTTAAATTCAAGCCTTTGGGCATTTGCGTCAGTCTTCCATGTACTCACAGAGTAGAATACAAGTCTTCCCCCTTTATTTTAACAAGAGTAAACAGGAGGGTTTATTTATTCCTCCCAATTAGGATAGTTCATGTCAATCAAACAGACATAGTCTTTAGAAATATAGCTCTTCCAGACACAAACCAGAGTTGCTTCTATTAGCTAACTAAACCCCTGACTGGCATAAAATAACATATGAGGGAAATAAGTTGCAGTGAGTCAGATTCACTTCATCAGACCCACTGGCTTGAAGCAGCTTTTATAATCGCATATATTAAATCAACCTGTCTTGTTGCAAAACCAGATCCATTTATACTTAACAGCCAAAAGACAGATGTAAACTAAAGGGCTCCATTGAAAACTTGGAAGCACTGTATAGCACTTTATTTATTTATTTATTTATTTGATGCACTTATTAACCGCCATTCTCAGCCCATAAGGGTGACTCATGGCGGTGTACAGTACACATAAAAGACAGTTACAAAATCCATTTTCAACAACATATAACAACAAACACTTGATACTATTTGTCATAAAGACAAGTGGAAGTCCAAATTACTTTGATTTGCTATTCTGTTTTTAATTGTAGAAATCTGAAGCAAGCAGACTAGTAGACAGCAACAGGAAAGGAATGAAATCTTGCTGCCAAATTTTATTGAATTTGAAGGATAGTTATTCCAACTGAAGATATAGGAAAGGAGTCCCTGAAGTTTCGCCAATTATAGTAATGTTTAGACATGTGCGATCAATAAAAATGTTTCAAAGGTCATTACAAAATTAGGGGAGGCTGGAATTTTGTTTTTAAAGTGTTTCTAAGGTATGGTTAGTGAAAATTTCATTACTATATTGAGAGTAATGAAATTTTGTTGCATTTTTGTTATAGTAATTGTGCATAATTACTATAATTGGGGACAATTCAGGGGCCCGTTTCTCCCTTATTTTTTACAGCTACTGGGGTTAAACTTGTTACAGTGGTAGAAAACATTTACCACTGTTAGCCCATCAAGTTTCGGAATGTTTCATTTATTTACATATTTTGGGGAAAATTTCAAAGTTTTTATAAACAACATTTTCCTTTTAAAAAAACTTCAAGAGATATCTCCTTAATTATTTCTATACAAGATAGGAGATCATTCCCACCAACTTTCAGAAATATTCATACATCTGCTTGTTTTAGGGATTTTTTTAATGACAAAGACATTTTTTTAGAAAAAGCCCACAAGTGCTTTCTCATTGAATGTCTCTCATATTAACCAATAGAAACCAATATTAACCAGTTCTATGTTTTCATAGAATCCTAGAGTTGGAGGGGACCCCCAAGGGCCATCTAGTTCAACTCCCTTCTTCCAAGCAGAAGGGCACCTTCATAACTCTCATGGCAGATGGCCATCCAGCCGCTAAACTAATTGATATGCTTCCCCCATTAAGCTGGAAGGGACCACTAAGGGTCATCCATTTAGGGATTCCTTCCCAGCCCAGCACTGATTTACTTATTGGTATTGAAGTATCAGCCACTTCCCATTTTTGCAGACTCAACCGTTTCTTGGAAGTCTGGTTGACTGCTGCTATGGAGGGACAACTTTCTCCCCTCTCCAGACTGGGGCTTTCTGATATGAGCAGAATTCTAAGAAATGTAGTTTAGGGCAGGGCTTTATGAATTCTCTGCCATAGGACTCCTCACCTTCCCAAACTACATTTCCCAGAGTTCTGTGCTTTATTTCCCCAGGAACCCTACTTTCTCCATGCTTTTCCATCTCCTAATGGTGAGAGGTCATTAATTTAAAGAGGAATGGGAGCCTTTTTGGCTACTTACCATGAATATGAAATGAACTTTGGGAGACTTCTGAGCATTACACAATTAAAACATTATTGGGTAAGTTTTGATTCTTAAGTTTTAGGTGCAGGCCATGTTCATGTGTCGAATATCACTTCAGAAGTACAGATTTAACAAATTTTAATAGACTTACAAGACTTCCTAAAAATGTTTTTCACAAGACTAGTAATTGTGTGCAAGTACTACAAAAAGTAAAGAAATTTCATTATTCTCATTATAAAAACAAACTTTTCACTAACCATACTTTAGAAACGATTTAGAATCAAAATGCCAGTGTCCCCTAATTTTGTAATGACTTTTGAAATTTAAGAACAAATCTACAGAATCTATCTTGTTCATAATTTTGAACTGCTCAAAGTATGATAAGTTTTAGAAGTCTACTGATTTTTCAGATTCCTAAAAAGGAAACCACATAACATCCAAGAAAGTGCTGTGTCCATCAGAAAAATAAAATAAAATTTCAATGTATTTCCTTCCCCTACTTGATTAAGAACAGAATAACCATTTCCACAAACAAATTGGTTTATTGTACAAGACCAAGGCCATGACAAAAAGGTGCAAAATGCACAGAATTGTACTCTCAGAGCAAACAAGAAACAGAAGACACCAAACAAAGGCTGTCATGCTCAAACAAAGAG
The DNA here is from genome assembly GCF_037176765.1 of Anolis sagrei. Taxonomy (NCBI): domain Eukaryota; kingdom Metazoa; phylum Chordata; class Lepidosauria; order Squamata; family Anolidae; genus Anolis; species Anolis sagrei. Next base: position 115,578,926 of record NC_090021.1, read on the forward strand.
AAAAAATAATGTGAATTATCAATAATTACAGATACATTTTGGGAGGCAGAAGATCAAATTAGCACTTTGAGTCTCCATGGAAATTTATGCCAATTTTATCTAACTCTCCTTTTCTGGTCTTTTTTGCAGCCCAAGCAAAAAGGGCCACATTATATGTTACGTATTCATTGGAATCACTCACCAAAAACTGAAGAGAGGTCCCATTTTCTTTTATCAGCAAGGGTTTCAAAAATCTTTCTCTCTGGTCACTATACAGAGGACAATCTAACATATAATGCACAATGTCTTCTACCTGACACTATAGATACAGTCTTCTTTTTCCAATGGCACATTTTTATTACGACCATCTAATCCTAATCCTAACCCATTACCAAATCCATTTTTTCTTATTGAACAGACTAAAAATAAGCATTAGCATTATAGAATGGAGGCTTTTGTCTCCCAATTGCCTGATTCTTGCTGAATTCTTGGAAATGTAGTTTAGGAAAGCCAGGACCTCTCTAGCTGAGAAGGCCCTGCCCTGAACAACATTTCCCAGAAGTCTAACAAACCAGGGATTTGGGAGCCACCTTTTAAGGCTGCTGTGCTGGAAGGGAAGCAGGCTTCCAGCCCAATCCAGGGGTGGGGCGTGGCTCACCGCCAATTGGCCAGTCGGCCAAGCGATGGGAAACCTTCCCACCACTCAGGGGGCTTCTGGGAAGAAGAAACCCCCTGCGACTCCATGGCCAGGCGGGAGAGCGCCCATCACTGCAACAGGCCCCACCCGGTAAGTCAGGCAATGCAATTCTCAAATCCACAACTCTCTAAAGACACCACATAAACACCTATTTTCTCTCCTTCCTCTCCTCTCCAGTTAATTATTCTCCCAAATCTGCTTGTCTTTATTCCTGCTTATGAACTCCTGGCTGCTTTATGCCTTGTAACTTGCCTCGATTGCTTCTTGTCCTGCAGTGAGGTGAATTCTTCTTTTCTACTTTTTTACTAGCTCTGTCTCTGTCTTACTAGTCTTATCACCTTTCTCATCCAAGTCAAAGTTATACTGCACAGTAGGCTTGGGTAACCATGGAAAAATTTGGTTCTAAACTCGTTTTGTTTTTAGGGGGCCCTTGCGTTTCTTTTTTTTTAATAATTCCGTAATTTTCCTTTTAAAATTTTTGAAATATACGAAATTTTGTATAATTACGAATCGATTCGTTAATGGCGGACGCGATTGCGCAATATGCTAAAAAAACCTCCAAATGGGACAGGGGGAACTTCTGAAGCTTCCCTCTCCCTCTGTTGTTGACTGTTGGTGTGATAAAACAAACAACAACTATAAAACTTGCACCAGATATGCAAAAATAATTACGAAATAATTACAAAATAAATTGAAAAAATTGTTTCGAATCTAATTTACTCCTCACACTATTCCTGCATGGCTCAATATTGGATCGTAAGCTAATTTAAATACGAATTAATAACGAATTACGAAATTAACGAACGAAACCGCCCAAGCCTACTGCACAGCTATGTCACCATCTCACTGCTCCAGCTGTGACTCTGACTCTCCCAAATTCTTCCTGCTTTATCTTACATTTCTGCAAATATTTCTTAACAAACCAACTAATTACTTTTTGTTAATATTTTGTTTTTGTTTTTTTCCTGGAAAATCTTTGACCTTGTCTGTTGCTCTCTTTTGAAAGCATTCCTCTAACTGGCTAAGGAGTTTTTATATATTATTTTGATTAGTGGAACAGTTAGGTCAAAAAGATATCAGGTTGTAAAGCTTAATTGAACCAAAATCACACTGAAGTGATTTCCCCCAGCATACCATCTGAGTTCATTTTCATTCAACATTCATACTCCAGAAAAGTTTATTCACTGAACACAGAAAAATAACATACATTCATTTTTTGAAAGTCACTTCCTGAGCAAGTAACAGGTTCTGGCATTAAAACTGACTAAGGGAAGCAGTAATGACATAGACCTATGCAAGTTAAGTACTCATGGCAAAGACATGCAAAGCCATTCACATCAAAGTTAACTAATTAATATTTATTGTGGTAGTTGTTATGAAGCCTGTATTGCTCTTGAATTTGTCCTGCAGAAATTGATAGCAGACTTTACTCTTTATAACTAAATTACTGAAAATCTCTCTTTCATTCACATACAAAGTCCAGCTGAACAGTGGTCTGCTTATGGTTTTTTTGTCTTCTCGAAGTTTGATCCCCTTTAATCCAATCATTTGTTGATTTTTTTCCTTCTGGTAATAATTCTATTTGTAAGAATTAATTATTTTTTTAGCAATTATGATATAACGTAGCAAAGTATAGACATGACGTAGCAAAGTATAATGTGCCAGTAGACCTTAACTTTTGTGGCACAACTATAGCATCCTATTTATTTGTATAACTTTGGGTGTGGTCTGACAAGCAGGGCCATCTTAATAGTATTATAGCCCCCCAGACAAAGTAGTACACTGGGCCTTGCCTACACAAACATTCACAAGAATAAAAATGTGAAATTACCAATAAAATAAACATATATTAATTGGTATCATGTAATAAGTCTACAGTTTCTTTTTCCTCATTTTACTTTTTTATAGTTTTTCTAACCTTTCACCACTTAAATAGAATTCTTGGAAAACAAACAGCAGAGGTTCGACTTCCAATAATGGAAATGCACACTTCCAGCAATTGTTGTCTCCAGCTATTAATTGCCTCCTGTGAATCCATTACAATAGTCTACTTCCATAACATTGCAAGCAATAAAAACACCAAAATTTCTCTCACAAATGCAATCATGCCAACCCTCTCCCACAAATCTTTTCTCCTTCTAACAAGTAAGCAGAAGATTTGAATATTGAAGTGGGTGATCATAAAATTAGTATTTAATTCTGTTCTCTGCATAGATTAGCATGGGGCTCCTATGTTCATGGGGGACCAGGGCAACTGCCGAGCATGCCCATGTATTAAGACAGCACTGACATTAAAGCAACAGAGAACAAAAAGGGGGCTCAAAAGCTGTCTTGTGTTATGTCTTGTGTTCTGCTGTGGAGGTTGAGGAAATACAACATAAATGGACATTTTTTTCTTGTACCATAGGCCACTGTTGTAAACATTCATTACCCATAATAGTAACAGATTACTGATTACTGTCTGGAATATTATCATAAACAATTCATTTTTTTCTGGGCTATAGGCTCACTGCTATATTACATTTATTCATTTATTCATACATTAAATATCTATAAAATTCATTTTTTAGACGCATGGTCAACTTATGTTAATGCACGTGTACTTCCTCCTTTCTAAAATGACTTTCAAAGCCCAATAGATAGATAGATAGATAGATAGATAGATAGATAGATAGATAGATAGATAGATAGATAGATAGCTCCAATAGCCCAGTTGCATGACAATTTGCTTCTTGATATTCTTACACAAATGTACCCATTACTTCACATACTTTATAAACAAGCTGAACCTTGATGTTCAATAAGCTTGTAACAGATTTGTAAGTAGAACACAAATAACTATCCCAAGTTGCTTTTCCTTATCCTTCACATACACACTTTTATGTTCTTATTGAAGGAAATTGTATCACTTTGTTTCTCTTATTGTATTATCTCTGACTGCAATGTCATTCTTAGAATATATTCGTTAGAATCTGTCATCAATACCTTAGGACCTTATCCCAATTGGAGGGGGAGGTAGCATCATGCAATCGTGGTGTTTAGTCTTGTAGCTTTGCCAATCACTATGTTCCATTATTCATTACATTTGCCATGTTGTCTGAATTTGCTGGATTCTCTATTATTAACTGTTTTTATCCTTATTCCATGACCAAGTGGATTCTCTGCCCTCTCCCCCCCCTTATTAAAAAGGGTCTTACTTTGGCATCATGGGGATCAAATTCTCACAGTATTGAGATTCGCATTTAAAACATTAAAAAAAACAGAAAATCTCACTGTTAAAGGCAAAGAAAAATAATGATCTACTAGTGTAGCAATATTTCTTAATTTAATTTTTTTAAAAATATATATTGAAAATGATCTGCATAAAGTACTGGGGACTCACTGTTGGTTAGGAGACTGCCCACAGGACAACATATTTGCCAATGTCATTGATTCGATTCAATGTGGGTGATTCTGACAGCTCCCATCCCATGTGTTTTTGAAATGGAATATCCCAGTATCTCAGACTGTCTACTCCCTCCTCCCTTTTTTGGAGCTGTCAATAACATTTACATAGCAAATCGTGGTGGGTGGAGATGGTGGAAGTCTCCCTGCATCATGGTTTGGGCTCCATCACTTTTCATTGGCTCAATCGATTAGCACTGTTTTAAAATGGGAGAGGTGGGATATGGTGATAAGGTCCAAAGTTATAGAAAGGTAGTTTCAATTCTTCACCATCCCACAATTAAATAGCATTTCAACATGTGACAGAAATAAGCAAGTCATTCTGTCACATACTTTGCTTGCTTGCATGCATTTTTGATTCCTGATCTGCCTGCACAATTTCAGTGTTATGCATAGAAAGTCTGTGTCAGGTGTGTCCAAACTAATAACAGAAGACATTCAGCATTTCCTTTAGTGTTCACTTGAGTGACTTCATTTTCAGTGCTTCGAATAATTCCCTCTCTCTACATTTCTATTTTAAATGCTCAGTTCTCATACTTTGTTGTTGTTATTTTTAGGCTGCAGATTACCAAGCTGTTCCCTAGAGACACATCATATTTCTGTATATAAAAAGGAAACCCTCCAAAATCCCAAATACTCTGGGTGGCCAGTGGTCATGACACCTTGATTTTGTTCTTCTTTTGGGAAGGAGAGGGATGAAACCATGAGAGTCTTTTGCATTCATATATCCAAGAGATTGAAGATCATAAAATGAAAAAGCTCTCCTACTGAGAGTAAGAGGATTTCCGTTTATAGCCCTGAGCTATGAGGGTTTCTTTTTTATATATTTTTTTCCTGAGAATGAGTCCAACCTTGCAATACAATTTCAAAAGTAATAAGCGGTGTGAGATGTAGAAGGATCTCTTGTGGGGAATTAAAGAAAAACAAGAGAATTCCTTATAGTGATAAACAATGGTAGGTGAAATGTACAACAAAAAAATTATCCTTGAACATGATCAGTTGCAGTAAACATCACACAGTTTAATGTAATTAAATAAGGCCATTAATTTTTACAGCATGGAATTAGGTAATATGAAAGGAGAACAAGCGCATAATAATAAGATAAAATATGAAGAATCTATTTACTGTCTACCAGGGGTGGGGGGTGGTTCTTATGGGATCCACAATTCTCCCCATACACTAAAGCTAGGGAAGATTGTGTGTGTGTTCTCGTAGTATAGGAGAATTATATTTCCATCAGGTTGAGGTCAGTTTGGTCAGAAGACATAGTTAGGATAGAATACTGCTCATTATTTCTGCATGGTAATATTGTGTTCACAGCAGGAAACAGTTTCTGCAAAAAAAAAAACCCTATTCTATACAAATGTGGAACATTTTTGTTTGTTTGTTTCAGTTAGTTTTTGTACATCAAACAGTATTTTCTGCAAAACAAACAAAATTATCTGTACAGAAATGCTTAAAAAAAAACATTCTGTACATATGCTTCATTTTCTTAATATTCTAGACACATATTTTTCAACCATTGAATATATGTGTAAGGGCATAAATGTCCTCCGCTGCGATCTGAGAACATAACCCACCCTTATATTGCATCCTCGTTGAGCACAGTCTGTCTGAAACCAAGGCTTGGTTAGAATTAAAAAAATGAAAATCAACTGCAAGTTTGCCTGGCAAGGTCTAAGAGCATGGTAGAAACAAAAACCTCCCATAGTGATTTGAATTTGGATTCAAATTCTGTTAGAAGCAGCTTTGGGAATTTCAGGGTTTAATATGGCTCTGGGAGTAGACTTGTCTGCCTGCCTGTTGTGTTTTGATTTTTGCACCCCGTGATAGCTGCTCAATTGCCCATCTGTAAGTAAAGAGGTTATCAGAAAAATACCAGAAGTCCCCTGTGTTCTGTTTTGTAAAGGATGCTGTCTCTGTAAATACCACCCCAGTTATTTTGATCATTTTCCTTAATGATGGAATCTCTCTGTGTGATAATGGGCATCATCTTTCTGTTCCCCAGGCCAACAGAGATTTTGAATGGAGAATATTCATGCTCATAAAGCTCTTTTGCCTTGTGAGAATACATTTGCATAAACATTACCCACAGAAGAGTCACAAAGATATTGATGCTCAGGGACAGCAAATTTCCTTAAGAAGAATGTGTACAATCACTTGCACATACTGAGTGTGAAGCAAATTTACTGTTTTTTTTTCCCCTAGACAAAATACATATTGTGGCAATTACAAAACCCAGCCAATATATTGTTCCTAGCTATGTTGGAGGGGTCTAGGCAGTCTCATGAAAATTGCTAAAAGGTTGTCTTCATTGTATTTTGAGAGATTATCAGCAGATGGAGAATTAGGATAGAAAGTCACAATACAGACAGACTGAAATTTCAAGATATTTTATTATATCACTTCTTGTCAGGTTGGTGTATCAAATCCTGATTCCACAGGGAATGAGGACAAAAAAATGTGTTCATGCTTCAATAAGACCAATATGCTTTATGCATATTTTCACTATTGTGAGAAAAATCAGAAATGTGTATCTTTTTAGAGCATGTGATACATTTCAGTAAAGATTTCTGACATTATTTAAGCCTGTGCAAATCAGTGCCATTTTAATTTTACTGTTTTTCATTTTCTCCAGTGGTGGCTGGTTGCTTCTGTTTTGTTGGGATATTGAATATGTCTTGGGTTTTGACCAGAATTTAGAATGAGATATCAAACATTTTGGCACCTTAGATAGCTTATCTGAATTTGAATGGAAATTTAGAGTAGAATCATTTCTCCATGAGACCCAACAGCCCCCACTCCTCTTACATAAGCCCATCCTAGACAAACATAAACAAAACTGGAGTAATATTAAGGGCACAACACATATATTCAATAAATACACACTGTTATTGAGTGCAACAAATGCCTATTTTTATATTTGGATAAACTATACGCATAGACTTCCAAATCATTAGTATTAATGCTTTTCTGATCTCTCCACATAAAAAGGGGCTAGGGAAAGGTGAACATTAAATGAAGAGCCCATAATTCAAGGGATTTGTCCTCTCAGCAAATGCTACTGATGCTGTTGATATGGATGTGCTAATTATATTGATCAATTATTCTTGAAGCCATTTTTCAGGATGAAGGTTCCCATGTATATCCTAATGCATATCTTCAATTCTTTTGTATTCAAGTTGACCCAGTCATTCTGCTGGAGAAGGGGCAGAATCCATACACCAGTCACTTGTGCACCTATAGTTTCTACAGTCATTAAAGTGTGTTCACACTGAGGTTCTGCAACCCACAGATGGAGGAGAATTTTCATTTGATTCTCATTTTCAAATCCATGATGATTTGAAACTTATTCATTCTAAATTATAAATTCCATATCCCACTTCACCTTGATTGAAATCAAGGTAGAATGCATGTCTTTTCAACACTGTGCTCCTTAGGACTTCCTTTTTAAGTAGGCTAAAAGAGAGAGAGAGAGAGAGATTGTCTTAAGGTGATCTGGTGATTATATTAGTCAATGGGGATACAAATTTAGATCTTATTTATTTATTTAAAATTCATTTTAAAACATGTATTTCTACTTTCCCTGAGGACAGGCATGTAGCCGGGGGGGGGGGGGGCTTGGGGGGCTTCAGCCCCCCCCCCTCCCGAAATTATCATGGTGGTCTGCGAGAAGGCCTTACTGGTACATTATTTAAACTGTTACGTTTATTCATATGATGATCTGATCACCATGCTCAATATATCCCATATGCATGAGGGTATTGGGGTAACGATACAAAAGGTTTGCTAAGGTAGACCCTCTTTCACTCAGACTCAGCCCCCCCCCCCCATCAAACTCAGCTCCCCCCGAAACAAAATCCTGACTACGGGCCTGCCTGAGAAGTACAGAAATATGTATACTGTGGTAAAGGAAGTCATGCCAAATAATCCCAAGGGACCATCATGTCTTTCTTCAAGAGGAAATAGTGGGAAATTTAGATTAATAGCCAGACTTTTCATTTTAAACATGAAATCCCCATGTTGAAATAGTCTTTCCTTCTAGAAACTTTTTTAAAAGTTCCCAGTCCTTCCCGAACTCTGAAGGGTCTTTTGAATGAAGGTATCCTGTCAGAATGTCACTCTCTGTCACCTTCCACTTTCACAATGCATTCCTCTACTTCTGGTGTTTGAATTTGGATCTTATACCCCAGTCCAATACATTAGTAACAAACAGTAGCTCTCAGGTGAATGAATAAAAAAAAGTTATGTTTCAAAATCTGCAGTTTCTCAAAATTATGTATTCCACTGAAGTCAATGAAAATATTGACACAGTAGAGTGCATATTAGGAAAAAAATGCATCCAGTATATGAATACTTTGTGAAACAACAGATAAGGTGCCTATAGCAACATGAGTACATTTCAAAAAGTGCATACAGAAATGCAAAGGCAAGGAGAGATTTGCCAATCCATATCCACAAGTGATTACTGGACAATTATATATCTTGGCTTTTTGCTGTGCTCATCACACTGAGTCCTATTATACTTTCTTTCATTAATTGTGTAATGCATAAAAACAGTTTCTACTGTATTATTTATGCTGTAATATATCTACTGAATGTGATATGTCTGTATATTATCTTTTTTCATGTTTTATGTAGATTGTTTTTTATTTGAGTATGCAAAGTGTATGTGGTTCAGCTTTGTCTTTGCTGCAGAAGTGCAGCTCCAACCATAAAACTAAATTTAATTCTAATAAAATTGCCCTCAATTAGAGTAAATGGAGAAGTAAATGATGCCACCATGGAATGAAATTTACATTAACACTGGAAAGGCAAGAGGGTGGATGACCTCCTTCACACAATTGCCTAGTGTAATTCCCACAGTAGCAGAAAGAATTCAAGTCTCACCCACCACTCACCCTCCCCAACTCAGTTGTTTCTTGATATTACAAATCAAACTGTGGTATTATAATGAAATGGACATAGATGCTTCCTTTGATAAAAAAATATGGGCTTTCTGTCCACCCTTTCTTTTCCAAACAATGACTTTTGCTCATGTTCCCTTGGAATTATTTAAGCAAATATAGGAGGTAGCACATTCAGAGTGCAAGAAATCACAGAAATAACCTGTTTGCAAGCTCATGGCTCATCCTTTGAGCACACAACATTTTTAGAAGTAAATTTGGATTATAATCTGATTTTTGGTATCAGATTACAAATGTAAACACAATCACTTACAAGTACATGTCTAAAAACCCTAAAATTTGCTCCAAAAATTTAAACTGAAGGTTTTAACAATTTCAAAATAAAGAGAGAACTATATTCGACATTCCTGTTTTTAAGGTCACTCTGGACCAGCAGCTTCTATATGCTTCTAACTCTATTCACTTTAGAATGACACTAATTGAGGGTTTTCCTACTAAGATTTATTCAGATTATTTTTCCTTTGGTCTTCCTCTAACACTGAGAAAGTTTGGCTTGCCCAATGGGGTACCATGGCCAAGCAGAGATTTTATCTTTGGTTTTCTAGTGTCTCAGTCTAGGGCTCCAACTATACCACACTGGGTTTAGAGATGTATCAACCAGAATTTATTTGATCATGGGCAAGAGCTATGAATTTGTGGCTGCTTTGTATTCACAATCTCTATGTATTCCTTTACTTGGGGGATGCATATGTGAAAGTCCTCTGATCTCCACTTCCCAAACAGCAGCCACTGTAATCAACAGGGGGCTGTTGCCTGTTGTTCAGGTAGCAGTTGGCTAATGTTCTTACTGTCTCCATGATTTAAGCTATGTCTGATGTGAAGGGGAGTTGTGACATTGATAGATTCTGTCTATCATAGCAGATATTGCTCACGTGAGCAAGAGAGGGATGAGAATACCAGTGAGCCATGTTCTAGGCAACAGGGACCAGAAATCCATCAATTGCAGCCACTGATTACCAGCAAGTCTGAATGTGTTAGATCAGCTACTGTAGTTACATACAAACATAATTTAGAGAGGAATCTGACCAATTGCCCCAACCACAACCAAGTGAAGCTTAAGGTGTGCAAGGGGGGGGGGCATTTGAAGGCCCCCATGAATGAGCCAGATTTGGTTGGCCCAACCACATGATGGGGACAGAGCAGCAAGATATCTCAAGCTGCTCCATCCCCATCAGTCTCCATCTCTGTGTGATTCACCCTCCTGCCCTAGGGATAATATGAGTATAAACTGGTTATGCAAAAGCCAGGAAATAATCTTTCCGTTTGCCTTTGGAGGGGGGGGGTCACCTACCCCACACTGTTTTAGACAGGTGTCATAATTGGCTTCGGGGTAGAGTCATTTAAATAGGTTTCTTGAGTCATTAGGTAAGATTCCAGGCCATGGAAAAGGTAAAATAATTATGATAGGTGCTGTGGCACACACACACACCCAAGGGTTGATTCCCACATCAGTTCTTATGAGTTTGGCATAAAATGTGAGCTCCCTTGGGGCTGGAATTAGGGTTCTAACTCTTTAGAAACTCTGTGGTTTGGGAGGGGGTACCCTCAGGATGTCCTTCCAGTGATGATTGGTTGAGAGATGCAGTCAAAGAATTTTGGTTGGCCTTCGGGATCTGATTCCTTGGTAAACAACATGTCCTTATACGTGGTCAGAGGGCGTGACACCTAGCCCAAAGACACGACTCATTAGGTGGCTCATAACCCATGATCTATATTCAACAGATTGATCCCCCTTAATGCATCCACTTTGCAAATTATTCCTAATTCTTTTAATAAATAGGTCAGAAAAATGGCCCTTTAGAGTCATTTTTCCTGTGTCTGGTCTCTTTCTTTCATGATGGGAGTTCAACTCTTAAAAACGTTGTTCCATTTTTGTATATTATAACTAAATTCTTTTTAACTCTATTAGAAGCTTATTTTGTTTTTAAAAATCTACTTATTTCAAGCCACAAACAGGGACAAGGCTATACTGTAGTATTCTACTTTCTGAGTCTGTGCAATGCTTTATGCTTTCTAGAGTTGTTAAACTTATTTTTCTCCATCCTCCTTTGAATTTAAGTTTTTAGATTGATGCTACTTCTTTGCTTCCAGAATCCTAGGGGAGATACTGCTTCCATTTGCATCATTTGCATCAGGGAGAAAAAGATCCCCAAATGTTCTACTACCTCTACTGTCACCTCTGCCTTTGCTTGTCACCCTTCAGAGTATTTTATGGATTCTTGGAAATGGGAACAGTAGGGAGTGTTTTGCAAAGCTTTTCCAAACTTCTTCAAAGATTTCTTTGGAACAGTGAGCAAGATTCTCAAGTATCCACGGTTACAACTCTCTGATTCAGAATTATTGCTGCTTTTATTCTGCTGGGCCCTCAAAATATTTTCACCTGGATAAAGAATATATGGATGTTTTAAACCTGCCTTTTTTGCCAGCATTATTCGGGACATCTTGGTACTATTTATACTGACACAAGAAATCTCTCTCCTCCCTTCCCTTTTAAGTAATAGTTATAGATGATTGCATAATTTGTTTCTTTGCTTTTCAGTCACAATATGACAAGAGAGTACTGGGTTTTAGGATTTACCCCCTCTTTTGTCATATACCCCTGCCTTAGAATCAATTGCTAGCAACAGCTTTCTTTCTTTCTTTCTTTCTTTCTTTCTTTCTTTCTTTCTTTCTTTCTAAAATAATACAAAAAACCACTTCAGATGCTGGTGATGTGGTAAGGAAAAAAAATCTCTTCCAGATTACTGCTTTTTCTCCATCCTCTTGTCACCTTGCCTTTGTGTCTAATGAAAGTAATTCAATCCATCAGTTCAGGCAAGCACATAGTGTTTATCACTAATAGGCACTGATGCTTTTTGTATGTCAAACATCACAGCCATGTTTGTCTTGTACAATACCACAGACATCACTTCAAATTTAAGCATAAAGGGTACATCACAGTTCGAAAGTGCCTAACCAGGGGATGGTGAGAGTTTAAAATGTCATTTAGCTTCCCTGTGAAATATACAATAGGGCAGTTAATCAATATCTTTCCAGCTCTGAAGGTTTCCGAGATAGTCTTTAACAAACAACCAAAAATAGATTTCAAAGATAACAGAAAAGTATCCCTGCCCCCACATATGTACATATGGATAAATCTAATTTTGATTTAAAATTTATCACTGTACTTAATAACAAGTTCACATGAAGAAAGAATTGTCATGCAAACAGAGCAGAGAAGGAAAATTAAATAATAAAGACACAGCCACCTTGAGGCAGCCACCTGTGATTTAGGCTATCAGCTTTGACACACATATGGAGCTCAATGTTTGTAAGGGACTCCATGGTCCCCACAACAAAGATATAACTATGGTAGGACTAGGACTAATCCCCATACCATGACAATCCCATCATATACTCGTCCTCTTGATGCACCTCACCTTATTTCTAGTGAGTAATTAAAACCCATAGCTTGTCCCCGCTGTACCTCCCACCAGCTAAATCGCTTAGGTCATCCTACCTTGTCCTATGTTCCCTGTTTTTATCTTCGCATTTTGGCCCAGCCCATTCTGATTAACTCTTTATCCTTAATCTTATTTTATTTCATATCCAATGTTATGTCCCATTATATTTTTACTGTTTACATGTTATTGTTTTATTGCTGTACTTTATTTTAATTTTATTGTGATTTTAATTTTAATTATTATTTGCTGTATGTATCTTATTTGTTTACCGTATTCGTTGGGCTTGGCCTCATGTCCTTGAAGGAAGATGGTGGTGGGGTATAAATAAAGTTTAATAATAATAATAATAATAATAATAATAATAATAATAATAGATGCTTAATGGCTAGAGTAATAGTGAGACAAGAGATGGCCCATTTCAGCCCCTTATATTTTAGTACTGTATATATTTATGCACAAGTCAACCTCATGTATAAGTCAAGGACAGTGGAATTAGATGTCATGGTTCTCATATTTTTTTTTAAAAGAAGTGCTCCCTCAATTACTAAAAAAAAATTATTTGGTTTGGGGGCCAAAATAATGGATTTTGATATGACATGCAGACAGGTCAAGTGTCTGCAGAAAGCCACCACTGGTCGCCACCATCAATTCCCCACTCATGCATTCAAAAAGGTCATAAGGAAGGTGGCAGCAGAAAGAGTAGAGAGAGCTGGTGCTTCTTTTAGGATGGGAAAGACAAAGCACTTGCCTTTCAACATTCTAGCCAGAGAAGGTGATGGATAATTTTTAAGAACCAGAAGAAATCAGATCAGCTCCCTCCATGATGTCCTTTAGAAAAGGAATGAAGACTTTCCTGTTCACAAAAGCTTTTAATTGATTGTATTGAGTCCTGTATTTTATGAATATATGGGAATTTTAGTGGTATTTTAATTGAATTGAATTTTAATTACCTATAAGATGAATAATATTATGTAACTTTTTATGGTTTTATGTTTGTTTTGATGAATGGTTTATGTTTCATTGCTTATTTTAATGATGTTGTGAGCCACTTTCGGTTCATATGGAGAAAGAAATCCCCCAAATAAATAGAAATCCCCCAAATAAATAAATAAGAGTTAATGAATAGTACTCACAATGCCTGTTGATAATCTAACCCAGGTTTTCTGGGTTGCTTTTTTGACTAAAATTTGTAGACCTAAACAGGCAGTCCCTGAGTGACAAATGTTCAACTAACAAATTAGTCATAATTAAGAACGGGGTGAGAGAACAAGAAGTGAGAGACATCTATCCCTCAGAAAGGAAATTCACCTCTAGAAGTGTTACCATGAGAAAATGAGGTTTCAAGTGAAGTTTTCTTACCAATCCTTGTTTCTACAACAAGCCATTTTTTTCAATATCCAATAGTCACAGGGACAGAAAGTGAGATGAAATCTTCTGAACAGAGGCACAGATAGCAAAGCAAACATCACAGGGGTGTTAACCCTTCCCTATGCTATCCAAAACTTAAAAAAAATGTTTGGCTTGAATTAACCTTTAAAATGTACCTGTTCCAATTTACAAACAATTTAACTTAAGAACAAACCTCCAGAACCTTTCTTTTTCATCACTTGGGAATTGCCTGTACATGGGTATATAGGGTAATTAAATTTCCCAGTTAAAAATTAAGTTGAAATAGATTTTTAGGTTTATTAACCATTTACTGAGAACACTAACAGTTTTCTGCTAAATTTCCTATCTTTCTAATTTGCCCTTTCTCAGGTAGTCATTAAAATTCAAAGAAGAGATATGGGAGACTTCACACCTGAATAGCACTCCCCTCAATTCATGTCACTGTAAATTTGGTTTGTATCAGCCTATGGCTAGCTACAAGAGACACACATGGGCTGATGTTGTTTAATGTGGGGAAAGTTGCTCAATGAGGCTTCACCATGGGTTAAAAAAACACAGGGGGAGGCTGAAATATTGCAAAAGGGAAAGCCAAAGTTTGTGGTCTAACAACCTAATCACAAAGGCTGGGTGAAGTGTCTGAAGAGAGGGTCAGTGTGGTAAATCCTTGGCACTTCCTCATCACACATGGAAAGTGTTGCCCTTGTAGTGAGTGTTGGGGTTCAGCCTGAGTTTGAACTTGAACCTGATTCTCTGTTTGTTCCTCCTGATGCTAATGAAAGTATATTTACTGATGCTAATGGAAATGTACCTTTTGATGCCAATGCTCCTGAAATTAGTGAGGAAGAAACTGCTGTAGGTTTGGAAAATGCCAATGTTCCTGAAATTAGTGAGGAAGGAACTTCTGTAGATTTGGAAAATGAAAGTACCAGTGTTCATGAGAATGTTTCAGAGGGAGACCTTGAACTTTCCCTCCCTTCTGCACAGTCATTTGGAAGGGCCACTGTTGCAATCCAGAGCAGGGAACAAGGCCCTAAGATAACTATCTACTAGGGCTGGGCGGTTTCATTCGTTAATTTCGTAATTCGTTAATAATTCGTTATTTTTCTTGAATACGAAGCGATAACAAACCATCCAGGAGCAACTAAAAAACGAAACCAATTTTTAAAGCTATTTTGTAATTGTTTTGTAATTGCTTCGTTATTATTTCAGCTCCCGGGCTGCAAAGGGGCCCGAGCAGGGGCAAGGAGAAGGGAAGGCAGGCGAGAGAGAGAGACTGAGTGAGCAAGCTCCCTTCCCGGCCTGGCTTCCTCCCCTCGCTCCCCTGGCTCCCCCCGCCCCCTTCTTCCCCCTTTTCCCGGCTCACCTGGGCATGCACACCCCACACATGCCCGGCCCGGCGCAGGGGTGGTCCGGTGTGCCCGCTCGGCGGGGCCCTGGCATCCGCCACCCTGGGAAAGACCCCCGCCCAGCAGCAGCGGCAAGGCCGACGATGCTGCGGTTGCTGACTCCCCCGATCGCCTCCCCCGCCGGGAAAAGGAAACGCAGGAGGAGGTGCAGCAACGAGACGGAGGTGACCGCGCGGGTGGGAGAGAGGGAGAGGGAGGGAGGGATAGAGAGGGGGCGGACTAAAACTATTATTAAAAACTATTATTATTAAAACTATTATTTAAAACTAATATTTTCATGTTGCGCAACCGCGTCCGCCATTTTAACGAATTGATTCGTTAATAATAACGAAATTTTGTAAATACCGAACTTTTAAAAAGGAAAATTTAATTATTTTAAATATCGAAACAAAAAAAAACCCCAAATACAAATCGATTTTAGAAACAAATTTTTGCGTTGTTACCCAGGCCTACTATCCACCACACTTGGCTGTGAAAAACAATCCTTTTTTATTGAAGAAAAATGGTTACAAAATAAAGGAAAAATGCAAGTCAAAAGCCACAGCAAAATCAGCAAACATGAATTTAAATGGACAAAGCAAAACCAAAAGCCTCACTGGGAAATACTGGAATCTGTTAGCAATCCACTAACCGTACTTGATATCCTAGAAATCTTCCCAAACTATGGCCAGGGAACCAGGAGAACTGCCAAGGTCTTCATCAATTCTGAAACGATGCCTGAACTGAGACAATCAGCCCAGCGTATTACAATTAAAACTCAAGAATTGGTTCCGTGAACCACCCTTCTTTTTTGAAGCCAATGTTTTTAATTCTTGAATTCGGGAGGATCGACGCAAACTGAGTGATTTACTTCTGTCTTCCCAAATTTGGCCCCTTCTGTTGTCATTACAGTTAACAGGTGCAGAAGGGAGGGAAAGTTCAAGGTCTCCCTCTGAAACATTCTCATGAACACTGGTACTTTCATTTTCCAAATCTACAGAAGTTCCTTCCTCACTAATTTCAGGAACATTGGCATTTTCCAAACCTACAGCAGTTTCTTTCTCACTAATTTCAGGAGCATTGGCATCAAAAGGTACATTTCCATTAGCATCAGTAAATATACTTTCATTAGCATCAGGAGGAACAAACAGAGAATCAGGTTCAAGCTCAAACTCAGGCTGAACCCCAACAGTGAGGATCTGTGCTGGCTCCACTGGAGCCAGCACAACACGGCAGGCTCCCATGTTAGGAGGGAAGTTCATATGACACTTCCACTCCACTTGTGGGCGGGGCCTCTGCCAGAAGTTCAGTGACATCATAGGAGGGGCAGCATGCCCATCTGTCGCTGGACTGGTGGAGAAGCATCCTAGGACTCTTTCCAAGCCCTGTCTGATGAGGTGGTATGTGAAACTTACCGCCCCAACTGTTCCCACACCATAGTTGATACAGTTGCCTTTATTCTATCCCACATCGTATATCTGATCTTGTTATTCCATTAGTTGGTCAGCAATTCTGATTTCAGGGATGAAATATCTACTGATGTTTCTTCAGGGACAGGAAGGAGGGGATACAAGATCAAATTGCGGTCTGTTTCTGACCTCAAATGAGTACAGCTCATCCCACGCTGGACCACTACTGAGAACATGGTTTTACATGGTGAAGGAAATTAGTAGGGTTTGCTGCAGAACCCAGTTTCATATAACATTACTATATCTCCCTGCTGTAAACAATTTCTTCAGTCATCCCATGTGAGTGTATATTCTTTTATAATATGAACACTGACTATCTGTTTCTTTTAAAAAAACCATGAAGAAAATGCTCCCAGAACTTGGTAAATTTATTATTCCAGTTGTCTATCCTTATGTAAACTGGCAAACTAACAGTACTTTAGCCAATCAATGGTGGTGCAACAATATTTTACAACCAAATCACTGCATTTTTCACTCATGTTATTAATAGTTGTCACCCAAAGCGGATTTTATGGTACAAATGTAAAAAAAAAAAGTTCCTTGTATGTCTTCTGGAAATGAGTCATTATCTCATTAACTGTTGCTGAAGGGAAACATCCATGCTTTTTGTAATGCATCTAATTTTAGGAATACATACCAATTTTATAAAGGAAGAAATGTCTTTGTTAATTCTTCCCGCTATATGATATATCAAATCTACTTTTACACTAGTGATTCCACATAAAAAGATGAAGATCTCTGGACTACCCACATGACTTGCCATCAGCTACATTGTCAATTATCAAGCAATTTTTTGAAATGACAATGATGTGTGGATTGAGGACACATGAAGGGCTTAGACTTATTGTATCCATGCTTGTTTAATTCCTCCAGAGAGATAGAAAAGATGTGTTGGAATGTGTGCACTTTTTGTTCTGCTTCAGGAGTTTGTTATCCTTCCTCTCCTGGAAGAAACAGTACTGGGAATGAAAGAGACACAGGGAAATCATACAAAAAAACATCCTATTCCCTTTGTTGAATTGCTTCGATTAAAGTCGCATTCTAGACTATTTCACCCATCGTTAAAAGTCATAATGGGGCAAAGTGTGCTCTCTTTTTCTCCTGTGGCATGAATATAGTCTTGGGATGGCAAAACTCAGCTAAGCTCACTTTGGACTAGATACAGAGTGAATAGGAAGTGAAAAGAAACTATGCGAAGCATCACCATTCTCTCTGTGAATCAATCCACCGCCAGTGACACTCACCATTACAGATTGTTTTTGGAGTGGCTCTTTGCATTTGTAGCACCAGAAAAATAAGTCCACATATCTTCCATTTTGTGCATTGTATCATGGTATCATGGGAACTATAGAAAAAGAGATGGGAAATCTGACTATCTTGACAAGTGATATCTTCTGAATCACTGCTTTGATATGCTGTTTGTTTAGAAATAGACATAATGATATTTTATTGCTTCTGTAGCTGCCAATGGAGAGTGAGGACTGTAGTATCTCATTATGTTCATGTAACTGGATTTACACAATAAGACATCCTCCATGGGCTCCCTGGCAGTTTAAGATAACAATTCATTATTTCAGTGGTATTGCTAATGTTGGCATTACCCAGTAACTCATGATGTTATTTCCAAAAAGGACTATAATGATATAACTTTTTTGTTATTTTTTCATTATATGTCTTGGTGAAACTTAAGGAGCTCCTTTCTCCCTCAATGATAGAGTTATTGGGATGAAACTTACTACAACTGTAGAACATATTTACCACTGCTACCCACCCCCTCAAGTTTCAGAATATTTCACTAATCCATTGATTTTGGGGGGATTTTTGAAAGTTTTTATAAACAACATTTTAAGAAAACTACTAGTGCTATCTCCTTGATTTTGTCTACAGTGACACAAGATAACCAAAGCATAATTCTCCCCAAGTTTCAAAAACATTTGAACATCTACATTCTGGGAAATGTAGTTTAGAGCAGGACCTTGTGGGTTCTCTGCCACAGTCCGCTGCCTTCACAAACTACATTTCCCAGAATTCTCAGTCTCCCTCCCAGCTCACTTCTCCTCTCACAATGGCTACAGGCAACCTGGCTCTCCTTAATTTAAAGACAAATTTCCTCTTTGGCTTACACCACTGGTACAGTTTACTGTTTGTACTGAAAATGACTTTGGGAGAGTTATGAGGTTTACTGAATTTTAATATAAAATAATAGGTGGAAGGCAATGAACAGACTGCACTCTGGCTCCACAAGATGCAGAGCCAACTTTAAGAAATTAGGTTACAAAGTGGAATCCATGACATGTGAGTGTGAAGAAGAGCAAACCACGGATCAGCCATTACAATGCAATCTGAGCCCTGCCACATGCACAATGGAGGACCTTCTTGCAGCAACACCAGAGGCACTCCAAGTGGCCAGATACTGGTCAAAGGACATTTAATAGAATACCAAGTCTGCAAACTTTGTGTTTGTTTGTTTGTTTGTTTGTTTTTAATGCAATACAACTGTTTTGGTTCACTCCTGACATGATAAATAAATAATCACATTCTTTTCTCCTTTTTGATTTCTTAAGATCTTTGCTTGATGTAGAAGATATTAAAGCTTTGAAAACCTGCATAATGCATTTTAGGTTTTCAGTTTGGCCAATCAAGGTATTACTGTTTGTGAATTTTTGATTTTGTTGTATATTGCTGCATGGACAATCCCAGAATATATTGCAACTGGAGGCACTCACTAATAAAGGATCTATTTCTGAAGATTATGAAGTGAAGAATGTGTACAAAATGATACACACTTTTAAAAAAACTAAACAACTAAGCATACATATTTTTGAAAATGTGCACAAAAGCACTGTAGTCACTGAAAATTATTACACAATTTTATTCATAAAGAATGGGTCCCTCAGAATTCTCATCTGCTTACAGCAATATTAAGGTCTGTACTTGTAGAATAGTACAAAATTGGCAATTAAATATATGGTTTGGGGATTCATGAAAATCTAACATCACCTCTGAAGTCCTTTTATCAAATTCCAACACTTTACTAGAATTTTGGGATTTCTTGAGGGATTTGATTAAAGAAGCAGGTTCAAGGAATACTAACATGATGCTGAACTTAATATACCATATGCCACAGCTGCTGGTTATGATCTTGTTGACATTTTCTGCATAGGGGAATATCATCTTCTCATTCAGATTTATAACACCCCTTAACTCTGTAAATTGACAAACAGCATTGGGAAATTCTGTTGTCATGCAGTGTTAATAGTTTTTTCAACTCCTTTCACATAAGCAATTATATTCAGCAAAAGTCTGACATTTGACTGTCTGTAACAATATCATTTTTGCCTTCTGTTGAAATCAGGCAATTACTTTTTTTTTTTTTTAGAAAGAATGAATATGTCACACTGAAAATTAAGCAAAAGGAAGTATGTTGTGGAATAACATATTTTTGTTCAATTTGGCACATTATTTTTGGCTGTGCAGGCATAATAGTGCAGGCATTGAGGGTTAAAATGTTTCCTTACTTTAACTTCACACATACAAGAATGGATTGGGTTCATGGGAGTTTTGCACATTTTTGCATTTCATTACTTTTTTGGGAAATTTCGCCCTGGTAATTTGGACACAACTGTGCTTTTTTGTACAAAAATAATAATTTGGGCAGGAAAGTATCTTCCAGTAATACACACACACACAGCCTGCCAGTCTATCATGTATGTCACAGTAATTGTAAAGACATTTAGATGACAGAGTGTGACATTTTATCTATGTATGCTTATTTAAGAGCTAGAAAGAAAATGTATTGTGAGATTTGGTTAGAAATAGAAAAGAGCAAGGGCACGATTATCTCACATCATGGGATATGGTATGCTGTGGTTGAACCACATGGGGCTGATGGCATGGCCTTATTCATGCTTGGTCTTTCAAATGTGCAGATGGGGCTGTGAAGTTTCAACTTAGATTTTCCCTACTTTCTTTACCAGTGATTTATGGAGATTTCAAATTAGGCACATGTAAGTGTGTAGTTAGAGGGTCATTTGAAGTAACTAGCAAAGCAGGAGATTTGTACCCTATGACTATGAGGCCCCTACAAGGATACTGGTGGTTCTTTAAGGTCATTCATCCATTTGAACCACTGAGACAACAGAGGATGCATATTCTCTTTGTGAACCGTTGTTTCTCTCCTTTTGTTGGGCCAGGAGTATTTGTCCTGATCTGATAGGCTTTTAGAGAGTATTTTGCCCTCAAACATCAGTTCCCTTCTGCTAATCACATTGCATTGCATATCAATACATTGTGTCCCTAGTTTAGTCAGGCATTTGTGTCTTTGTACCTCTTCATTTCCCCAGTCCCCCTTGATGGACTGTCACCTTGTCGTGGTGAGGGGGCTTGTGTGTTCCAATGAACCTGTAGGCACAACAACTGGAGTCGTGCACTCCCAGGAGTGGCTGCGGGGGAGGTTCCAGACCAAGCACAGCCCGAAGACTCAAAGACCTCAACGGCGGAGCAGGCGGAGGATAACATGGCACATGTTACAACGGCTGCAAAGGCGGAAGAAGGCTGCAACAGACTGAGAAGCCACGGTCATTGTGTTAAACTACATCACCAGTGGAACCTCACTCTGTGAAGTCTGTGTGTTGATCAGTTGTGCACTGACCTCCACACATTAAAAAAACCCACGCACAGGCGTCTTCCACAGAAAACAAAAACCAAGCAACCAAAGCCCCATGGCGATCAGCGAGTGGCGACGGGGGCAGGACTGTGAAATCTGGAAGCCCCTAGTCACAGACTGGCACATGGGCAGTGGGTACGGACTCAGTCGTTCTACCTCAAGGTCCGAGGCAGTTGAGTAGTTCGGCAGCTGTATCCGCGACTGAGCAGCCCTATTGAGGACCCACTCTGCTCACCCCACATGGGGAGGGGGCTAGAAAACGTGCCCTAAACATAGTCTGCCTCACTTATCCCTGACTGGACTGCCGCGTCCAGTGGGGTCACCACCCTGCGGCCAAAAAAGGAAAATGAACTTCAGTACATGGAACGTACGGACTCTGATGGACAACAGTGGCAGTGAACGCCCCGAACGCAGAACTGCCATCATTGCAACGGAGCTGGGACGCTTCAACATCGA
Source organism: Anolis sagrei (assembly GCF_037176765.1). Classification (NCBI taxonomy): domain Eukaryota; kingdom Metazoa; phylum Chordata; class Lepidosauria; order Squamata; family Anolidae; genus Anolis; species Anolis sagrei. The sequence continues at coordinate 115,600,821 of NC_090021.1, forward strand.
CATAGCAGCCCTTCAGGAGACCCGGAGAGCAGGAGAGGGACAGCTGAAGGAAGAAAAAGGAGACTACACCTTCTTCTGGAAGGGACTGCCCGAAAAAGACCAAAGAATGCACGGAGTTGGCTTTGCCATCAGGAATGATCTGGTGAAACATCTGTCCGAAGCACCCACTGGCATCAACGAACGACTCTCAACCCTCCGAATCGATCTTGCCAAAAACCAACGGGCAACCATCATAAGTGCCTATGCACCAAACACTAGATGCTGATGAAGACATCAAGGAGAAATTCTACTGTCAGCTGGACACCGTCCTATCGGGGATACCTAAGGAGGACAAAATCATCCTCCTGGGGGACTTCAATGCAAGAGTTGGGCGAGGCTTCGACCTGTGGCCAGGAACCATCGGAAAAGATGGGGTTGGAAACAGCAACTCAAATGGCATCCTGCTTCTCACCAAATGTGCGGAACACAACCTTGTCATCACCAACACGCTCTTCCGCCAGAAAAACAAGTTCAAGACATCATGGAAGCACCCCCGTTCAAAGCATTGGCACCTCTTAGACTATGTAATCACACGCACCAGAGACCGCCGTGATGTGCTCCTCACAAGAGCCATGACAGGTGCTGACGACTGCTGGACTGACCACAGGCTAATTCGATCCTCGATGGCTCTGAAGATCACTCCCAAGCGCAGACTCCAAGGAAGGAAGACAAGGCGCAAAATGAACACCCAAGCCCTTCAGGAGCCCTCCAGACGAGCCCATCTCCAAACAGCACTCAAGGACCATCTACCCACAGTACACCCCAAAAGTGTCGAGGAACATTGGAACAAACTGAAGACCTCCATCATCCAAGCCTGCAAAGAAACTATTGGATACCAAGCCAAGAAACATCAAGACTGGTTTGATGAAAATGACATCGAGATCCAACAGCTAATTGACAAGAAAAGGAAAGCCTTCCAAGCATGGCAGAGAGACATCAACTGTGCTGCTAAGAAAAAGATCTATGCCAGTGCAAAAGCTGAGGTCCAAAGAAGGACAAGAGAACTCAAGAACATCTGGTGGACAAAGAAGGCTGAAGAAATCCAACACCTGGCAGATACCCATGATGCTCAGGGATTCTTCAAAGCCACAAAGGTCATCTATGGACCAAGAAACCATGGCATACAGCCTCTACGCTCATCAGATGGAACCAAACTCCTGAAGGACCAAAACTCAATTGCACTACGTTGGAAAGAACACTACCAAAGCCTCCTGAACCGCAGCTCCAATGTGGCCGAAGAAGTCCTCTCACAAATCCCGCAACAACAAACCAAGGACGAGCTTGCAGCATTGCCTAGTTTGGAAGAAGTCAGCAATGCCATCAGCCAACAGAAGAATAACAAAGCCAGTGGACCAGATGGGATCCCTGCTGAAATCTTTAAAGAGGGAGGACCTGAGCTGACACACCAACTCCACCAGCTCATAGAAAAAGTGTGGGTGACCGAGAAAATCCCAGCAGATTTCAAGGACGCCACCATCATCACCCTCTTCAAAAAAGGGGAAAGAACAGACTGCGGAAACTATCGAGGTATCTCCCTTCTAACCTCCGCTGGGAAAATCCTCGCAAGAATCCTTGCAAACCGCCTTCTGCCCCTCTCAGAAGACACCCTCCCAGAATCCCAGAACGGCTTCCGCCCCTCCAGAGGAACCGTGGACATGATCTTCACTGCACGACAGCTCCAAGAAAAATGCAGAGAACAAAACCAACCTCTGTACATGGCATTCATCGACCTTGCAAAGGCATTCGACACAGTGAATCGCAGCGCTCTCTGGACCATCCTCCACAAAATCGGGTGCCCAAACAAATTTGTGAACATCCTGCGGCTCCTCCACGATGACATGATGGCAACAGTCTTGGACAGCAGTGGCTCCCAAAGTGACCCATTTAAAGTGGAATCAGGTGTCAAACAGGGATGTGTTATTGCCCCAACTCTATTCTCCATCTTCATCGCTATGATACTTCACCTTGTTGACGGGAAGCTTCCCACCGGAGTGGAAATAATCTATCGGACAGATGGCAAGCTATTCAACCTCAGCAGACTGAAAGCCAAGACCAAGGTTACAACAACAGCTGTTATAGAACTCCAGTATGCTGATGACAATGTCGTCTGTGCGCATTCAGAAGAAGATCTACAAGCCACTCTAAACACCTTCGCAGAAGCATATGAGAAGCTCGGCCTGTCACTGAACATTGAGAAAACCAAGGTGCTGTTCCAGCAGTCGCCAGCCAATCCCTCTCCAATGCCAGTAATACAGCTTAATGGTGTCACATTAGAAAATGTTGACCATTTCCGCTACCTTGGCAGCCACCTCTCCACCAAAGTCAACATCGACGCCGAAATACAACACCGCCTGAGCTCTGCAAGTGCAGCATTTTCCAGAATGAAGCAGAGAGTGTTTGAGGACCGGGACATCCGTAGGGATACCAAGGTGCTTGTTTATAAAGCTATTGTCCTCCCAACCCTGCTCTATGCCTGTGAGACGTGGACTGTCTACAGACGTCACATGCAGCTCCTGGAACGTTTCCATCAGCGCTGCCTCCGGAAAATCCTGCAAATCTCCTGGGAAGACAAGCGGACAAATGTCAGTGTGCTGGAAGAAGCAAAGACCACCAGCATTGAAGCGATGGTCCTCCAACATCAACTCCGCTGGGCCGGCCACGTTGTCCGGATGCCTGACCACCGTCTCCCAAAGCAGTTGCTCTACTCCGAACTTAAGAACGGAAAACGGAACGTTGGTGGACAGGAAAAGAGATTTAAAGATGGGCTCAAAGCCAACCTTAAAAACTCTGGCATAGACACTGAGAACTGGGAAGCCCTGGCCCTTGAGCGCTCCAGCTGGAGGACAGCTGTGACCAGCAGTGCTGCAGAATTTGAGGAGGCACGAGTGGAGGGTGAAAGGGAGAAACATGCCAGGAGGAAGGCGCGTCAAGCCAACCCCGACCGTGACCGCCTTCCACCTGGAAACCAATGCCCTCACTGCGGAAGAAGATGCAGAGCAAGAATAGGGCTCCACAGCCACATACGGACCCACAAGGAAATCCATAATGGAAGACCATCTTACTCGTCCAACGAGGGATCGCCTAAGAAGAGAAAGATTTCCCCAGTCTCTCTGTCTGCAAGCAATAGTGATTCATATTTCACTTCCCATCACTCTATAGATCATCAAAGAAGATGTCTTATGGAAATATGTGGAGGTATATAGAAAATACCTAGGAATGTTTGAAAAGCAACACATTTTCTCATCCTCAACAAGAAAGGGGTTTCAACACATTGAGAATTTGAATTTGAAAGCACCCAAAGAGCTCTGGAGGATTGGAAGTTTCCATCTCCCATATTTTTGACCTTCATTTACCTGTATGTTTATGTGTCTATTTATTTAATTTTTATCCTGCCTTTCTCCTGGCATGGGAGTAATGTGGCTTTCAGTGGGTTTACAAGATAGGACCAAAAACTTCAGAAGGCCTATGGATTATATGCTGTCATGTACATTTCTCCTAGTCATTAAATACCTTAAATACACAATCTGATTTTGGAAGCTAAGCAGGTCCAGTCAAATAATCCCAGGTGTCATAAACTATGTTTCAGATAAAGAAACTGCCACGACCACTTCTCAGTATTCTTTCCATGCCAAAAACTCTAAGAAAACCATGTAGCCACTATGGAGCATATCCCATATAGATACAGGGATCATACTCTACACACAGAGACAGACACTTCTGTTTCTTGTATTTTATGACTCTGCGTTGTTTGGGAATAGATCTCCCTAACAACTACTAGAGCCTGAAGGTAGAACAGCCCCTACAATCCTTGTGATCATGTCCTGTAAACTGAAGGTTTCCCTTTCCTGGCCGAAGTCCTTTCCTTAGTCATCAAATGGCCAAATATGATCACATCACTAAGCCAGCTCCCATGAATCCCCCTTTAAATTATATTGATTGTGTTGTATACTTTGAAACTCTTTCCTTATGTGGCACATTCAGGGGAGTTGCAACTGATTTTGTAAATTGCCTTTCAGTGGAAGTTAATGATGCAAAGTCATTCTGAGATATTTTGATTTAAACAAAATTATACAGAAAATGGGTTTATTTCAGCAAGTTAGCATGCAGGGTTGTATACAGCTACTGAAGCATAACTAAATATTTTCCTCCATTATGCAATTCCCTGCACTTTGATAGGTTCTGAGTATTTAATTAGCATAAACACCATAAGGTTATCCTACTCCCCATGCCTTCACTTCCCTCCTCAGAGGCCAGCAAGTTTCTTCTCTTCACTGCAATGAGTATCTGCTCTTTATCATCATGGCAAAAGACATATGTTTGATGTCTTAAATTAGGGGATTTAAAGACATTTTTTCAGTGTTCACTTTTAAAATGGAAATAAACCATTTGCTGAAGACAGGCATCTTTTTAGAATAAAACCCAGAACAATTGAGGGCAATGACCTTTTAAACTTTAGTACAATAAATATATAGATGCACTTTATTTATAACTTCTGTAAGTTGGGGTGTTGTGCCGATTTGGGTGTTAGACTCTGGAAGTAATCGTTTGAGCCCTTGCTTGGCTATAGAAATGGAAAGCCATTTCAATAGGAGAAGTGCCATGAGGGGTATGACGGATTCACAGGGTCAAGGGGCTCCCATCGTGGTGCTTCAGGGCAGAAGGAGATGCAGGAGAAGACAGCCCAGGGAGTGAAAGAGGATTCTCGTCATCTTTGGTCCATTTCTGATCTTAAATAGTCTGGGCAACCAAGGTGCCATGCCACCTGGATTGAAAGTACTGCTTCTCAATGCCAGGTTGGTGAACAGTAACACAACTGCCATCCAGAACTTATTCTGCCAACCTCACCTGCATCACAGAAACCTGGTTGGATTCCAGGAGTGGGGGGTAAATCTCTCCCAGATCTGTCCACCAGGTTTCTCTGTTCAGCAACAGGTGTGATCAGAGGATGGGGAAGAGGAATCTTGATTGTCTATGGGGATTCCATCCACTTGACCAGGTACCCTGTCCCACAGTCGATCACTTTTTAATGTGTCTACCTAAGGGTGAGTGGCTGAGACAAACAGGGATTCTGTTACAGTAAGGTCCACTAGGGCTGGGCAACCACGGAAAAATTTGTTTCTAAACTCGAATCGTTTTTAGGGGTTTTTTGCGTTACGTTATTTTAAAGAATTCCGAAATTTTCCTTTTAAAAAGTTCGATATTTACGAAATTTCGTTAATATTAACGAATCGATTCGTTAAAATGGTGGACGCGGTTGCGCAACATGAAAATAATAGTTTTAAATAATAGTTTTAACCTCGGAGAAGGAAAGAGGGGGGAAAGAGAGAGAGAGAGGAGGGGGAAAATCTCTATTCTGGTTTGACAATGCTTCTCAATAATAATAATAATAATAATAATAATAATAATAATAATAACAAACCCCCTTCTGCCTTCATGCATGTAAGGCACAGTGAAAGTACTACTGAAAGATGGCCATCCATTCTTAATAATAATAATAATAATAATAATAATAATAATAATAGTTTTAACCTCGGAGAAGGAAAGAGGGGAGAGAGAGAGAGAGAGGAGGGGGGAAATCTCTATTCTGGTTTGACAATGCTTCTCAATAATAATAATAATAATAATAATAATAATAATAATAATAATAATATAATAACAACCCCCCTTCTGCCTTCATGCATGTAAGGCACAGTGAAAGCACTACTGAAAGATGGCCATCCATTCTTAATAATATTAATAATAATAATAATAATAATAATAATAATAACAATAATAATAGTTTTAACCTCGGAGAAGGAAAGAGGGGAAAGAGAGAGAGAGAGGAGGGGGGAAATCTCTATTCTGGTTTGACAATGCTTCTCAATAATAATAATAATAATAATAATAATAATAATAATAATAATAAAATAACAAACCCCCTTCTGCCTTCATGCATGTAAGGCACAGTGAAAGCACTTCTGAAAGATGGCCATCCATTCTTAATAATAATAATAATAATAATAATAATAATAATAATAATAGTTTTAACCTCGAAGAAGGAAAGAGGGGAGAGAGCGAGAGAGAGGAGGGGGGAAATCTCTATTCTGGTTTGACAATGCTTCTCAATAATAATAATAATAATAATAATAATAATAATAATAATATAACAAACCCCCTTCTGCCTTCATGCATGTAAGGCACAGTGAAAGCACTACTGAAAGATGGCCATCCATTCTTAATAATAATAATAATAATAATAATAATAATAATAATAATAATAGTTTTAACCTCGGAGAAGGAAAGAGGGGAAAGAGAGAGAGAGAGGAGGGGGGAAATCTCTATTCTGGTTTGACAATGCTTCTCAATAATAATAATAATAATAATAATAACAAATCCCCTTCTGCCTTCATGCATGTAAGGCACAGTGAAAGCACTACTGAAAGATGGCCATCCATTCTTAATAATAATAATAATAATAATAATAATAATAATAATAGTTTTAACCTCGGAGAAGGAAAGAGGGGAGAGAGAGAGAGGAGGGGGGAAATCTCTATTCTGGTTTGACAATGCTTCTCAATAATAATAATAATAATAATAATAATAATAATATAATAACAACCCCCCTTCTGCCTTCATGCATGTAAGGCACAGTGAAAGCACTACTGAAAGATGGCCATCCATTCTTAATAATAATAATAATAATAATAATAATAATAATAATAATAACAATAATAATAGTTTTAACCTCGGAGAAGGAAAGAGGGGAAAGAGAGAGAGAGAGGAGGGGGGAAATCTCTATTCTGGTTTGACAATGCTTCTCAATAATAATAATAATAATAATAATAACAAACTCCCTTCTGCCTTCATGCATGTAAGGCACAGTGAAAGCACTACTGAAAGATGGCCATCCATTCTTAATAATAATAATAATAATAATAATAATAATAATAATAATAATAGTTTTAACCTCGGAGAAGGAAAGAGGGGAGAGAGCGAGAGAGAGGAGGGGGGAAATCTCTATTCTGGTTTGACAATGCTTCTCAATAATAATAATAATAATAATAATAATAATAATAATAATAATAAAATAACAAACCCCCTTCTGCCTTCATGCATGTAAGGCACAGTGAAAGCACTTCTGAAAGATGGCCATCCATTCTTAATAATAATAATAATAATAATAATAATAATAATAATAGTTTTAACCTCGAAGAAGGAAAGAGGGGAGAGAGCGAGAGAGAGGAGGGGGGAAATCTCTATTCTGGTTTGACAATGCTTCTCAATAATAATAATAATAATAATAATAATAATAATAATAATAATATAACAAACCCCCTTCTGCCTTCATGCATGTAAGGCACAGTGAAAGCACTACTGAAAGATGGCCATCCATTCTTAATAATAATAATAATAATAATAATAATAATAATAATAATAATAGTTTTAACCTCGGAGAAGGAAAGAGGGGAAAGAGAGAGAGAGAGGAGGGGGGAAATCTCTATTCTGGTTTGACAATGCTTCTCAATAATAATAATAATAATAATAATAATAATAATAACAAACCCCCTTCTGCCTTCATGCATGTAAGGCACAGTGAAAGCACTACTGAAAGATGGCCATCCATTCTTAATAATAATAATAATAATAATAATAATAATAATAATAGTTTTAACCTCGGAGAAGGAAAGAGGGGAGAGAGAGAGAGGAGGGGGGAAATCTCTATTCTGGTTTGACAATGCTTCTCAATAATAATAATAATAATAATAATAATAATAATATAATAACAACCCCCCTTCTGCCTTCATGCATGTAAGGCACAGTGAAAGCACTACTGAAAGATGGCCATCCATTCTTAATAATAATAATAATAATAATAATAATAATAATAATAATAATAATAACAATAATAATAGTTTTAACCTCGGAGAAGGAAAGAGGGGAAAGAGAGAGAGAGAGGAGGGGGGAAATCTCTATTCTGGTTTGACAATGCTTCTCAATAATAATAATAATAATAATAATAACAAACTCCCTTCTGCCTTCATGCATGTAAGGCACAGTGAAAGCACTACTGAAAGATGGCCATCCATTCTTAATAATAATAATAATAATAATAATAATAATAATAATAATAGTTTTAACCTCGGAGAAGGAAAGAGGGGAGAGAGCGAGAGAGAGGAGGGGGGAAATCTCTATTCTGGTTTGACAATGCTTCTCAATAATAATAATAATAATAATAATAATAATAATAATAATAAAATAACAAACCCCCTTCTGCCTTCATGCATGTAAGGCACAGTGAAAGCACTTCTGAAAGATGGCCATCCATTCTTAATAATAATAATAATAATAATAATAATAATAATAATAGTTTTAACCTCGAAGAAGGAAAGAGGGGAGAGAGCGAGAGAGAGGAGGGGGGAAATCTCTATTCTGGTTTGACAATGCTTCTCAATAATAATAATAATAATAATAATAATAATAATAATAATAATATAACAAACCCCCTTCTGCCTTCATGCATGTAAGGCACAGTGAAAGCACTACTGAAAGATGGCCATCCATTCTTAATAATAATAATAATAATAATAATAATAATAATAATAATAGTTTTAACCTCGGAGAAGGAAAGAGGGGAAAGAGAGAGAGAGAGGAGGGGGGAAATCTCTATTCTGGTTTGACAATGCTTCTCAATAATAATAATAATAATAATAATAATAATAACAAACCCCCTTCTGCCTTCATGCATGTAAGGCACAGTGAAAGCACTACTGAAAGATGGCCATCCATTCTTAATAATAATAATAATAATAATAATAATAATAATAATAATAGTTTTAACCTCGGAGAAGGAAAGAGGGGAGAGAGAGAGAGGAGGGGGGAAATCTCTATTCTGGTTTGACAATGCTTCTCAATAATAATAATAATAATAATAATAATAATATAATAACAACCCCCCTTCTGCCTTCATGCATGTAAGGCACAGTGAAAGCACTACTGAAAGATGGCCATCCATTCTTAATAATAATAATAATAATAATAATAATAATAATAATAATAACAATAATAATAGTTTTAACCTCGGAGAAGGAAAGAGGGGAAAGAGAGAGAGAGAGGAGGGGGGAAATCTCTATTCTGGTTTGACAATGCTTCTCAATAATAATAATAATAATAATAATAACAAACTCCCTTCTGCCTTCATGCATGTAAGGCACAGTGAAAGCACTACTGAAAGATGGCCATCCATTCTTAATAATAATAATAATAATAATAATAATAATAATAATAATAATAGTTTTAACCTCGGAGAAGGAAAGAGGGGAGAGAGCGAGAGAGAGGAGGGGGGAAATCTCTATTCTGGTTTGACAATGCTTCTCAATAATAATAATAATAATAATAATAATAATAATAATAATAAAATAACAAACCCCCTTCTGCCTTCATGCATGTAAGGCACAGTGAAAGCACTTCTGAAAGATGGCCATCCATTCTTAATAATAATAATAATAATAATAATAATAATAATAATAGTTTTAACCTCGAAGAAGGAAAGAGGGGAGAGAGCGAGAGAGAGGAGGGGGGAAATCTCTATTCTGGTTTGACAATGCTTCTCAATAATAATAATAATAATAATAATAATAATAATAATAATAATATAACAAACCCCCTTCTGCCTTCATGCATGTAAGGCACAGTGAAAGCACTACTGAAAGATGGCCATCCATTCTTAATAATAATAATAATAATAATAATAATAATAATAATAATAATAGTTTTAACCTCGGAGAAGGAAAGAGGGGAAAGAGAGAGAGAGAGGAGGGGGGAAATCTCTATTCTGGTTTGACAATGCTTCTCAATAATAATAATAATAATAATAATAATAATAACAAACCCCCTTCTGCCTTCATGCATGTAAGGCACAGTGAAAGCACTACTGAAAGATGGCCATCCATTCTTAATAATAATAATAATAATAATAATAATAATAATAATAGTTTTAACCTCGGAGAAGGAAAGAGGGGGGAGAGAGAGAGAGAGGAGGGGGGAAATCTCTATTCTGGTTTGACAATGCTTCTCAATAATAATAATAATAATAATAATATAATAACAACCCCCCTTCTGCCTTCATGCATGTAAGGCACAGTGAAAGCACTACTGAAAGATGGCCATCCATTCTTAATAATAATAATAATAATAATAATAATAATAATAATAGTTTTAACCTCGGAGAAGGAAAGAGGGGAAAGAGAGAGAGAGAGGAGGGGGGAAATCTCTATTCTGGTTTGACAATGCTTCTCAATAATAATAATAATAATAATAATAATAATAACAAACTCCCTTCTGCCTTCATGCATGTAAGGCACAGTGAAAGCACTACTGAAAGATGGCCATCCATTCTTAATAATAATAATAATAATAATAATAATAATAATAATAATAATAATAGTTTTAACCTCGGAGAAGGAAAGAGGGGAGAGAGCGAGAGAGAGGAGGGGGGAAATCTCTATTCTGGTTTGACAATGCTTCTCAATAATAATAATAATAATAATAATAATAAAATAACAAACCCCCTTCTGCCTTCATGCATGTAAAGCACAGTGAAAGCACTACTGAAAGATGGCCATCCATTCTTAATAATAATAATAATAATAACAATAATAATAATAGTTTTATCCTTGGAGAAGGAAAGAGGGGAAAGAGAGAGAGAGAGGAGGGGGGAAATCTCTATTCTGGTTTGACAATGCTTCTCAATAATAATAATAATAATAACAAACCCCCTTCTGCCTTCATGCATGTAAGGCACAGTGAAAGCACTATTGAAAGATGGTCATCCATTCTTAATAATAATAATAATAATAATAATAATAATAATAATAGTTTTAACCTCGGAGAAGGAAAGAGGGGAGAGAGAGAGAGAGAGGAGGGGGGAAATCTCTATTCTGGTTTGACAATGCTTCTCAATAATAATAATAATCATAACAGTTTTAACCCCTGCCCAGGAAGGCAGGAGGTTAGGCAGGCAACAGGCAGGTCTCTGAGTGCTGCACTGCTGTGTCTCTTTGCCCAATGCACGCAGGCCAGAGTGAGGAACGAGGTGAGGTGATGACAGGAGGAGAGGAGAATTTGATCCACTTAAGCAGAGGCCAGGGACCCGGAAGTGGGGTAAATGCCAACCGCTTGCAACCAGGGAGAGGGGAGGGAAACAACTATAAAAGTTGCACCAGACATACGGAAATAATAACGAAACAATTACAAAACAATTACGAACTAGATTTAAAAATTCGTTTCGTTTTTTAGTTGCTCCTGAATGGTTCAATATCGCTTTGTTATCAAAAAAATAACGAATTATTAACAAATTACGAAATTAACGAACGAAACCGCCCAGCCCTACTGTCCACACCACTGCCTAACAGTCTCCCTGCCTGAGTTAGCTAGGTGGTCTTGGGCCTGGTGTTGGAATCTCAATGGCCAATTGTGCTGGGGATTTCAACATCCATGCTGAGACCACCCTACCAGGAATTCATGGCCACCATGACAACCATAGGTCAGTCCTAAATGGTTGCTGATCCCACCACTAGACCTGGTCTTCTGTTCAGGACAGGATGACAGTGATGGTATTGTGAAGACACTGTTCACAGTTTTATTGTTATGGACCAATCACTACCTGGTCAGGTTTAGACTTATTGGGACCTTAAACCTCTGGTGGAGAACCAACTAGGATGGTCCGCCCCAGGAGACATAGATTTGGATGAATTCCCGATGGCTCTTGGAGATTTTCCTGCCACCTCAGTAGGTGATTCCGTCGAAGCTCTGGCAGATCTCTGTAAAAGGGAAATTTCTAGGGCACTTTATACGATTGCTCCTGAATGCCTCCTTTCACAGAGCAGAGCCAAATCAGCTCCCTGGTACTCCAGAGAGCTGGCGGCAACGATGCAAGTAAAACAAAAACTAGAGTAGCATTGCCAGAGAACTGGCAGCAAATCTGATCGAACATGGGCTAAAGTGTATTTAAGAACCTATTCTGCTGCAATGAAGGTGGCATAGGTTTTTCAGGCTGTATGGCCATGTTCTAGAATGGAATGGAACTTGGAAATGGCGTGTTATTCTTGCTTTTAAATTTCATGTTTTAATTTTTCATTAGTCCCAATTTTAAGTCTTATTCTTAAATGTTAATTTGTTACATCATTTTTTTTAGTTATTTGATCTCTAATTTGTTATAATGACTCACTATTGGTTGATGTTATTGTTTAATATTTGATTCCCACTCCAGGTTAGGAGTGGGAGTGCTTTGCTTATGAATGCTTCCCTCCCTTCCCACAACTAAAAGGGGTTGATTGCTTCCTTGTAAACCAGGTGGTGAATCTGCTCCAGGTTTTTAAAACAAAATTAAAGGTATTATTCAAGGCATTGAGCATATATATGGGAGAAGATTCAACATCTTGGACAACTCCTTAAAAATTTGTCTTGGAACCAGAAGTTAATCCATCATCCCATTGACATGGAAGCCAGCAGAGACAGATAAAACATATACATCATTTAAGATACCTATAACAACTCCCCCCTCAGCACAAATACACTACAAGGTACATTCTGAAGCCAAGGAAGAAGGCTGATATTTTGCTAGGCAGAGAATATCTAAGGGTGCATCTACACTGAAGAATTAATAGAGCTTGACACTAAGTACCATGCCTCAAAGCTATGGAATCATGGGAGTTGTAGTTTTAAAGTATCTGTGGCCTTCTCTGCCAAGGAATGTCTCAACAAGCAACTTATTGGAATGGATGTTAATAATTTAGCCATCCAGAAAGTGAGTAGCTTAAACATCCCTCCCTGTATTTCACTTTTCAATTATATTTATGAAGTTTGCCCCATACAAACATTCCTAAAAGTGGAAATATGTTTCAATTTTCATTCCCTGGTGATCATAGGAATAGTGACATTATTATTATTATTATTATTATTATTATTATTATTATTATTATTTCACAGTTTTGTATACCGAGCTTCTCAACCTCGTTGAGGGACTCAGCCCGGTTTACAGCCATAAAAACATATACATTCATTAAAATAGCATATATCACAAATTACAAAACAACTTTAAAAACACTAAATATAAAACCTACAGTGGTCAGTCGTCCTAAATAAGATGGATCTATATCCACTTCCATCCAGAGTCCTATGGTGTTGTCTCATTCCTCGAAGGCCTGACTCCACAGCCACGTCTTCACCCGTTTCCTAAATGTTAGGATGGATGGGGCGGTTCTGGCCTCCAGATGGAGAGAGTTCCAGAGTCGTGGGGCCACCACCGAGAAGGCCCTGTCCCTCGTCCCCACCAGCCGCGCTTGCGAGGCTGGTGGGACCGAGAGCAGGGCCTCTCCAGATGATCTTAGTAATCTTGATGGTTCGTAGGGGAGAATACGTTCGGAGACATGCATCTCTAAAGTACCAATAAGTAGTTATAAGGAAATAAGAATATTATGGTATGTCTTGGTTAATAAAGATGCAGATAAATTTTGAAAGTGTACTACAGTTTTTCTTAAAGTGTCATTCCTGTTGAGGTAGCCTTTGGTAACATCACTTTGTACTGTGTTTCAGTGCAAGCTGCAAAACCCTTTAGCAAAATCTTTGCAAAGGCTTTGAGAAAATCTAAACAATTTGAAATGACATATTCATATTTTCAAGATGCTACTACTCTGAAAAGGGCAAAAGTATATTTGTTCCTAAAGTCACTACAAACCAAATGTAACATGAAACCAAAGAATGGTATAGCTAAAAATTTGTTATTGTCATACACATGCAGTTGTTATGTTTTGACCATTTTGCAACAGATATATTCAATTATGTTTGCACAAGTAGAGATCCATAAAGTGTAAATCACAAATGGAGTAACTAAAACAATTGGATTATGTAACAATTTGACTCCCTCATACACAGTTGATTGGATGGGTATATAATCCTTGATCTGGCTGGAAGAATCCAAGAGGGTTAATGTCTCCCAGCTTTGTCAGATGGTGTTCTCTGTAGAGCAGTGGTTCTCAACCTGTGGGTCCCCAGGTGTTTTGGCCTACAATTCCCAGGAATCCTAGCCAGTTTACCAACTGTTAGGATTTCTGGGAATTGAAGTCCAAAAACATCTGAGGACCCCAGGTTGAGAACCACTGCTGTAGAGTATGGTGTTGTTCTGGAACAGCCTCTTCAATGCTTGGAGGGTTTGTGGAGGAGATACCCTTAAGGTAAGCCTTGGTACATCACTCTCACTAGTCAGTTGTAGGGCTTTGGTGAGAGTGACCAAGAATTAGTTTCCAGTAAAGAGCCAACCAGGAAGCAACCTGATTATTCACCTATGGGAAAGCTTTGGGATTTGTCTCAGGGAAGACACTTATCCATAGTTGGTCCCACATCAGGTTGCTCCCCCAACTTTTGTTCTTTTCAACTCAAACAAATAAATATAACACAGGCAAAATAAAGCCTTATTTCAATCTATTACATGTCTAGTTTTGTTATTTCATGGTTGATTATAACCGTAGCTGATCTCCTGCTCTAGGAGTATTTTAGCTGTATGCTTTCAATCTAAGGATAACCTGAAATAAAACACAACTGAAACAAAGTACTGCTGAACAATATGAGACACTTTCCCTTTTTGTTAAGATATTGTTCCAGTCACCTTAAAGGTTAATGGGCTTTTTGGCAAAGGCTTGTGTTCATCATACGCAACTGCTTCACAAATGCTTATGCTAAATAATATGTCTTAGTCCTTAAGGTGCTACTCTACTCTTCATTATATTTGCACTGAAATACTATGCCTATCCCCCAGAAATCTCCCAATTATCATTATCTTCTCCACTACCAACATTTTTTACTTGAATCACAGAAAGGCCTTCAGATATAAAATGAACTGGACTACAAAGATGTATCCCTTCAAAGTTGGATCTGTCAGTATAGTTTTATTTTTCTGAAAGGAATCTCTATACAGCTAACTAGTCTCCTCATGGAAATATGAGGATATTATCTGGGGAAATATTTCATTGCAGTAGTTAATAATATATTCTGCAAGGGTAAATTTTATTTTTATGATTACAGAAATGACATAATCCAAATTAATTTCTTTGCAGTATGGGGTAAGTTTGAATTCTTATTTTTTTTTGGAGTGGGCCATGCCCACATATCAGATATTGCCTAGTAAGTACAAAAATTAACAAATTTGATCTGAATTATGAGACAAACAAAAAATGCACAGTTCTACTGGTTACTATGACTAGATAATAGAGGAATGATGCTTAAAGCCCACTGGAATTTGAGATATCTAACACTCACATTAGGAATTATTGGTACAACTTAAAATTGTAAATAACATGAATGTACAATATCTTGTCATAAAACAGGGGATAAAATACAACATCTAATCTCTTCGCTTTAAGTTCAATGGCTTGCTTCTGTAGGCTGATTCATATACATTTTACATGAGTTGAAAGTTGATGTACATCAAATGCTTAAGGAGATATTTGAACACACCATATTTATCCAACAGAACAGGTAGAAACTTCACACTCCCACACATAATCTTAAATTCAACCAATTTCAGTGGGTGCTAGTTCTCACATTCTAGCCCTTGATGAATCTGCCTTTGACGACAGTAGCTGAATTTGTGAGAAGATTCAACAACATTGCATGCTGAGGTGATGTGAAAATTTGACGAGTGCTATTGGATGGTCCCCTTCGCACAAGGCTATTACAGTTAGTCAAGTGTTTAACTTGCATGTACAGATCAGTTCTCCACATCTCGACGGTTCATTTCCACATATGATTTCAGGACCACCCACTTAAACACAGTTGCTCACATATCACCAATAGTTGGATTTTTAAAATTCCCAATAGTACAAGGTCACAGAGAAAAAAAGTAAGAATATGACTAAGTAAGAATTTTATCAAAGAAAGCCAGCATGTATTTTGTACTTCAACTACCTCTGCATGTCATCCAAATATTCCTCATTACCTCTTAAGTGACAAGTTTTGGCTTAAATGGAGAGAAAAAAACATCCTCTGTTTGTCATCTTTGAATGCACTGTGATTGGTTTTTATGTCCATTAAAGATGTCTTTATCTCTGTACCATGTTACTCACTTTGATATATAACAAAATAACAAACCATATACAGAAACTAGAGTTAAATAAGGGCAGTTTTATTTAAGGGCTATTCCTATCTAAGTTAAGGTCAACCAGGAATAGACTAAGAGAGGAGAGCAATCTGATGCAGGTTCAGCTGAGATCAGGTTTCAGCCCTTGATGAATTCCTCGGCCTTTTCTTGGGTGAAACACCCAAGGACAATCCAATAGTTTGGTTACATCCCAGCTGGCCATTTACTGGAAGGTAAACCCAGAGCACTCCCACAAGTCCCAGGGTGTTGTAAGTGAGACCAAATCCCTAAGTTAGACTCAAGGGTAGACTTCATCTTCTGTTCAAGAGTCATTCCCATCAGCAAAAGGTTGGCCAGGGTGTATCCTGAAGCTTTGCATTCTCCAGCACCCACCTACCACTGACAGCTCATTCACCCACATCATCTGTAGCCAATTGCTAAGCCCCTAACCACAAATTTGGACTCATTAGACATCAGAAGGAAGTATATTTGTCTGCAAACCACTTACTTGGAACCAATCCCCAATGCACTCAATGGCACCTATTTTGGAACAGATATTGGATGGCCCTGTAAATGAACCAAGATCTTCCTTTGCAGTTAGATATGTGAGCATGGGAAATAATGGGAAGAGAGATGTTCAAGCACAGTGCAAATCCTTGAGCTATGTCTGAATCAGTTAGGATTTGATTGACCTCCTTCTGTATTGTTATGGTGAGAGATTGTATTACATGACCTACCTTTATGAAGACCTTTTACCATATGCACAGTTTTGCTAGCTAGTGAGAAAAGCAATTTAAAACATAAATGCAATTGATATTTAGAAAGGTGTAGTGACAGATTAGATTCCTCTTTGCAGGATGTTAGAACCTTTATCTGAAAAAACAGAGTTTAATAAGAGGCAAATTAAATTGTAAGCAAGTTGAATACCTCTGAAGTATTGCAGCATCCAGACATTGCTATAGTCACCTTTGTTGCCAATTATAGTCTATATAGGTACAATCAGTCTGGATATGAGTTTGCACAATTTTGTAAAGAGGTCACACATAATGCTACTGAAATAAATGACACTACATACGTGCTCATAAGATTAGGGACTTGAATTTGAATAAATGAGAGTGTCTATATTTTTAAACCAGACTTCTGATGAACTAGAACTTCAGAGTATAACTGTTTCAGCTGCAAAGAAGAAAAATCCAGAGAGGAGAGAGAAAATGATGAGACGTACACTAGCTGACAGCATTGGGACCATGAAGGTTTGAAGTGCAGAATTTAGAAAGCAGGAAGATTTCAGCATGACAGAATAGTCCTACTACATTTCTCCATTTACAGAGGCAAACCAAGGGAGTTGGTTGTTTTCTCCCTGGAATGAAAACATTGGCATATAACACATGCGCTCAGCAATGAGTCACAAGATTATTTATGTACGAACCTGGTTTTCCCTGGAGCAAAGTCCCACCCATTCATTGTGGGCATCTTGTTTACCAGTGTGTGGGTTAGGAACTCACATTCCAGATCTCTGGACATAGATAGGAAGATCTTTGAAGCATAAATATACTAATATTCTCATACTCCTATTGCCAGACAATGTTGTGAGGGGATTGTTTGTTTCAAAGAAATGCATATGCATTTTATGCACTTTTTAAAAAATTGTGCATATTTCTGCCACATTCTTAGTTTACTAGTGTAAAATTAAGAAATGTATTCATCAGGAAATTAAGAAGTGTGTGTATTTTTTGGTGAATTAAAATGTGCACATACTGATGTGATGATGATGATAATCATACTTATTTCAGTCCACCAAGTGTTACCAGTTGGCATTTGACTCATAGTTGAATCAAATTCTACCCATAAATTTAAGAATACACAAGGTATCAGAAGTGTTGTTGAAGTCATTATTCTTATTATTTGAAACACAATAAGATTAGTACAAAGCAGACAAGATCATTATGCTGGCTGTTGTGTTGGATCACATGTCGGACATTTCCCAAGTGTCTAGGACTGTGTCATATATCGGTGAATAATACATGCAGATCCCAGTAGGGTGGCCTTTTGCAGTTGACAGATGGTAATTTTGTCAGTGTCAATTGTGTTTAAGTGCAGGCCAAGGTCTTTAGCCACTGCATCCAGTGTGCCGATCACCACTGGGACCACCTTTATTGGCTTGTGCCAATAAAGTCTTTGCAGTTTGATCTTGAAATCCTCATACCGTATCAGCTTTTCAAGTTGTTTCTCTTCAGTCCTGCTATTGCCTGGAATTGCAGCATCCACATTGCATTATTATTATTATTATTATTATTATTATTATTATTATTATGCTACTACTATTAGTAGAGCACATTGTCAACCCAGTAAATCTATGTGAAAATTATTGGAACAAATTCCTTCCATATCCCTAACTGCAAGCACATTTTGGTGACACGCCAAATGTTAAATCAGCCTTGAACTAATCTTTGCTTTTTATTGCCTGACTAGTTTCAAGTAACATGAATTCTACATGAATAATCATCTGGATTGATTGCTCTTAGAGTCCAGGATCCATTCTCTTCCCCCAGTACTTTTCTAGAAAGTACTTCCCCCAGTACTTTTCTAGGAAGGGATCATTTGACCACTTTGATACTTCACAGTAAACAATGTCTTTTTCAAGCATCACTGAAGAAATTATGACCTTTAAGTGGCTTACAACTTGTTTGACAGAGAAGACTAAGCTTGTTTCATTCATTGTTAGACTCCGTGTGCATATGGGGCAGGTTCTTGTTCATTGTATACTGTGCCAATAGGATTCAGAGTAATTACTCTGCCAATTGGATTCAGAGTTAAATAGTACAAGAAACAAGCTATGCCATATTTGTCAAACATAATTAGCTTAACTGACAAGTTATTTCAACGTACAAATACATTACCACAACCACTACAAACCACTCTGACCCTCACATTTCCCAGCATCCCTGACCTTCCATTAAAGATGTTACAATGCAACAACATTAAGTACTGTTATCCAAAGGCACTCAACACAACTATCTGAATACTTCTGTGACTCTTGAAAAAATGAGACTAATAATAATAATAATAATAATAATAATAATAATAATAATACTTTATACCTGCCTCCATCTCCCCAAGGGACTCGGAGTGGCTTACATGAGGCCAAGCCCAACAACACATCAGTAACAAAAAAGCAATAACAAAAAATAACAACAACACAATTAAATAAATCTCATATAAACATTAACATACAAGGATTTAAAACCTATGGGCGGGCCAGATGTAATAGTTAAAAATTAAAAAAATAACGCTGGTCAAGAACAGGTAGGATATATCTAATAGGAGGGTTTTAAAGAAGTGAGGGGAGCACAATCCAAACGGATAGTTAAAGTGCATTTGAGGACATTTTGCTGGGAATTGTTTCCTTATTTCGGGAATGCACACTGCAACAGCCACATTTTCAGGCTCCTCTTATGTTGGGGCATGTCTGATATCCCTGGGAAGTGAGTTCCAGAGTCAGGGGGCCACCACCGAGAAGGCCCTCTCCCTCCTCCCCACCAATCGTGCCTGCGAGGGTGGCGGGAGTAAGAGCAGGTCCTCTCCAGATGAACAAAGAGACCATGTGGGTTTATACATGGAAATGTGGTCACGCAGGTAGGCGGGTCCCAAATTGTTCAGGGCTTTGTAAGTAAGAACCTGCACCTTGAATTGGGACCGGAAAATGAATGGCAGCCAGTGTAGCTCCTTTAATAGGGGGGTTGACCGCTCCCTGTAAGTTACACCAGTTAGAAACCTGGCTGCCACCCGTTGTACCAGTTGGAATTTCCGGGCCGTCTTCAAGGGCAGCCCCACGTAGAGTGCATTACAGTAATCCAATCTGGAGGTAACTTTTCAATGTTTTCTAGTTTTTTTGTGTAAAAACACTTTTTGTGCAAAGGTAGATTTGTGTAAATAATTTTTTTAAAGCTATTGAATATTCAAAATGTTCAAAAGCTCTCACAGTACCACTCAGGTGAGAAAAAGAGAACCTTTTTGAAATTCTTTGTTCTTGCATGCAAGAATGAAATGAGCAAAGGTTTACATCCCTAGGCACATCACTTTAGTCATGTTAGCTTCAAAGGGAAGCTTGCTTTACCTCAGAAAACACTCCAACTGATCTAATGGGGCCTGATTTGGCTTGCACATCTCCAGTCAAAGTGCTGTGTGTGTGTGTTGGGAGCTTCTCCATTCCTTGTGTACATTGAAAAGGGAGGGAGAAATAAAGGACATGGGAACAAGGAGAAATAATGTATAAGAGAATAATGCTAACATATATACAGTACTCTGAACTGAACATTTGTATAGAAAAATGGGGGGAAAGTCTGACTTACCCTGAAACCCTGTCTTTCCCCATAATATCTTAGAAATATCTCCATGCCTATTATCCATGTCATAAATTTCAAAAGGCAAGCATGTTTATAAAAAATCTTACATATCATTGTTACTTATGAAGCCTTCTTTCTTTAAAGATATTGCAGCAATATGTGGAAAAATGGCAAATATATTGTTTATGATAAAATACTAAATCACCTCCAAATACACTAAAGCTACTGGTCATAGAAAGGACTGGGGAAAGTCATGGCTATAGTAGCTTGATCAGACATCACTATGTCATTCTAATATATTCAACTAAGAATATATATTATAAACCCCACTGCCCTCACTGTGGGTGAAGATGCAGATCAAGAATAGGGCTCCACAGTCACCTATGGATCCACCACCAGGATACTACACTTGGAGGACCATCATCCTCGAACTACGAGGGATCGCCTAAGTAAGTAAGGAAGTAAGGAAGTAAAGTAAGTAAGTAAGTAATTATAACCACACTTTCCCTTCTTTTCTTTCCTCCTACTTTCTGTAGCACACCAAATGGAACTTTTTTTTATGGAAATGAATTCATGAGCACATTTACACTGACACAAATGGCCTCCAAATAAGTTCTATGGAGGCAATGACCCACATTAACCAAACTTATGGGTTGTTTCAGAATTTGGAGCAACCGGCAATGTTGGATCCTTGTAAACAGTCAGGCTGGTTCCAAGAGAGAACAATTTACCTGACCATCCCATGTTTGCCAGGTTCAGGTGGCATTTTCCCATCCCTCCCATTCTCTGTGTCATGGTGCTTTACTTTACTGGAGGCAATGAGTGACAAATGTGACGAATTCCCTACCTGTTAGGCTAGGAAAAGACTAGAAAAGTAGGCCCAGGAAGTTCAGCAACCATTTTGGAAAGGGTGCTGGGGGAACCCATTTTAGATACTCATTTCCTGAAGGGGGCGTGCTTAGAAACAGCCTGGAGGGAAATGAGGGGAGTTAGTGATTGGCTGGGAGAGAGTGGGCAGAGCTAAACTTAGGAGGAAAAATGACTTTAAGGGTGTGTTTTAAAACCCTGTCAGCTCAGATTGAGTCTGGGTGTCAGAGAAGTAAGAGTTAGGAGTGGAGAAAAGAGAGTTGAGGAAGCCTAAAGTGGTCAGTTAGCTAGCAGAGATAGCTAGTGAGAAGATTTTACAGCTATTATGGAAGATAGCTGGTGGAGACATGAAGAGATAGATCCAGGAAGGGACTATCTCTAGTGGAGTTCTAGAATTGCTTGGCAGAGAAGAAATCATGTCAGGAATTTCTGGAGGGAGAGAGGAGTGTTTATGTGGAACTAAATTTGAACTGCTTAAAGAAACCACACACTTTTAAGTCTTCTTCAGAACAATCTACTTCAAAACAGCTAAGCTTAATGCCTGTTTTGTTCAAGTTCTCTTAAATAAACATCATTGTTTTATTGTTCACGTTATCTGCCTCACGTGTGCCTCTGTGGGTGAAGTTTTAAAAGCAGTTTCCTGCAGCAATCAAAAGTCTAATGGTGGCAGCATATATTTTAAAAGAGTAATCTTTTCAGTGTTACTTCAGAACACAAGCCTGAGTGTGAATCCAGCACATTCTTGCCTAAGATACTTCAAGTAAGCCAAGGGCTTAACATCACTTTTAATTCTGTTGTGGGTGCCAGTGTTCTTTCAAAAGGGGTTTTCTGGCCAGAAGAAAGTTCCAGCTTTATTACAGCTTTTGGGTTTTAATCACAGCAGCCACACTCTATTACCAGTGGTGGCCAGTTGGTGGGATTTTATTCCCAAATAAGCCTCAATCTTTTATAATTTATGCCAGCTTGTGGGATTTATACAACTAATAAATCCCTATCCTTTATAACAAGCATGACCTTTGTGACACCTGGAGACCACCATAACACAGGGAATGGGAGGGGGCAGTAAAAATGGTAATATGGCAATGCTGAACTGGATACAATACCACTGGGGCTCCTGCCTGTTGTGTGTGTGTATGTATGTATGTGTAAACCATCCCAGGAACAATCTGGCATTTGGCACACTGGATTGACCCTGGGATGTGTAAACCATCCCAGGAACAGTCTGGCATTTGGCACACTGGATTGACCCTGGGATAATGGGTCAGTGTAGATCTGCCTCACGCTGTGAAAAAGATGGTATCCTGCTTTCATATTTTGGTTTGAGAGATGACTTCAAATCTTTTTAGATGTAAAGGGTGCTCCCTCTAGCCAGGATCATTATGGTTCTTGAGTGGTTGGGAAGGGGGAGTACGTTTGCACATACCTTTAGAGACTGCAGGAGCAAGTATTATTTTGTATGAAACGACAGGGACCCGTGAATATAAATGCATTTCAGCTACTTTACTGATATGTCTTCCATTAACTACTTGGCATCCATTCACCCAATTTTCAGTATCAGCAAAGGATTCAGGTGGGTTGCTTTGGAGTTAGGTAGAGATAGACAGAGACAGACACATATATTCCACCGGGCTTGACACTTCCATCCACCCCACTTCCAATGCTACACTGTCTGAGAGATTGGATAGGAAGTGTACTTCTCAAAGAGTCTGATCACAATTCAGGGCCATGAAGTCCATCTTTTGTGTGCATGTTTGTGGAGGATGCTGGTTCCTCAGCTTGTTCTTTTGGTTTTAAGGATAAGAGACAATAATGGCATGGTCTCAAAGTCTCAGTACATGTGGACTGTAATATGCAAGGGCCTTCTTCATCAAAGAGTAAGCTAGTCTCAAGAATTAAGCTGTGGGCTTGTCCCTACAAAGTTGTCCAGCTCCACTACAGTACAAATTCTGAGACAGCAGGAGGTGGAATATGTTATCCTTACCATCATATAGAACTAAATGACTATGAGTGGGAAAGGGGGAGAATTGGGTTTCCCCTCTCAGCCATGCTGGAAGGGGAGGGCTATTTGACCATTTTAATGAATGAAAGTTCCGGAGGTGGACCACAACATATAGGCACCTGCCCCTTCTCAGCTCCTAGCAATGGAGCAGCAAATGTTGACCCACTCTTGCACCCTATATCAGTGTACCAAGGGGTCACTTCGTGGCTGGATAGGAATCCCCTCCCCTTAAATAGGGTTTATTTTTGTGTAACATACACTGTTGTGGCTAATGGGCAATTGGCATTAAATAGACTGTCATACAGAATATGGGGATACAATTTATATTTCAGTGTGAACCTAAGACACCCCATTGGGTAAAGTCCAGGAACGAATGTGGGGGGGGGGGGCAGAAATGGCCTTGGAGCTGCCGGGGAATTCTAATCCCAGAAGTTTCTCAACTTGGGGTTTGAATACTCTATGTAGCTAACCTAAGCAGTTGCCCTGGTTATGACTCATGGTGAGGAACTCAAGTGTCTTGCCCAAGTTAGCTGAGGACTGGGTCTGTAATGGCCACTGCCTCGGCTTACACAATATCAAGTTCAACCCCCCCCCCCCTTTAAGCTGGTTGCAGTTCATGAAGAAAGCTTAAATAGGTAACAATTTAATAAAAGTTACCCATATTTATCCCAAAACAGTTGTCTGGTGTGATGAAACATTGATTTTTAACTGTAAGTTAAGCATAGTTATGTATATGTGTCTCTATAATTAAATATGATTGTGTGTGTGTGTGTGTGTATGCACTTAGATGGTTGAGTATTATTATATGTATGTGTTCAGGAGGTAAAAGACAGTTATGGATGTTCATAAAGGGTTCACTATTTAGAAATGACAGAACTAGGGGGATGGGACCAAGCTCAGCACTCTGAGTTAGGTTGCCATGGAGAAAGGGGTGGAGCCAACTACACTTACCAGAAGCAGACATTTTGAGGCTTCAGTTCTTTGGTCATCAAGCCAAAGGGAAGGAGGTTCAAACATGTGGTGAATCAAACTAAGGGAAAGCTTTTAGCCTGAGTGATTTAATTAAGTCAAGGGGACTTATTTAGGTTTGTGGTTTAGCTGTGTGCTAATAGGAGAAGAAACCCCCCTGGGAATCTTTACTTCAGCAGGAAGCTGAAGGGAGACAAGGGCATTAGCTGACCTTAGTTAATCTGTCAAATAAGGAAACATATTTAGAAATGTAACAACTAAAAACTAGTTGGTGAAGTAAAAGACATCCTAAGTTATATTAAGATTTGTTGAAACTGTAACTCGTGAAGCTTTATACCTCAGGAGACGAGAACTCTGAAACCATTAAGACCCTTCCATACTCCAAATAAACTTGTTCTTGTTTTAGTAACTCAAGTCTCAGTCTACTACTTCAAAGAAAAAAAAAACAACCCCGCTACACACCAAAAGAAACACTACAGGGTCAGGCATGTAGCCAGGGGATGGGCTTGAGGGGCTTCAGCCCCCCCACCCGAAATTCTCATGGTGGTCCACGTGAAGGCCTTACTGGTACCTTATTTAAACTGTTATGTTTATTGATATCATGATCTGATCACCATGCTCAATAGATCCCATATGCATGGGGGTATTGGGGTAATGATACAAAAGGTTTGCTAGGGTAGACCCTCTTTCACTCAGACTCAGCCTCCCCCACCGAATCAAACTCAGCTCCCCTTGAATCAAAATCCTGGCTACGGGCCTGTACAGAGTGGTAGCAGTGAATCTATTTGAAAATAGGGAATCCATTAATAAACTGAATAGGAAATCCTTATTAATTGGTGGCAGTATAACCTAGCACCTCACAGATGGTGGCAGCATACTAGATTGAATAGAGTATCAGACAACGAAGAGGAAGCCTTTACATCTGGTCTCTTTATTTCATTTATGGGTGGGCAATTAACAACTGAACACTGCTACAAACATGTCTCAATATGAGATTCCAAAACCAAGCCTCTAAGAGTGAAATATTCATTGCCTACACAAATTCACCTGTGTGTTTCACTTCTCCCCACATATACAAACATAAGGAAGCACGTGCACTTTTAAAAGTTTATATTCTTTGCATCCCAAATGTTAAACATGTTCTTTTGTAAATTCCTATAAAAAACAAAGCAAAATCAAATCACCCTCACCTCTATCTTAATCATACCTTGATCATCACATTCTCAAAACAGAATTTTTAAAATGTGACATTTGCTCACCGAATTCATGCTTACTTATGCATGCACTAATTATTCTAATGTGTGTTTAAACATTGAGGACAGAGCCAAAGGATGATATTTACCCCAAATTAATTAATCAGTCCAGTGAAAGAGGCTGTGATCAGGGGAACATCCCCATAGAGAGCTCTGTTTATAGAAACTGTTGAATTTTCATATGAGTGGCTGTGAATAATTTATATGTTTTGGAAATCTGTATTTGTTATTCTATAAGGGTAGCCATATCATATCTACAGATGAAGGTCTGATGCAGTTACAGTTTAAGACCTGATTTTGTTTTACGCATATTTCTGCAAGAGAAATAAACATATTGGATATGCTGCAATATTCATATACACTTCTATAAATGTTCATCTTGTGAATGTTTCTGCAGGAAAAATACACAGTGTACTAAAACTGATAATGTGCTTTGATTAATTTGGTACTAATAAGTAATAGGATATAATTCAGGATTGTATTAACATTCAAGTAAAAACTCAATAGTTTAATGTTTCTCATGAAAACAAGCAACATAGCATATTTACTTGAATCTAGTCCTCCATCAAATGTAATGCACACCTCAATTTTCAAAACCCTGAAACCAAAAAAAAATATTTGCTGGCCACTGCCATCATGGTTGGAGCTGATGGATATTTGACTGAGCTTGAGAGCCAATGAAAAGGAAAGTCAAACAAAACACTTTCTTTGCCATCTGCTTCAGTGTGTTGTTTGCTCACTGTCTAGCTAATGGTCATAACCATACTGAAAAAGGCCAGAAGCATTCACAGATGCATGTCATAAAGAAACCAAGCATCGTATTCCACCTTGTCACTTTAAAATAAGATGCTAACATCATTTTAGGGAGGGCATTACAATGATCAGTCATAAATGTCCTCACCAAACTGCAAGCCCCAGGATTTCATAGAATATGATAATGACAATTAAAATAAATATTTGTGCGAAAATTTTGACATTAGAAATGCCCTATCTATGGAAAAAGCAGACAACAATAGAAGCAGAGGTCATTGTAATAGGTGAGGGGCAGACTAACTAGAACTAAAGAAAATGAAAAGAAATAGAATTGGTCATTAAAGTCTTAATGAGATTAAAAGTATCTTTTTTAAAAGTCTTGTTGAGGTGGTTGAACATAGATAGTTGCCCAAATCAGCCTCCCAAATAGAGAAGTTCTATGATTTGATTAAAGCTGAGCTGCCTCAGGCACATTGGAAGATGAAGACAAAGAGTTTCCACTGAATGGGAATATGGAATGAGGCAATCTTCATAGTCATTTAGACCTAAGCCATTTAGGGTTTAAAGTGTTATAGCACCTTGAATTTTACCTAGAGGTTAAGTCTTCATATGCTGGAATGATGTGATGCAGTTTTTTTCCCTGGACAAATTTATCACAGCTTCAGAACTGTACAAATTTCTATGCTAAAAATGCTTTACCCCATTGGCAAAAAAACAAAGCTTGGAAGTAGCTTTTCACAAACATACAGTTACTATCTATCGAGTTATTAACTCATTTACCATGTGGCTATGGATAAAAAACATTGTGTGATTTTGAGGAAGTCATACTCTTCTGCCAAAATAACCCCATGTTAGGGTCACCTTAGGATCACCAAAGAGTCACTAATCCTGAGGCTGATCCACAGTAGTGAACACTTGATCAGTCTTGGGATGGTTTAAAGTGCTACTCCCCGTAGCTCCTGCAGAGGCAGAAGGAAGTCCTGATCACCCAGCAGCTCTGAATCCAGTTTGGCACCACTGAATAGCCATTCTTAGTGTCCCCTCCTGTTCTCCTCAATGCAGTGCCTAAGGAGTGTGACATGGGTCGTCCTGGTTGCTCATCACTTGGGAGTGAAATTGGCTATGGCATCAGAGTGATGGGGGAGGAGAGAGAGAAGGAATCACCCTTCCTCTCTTTCTCCTTTCTCTCATCTCCTTGTGGTTCCATCCAACATCACCCAGATGATGAGTGACCAGTGCGGCTTATGGCATGTCAGCTGACCACTGTGATGAGGGAATGAGGTGAGGGGCAATTGTGAGTGCCTTCCTGCATTCCAGGCCCATCCATGCATTGGTGGACACCAGATTGCCATGTAAATAGTTATGACCTGTTCTGGGTCATGGGTCCTAAGCCACTGTTTGCTTTGGATTCTGGGATTAATGTGGTGGCTTTGGTTCATGTTAACGCAGATCAGCTCTGTACTTCATTTAGCTGCCACAAAGTGGATTTGCCAGCCCTTGACACTAAGTGGTTACTACAGATGTGACCACAGGTACTTTTGATCAATTATTTTCCCCAAAATTTAAGGTATTTATTACATTAGAATAATTTTTTTCACAAGGGAGAATGTAACTCCTTTTGAGGAACAAGCTTTTGTATAACTTTTAAGTTACTTCTACAGTTATGAGGTTTTAGCCTCACATAGTACCAGGAATACAGTATATGGCTTGGGTGGCACAATTCAGGAACTGGTTGTACCCTTAGTTCTGTTGTAGATTTTTATTATAATTATTTATCAAGAGATTTAAAATACATTAAAAGCTGAGAAAACATCCAATAAAAAGCAGAGGGAAAAAAAATCAAAAGACAGCTAATTAGTTATTGTTATAATTATTACAATTATTAAAATAAATATGCACTAACTTCTGATTACCCCACAGATTACTTTATATCTTAATATATGTGTTTTTTCAATCTCCAACTCCAACAGTATTTTATATATTTTAAACCAAAGTACTAGTCAAAACGAACAGTTAACATATTATTATAATTATTCTACAAGTCATAAATATTTTTATTCAAGATATTATTTGGCCTTTCATTTGTATTGATTGATTAAATGTATTAAACATATTTATAACCTGTTTTAAAATTGTTCAGGATAGTGTTAATTAACACAATTTGATGAATTTATAATAATTTAAAAGTAGGAATAAAAAATAAGGTAAACAGTCTAGAAACACATTAAGCTGTTTAAAAAGTTAAAATTAGTTTAAAACAATTTAAAACCTTTTACACCACAATAATATCCTCAGTATTCTTATATAATTCTGTTACCAATACCATTTTTATGAGATTGCATTCAAGTTGCTAGTAGACATGATCATCAATCAAATAAATGATTCCTTTTCAGTCGGGAATGAATTTTAAAGATGCAAGAAAGCGATATGCCAAAATATTGGAAAAAATTGAGATGTGTAAAATTCATCTCAAATAATAGTCCACTTCCCTTGATTATTATAGTGCATACTTTCAAGCTTTATAATATTTGAGATTTTAAAGTATTAAAGATCTGATTGAAATTAACCAATTTTATTTAACAGAAGCTAGTTATTTCACTACATTTGGTTTTACATTTAAGTATATTAAACTTCTCCTATGTCCATAGTAAAAGATTATGCTGTATGTAAATGGCCATACTAGCGATGACCCATAGACAAACACCAATGAGCTCAATGAGCTGTGAGTCAATATTATCTTTTAATGCATTGCCATGAAGCCATTTAGTGATGTCTAACATGAAGCATTAAAGTGTGCAATGACACAATAATAACCTGCAATTTAAAACACCCAAATTGTCCTAAAGGTAAAACAACTTGCCTTCTTAGCACTAAGGATGTAAAAGAAACACTCAATGCATTGGAAAATGGTTTTAAAAATTGGGCTAAGAAAATTTCACAAGGAGAATCCTGGACTGAAGAGAATCTTTACAATTAATTATTTAGTCTGTACAACATGTCCACATGGTTGTTTTGCATAAAAATAGTAGAATCATAGAATTGGAAAAGACCACATGAGCCATCTAGTCCAACCTCCTACCATACAGTAAAAACACAATCAAAGTACAGTAGGGTCTCATTTAATCGACCTCTGCTTATTAGACACATTGTCTTATTCGATGCTCTCTATCAGGATGCTTGCATCAGGAAAGGGATAAAGGAATCTTCTGGCATGGCCTCCCATTAGTTCGAAGGCAGGGTGCTGTGGCCTTCAGCGCCTTAGCAACACCAGCAAACAATTTTGGTTGCCTGGCAAGAATATTCTAGGGCCCTTGGATAGTACACACCAGAGCCATGCTTGGCATTGGAGGAGGAGAGACACAGGAATGAGGAGACAGGCACAGACAGAGAGAGGGCAAACCAGGGCATTTGCTCTAGACTTCTGGGAGCCATCAAGTTAGAGAGTGCAATTTTGTTCAAATTTTATTTTCCCTGAGGGACTGTGGCCTTCATGGCTCCAAAGGGCGAGACTTGGTGCTCCTCCAGGCCAGGAGAGAAAAGGTAGAAAATGCCCCTGCTTTCTTAATCCCTCCCTATTATCTGAAATCTTCAGCTATCCAACATTTTCCCAATCCGTTTATATCAGATAAATTAGACTCTATTGTACCCTTGTACCCAGTCTCTGTTTAAAAGCTTCCAAGGAAGGAGCTTCCACCACACTCTGAGGCAGAGAGTTCCACTGTTGGTCAGGAAATTCTTCCTAATTCCTAGTGGACTTTCTGCATGAAAAATAATATTTACACGCAGAAATATTTTCTGTGGAAAAAGTGCTATTTTCTGTATAGACGTCACTACAATGACAAAAATGCACATTATACAGCAATTTTCTATCAAAATGGCTGAGTTTTTTCATTTCACATCCAAAGTTGTTTTGCCAATTTCATTTGAAGATACTTATCTCCAATTGGTTAAAACAAACAAACAAAGATCAATCCAACCACATCAGGAAATGAAGTAATGAAAGATAGCATTTCCATTTGGATGTAGCAGTATTTGACAGATCATTTTAAAGCTGGAATAATTTATTGGAAAAAATCCAGTAGACTACAGAACAAAAGAAAATCAAAGTTGATAATTACAACTTGGAGATTTTATAAAAGTGTTAATAAATGCTCAAGAAGAACAAGGATCTCTTTGTGTGCCTGTATACATATATGTCTTCATGTGAATTTATGTGTGTGAGTGTGTTTGTGTGTGTGTGTGTTTGAAGATTAGCTTTCTGCTGAGACTTATAGGTTTGGATTCTTGTTTAGAACAGATTAATTTTTCCTCCAAATAGAAGTGTATGTAAATCCATTCCATTGATAAAAAGTGTTTATACATAATTAAAAGAATAAATACTATAATGGATATTGGTGTTTTAATTTCTCTGTACTCTGTTTATTTGGAGATTATTTTGTTGGTCTCAACATGAAATATGCAGACTTGGTACAGAAGAAAACACTCTGTGTATGTGTGTGTGTGTTTATTTCTAATAGTCACTGAAAGACTACTACATTATGAGTTAAGACAAAATCCAGGAAAAAAAAACCAAATCCCTATAGCCACTTTATGAATTATTGCAGGCAGTAGCTTGGAAAAGCCCTTGGGCGAAAGTAAGTAACAAGACAGGACAAATGACAAATCTTAACTATGTTCCCCCCAGAAAAAGGGCCAACATAAAATTAGACTTTGATAAGGTAGAAAAGGTCTCCAAGGGAAGAAGTAAACACATACCATATTATAAAACACTGGAAATGTACAAAAGGGAATGCTTTTGTTTAATGAAACAATAGATATAAACATACAGGATCATCTCCATTTAAGGATGCATTGTTTGTAGGATGTTAGGATTAAGCAAAAGTGTCTTCTGTGACATCTATTACAAGAAAGATATTTCAGACAGAATAATTTGACAGCAAAACTATATAACTAAAATCTGTTAGAACAGCCAAAATAGGAGTAGAGAAGGGGTGGAATGAGGAATAAGATGAGTTCATGGCACATTCAAACGCCCTCCATGCAGCCACCATGCTACCACAACATTAGGCCAGCATAAGGATGATTCTAAGCCTTTCCTAACATTTCTGCTAGCAGATGGGCTATTTATAACTTACCTTTATTGCATTTGTGAAATTCTACAGGGACATTGTCTCGTAGCAGTTTTTGACACAAATATTACAAAACCGTGAGAATCTGAACTTGGCACACTGATTCATAATTCTATAGGACTTTGATAAGAATTGCCTTATGATGTGGTTGTTTAGATTTGCTGCCATAGTTCAGCAAATGAAGTATAATGAGTTATCTCCTAGAATGTAGTGGTCATCAGTCAAATCAATCAGACACATTTGAAATGCATAAGCCAAATAAGCATGAATAAGCACAGAAGTAATCATTTTACTATAATAGTTAAACAATTTGAGGAATCAGGAGGTCTGGGACATAGCATAAATAAATAGAAATTGTTTTTAATGGACAATAATTTGATTTTGAGGCTTCCCAAGACATTCTGCTATTTTCACCTTGGAAACCATTCTGCTCAATACCTTCCTAGATTTTTATTTAAAGTCTGATCTTTTGTTTAAAAAATTCTAAGAACTTGTCAGTTCATTAGTGATATTCTAAAAGTGTCTTTAGAACTTAGATTCTGTAAAAAAGCAAGAGAATTCTGGACTGAGGTACAAAAAATACTGCTTTACATTTTCAGGCAAAGATGCAAATAGAGTCCAAATTATTTTTATTGAGAATGACAAACAAACAAAGAAACAAACAAAATCATTGAACTATGAAGTATTGCTCTACATGATAATAGCAGCAGAGGAATTATATGCAGAGTTTTGGAAGAAGGCAGTTACTTAGGCGATCCCTCGTTGGACGAGTAAGATGGTCTTCCATTATGGATTTCCTTGTGGGTCCGTATGTGGCTGTGGAGCCCTATTCTTGCTCTGCATCTTCTTCCGCAGTGAGGGCATTGGTTTCCAGGTGGAAGGTGGTCCCGGTCGGGGTTGGCGTGACGTGCCTTCCTCCCGGCACGTTTCACTCTTTCACCCTCCACTCGTGCCTCCTCAAATTCTGCAGCACTGCTGGTCACAGCTGTCCTCCAGCTGGAGCGCTCAAGGGCCAGGGCTTCCCAGTTCTCAGTGTCTATGCCAGAGTTTTAAAGGTTGGCTTTGAGCCCATCTTTAAATCTCTTTTCCTGTCCACCAACGTTCCGTTTTCCGTTCTTAAGTTCGGAGTAGAACAACTGCTTTGGGAGATGGTGGTCAGGCATCCGGACAACGTGGCCAGCCCAGCGGAGTTGATGTTGGAGGACCATCGCTTCAATGCTGGTGGTCTTTGCTTCTTCCAGCACACTGACGTTTGTCCGCTTGTCTTCCCAGGAGATTTGCAGGATTTTCCGGAGGCAGCGCTGATGGAAACGTTCCAGGAGCTGCATGTGACGTCTGTAGACAGTCCACGTCTCACAGGCATAGAGCAGGGTTGGGAGGACAATAGCTTTATAGACAAGCACCTTGGTCTCCCTACGGATGTCCCGGTCCTCAAACACTCTCTGCTTCATTCTGGAAAATGCTGCACTTGCAGAGCTCAGGCGGTGTTGTATTTCGGCATCGATGTTGACTTTGGTGGAGAGGTGGCTGCCAAGGTAGCAAAAATGATCAACATTTTCTAATGTTACACTATTAAGCTGTATCACTGGCATTGGAGAGGGGTTGGCTGGTGCCTGCTGGAAAAGCACCTTGGTTTTTTCAATGTTCAATGACAGGCCGAGCTTCTCGTATGCTTCTGCGAAGGTGTTTAGAGTGGCTTGTAGATCTTCTTCTGAATGCGCACAGACGACATTGTCATCAGCATACTGGAGTTCTATAACAGATGTTGTTGTAACCTTGGTTTTGGCTTTCAGTCTGCTGAGGTTGAATAGCTTGCCATCTGTCCGATAGATTATTTCCACTCCGGTGGGAAGCTTCCCATCAACAAGGTGAAGTATCATAGCGATGAAGATGGAGAATAGAGTTGGGGCAATAACACATCCCTGTTTGACACCGGATTCCACTTTAAATGGGTCACTTTGGGAGCCACTGCTGTCCAAGACTGTTGCCATCATGTCATCATGGAGGAGCCGCAGGATGTTCACAAATTTGCTTGGGCACCCGATTTTGTGGAGGATGGTCCACAGAGCGCTGCGATTCACTGTGTCAAATGCCTTTGCAAGGTCGATGAATGCCATGTACAGAGGTTGGTTTTGTTCCCTGCATTTTTCTTGGAGCTGTCGTGCAGTGAAGATCATGTCCACGGTTCCTCTGGAGGGGCGGAAGCCGTTCTGGGATTCTGGGAGGGTGTTTTCTGAGAGGGGCAGAAGGCGGTTTGCAAGGATTCTTGCGAGGATTTTCCCAGCAGAGGTTAGAAGGGAGATACCTCAATAGTTTCCGCAGTCTGTTCTTTCCCCTTTTTTGAAGAGGGTGATGATGGTGGCATCCTTGAAGTCTGCTGGGATTTTCTCGGTCACCCACACTTTTTCTATGAGCTGGTGGAGTTGGTGTGTCAGCTCAGGTCCTCCCTCTTTAAAGATTTCAGCAGGGATCCCGTCTGGTCCACTGGCTTTGTTATTCTTCTGTTGGCTGATGGCATTGCTGACTTCTTCCAAACTGGGCAGTGCTGCAAGCACATCACTGGTTTGTTGTTGTGGGATTTGTGAGAGGACCTCTTCGGCCACATTGGAGCTGCGGTTCAGGAGGCTTTGGTAGTGTTCTTTCCAACGTAGTGCAATTGAGTTTTGGTCCTTCAGGAGTTTGGTTCCATCTGATGAGCGTAGAGGCTGTATGCCATGGTTTCTTGGTCCGTAGATGACCTTTGTGGCTTTGAAAAATCCCTGAGCATTATGAGTATCTGCCAGGTGTTGGATTTCTTCGGCCTTCTTTGTCCACCAGATGTTCTTGAGCTCTCTTGTCCTTCTTTGGACCTCAGCTTTTGCACTGGCATAGATCTTTTTCTTAGCAACACAGTTGATGTCTCTCTGCCATGCTTGGAAGGCTTTCCTTTTCTTGTCAATTAGCTGTTGGATCTCGATGTCATTTTCATCAAACCAGTCTTGATGTTTCTTGGCTTGGTATCCAATAGTTTCTTCGCAGGCTTGGATGATGGAGGTCTTCAGTTTGTTCCAATGTTCCTCAACATTTTCGGGGTGTACTGTGGGTAGATGGTCCTTGAGTGCTGTTTGGAGATGGGCTCGTCTGGAGGGCTCCTGAAGGGCTTGGGTGTTCATTTTGCGCCTTGTCTTCCTTCCTTGGAGTCTGCGCTTGGGAGCGATCTTGATAGCCATCGAGGATCAAATTAGCCTGTGGTCAGTCCAGCAGTCGTCAGCACCTGTCATGGCTCTTGTGAGGAGCACGTCACGGCGGTCTCTGGCGCGTGTGATTACATAGTCTAAGAGGTGCCAATGCTTTGACCGGGGGTGCTTCCATGATGTCTTGAACTTGTTTTTCTGGCGGAAGAGCGTGTTGGTGATGACAAGGTTGTGCTCCGCACATTTGGTGAGAAGCAGGATGCCATTTGAGTTGCTGTTTCCAACCCCGTCTTTTCCTATGGTCCCTGGCCACAGGTCGAAGTCTCGCCCGACTCTTGCATTAAAGTCCCCCAGGAGGATGATTTTGTCCTCCTTAGGTATCCCCGATAGGACGGTGTCCAGCTGACAGTAGAATTTCTCCTTGATGTCTTCGTCAGCATCTAGTGTTGGTGCATAGGCACTTATGATGGTTGCCCGTTGGTTTTTGGCAAGATCGATTCGGAGGGTTGAGAGTCGTTCGTTGATGCCAGTGGGTGCTTCAGACAGATGTTTCATCAGATCATTTCTGATGGCGAAGCCAACTCCGTGCATTCTTTGGTCTTTTTCGGGCAGTCCCTTCCAGAAGAAGGTGTAGCCTCCTTTTTCTTCCTTCAGCTGTCCCTCTCCTGCTCTCCAGGTCTCCTGAAGGGCTGCTATGTCGATGTTGAAGCATCCCAGCTCCCTTGCAATGATGGCAGTTCTGCGTTCGGGGCGTTCACTGCCACTGTTGTCCATCAGAGTCCGTATGTTCCACGTACCGAAGTTCATTTTTCTTTTTTGGCCGCAGGGTGGTGACCCCACTGGACGCGGCAGCCCAGTCAGGGATAAGTGAGGCAGACTATGTTTAGGGCACCTTTTCTAGCCCCCTCCCCGTGTGGGGTGAGCAGAGTGGGTCCTCAAAAGGGCTGCTCAGTCGAAGCATTTACGAAGCATTTATGAAACGAATTGAAAAATTCGTTTTGTTTTTAAGCTGCTCCAGAATGGTTCGTTATCGCTTCGTTAACAAAAAAAATTACGAATTTTTAACGAATTACGAATTAACGAAACGAAACCGCCCAGCCCTACTAATTACCTCTCAACAAAAGATTGCTCCAGGCACTGCCAGGCAATCAAATGCTAATCAAGGTGATCAGTTGAAACATTCATACCTAGCTCCAGAAGACAAGAGTCCTTTGTCCCACCTGGTCATTCCACAGATATATAAATCCTTTTTCCTAGTTCCAACAGACCTCACTACCTCTGAGGATGCTTGCCATAGATGCAGGCAAAATGTCAGGAGAAAATGCCTTTAGAACATGGCCATATAGCCCGAAAAAAACCTACAACAACCCAGTCAATAAAATGCTGCCACTCTTCTTCAATTAGTAGCTAGCCACAATATGCTACTAATGATTTGTAACCAAAACCAAATTATTACATTATTGGATTTCTTCTTCAAGTTTGGGAGGGTCTGGTGATTATATAAACCTGATCACTTTGTCCATTTCTGGCAGCTCCATCATTTTGGTATTTCATAAATCTTGAGTTCTAAAGGGATTGTATTGCGGGTCAACATTTTCTGTTCTGAATTCAATATCCTGACAATTATATTTAAATCTCTTAATGTTGGCACTAGAGGAAATGCCTCTCTCTACATATACTTGCCTGAAATTTGAGATCAATTGTTGGGGTCCTCCTCCATCATCCATCACTAAGGGACAAAAATTAAGGGAACAAGGCCTTTTAGGCAGTGGCACTCTATTTGTGCAATTCCCTCCCTCTGGAGTCCTGATTTGTGTCAAGTTAGGATTATTTCAACAGCAAGTTAAAACCTGACATTTTATTAAAGCCTTTGGGCCAAATTGATTTTATCCAGGCTACACATGCTTTCTAGTTATATTTTTTCAGATTGTTTTAACCGGTTTTCAATTGTCTGTTTTTAAATTGAATATAATTTAAATTGGATCTGTTGGAGCCCCTGGTGGTGCAGTGGGTTAAACTGCTGAGCTGCTAAACTGATCAAAAGGTCATAGGTTCAAATCCGGGGAGCGGTGTGAGCTCCTGCTGTTAGCCCCAGCTTCTGCCAACCTAGTAGTTCAAAAACATGCAAATGTGAGTAGATCAATAGGTACTGCTCTGGTGGGAAGGTAATGGCACTCCATGCAGTCATGCTGGCCACATGACCTTGGAGGTGTCTATGGACAATGCCAGCTCTTTGGCTTAAAAATGGAGATGAGCACCAACCACCAGAGTTGGACATGACTGGTCTTAATGTCAGGGGAAAACCTTTACCTTTACCTATAATTTAATATAGTTTATTTTTTGATAATTTTTAAATGTTTTAAATTGATTTCATTGAAAGCCACCCTCAGATGAGAGAGAGCTCCATGCGCACATTAGAACTAAAGAGACCTTTGGGCTGGATAGAATATGTGGATATTTAACTGATCCTCAATTTCATTATAGGACTTGAATAGTTACTTATACTCCTGGTTGTATAGTTACCTTAAGAAAGAGTTATAGACAATCAACACATATCTCCATTTTTTTAGCAATTATTTTTTTCTTTTTAGATAAAAGTTATAATGACGATTCCGTTTGTTAGATTTTAATATATGAGGTGTCTGTAAAATCTCTTTACCATTAAAAAGTGGTAAATGATAAAGAAACTTTACAGATAACCTGTATTTTTATGTGGTTTCCTTTTTTTACTAGGAGCAGATATTCCTTTATTAATATTAATATTTAATAACATGTTTTCCTGAAGAATGCATAGTACATACAATCCCTAAAGAATATCTGAATTATCCCAGTAATTCTTGCAGTAACCTACACTCTAATGTAGTTCAGAATTATTAACCCAAAATTAATGTAGTGCTAATTGTTCTGATATATTAGTCTTTTGCAAATGGTTTTATAATTTCTGGTCAAGAACACTAGTGGACAATTCAAGCAATACTATAAGGCAAATTATAGAATTCAGGGAAATGTGTCTATTTTAACATGCTTGCATAATGTAAATGAAAATTTAACATTAATATTTATGTCTACAACCATTTGTATTACCTTATTCACAGAATGTTTGAGACTCATGTAGCAAAAAAACCATACAGGGGTGCAATACAAGACTGAAAACTATAGAGTGCTCCAGGGACAGGGCTAGTTCTGATACATTTTAATTTACTAATCAGCTTCAATGTGGTGTCTCTATTTACCATGGTCCCAGTTGCAGACACCATGGCACTCATCAACCAGAGGTTCCCAGAAGACATCACGGCTCTGTTTCACCACCAGCTACTTTCAGTGGGACAATGAATTCTACGAACAGAAAGATGGAGTAGCTATGGGGAGCCCTCTCAGCCCAGTCATAGCTAACTTCTACATGGAACACTTTGAAAAACAAGCTCTTGAAACAGCAACCAAAAAGCCCACTATATGGTTCAGATATGTGGATGACACTTTCACCATTTGGAGCCATGGAGAAGAAGAACTCAACAGGTTCCTGGACCATCTTAACAGCATCCACCCAAACATCCAGTTCACTATGGAAAAAGAAAATGAAGGAAGACTTCCTTTTCTAGATGTCCTAGTCATCCGTAAACCAGATCAACAATTGGGTCACACCGTTTACAGAAAACCCACACACAGAGACAGATATCTACATAAAAACTCCAACCATCACCCAAGTCAAAAAAGAAGCACAGATATATAAACCCCTTCCCAGTTCCAACAGACCTCACCTCTGAGGATGCTTGCCATAGATGCAGGCGAAACGTCAGGAGAAATGCCTCTAGAACATGGCCATATAGCTCGAAAAAACCCACAAGAACCTTTTAATTTATTTATTTATTTATACCCCATTCTTCTCAACCCCTGAGGGGGGATGCAAGCAATTTGATGCCGACAGCATACCCAGATGTGCAACAGGCCAGAAAGTAAACATTGTTCTATGGGAATGCTTGCTTTTCCCCTCTACCTCCATTTCCTGTGCCCCGCCATGGTCTAGCACCGATCCCAAACAGTCATGGTGATGCACATGGTGATGCACATCCCAGTGGACCGGATAAGAAAATAAATACCCATGGGACCACTTCCTATCTACATTTAGGAGATACTGGGCCACCATCCCTGGTTTGAACCAGTTCCTGGGAGTGATTTTGTAGGTACTTTGCAATGGAACTGGTTCCTTTCAATTCACTTCCTAACTCAGTATAAGTGTCTGTGCAGAATTGCTCTGACTGGCGATGTACACTTATGTTTACGTGTCAACAATCAAACAAATCCCAGAGTTAAATTGTATTGGGCATTTATCTCATTCATGTTAACACCCTGCTTGTGCCTGCTTTATTTATATTTGAAATTCATGCCAAAGAAGTAATTTGAAAAATAATGTTTCTCCAAACTTTTTAAAATAATATATGATGAGTTTTGCCTGATATATGCCAATTGTGACAGCTGTAGTTGAAAGCTGGATTAACAATCATTATTATTTAAGATCTTCCACCATTTTCTGTTTAAAACTGACATTATTTGATATTTCTAACTCATGAGTATTATCAGGACTGCAGTAAAAACTACAACAATCCATGCCAAAGGCAGTTTACAACAAACAAACAAGGAAAAAATAATTGTAGTGGATGTAATTTCTGCAGGCAGCTGCAGAAATGTGAACATCAGTGTTGCTCTCATCAGAACTCTGGCAAAGAGGACAACCAATGAATATGTCTGAAGACAGTCTGGAACGTCATTCATCTAGTGTAGTACTCTCCGTACTGACTAGTAACAGCTTTTTGACACTTCAGAGTAGAATATTTCCAAAACCAACTTACTATTTCCAATACCAACTTGGAGGCACCTCAGGGTGTTTCAGGTGCTGCAAAGTGGGCACCATGAGTTGCAACTTTCCTATTTCTGCTTCACAGGTATGAATGTATCCTAATTTGCCATATGTTTTTCACTTCTGTGCATGTAGTCCATTTTGGCCTTTTGCTTATTATCAGATAAATCCAAGCCAGAGACTGCTGGATTTGATTGACTATAAGCTTTGAACCAGAACCAGCATAGCATACTGGTCTGGGTGCTGAACTAAGACAACATCAACACTGGGCCAGTTATTCTCATATAAGAGGCCTAGAGAAGCCCCAGTTCCAGCACATACATGCTGACTCCAAAATCATTGCCCAAATAGGCCAGGACTGCATCAGCCTTGCTGGGCTATCATCCCATTTTCCATGTTACCATCACTAATCCTAGACAATCACAGAGCCCCTGTCCATTGTGTGTCACATCTGCTGTTGTGAGAAGGTGTGTCAACATATTGTTTTGGCCAAGAAATTGATAAATGTAAATTTTCTTTCTGTCCCTAGCTAAGACTAATATGCATACTGTAGGTAGTTTTGGATTGGAAGGTAGCTGATAACTTCTAGACTGGATTACTCTAACATACTGTATTCCTTTCAAGTATGATCAGAAGCTTCAATTAGTTCAGAAACCAGTCACCAAACTGTTGATGAGGACTGTGAGGTGAATGAACTTATCTTTATAGAATTATAGTGATGGAAGAAACCAAATGAGCCAA
Organism: Anolis sagrei; assembly: GCF_037176765.1. Lineage (NCBI taxonomy): Eukaryota > Metazoa > Chordata > Lepidosauria > Squamata > Anolidae > Anolis > Anolis sagrei. The sequence goes on from NC_090021.1 coordinate 115,641,056, forward strand.
CCAGTTTAAACCTCTGCCATGCAGAAAAAAACACAAAGTACTCCAGACAAATGATCTTCCAGCCTATTTTTTAAAGCCTCAAAAGAAGGAGTTTCCACCACACTCCAAGGGAGAGAGCTCCACAGTTGAACAGTTCTCACATTCAGGAAGTTCTTGCTAATGTTTATGTCAGGACCCAGAAGCCTTAAACAACGCCAGACACAGATTAAAGGTTCAAACACAGCTTTATTGCAAACAAAAGGACCTACTAAGCACTTAACAGCAGTGCTAAGGTCTGCTGGAGCAATTTGGCACCAAAAACAAGTCAATAGGAGAAACAAAAATATAATCCGGATTATAGCGCTGCCTAATAATCCAGATTAAACAAAAGATGAAGCGAACTGCTTACAAATCAAAATAGGACAAAAGCACAGTCTTTGAAGCTGGAAAAACATAGTTTCAAAACTAAAAGTTGTTAAAGTCACAAAGATATTTGCAAACAAAGTCCAGAAGTCCAAAAGCAAAGTCAAACCGGTCCGTAGTCAATTCCGTTGAGAAGCAAAGCTGGAACGCTGGAGTCACCGAGGAAACAGGAGCACAGGAACACACGAAGCTATAGCCCAGGACCCATGGTGGAAAGTTGGCAGGTACAAATAATTATGTCCCATGAAGACACTTTGCCTTCTGCAACTTGCAGTTCAAACTGAACCCATTTTTATATCAAAGTTCTTCCTCGGAGCTTGATGAGCTCCCCACCCTCTCGTCATCACTCCTAGCTGCTCCCAAACCTGCAGCTGAATGCCCATCCCTCCACCTCTGCCAACTATTATCAGGGTTCAGATCCTGCCAAGAGTCCCCTGGCTGCCAATCCCCAGTGAACCCCTCAAATTCCTCACTAGAGGTGGGCTGGTTACAGATATCCCTTATGTTTTGCACACAGATCCAATTTAACTCTTCATCATCTTCCATCTCACTCCCAGTCCCAGAACTCCCTTCAAACCCAAAGAAATCTTCATCCTCTGTTGGTGCACAAAGTATTTCCCGAATACGCTTCCTTTGTAATTCCCCTTCAGACTCTGGCTCCCGAGCAACCCTCTTTACACCTCTGCTTACTTCCCCATCCCCCATCTCACAATCAGAAAAACCTGGAAACATGTTGGTATCGCTTGGAGACATAATGATTTCTCTAATGTGCTGACGCTGCTGTTCTCCCTCTGACTCCAAAGTAGACCCGTTCTCCCTGCTACTAGGAGTAGCAACTCAAGCAACACGCTGAACTACAACAGTTAAGGTGGAATATCTTTTCCTAAAATTTTAAGGCATTGCTCTGAGTCCTAGTCTCCAGAACACCAGAAAATAATACATAATATACTTTATTTATATTCCGCTCTATCTCCCTAAGGAGACTCAGAGCGGATTACAGTACACACAGATATAGGCAAACATTCAATGTCTTTTTTACAGTGAACAATGACGTACAATACATAAACAAAGGCAAAAGTTTACCTTTCCATCTCTGGCGTCTGGAGGCGATGCTCAACTCTGGCCATGGGGAGCTGTTCTTGTTCCATTTTTGATGCCAAGAAGCCTGTTGTCCATAGATCCTCCTGGTTGTGTTTTGCTGGCATGGCTGCATGGGAGCCTTTTACCTTTCCACCAAGATGGTACCTATTGATCTACTCACGTTACATGTTTTTGAACTGCTAGATTATCAGGAGCTAGGGCTGACAGTGGGAGCTCACCCCAAACTGCCAACCTTCTGGTCAGTAAATTTTTCTGCAGCTAGCGGTTTTACCTGTTGTGCTACATCATACTAAGAACTCTTTTATTCTGCTTTAAACTGAATTATATGAGTCTGCACTGACAGATAATCTGGGATAAATAGAAAACCTGGGATCAGATCCTGGGATATAGGGTCTGTCTGGAAGGACCCTAAGGCTCTAGGTGAGATTTTTCTTTGGGTTCACCTGCATCTGAAGTTAGGGAGCTGGAAATAAGGAAACTAACTTCTCCAGGTGTGGCACCTTTCTTCTGCTACAGATTCCCAGAAAACTTGTCTGGCATCAAACCACCTACTCTGCTGTTGTTTCTATTCAATATCAAGACTGTTAGTTTGTTCCCCCCGCCCCTTTTAAGTCTTTATATTTAAAAGAAATTAAGTACATTCTCCTGGGTGAAAGCTCTATAAAACTTAATAATTTGTTTTTGGTTTTGAGTAGCTAAATGAAAAACTGCACTTTAAGCTATTCAGGTTTGTCTTTGATTGGAATGTTATGTTTTTCCATTGCTCTCCCTCCCAAACTCTTTGTAGTTTTATGTTTTATTTTCCCTGGAAACCGCCCTGGGAATTCCAAAGGTGAAAATGAGACTGTCTTTTTGTTCTTATTGGCACAGCCAGAAATGACTCAAGCTTTTTTATTAGTGAAATGATTTTTTTTTAAAAAATCTATTTATAACTACAAGCAAAAAACCCCAGTTAATCCTTTTTGAATTATTAAAATTGAAACATCTTGTAGTAGAAATATGGAAAATGGATTTATGAAAAAATGCAAAAGAAAAGGAACATTACGGATAAGAATAAAACATAAAACATGCAATAATTACATGGAAAAATACAATTGCAATAAAACACCACAAGGCAAAATTACTATTACAGAAAAGATTACAGGATACAAAGTAGACCATGATCCGGTCCTTCCTGAAACATACTAAATGAATAAAACAAACAGCGTATATTGCAGCTTAAATGAAATAGCCATGGTGTGCCAAATTATAGAAGGCAAAAACCAGTAGCAGTTTCAACAGTTATTTAACTGTACCAAACTCTAAGCAGTCAAGAAGGGTTAAATATAGTATTTAACATTTTCAACTATAGATCAAGATAACTTATGCATAACAAAGGAGACACAGTGCTCTTGTTGAGATTCTCTTCTATAGTTGTGCAGGATAAATGTATGCCAAAATTGCTACAATTAACTTATGCAGGAGTTGTACTGCTTTTGTTCAATTAATCATGCAATAAGCAGAAAGTCCCTGTGCTCATCAGTTACACACTGGTACAGTTACTCTCCAAGTACTCTGTGAAAGGGAGGTAACTGGCAACTTGTTCAAGAATTATGCCAGAGTAGCACTTTTTGTGCAATCCTAACTAGTATACTGTGGAACCATTTGTATAATGGTATATGCACTAGCTGACCTTGAAGGAGCTGGGGGGTGATGTTGGCCATCCCTGGTGATGGCCAACAGGGAGCTTTGGCGTGAGCTGGTCCATAGGTCATGAAGAGTCTGAAATGACTGAACAAACGAAGAACAACAATATACACTAGTGTAAGAACCTCATCATACTTACCTAAATCAGGGACATAGGATGCTTCCATGCCATCTTCAGGACGGAGCCCCACACCAGAATCACATGATGTAATTTGACGTCCAGCAGAGGCGCTGCCCCCAACTGGGGTAGAAGTGTCATTGCACTGTGCTTTACATGAGAGCCAGAATTGGGCCTTTCCACAAGAGTGACGCTTTCGCCATATGATGAGGAAAGTGTCGCCTAGGGGGACCTGCTCATGGGGTGACAGATTCACCCTGAGTCTCCAATAGGATTGTTTTTAATATCAACCAACACCACGGCAATGGCAGGGAGGCTCATGAAAGACTGGATGAAGACCAGAAATAACTTCTCCATAGGATCTGGATCTAGAGTCTTAGAAAGGGTCAAACGTCATATCTCAGTGTGTTTTAATCCATAGAGCATTGCCTTGGTGCCCTGGGGGATCATGAGACAATACACAAATGCCTGAGAAAAATAAAAATAAATGAGTAAAAATAAATCTTGCTATCATTTATTTAATCAACTTTCAATACAAAAACTGTGCTTGAAATAGGCATAAAAACTAAATGGCCAGCTATACCATTTGAACATATAATAGTCTTCTTCCATTAAATAAGAGAAATAGGAAAATATCTGAAAGCCAGGCTGTCTCCCAGATGATCCTAAAAAAATATTAAATTTGAAGATATGACTTTCATAGGCTTTACTTTGTATGCTAAAGTAAGATAGAAAATAATTCAGTGGGAGGCACTGGAAGCTGTAAGTTACACAAAATCAGCCATATTAAAAACAAACAAGGAAAAATCCAGGAACCCAGATAACTATAAATGGAGCTCTAACTCTCTCAGTTTAAATTATTCAGCAGCAAATCTAACGTAGAAGCATTAGAGGTAAATTTTTATTACATTTTGACATTTACTGCTCTGAATTTTCTCTGCAATAGCGAACTTTGACAGTGGGTTTTGAATAGAACAAAGGAAGTCACAACATACCTTACTTGTATCTTTTTCTATTTAAAAGGGTTGTTTAACACCTTAATTATAAATTAGAGCCACAGATCTAAACTGCATGGAATGAATCTTTAAAATGTTACAAATAATTAAAAATGCTGGAGGCTGTTTAGGACTTCATCTTCCCTTAAAAGTGTCAAGTTTTCCTTTTCTTTTTGAAAGGCTATATTCTTAAACACAAAGGAATACTCCCAACCCCCCAGTCATAGCACTATGATGATACCTCATGGGTTCCATAAGAAAAACCACACAGAGAGAACAATTTCCAATGAAGTTCATAGGGAAGTTCATATAATTTAGTTTCATTATAGAAAATAGTCCCATTCCAAGGAACTCTCCTTTGTTCACTTACCTGGTTTTGCCAATTTAGGTTAATAACAGTGAGCCCAATCCTTCCTCTCCAGAGCTTTATCTTTGCTCAGGGCAATTACCTGTGATTTACTATTCAATATTAATTCTCTAATACTTAGTATTTGCATTTTTATTATAGTTGGGTAACTATAGGCAATGATACTATCTGGAATTTCATTCATTCATATATTTGTTCATGGGTGTAATCCTGCATTTCTTAGTATTCACATTTTCTACTCTTGTTGGGTAACTAACTAACTATTGGCTCAGTAGGACAATAGCTGCAAAGTACATTATGTGCATTTGTGCACTGATGTAGGTTGATTAAATTTCAGGAAAAGCTAGTGCTTCTTAATTTATCCTTCTATGGCTACACTAAGGTATCTCCTTCTGCTTTGCTTCTACTCCTAATTAAGTCTCTTTAAATTCAATAAGATTAATTCCCATGTCTGTGGGTACCATATTGCAATCTAACACTTCTGAGTAAATCAGTTCAGGATTGCACTGCAGTGCACCTATTATGTGTCAATCCTGAATGTTATATGTTGCAACCAAGCACATCAAAACCTAATTCCTCCACACACTACTTTCTGTAAAACACGTTGTGCTGTGATGTAGGATAAAACTAATGTAACTGGAATGTAACATCGCTTCTCGGCCTTTTAGCTAAGATCAAGTGTAGTGTGTTTAACTGGAAATGCAACTGTACATCAGCCTAACAAACAAGAAGAATCTTCTTACTATCCATGAATGATATAAATAGGCCATTGGCAATGCAAGGCAAGGTTGGATGTATGAAGGAGTAGTCACAAATAACTTCTGTTAATTCTAACATGATTGTAACATATGCTTAATGGATGAATTGATCTTGATGTAGGGACTATTCAGAATTAAAATACTATAATTCTACTTCAATAAGCCCATTTTATAGAATCCCCAAATCGACAGTTTAGGATGATCATCCAGAAAGCTACCCATGAAACTACAGATCCCAGGATTCTATGGTTCGAACCCTGGAAGTTAACATGGAACCATAACCGTATAATTGTAGTGTGTGAATTACCCTGTAGCTTCTCCCAAAGCATTTCCTGAAATTTTACTTTTAATTCAGTGTATCACTTATAAAGTTTCTGATGAAGTAAAAATATGAATTCTGGATGTTATATGTTTTAGAGAAGTTTCATTACAATATTGATCATTCCTTGTACAATGAAAGCAGGTTTATTTTTCTTTCACACAAAGCAAAGCAAATGAAAAGGAGACAAGAAAAAAAAAAGATCCTTTTGGGGATGTGTCTTTAAGGATAAACCTGATGCTGTGCCACAACCTTTTTTGTAGACACAGACAGGAAGGTTTGTAAAAAGCAGACAGTATAATATAATTGTACAGATTGTATAATGCAATTAGAGACAATGGTTTGGAATGTGACTGGATGCCTGCTGAGATTGCAAATGTTTTCATTAGGTTCCCTTTCATATGTTTTCATTAGGTATCTCGTGAAATTAAATTACATGGTTCTAGCCAATGGCTTTCTTCTACAAGTGGGACCATTTCAAGGACTTGCTCTTCTTCATTTTTATACCACTTTATCTGCTTGGGTTGGCTTCCTAGGGTTGTGCAATTTGGATTTTGGTGGGCCCCCCAATCTGTTTTTAGGGAGCCTTCCAAATATGGGAGGACAGAAGTCTGTTTTTGACCTGGAAAGCCAAAAGATGTGTTTTCAATCTGGCCCATTGGCGGCAACATGTTTGTGTGTGAGGAGGGGTCTTCCCAGGCTCCCCTTCTCATCATTTTAAGCATTTTTGTCCTTATATTCTTCATTAAGAACTGGATTAAAATAACCAGAGTTAAGATACCACTCTCTGTGGAATGTTTTCCCTTCAGTTTTTCAAAGAAACCTTGATTTATGGCAAGGGCTTAAGATAGTACCCTCTCCGGGATTCTTTTCCTTCTAGCGACTGTCTCCCTCCCCACACTCCATGTATAGCTAAGACAAACTGAAAGCAGTCAATTTTTGGCAGCCACTGTTCTGTTGCAGCCAGAAAAGAATGGGCGTCCAACCAGCCGAACAAGCCAAAACAGCTAAAGGCAACCATCTAAAACCATCCATGCACAAGCCTAGGGCCTCCTAGATGTATCAAACAATAAGAGAAATATTTTAGGGGGCTTGCAGGAGTAAGAGCTAATAAGAAAAAAAATGGCCTCATCCATGATGACAAAAGATAATGGTTGTTATCTTGTTGGCCAGAATAGCTGTAGAATTATTAGTAGTGACAGTGGTGTGGTGGCAGGCTTAACATGCCCACAAGAACATGGACAAGTAGAAGGAAGGAGGAGGAGAGGTCATCTCTCCCTGGAGAAAAAGCTTCCATGCTTGCTCCCTAACTATACAAAACATATTTCTTTTATGGCAAAAGTGGCTTTTCCCACTATACTCCAGCTGCTACACACTACTCCAAAAAGGTATTCAGTCTAGCATAGCTGGTACAATGCAATACTTGTCCAATAGCTCTGTTAATTTTATTTCAAAATATATCATTTAAAACTTTATTTTTAAAAGTTGTGCTTTCTGAAAATTATTGTTCAAAATAAATCTTGTTACCAGTGAGAACACCTGTCAGGGTTTGCAGTTCGGCTACACAAATGTATTCTTCGGAGGAGCTTGTCTATCAGGATAAACTGCATTCCAGAGAAAACAGCAGGACAGCAAAACTCAATTTACAGGCAAGTCAAATGAAATGTAAAACACAAAAAAAGTTAAATTCTATTATCTGGACAGTCTTCAATTATATCCAGTACATATTCTCGTAGTGTGGTTAGGTGGTGGTAGTGATGAGTGTAACATAGGGTGGATTGATAATAATGTAAATAAATGCAGTTGAATAGAATTAAACTGAAACTGAATCCAGGTGGAAAAGAATGATAAGGCTAATTTTAGAATAAAGGGTGTGTACCTTTCTCTTATGTTTGCTTTTCCTTCAAAATGTCACATGATATAACTTTTTTAATATAACTGTAGGGAGCTTTGAAGTCATTTTGTGACATATGCTGGCATAAGCTACATCATGGGATGGGAATGTAATTCCCTGCATGAACCAAAACTGCCATATATGTTCTATATATGCTCTAGGCACCTAAAATTGAAGGATTTTATGCTGCCTTGCACTGAATAATTTTTAAATGATTTCAAGTCATTATTTTAAATCTTAGTCAGGAGTCTTTCCTATCTGGCAATATCAAGTTCTACATGAATTCACAGTCACTATCATCTTCTCCCATGTCTTGCCACATCTTTTCCATGTGGACAAAGAGACTGTATATTTTTGAATATGAAATCAGGACTGACTGAGGGTGAATGTAATTTGATAGTCCATAAGATCAGAAGACCTGACTTCTCAAGGTTTCGGTTTCCATGGAACTCTGACATTATGCACACAGAAGGGTAGGAGTGAAGGAAATATTTCCTGATTCCTCTATGTGTTTTCTATACAGCAACGGTTACTTGAAGAAGGACTGATGAAATGGGTTCCTACTAATGGCAGCATTTTACAGGAGTGGGAAATGTTCCGTCTTCCAGGAGCATGGTTTACGTTGCCTTTTAGCTGCATGGGATAGCATTCCTTTGCATTTCCCCATGGTTGCTATAGACCCAGCAGCACCCTGGAAGTTAAACAGTATCAGAGTCTGGAAAGCCAGGCTGCAGCCCTCTGCAGTTATTGGTTTAGAAAGTATCTCTTTGGGTTTAGAGACCTCCCTTTTTCCTGGGGTTGAGATCTCCATTTTGGAATCTCCCCTGCCTCCTTCAGTTGAGAAAAAGGCCTCAGATGTGCTGTTAGGTCAGGCAGGAAGCTCTGAAAAGCCATTGTGAGTACAATTGAGATAGATAGATAGAATAGCAATTGAGAAATTGAGATAGATAGATAGATAGATAGATAGATAGATAGATAGATAGATAGATAAGCAATTGAGTAAATGAGTAATTGTGTTATTGGGATATTTAGACAGAGAAAGAAATTGAGTTAATAAGAAAAAATGAGTTATTAAGAAAGGCAATTGAGATAAAGAGAAGCTTATTGAGGAAAGATATTGTGTAATTAAAAAATAGAGAGAAATAGTTACTGAGTACTATTGAGCATTACTTCATCTCCAAAGCTAACCTTGTGCTTAGATAGGGGAAGACCTGGTCTTTCTAATCATAGCAGCTCAGGGTTAGGGTGAAAGATCCCAGGATATTTTCTACCTTTTGGAGAAAAGTTACCTCAGTAATTGAAGGAAAAGGAAAGAACATCTCTGTGGTTTCCCAAATTGACTTTTGTGTTGTAACTTTATTAAGCTGTGCCAAGTCTGCCAAGGACTTTGGAAATAAATATTTTGTTGATGTTCATATCTTGACTGGCATCAGTTGCTGAAAGTATTGAGTTATTGCTTCAAAGAAAGACCCCCAACAGTTCGCCCAGATAAAGAGAGAAGCACATCTTAGTTTTAACGTTATAGCGCCTGGGTGTGATGGCACAGGAAATGTATCATTTAAGGGGATCAGAGAAACAAGCAAAAACTGTAAAGAAGTTCAAGATTTGTCAGCATTCTCCTACAATGCCCAGAATGGTTTTTGCAATTCTGCTCTGCAGTATGATGTGATTAACATCAGGCCAATATATTTTTCTGATACTTAGAATGACCTTTAAAAATCATATTATGTGGCCACAGCTTCCATTAGCTTGAGTCCATCTTGTGAAAATGTTCAGTGTATTCTTTGCTAGTATCGTCACCCCAGTCCTGACCCTTAAATTTTTCAGCTATTCTGTGATATATTCTACATCAGGCATAGGTTTTGGAACAGGAAGAAATAAAATGGGAGTATGTGGCACATAGCAGCTGTTACAGGTCCAGATTTACAAACAATCAAAGTCTGTGAAAATAGAAGGTGCAAGGGGAGATGGCTAAAGAACAATGTTGTTCTAGATTTCCATTTTTTTTAATTCCACAGAAAATGAGTTTGCTTAATACAATTTCACTTGTTTTACCTGCCTCATTCTCTAGGAACAGCAATAGAGATTGTAGCATTATGGTATGACTGAGAACATATATTTCATCACTTTTAGATCCTGGAATCACAAAGAGGCACCACAGTGACTTAATGGACAATGATCAAATAGACCACAGTCTAGATTGTTTTTTTCTTATTAGGAAGCATATCTTCAGTCTTCACTTTACATTAAACACAACCAAGGGGAATTTACAAAAACAATTAACAACGATGTTGTTTGAGCTGGTCTTCCCTATCATCCCAGGGACAGGATGCAGGATGTGACAGCACCTTGTCATCTCACATCAGTTTGCTAATATGAAATTAATATTTATGGAAATAAGCCAAGCAATTTTGCTATCCACAGTGTCATAAAGTACTAGTGCATTTCTTCCTGCTTATATTTAGCCCTTCACATTTGGATTTGGAAGCTGAAGGTTATTTCTAAATAGAAAATATTGCAGGAGTATATATGGTATTACTGTGTCGTTTTAGTAAGATATAAGTTATATTGGGAGCTGGTTTGGAGGTTATGATGAAGCTATATAAGAAAATGCCTAGAAGTATTTTTCCCATTTCTGTTTACTCTAGTTGATGAATGCATGGCAAAAAGTGTCTTGGTTGGTACTACTTCTCAAGAGTTTTGTACTGTATTTTATTACATTTCTTTCCATTACTATTTGCTTGAACTGCAGTGCTATTCTGTTCACATACTTTTACTTGTCATGATTTTCTTAGCCTTATACACTGAGACAGAAATGCATAAGAACTACATTGAGCCATGCAGTTGTGAAACACCAAAATACACACAGGATAAAGGGTCAAATATATGGTGAGCATTTATCCTATTAGTCCAGAGGGTCAACATTTTCTCATACCATAGTACTTCATCCTCCTTGTGATGTCCCAAAGCCTTCTTTCAGTTTGGTAGCTTTTTCCTGACAATACTTATCTTTCCTCCTGGTCTTTCGTAAAAACGCCAAAAGTGTCAACATTTCAATATCACATATTTGTTCTCCCCCATATAATGTCACAGGGACCAACAAATAAACTTTGGGAAGGTATGTTCAAGCTACTAGTACAGCCCAGTAGAAGTTAGGGCTTCTCCATTATGATTTTTTCCTGCTTCTATAGGATCATGCTTCTATATTTTAATGAGTAACTTATGTCAAGGTATCCCTCTTAAAAGACTACTATTCAAGGTTGCCTTTGTCTCTTGATTGTGAATCTAGTTTCTATAAACAACAATATCCCTATTTGATAACTATCCTATAGAACACTTTTCCAATGCTCAGTTCACAATGCTATTCTTTCTAGCTTCTCCTATGTAAATCATCTTTGCTCTCCTTTTGGATGAATAGATCATTTCCATGTCATATGCACTATAAGTTACTTTATGATTATTATGAAAGGCAGGATATAAATCTTGAACTTCATGTATGCATAAATACTTCCACATATTTAATAGTTCTGTGTGATCAATGAAAAAAATGTTTCAATACTCATTACAAAATTAGGGGGTATGGGGAAAATTGTTTCTAAAATGCTTCCAAAATTGGATGGGGTATGCACCATAACTATAATGATTTAACTACTTTTTCATTACTTTTCATTGAGTAATCAACATTGACACCAAAATACAACACCACCTGAGCTCTGCAAGTGCAGCGTTTTTCCAAATGAAGCAGAGACTGTTTGAGGATCAGGACATCCATAAGGAGACCAAAATGCTTGTTTATAAAGCTATTCAGTTCTTGTGGGTTTTTTCGGGCTATATGGCCATGTTCTAGAGGCATTTCTCCTGACGTTTCGCCTGCATCTATGGCAAGCATCTTCAGAGGTCTGTTGCAAATTAGTACAATGGGTTTATATATCTGTGGAATGGTTGGGGTGGGGCAAGGAGCTCTTCCCTGCTGCAGTTAGGTGTGAATGTTAGCTAATCACCTTCATTAGCATTTGAAGGCCTGCCTGAGTCTGGGAAAATCTGTTGCTGGGAGTTGTTAATCTGTGCCTGGTTTCTTCCTCTCTGATGTTTAGCTGTTAAAATTTTAGAGTTTTTTTAAAACTGGTAGCCAGATTTTGTTCATTTTCATGGTCTCTTCCTTTCTGTTGAAATTGTCCACATGCTTGTGGATTTCAATGGCTTCTCTGTGTAGTCTGACATGGTGGTTGTTGGTGTGGTCCAGCATTTCTGTGTTCTCAAATAATATGCTGTGTCCAGGCTGGTTCATCAGGTGCTCTGCTATGGCTGACTTCTCTGGTTGAAGTAGTCTGCAGTGCCTTTCATGTTCCTTGATGCGTGTCTGGGCGCTGCGTTTGGTGGTCCCTATGTAGACTTGTCCACAGCTGCATGGTATACGGTAGACTCCTGCAGAGGTGAGAGGATCCCTCTTGTCCTTTGCTGAACGTAGCATTTGTTGGATTTTCTTGGTGGGTTTGTAGATTGTGTGTATGTTGTGTTTCCTCATCAGCTTCCCTTTCATGTTCCTTCCGCATCAAGGAACATGAAAGGCACTGCAGACTACTTCAACCAGAGAAGTCAGCCATAGCAGAGCACCTGATGAACCAGCCTGGACACAGCATATTATTTGAGAACACAGAAATGCTGGACCACACCAACAACCACCATGTCAGACTACACAGAGAAGCCATTGAAATCCACAAGCATGTGGACAATTTCAACAGAAAGGAAGAGACCATGAAAATGAACAAAATCTGGCTACCAGTTTTAAAAAAACTCTAAAATTTTAACAGCTAAACATCAGAGAGGAAGAAACCAGGCACAGATTAACAACTCCCAGCAACAGATTTTCCCAGACTCAGGCAGGCCTTCAAATGCTAATGAAGGTGATTAGCTAACATTCACACCTAACTGCAGCAGGGAACAGCTCCTTGCCCCACCCCAACCATTCCACAGATATATAAACCCATTGTACTAATTTGCAACAGACCTCTGAAGATGCTTGCCATAGATGCAGGCGAAACGTCAGGAGAAATGCCTCTAGAACATGGCCATATAGCCCGAAAAAACCCACAAGAACTGAGTGATTCCGGCCATGAAAGCCTTCGACAATATAAAGCTATTGTCCTCTCAACCCTGCTATACACCTATGAAATGTGGATTGCCTACAGACATCACGCTCAACTCCTGGAACGAGTCCATCAGCATTGCCTCTGAAAAATCCTGAAAAATCCTTCCCTCTTGGGAAGACTGATGGACAAATGTCAGCATGCTGGAAGAAGCAAAGACCATCAACACTGAAGTGATGCTCCTATGCCATCAACTATGCTGGACTGGCCACGTTGTCCGAATGCCCATTCACCATCTCCCAAAGCAGTTACTATACTCCCAACTGAAGAACGGGAAATGTAATATTGGTGGACAGGAAAAGAGACTTAAAGATGGGGTTAATGCCAACCTTAAAAATTGTGGCATAGACCCCAAGAACTGGGAAGCCCTGGCTCTTGAGTGCTCTAACTGGAGGTCAGCTGTGGCCAGCAGTGCTGCAGAATTTGAAGAGGCAAGAATGGAGAGTGAAAGGGAGAAACTTGCCAAGAGGAAGGTACATCAAGCAAAACCAGACCAGGATCACCTTCCACCTGGAAACCGATGTTCTCACTGCAGGAGAACATGCAGATCAAGATCCACAGCAACCTACGAACCCATTGCCAAGACACTAGACTTTGAGGACCATCCTTCTCAGGCTATGAGGAATTGCCTAAGTAAGTAAGTAAGCATCGTAACTAGAATGATTTAGCTACTTTTTCGTTATTTTTCATTGGGTAATCAATTGTACCAATGGGGACATTTCAAGGATGCTTTTCTCCCTCATTGTTAGCGCTATTGGCATGAAACTTGCTACAGTTACAGAACAAATTTACCACAGTTAGCTCATCAAGTTTCAGAACATTTTACTCATCCACAGATATTTAGGGAATTTTCAAAGTTTTTTCACAAACATTTTTTTAAAAAAACCCTACAAGAACTAGCTCCTTGAATTTTCTATATAATAACACAAGATAACAGGGTATCATTCCCCAAAAGTTTCAAAAATATTCATGCATCTACTGATTTTGGCGATTTTTTTAAAGGTTTTGGCAAAAAAAATTTTTTTTAAAAAAGCCACAACAGCTAGCTCATTGGATGTTTTTAGCCAATAGAACTTCAATTTAGGGATTTCTTCCCAGCCCAGCACTGATTTAATCACTTGTATTGAAGTATTGGCCAGTCCTCCTCTATGAAAATTCAATAATCTATTGCTGCTAGGAGGGAAAAATCTATTTCCTCTTCTGATTGGAGTTTTTTGATTGTGAACAGATTTTTGGGAAATGTAGTTTAGGGCAGTGCCTTTTGAATTCTCTGCCACATGGTTCCTTTCTTTCCGAAACTATATTTCCCAGAATTCTGTGCACTCTCGGTCTCTTTCGTTCAGCTTGTCCCACCCTGCTACTTTTCTCTCCTCATGGCAAGAGGCCATTAGTTCAAAGAGGAATGGCAGACTTTGGGCTTCCCTTGCTTGTGCTGAAAATGAAACTGATAGGCTTCTGAGCATTACAGAATTCAAACAAAAAAGTATTAGGTGAGTATTGATTCTTTTGCATGGGCGCCCCTCCCCCCAGTGTTTTAAAATATCTGTTTGTATATACAAAACTTATGATTTAGATATGACTTACTAATCAAAAATTAAATTTTGCACACCTCTAGTATTTAATGTATAACCATTTTCCCAACATGGGAACCGAGGTGGCTCACAAGACAATGATGATGATGATGATACCATTTATCACAATGAAAACAATCATACAAATTCTTAATTAGAATACTATTGCTATTTTATACTTGAGTGTATTTCATACTATGATCTGCAGGTATTTTGGACTCCAACTCCCAGGAGGCCTAGCCATCATGGCTATTGATCATGAATTCTGTGAGTTTAAGTCTCAAATAGTCGAAGGATTAAAGTTTGAGAACATAACATGTTTCAGTTCCCTTACTGGTGAGTTTTGACATTTTGTCTGATGTCGGATGTACAGAACAAGAGTTGTGCATGGCTGTACATGCACACTGGGTTATGCAACACAAACCTAGTTGACTTGCTTTTATTTTATTTAAAGATTTAATTACTGATTCTATTGAACTTTAACCATTTATTATATGTCAATTTATGATGTTTTGCTTGGTTGCTGTTATTGCCAAAACCCAGCACATATGTCACCAAAATGAAACATCTTGTATTAATTGTAACAGAACTTTGGCAGTTTTTAGCCATCAATCACTTCACATAGCAAATGTTGTTTTGTGTTTTTTCTCCCTTTCAGCACTCCAGGAGAGGGGTTGGCAATCAAAAAGCTGACATTATCATGACTCAGCTAATAATAATCTGAGTCTATTCTATTTGTATAACATGTGATTTAAAAATATCTACTACTCATCTTGCATCAAGCAGCATGGGACAAATTAGACCATTTCATTTGCTGCAGGTCATTGCATACTTGTCACTATACGTACATTTCCATTTTGACTGTAGCTTTTGCTAGGTGGTATAAAATTGTATTTTCATAACCAAAATACATATTTATTCTTCAATTGCATTTTTCAGGTTCCCCATAACACGTCATGATAGCATCCATACTCTGAAATTCCTGATTATTCAAATTAATTGATATAGGATTAAATTATGTAAGATATATGTAACATGGCCTATAGCAACAGCATTCATGATTCTTCAAAAGCTAGTAAGAATTGATTGGATTATGTGATATTAACTATCAAATGATATTGTGCTCATCTTTCTGATTTGTAGTAATCAACCACAGATGGAAAGCTGGACTCATCTCCAACTTGCATTTCCTAAAAGCAAATATAATGGAAATGAGCCTTCATTTGGACACATCATTTCTATGTAGTAATACCTTCTTGAAGGCATTATGTAGGTGGATATAGTCTGTCCAAGGCCAAATGTGGCCCCTGGAAGCCACTTTTTGTCCCTTAAGCCCTTGACCGACCCCTCCCAAAACCTCTCACCATTTTTGTTGTAAAAAGAACCACCATGATTTTCTGCAAAGCCATGCAAAAAGGGCCCTACTATTTGAAAACACATAAAATATCTCCACATGCATAAGCACTGCATAATCCCATGGTATCACTATATCTCCATTTTCCTGTGCAGGTCCTCTTAAAATGGTGAGAATGCAGCATCATTGACTGCTGCCATTTTGAGAGGGACTCAAAAGGAACATGGAAGCATTTGGGTTTCCAGTGTGAATATGTAAATGAGGCTCTCTGGAGGCAATAGCCCAAATGTGATATAACCCTCACGAGTATGTACAAAATGGCTTACTTACTGACAGAAAAACTCACATAAAATCATTAGAGGATCTCATTATGTTGGGTTATACTCCTTTTATATCCATCCTGTATTTTCTTTAGGACTGGATACATACTGTATTCAGACATGATGCATACTGACCCCATCACACCTGATTCTTAAGTTTTGAAAATACTCATCACTCCACAGAAGATTGGCTCTTCCCAATCTATTCAAGTGTTTCCCTACATCATTCTCTGATCTTTCTTCTTCTCCTTCCTCTTCTCCTTCTCCTTCTAATATTGCACAATGATGTAGCCTGGAAATTTCAAATTACTATTCTTGCAATATTTTAACTGATGGACTGCATACAAATTTTATGATCACAGGTAAAAACAGCACCTCCGAACTGTATTAAATCAAAAAAGGTTATTATAATCCCTTGTGTGATTACTCAATTTCTGCAATGTTTTGTAGATAGAATCAAGAAGATTACTGATGAAACGGGACACTTGTCATATGATAGGACCCATTTCAAATTGTGTTCAAAGACTCTCTGAAACTGAGAAAAACACAATGTGACAAGGTAATTTAAAACACTCAAAACAATGAAAATCACTCAATGAAAAGTGGATCTATCATACACTATACGACAAACCAGATACTAAATGACAACTCAATTATTTTCCATATATTTAGCCAGAACCACGGCATGTTGGCACAACATATTTTCAATTTTATCTCTCCTCCATATCCCCCCAAAATGATGGTGTTCCAGTCAACTGTTTCTTTATCATGATTTTTTTTTTCCTTTTCCAATAGCCAGAAGGTATTGAATGGATCTGAGAAAAGATAATACATGGCAAAGCCTCAGAGGCAAAACAGAGAATTATGAAATAAAAGAAAGATTTATTAGAAAAACAGAGCACAAAAAGATAAAAGAAACAATACTGTCTATAAGCCAAGGAAATTTAACTTAAAAACCAACCCTATACCTACCATGTATCCCATACCTAGTTATTTTTTCATAGAAGGGATATTGTTAGAAATATTATTTTAAGAGAGCCAAACATGTTATAGGCTGTGATTCCATAGAAAAATAATTCGAGCTGTATAAAAAGCAAAATTATTTGTATCTGTAGGCAGAGATTCAGATGTCTGCAATGATATAGATCTAGAAAAACTGTGACGCCTTGTACATAACTACCAAATGAACTTCTCAGTGAAAGGTACATTCTCATGACAAAATGGTGGGTTTTCTGTCATATCCCATATGGCATAAAAAAGCATTTTAACCCTTTGTAGAACTTTTCCCCCTTCCAGGTGACCATAATCTAGTTATGGGACATTTTAAAAACAATACATAAAGTGTAGTACAACATGCAACTGACATGGGCACATGGCATTGACAGAATAGGAAAGCTATGTCATATTTCATCATTATTTTAAAACTATACTGAAAAGCAAAAAAACATAGTTCAACTTGGGCTGGGACATATTGGTCTAAACCTATTTGTTAGTTCTCAGGTAAAGCCATTAAATCAATTGAATTTACTCATGTATTGACTCAGATTACAACAACTAATTGATGGGTATACTCTAGTTGGGGGATTAGCTAATTGGATTCAGTCCACAGTTTATTTTATACAACTGGGCTTTCTCATTGCTGAAAAAAAATAGAAGTGAAATAGATTTCTGAAGAGAACCAACATTGTGTAGGGGTTTAAGCAGACTATGACTCTGGGAACTACAGTTTGAATCCTCACTCAGCCACTGAATCCTCACTCAGCCACACAAAGTTTTGTGTGACTTTGCGCTAGCTACATTCTTTCAAGCCCCATCTATAAGAAGCATTTACTACAGTTTCGAACTGGTATTGAAGAAAGTGGTTTTGCTGTGCAGATGATTGCATAGGAAATCCTAGAACCAGTTTAAGCCTGAATGGTGATTACACAAGCCACAGAACACTGATGCACATTAAGAGCTTTCTTGTGCATACATTTGTGGGAGTTTGTTGTCTGGCAATTCTATAATAGGAGCTTCTTTGCAAGATTTATTCAGAGAAGAATTACCTCTTAATAAAGTCTTGATTACTAGATTACTAGATATTTCTTGACAGCCTCACCTCCAAGTGTTAACAAAGTCCGAATCTGTTAAGCTTTCTAGATCAGAAAGGAATATGTGGGTAGGTATGTCTGAAAGATCATACACACAATCTAATATGAAATGTCCACCATAATATGTTAACTTCTATCAATCAGGCACTGTGGTAAAGGGTTTCCTACTCTGCATTCAAGTGAGTTAACCCTTTGTACACAAAACACAACCATCTTAATTGTAACCTACTGAGACTGATCCATGTGCTGATGTTTCATGTGCATATAGGTCACAGAGATGGGATTTGGAGCACATCTATGATGATCCTGAATAAAGAAGTAGATATGAAAAAATATGTGAGTTGGGTTTTTGTTTTGTTTTTGTTTTGACATCACTCTGTTTAAAAGTCTCATGAGAGGGGGTGCTCACCACACCCTGAAGCACCTAACATAGTCCACAGATTTGAAATGTGAACTGTAAATGTTCTGTTTTTAAAATGCATCCTGTTACTAGTTGTTCCTGCAGGTAATGTGCTAAACCATTAATAATAATGAAAATATTAATTATTAATTATTGTTAACAGCCCTAGAGTGTTTGTAGATGATTATGACCTACTTTGTTGTCACATAGCCAAGCATTAATGTCTTCTTAAATAATTTCCCATCTTCTTCTGATCATATCAGGCCTTCTGAAAATTACAGGAAAAGTGTAGTTTTCTCATTTCACTGACAATGAACCCATGCTTTAAATATTCCCTTTAAAATTAGAATGGAACTTGGCTTTGCAACCCCAAGGGTTTCTGGATGAGCCAACTGTGCCTATTCCTGGAGAAGCCAGCTCTGGCCATGGTGATATATGTCTTGGTTACATCCCAGTTGGGCTACTGTAATGTGCTTTACATGGGACTGCCTTTGAAAAGTGCTTGGAAATTTCAGCTGGCCCAAAGAGCAGCAGCAAGGCTGCTAACTGGGGCTGGCTACAGGGAGCGTACAACTCCTCTGTTACAAAAGCTCCACTGGCTGCCAACACATATCTGGTCACAATTCAAAAGGCTGGTTTTGACCCACAAAGCCCTATTCATATCTGGTCCAGGTTATCTGAAGGACCGTATCTCTTTCTGTGAACCTGGTAGACAGTTACAATCAACTGGGGAGGGCCTTTTCTCTATCCCAACACCTGCTCAAACATGTTCGATGGTATCACGGAAGAGATTCTTTTTGGTGACTGTGGAACTCCCTCCCAAGAGAGACCAGGATGGCCCCATCGCTTCTGGTTTTCCATTAGCAGGTTAAGACCGTCTTCTGCCAACAGGCATTTGGGGAAGGATAAGGATCAGACTTCTAGGAAATTGTGGGTGGGATTCAGGATGGGGGTGGGGAGAGAGATTGTGAGATTTAAAGGCTATTTTAAGTGTATTTATTATATTTTAATCTGTTTTTACCGGTGTACTATTTAATTGTTTTGTAACTTTTGTATTACACTTTTTGAATTACGACTACAGTGTAGGATTGCTGACTACCTTGAGTCCTCATGGGAAGAAAGGTAGGGTATAAATTAAGCTAATAAATAAATAACAACAACAACAACAACAACAACAACAATAGCCAAAATAGCTTTTCCAAGCTCCCTCACACCTCATGAATCAGAAACTGTCATTGCATGTTCATCATTTTCTAATATTATTTCATATTTCCATTTAAATTGCTATGATTCTTTTTCCTATATCCAAATTCATGTAAATGCCTGGTCCTATAAGCACAAGAAATTCCACCATAGATTATTCAAAAATTTCTTTCTTTCTTTTCTTTATTTATACCCAACTTCCCATGAGGAGTTAAGGCAGCTAACACTCCACACTAGGCAAGTTTTAAAGGGGCAATATAGCAGTTAAATAGTAGCAGTGTGGTACAAAAAATTAAAATACAGTAGATATACTAAAATGGCATTTAAAACCCATATCTCCCTCAATTCCACACATAGCACCCCCTGAATTTAAAACCGCAGAACCCTTAGAACTTATATTAACAAACTTCTTCTTTAAAAGCCTGCCTGAATAAAAGATTTTAGCCTGCTGCAGAAAGGACAACAGGGAGAGGGCCATTCTGGCTTCCCTGAGCAGGGAGTTCCAGAGTTGAGGGGCAGCCATCAAGAAGGCCTGCTCTCTCGTTCCCACCAACCAAAGTTGAGATGGAGAGTGGGACCAAGAGAAGTGCCTCTCCTGAAGATCTCAGTGCACGGGCAGGTTTTTAAAAGGGGATGCAGTCAGTCAAACGGCCTTGATATGAACCATCTAGGGCTTTAAAGTTCATAACCAGCACTTTGAATTGTGGCTGGAAACAGACTGGCAGCCAGTGGAGGTGCTGCAACAAGGGGTTGCCCCCTTCCTGTAGCCAGCCCAGTGAACAATGTGACTGCAGCTCTTTGGACCAGTTTCCGAGCACTGTTCAAAGGCAGCCCTAAATATAGCGTGTTACTATAATCCAGATGGGATGTAACTAAGGCATGTACCAATGTGGCATGATAGTACAGTTCATTACTAATGACAGGAACTGATTTTGAATCAGGACAGCTTCCTTGGCTTTAGGTGGAAAGTAGTAGTAGAGTTAGGTGTTATCCGCAAATAGGTGGCACCATACTCCAAAGCTCCAGATGACCTCTCCCAGCAGTTTCATGTAGATGTTAAACAGCATGGGGGACAAAATGGAACCCTGAAAAATCCCACAGGTCAATGGTCAGGAGTTCGAACAGGAGTCCCCCAGCACTACTATGTGCATATGGCCCTCTAGGAAGGACTGGAGCCACTGTAAGACAGTGTTTCCCAGTCCCATCCCAGCAAGATGGACCAGAAGGATACCATGGTCAATGATACTGAAAGCTGCTTAGAGATCCAGGAGAACCAACAAGGACACACTCTCCCATCTAGCTCTCTGCGGAGGTGATTCACCAAGGCGACCAAAGCTGTCTCTGTTCCATAGCCAGGCCTGAAACCAGATTGAAATGGATCTAAATAATCCATTTCATCCAGAAATCCATGGAATTGGAAGGGCACTACATGCTCCAGGACCTTGCTCAGAAAGGGAAAGTTGGACACTGGCCAATAATTGTCCATTATAGAGGGGTTCGGGGATGGCTTTTTAAATATAGGTCTCCGAACTGTCTCCTTTAGGCAAGTTGGAACTTTTCCTTGTTCCAAGGAGGCATTGACCACCACTTTCACCCACTCTGGCAGTCTCCCTCTAGCCTGTTTGATCAGCCAGGAAGGGGAAGGATCCCTTCTCCATCTCTTTCCACCTCTTCTCTTCCTTTCCCATGTTCTTCTTAACCACCATGCAAAGAAAAGCATGAGACCATGTAGGCAGATGAATCCTGTTTTTCTTACATCTAATACTAATTGGGATACTTTGCATGAACTCAGAGTAAAGGTGCTTGGGATAAGTTTTATGCAAATTTTATAAGATAATGAATTTCTATTGGTAACTTTTGGCATAGGTATAATTTTTATACTACCTTATGCTTTGCAGCTGGATTTGTTTTAAAATCCTTCTTGGTTACATTTAGAACTGGTCTCCATCCCCTCTTCTCTCCACCCCCATATGGTCCCTGATGTCCTACTATAACTGCAAGTGCAGGGAAGTTCAATTAACCAAAATCCATGAGTTTTTGCTAGAGAGAAACCAAGTTTCATTACCAAGAAGTATTGTCAGCAGGAAAAGGAGGAAAATTATAAGTGTCATAGGTTTTAAAGTCAGAAGTAATAGATCAATGCCAGAATAACAGATATTTTCTGTTCTCGCACTATGAAACCATTCAAAAGTCATAAATCAGTTGAGCCATCCAGAATGAGTAAATGAGTCTAGACCAAACCAAACAAGCCAGAATTTCTGCCATGCTCAACTGCATACTGGCACTCTTATCTGACTTGTATTGGCAGAGACATCTAGACAACACCATGTTTTCCAGCTGTATTTAATTATAGCATTCTTCAGATTCGCTCATCTGAAGACCTTGATTGAAGTTTCGTGCTTCATCTCAGGGGAAAAATCTGAGATACCTGGGTTTCCTTCTTTTCCAGGAACTGGGTGTTTTTTTTCTTCTTCTTCCTCTAGGTTCAATCCTGAATTGACACACTGTACAGAAGAGAAGCTTGACTGTTTTTCATACATCTGCTAAGTCTCTTCCCTTTGCTGAAAAGAAAAGTCTGTTTTTCCTAGCTTTTGAGATGCAAGGAAATTTGGCTAGGGGACACCAGCAATACACGGCTGTAGGATTTTCCCCAGGATCCCATCAATTTTTGTGTTTCTCTAAGGTCATAATTTATTATCACCTCCCTGCCCCCCCCCCCCCCCATGTGGGAACTATGAAAGCACAGGGAGGATTTATGTGGTGAAAATGGAGATATTAATGTCATTATTCCCAGCTTTCCTTTGTAGCAAGAAATGCCACCTGGTGCCTCCCCTTATCAGTGAGTAGTGAGTTCACCCCAAATTTAAGTCCAAACTTCTGTCCAAGGTAATTAATTCATTTTGAATTCTAGGTTGAACAGCTTCTTTTCAAGCTACAGATAATTTCATCAAGAAATTCACAAAGAACAAATGTCTGTGATAGATTTTGAACTGTAGCTAAATTAATCCACATTTTACCAGCTGCTGTCAAAGTGTGTCGTACATGTATCAAAAGTGTGTTGTTTCGAGTTCATGAATTATAGAAAGGAGAAATCATTTGCTCTTCTTCCTTTCCTTAAATACAGGGTATTCTTTTAAAAACAGCTATATTTCTTCAGAGGAAATATTCCCAGCTGAATTCTACTACAGGTGCAGGAAAATCTTATGCCTTACATGTGTGAAATGAATCCCATTTATGTTTCAAGCTGCTACTTTTATGTTAAAACATTAGCTGCTAGAAAAGGATTCATTACTGAAATTCTTCTGGTCCAGTAAATCCAATTACATATAGTGGTACAAATCAGATAAAAGGTTTGTCTAAGTAAAATTTCTAAGAAAGAGGATTATTAGAGAAGCTAAAACAATGGACACACTCTGGATTTAAGCTAGACTCAAGGAGGGGATAATTTTGCTTTGTTTGATGATGGTGATCATGATTAAAAGTATTTCTCAAGCTGCTCATAAAACATAAAAGATCAATATACAAATAAAATAATTTTAATATGATAGCACACAAGAGATTTCAAGGAAGGTATCTTGAGTTTCAAGATATAGGAAGGAAATTGAAAGCCCTGTAGAGATCATAGTATTATTGGACTTGTCATCAGCTTTAGGATTGCTGATAACATATAATTAGTTAGTATTTAGGATTGGTGGTTATGAGTTTGTAATTGCCATACCGAGTACCAGTTGTTGTCTGGGTTCATGGTAGTCTTCCTGTGGGTCATAGAGTCTTGTAGTACATCATGTTTCTGCAGTTATATAGAGGACTTCTTCCTCAAGAAAGAGTATGACATCAGTCTGGGAAACAAATTTCAGGGATGTTCCCTATTTCCAAAACACAATAAAGGACACTACATCAATAACTTTTAGAATTATAAAAAGAAGAACTTCCCATGGACTCTTTCTGATAACCAATTTGAGTCTCCTTGTGGAAAGAAAAAATGGGGTATAAATAAAGATGATGATAGGCGGTGCACAGAGGTTGATTTTTACATATAATGTTTCTACAACCTAGAGAGAAATTATTGATAGGAAATCTAATTTACCATACAATCCCACCTCCAAGAAACAAGAAGTTATACACAGTCTCAGGAACAATCATAATATTGTCATCAAAGATACTGACAAAAGAGGAGATGTAGCCATCATAATAAAATCTGACTATATATAAGAGGCTCTGGGGCAACTGTCCAGCATGTACTTCATTTTACAGAATGTTATGTAACACTTGCAAACATGAGGAATTTCTCTCAGAGGTGCAGAACCAAGTTTGAATTGACACACCCCAGGATCCTTGACCAAGCATTCAATCTATTACCCAAAATACATAAACAAGACAATCCATGACAGTTCATCACCTCAGGCATTAGTTGGGGCCTCTAGCAATATGGGCAACTTCTTTAGACCATATGCCACCAACACTCAAGCTATTTGAAGAACACTGCCACCTTCTTACAGAAATTACAGCACATCAACAGCTTTGCAGGTTACACTATCATGCAACTATAATGTAGAATCCTTACATACTGACATCTCACACTAAAATGAACTACAGGCTGTCAGCAACATCATTCCAAATGGCGCCATAGCAGACCAAGTCACCAAGGTATGCCACTTTGTTCTCATACACAACTACTTTACTTTGACTAATAACATACCTCCAAGTTAATGATATTGACATGAGCCAAAATATGCCAAAATCTTCATGTCTGATCTAGAACAACAATTCTTACTACACCCCCTCTATCTGAGGTCTTTTGATTATATCGTCATAATTTATACTAATAATCACTCAAGACATTTCAGCAGAATTTCAACAATTTTAACATCTTGGATGCTGGCCATGTAGACTCACTTTGGTCTGATCCAGAGTAGTCCACTGCTTTCTGCCCCAGACATGTGGTCTGTGTACATGAATCTTGAGTCAACAAAGCTTACACTATCAACTTCATATTCTCAATTAGTCCTAAAATGCCATAACATTCTTGTGCATATAGGTATCCCAGACAAACACAACAATGTCTTTGAATTCAATCTCTATTAATACAGTATATCCGAAAGTTTGGGATTTTTTTCTTCAAATGTTTATATTATGCAAAAAAAATGTTCAAAGGAAATTATTTTAATTGAGATGCTAGTGTGTGTGTGGGAGGAAGAGAATGAAAGATACAAGCATTTTATGTTTTGGGTTCAGGAAGAATAAGCTGTGTTCTAAGCATTAGATGAAAAAGCAATAGAATGAGATACAAAGAAAGTAATTTCTGAAAGGTTATATAGCAGTGCTGTTTGTTTTAATTCAAATTTATAACACAGGAAAATATTTACCATAATAACCATTCACAATTAGTGACATAAATAAACAACAAAGAACACTCATAACATGAATTGGTCCTATTTCAAAGAACTAGTTAAAACAATCGAAGTTCATGTGCTTCATTCTGCAAATGAATGTTCCCTGGTGAGTGTTTTCCCTTTCTCTTTTTTCACTAAGCAGGTGATCAACACTCTCAACATATACTCTGAGAGGTAGGGAAACTGAGTACAGCACTCTTTGAAGGAGACTCATTTAGACCATGCAATAAACTGATGTTCCAAGTATATTTTCCCTATCATTTCTGGAATTACTGTCCAAGGACCTAAAGGTGGGATCCAAACCAACTTTTTCCAACAGTCTTTAAAAGTGAGTAAGATGATGGGAAGCACATGCATTCAAACCAGACCCATTGAAAAACTACTGTTTCTCCCCTCCTTATTCCATGGGTGTGTGTGTGTGTGTGTGTGTGTGAACAGAAATGTTGATTTTATGTAAGCCACTCCAGGTATACACCTCAACATTTCCCCCTATTCAGATAGATAAAATACATTACATAATCTATATAAATAAAAATGTACATGTATCAAATGGAATATTTGATAAAACTGTGAATTACCATGTTTTTTTTAAATTGCAGACTGATGTGGGAATTGGGCAGAATTATTTATTTATTTATTTATTTATTTATTTATTTACAGTATTTGTATACTGCTTTTCTCACCCCGAGGGGGACTCAAAGCGGTTAACACATAAGTAATGGCAAAATTCAATGCCAATACAAACAATTACAATTGTACACTACAATTAGACATAAATCAAGTTAAAAACAGTGCATCCACAAGCAATAAAACAATCATTAAAACAATAAAACAGTCTCAATTATGACATGGCTTAAAAATGTAGTCCTATATAAGTGGGCTCATAGATACCTTGCTATCATAACATCCTTAGTCTGCTACAATGCCTTCCATTCCTCCAGTGAAGATCTCTGTGGCATATCAGCAACGAAGCTTAGAAGCTTCTCAAATTAAAAGCTACTTCATAAGAGTCATTTATGTCAGCTTTCCTGCATTATCAATAAACTGGAGCAAGGGCTATTTTAGGGAATCCATCCTCATCCCCAAATGTGATGTGCGGATTTTTCATTTTCAACACTTTTCATTGAAAAAGGGGAGGAAACATTCCAGCTATTTTCCCCACTTCTCATACACTGAATGCTCAAATGGTGTTAGCCCAAAGTTGTGTGACTGGACTCTACCCACACCTTCTTCCTGGAGTTTCTTTTGCAGTATGAAGATGTCACACAGAGATAAGGGACTCCGCAGAATGATTAACCTGTAGCATGGGGAAAGGGAGAATCTTTGAAAATCAGGAGCAAATGCCATCCTCTTGCTTACAGAAGTCAAATTCATGATCCAACCCATGCTATATAAATTGCAAGAGTTATTATCACAGTTGAATTATTATCGAGAAGCAATAACAGGAAAGCAGAAATGTCACTGCCATTCTCCCACACATTCTAAAGATAGTAATTACTGACTTGTTTTTCAAATAGTCATTGCCTTGGATTCTGAGGGGTTTTTTTTGTTCTTTTTCCAAAATATTTTTGCATAGGAAAGATAAGTTGCTTTAGAACATAAGGTAAACAGAAATAGAAAAATCCAGACACCAATATTTTATTACACAGACATCATATGACAGGCAAACACATAAGTTATCCAAACAAATGATATTTCCAAAGACGACCATGTATAGTTAGAGTATGGAAACAACATTATCATTATTGGAGTGGTCAATAAAAAGACACTGAGTAGTGCTGGTCCAATATAGGACCCTGCTGGTGGAAGATGAGGAGTTGTTTTGACCAATTCCCTTCTCCTTGATATTCCCTCCCTCCCTCAGCACTGCTGTGTTATTCCAGAAGGTACCTAATCCCTTGGAGCAAATTTGAAGGGCAGAAAGGAAAGGGAGAATTGGTAAATGCTACTTCTTCTTTTTTTATGCATCTTCTGATGTATCTTGTAATCCAGAATGGTGCTAATGGAGTTTTTCCATCAGAAGAGCCAGATAATTTTACTTTTTTCTGGATTTCAATTACCAGAATCCCCCAGGATTCTGGGATCTATAGTCCAAAATGCCCCTTTTCCAAGCTCTCCCTACCAGAAGTTGGATATTTGGGATCCGAGCTATTACCTTCCAATTTCAATAATATTTTGTTTTACATTTGAATGCTAAAAATGTCTAACGTGCAAATGTTTCCCTCTAAGCTTTATTGTGATTTTATTAGTTTTGACTTATTTAGAAAGAAAATGAGTCAATCATTAAAAAGCTGTCGCTTCAGACATTCCTGAAATGAATGAATCAATTATATTCAAAAGGCTACTGTTTTACATCCTTTTTGTTTCATTTTATTTGAAAAATAATGAAATGGGAAGTGGTGTGCGCAGGGAGGGAAGGCTCGTTGAGAGGAAGGCTGTGAAAAACAGATGTTGAACATCGTTTATAATCTAAAATTTGGCTAGCTAGAGGTTGATGATGCAAGAGATTATTCATCTGTTTAATAATGTTTACACTGCACCTGTCATCTATTATTTAAAGTTATGGTCTATAGTTTTCACATCACATTATGCTATACTCCATGCAATTTCAATAAAAATAGGCTATGGCCACAATGTGACATAGACAAATACTGACATAAAATTGAAGCTATGCAACAACAAAAGTACCCCAATCTCTAAAAATAATATTTCCCTATTAAATCTGTCATAGTTACAGGTTTACTATTCCTAATCCAAAATGCTTAGAACCAGAAGTCTTCCATATTTTGATCCCCCCCCCCCGTCAAAATTGGAAATATTTTGCAAATGGGACAGATATCTAACAATAAAATTTATGTATGTTTCATATACACCTCATAGCATAGTCTGAAAGTAATTTTATATCCAATGATTTTAATAATTTTATAAATGTAAAAAGTTTGTGTACATTGAACCACCAGAAAGCAAAAGTACCATTATCACAACTACCCATGTGGACTATTACGAATTTTGAAGTATTTTAGATTTTTGAATAAGGGATATTCAATTCTTTGTGGCTAGGCAGGATGATGTCTCTCTTATGAAAGGTATATTGAAATAAAGCATATTGATAATTGTCCAGTTTGATTGGATTACAGATGGCTTATGTCATGTCATGATTTCAGAGAATAGCAGTGTTCACTCGTACAAAGCTTAAAAACAAAAACAAAAAAGAATCCTGGAAGCAAAATATTTGTCATTAATTTTGTTAAATATACTGGCTTCTCCATCTCTGACTACTAGTGAAATGACTATCAAATGCTGGTAATGTTTGGATTCTGGAGTACAATTAATATGCAGATGCTGTGAAGGTATAAGATTATGATTCTGCTTTAGCTGCCACAATTTCATTCTGTTTAAGGGAATACTCTGGAATTCTCAGCTCTTGTTCCTCACCAAACTAGGAATTAAAGAGATGTGTAATTCTGCAGATGACATATTCCTGGAGTTTTCATGAAGTAAAATAATACAGGGATAATACATATTAGAGACAGCATGATATTAATGGAATAAGATCACAACAGCTCTTCACTGTGCATCCATTATCCTTCTCTCTCTCATCTCCCTTTTTAATTGTTGTTTCTAAGACAATGTAGTGAAGGTGTACAGTCAAGGCAGAAACACAGTTGTATGAACACTTTTGGGGTAGAGGGGCAATGAGATAGAGGAAAAATAAGAGAGAAACTTAAAAATTTAATCCAGGGGATGGAAACAACTTTGTTGGAATATTATTCCCAGAATCCACCAAACAATTGGCTAGAATATTCTAGGAGTTATAGACTATTTTTTTTTGTCAATTCTGATTGTGCCAAGCCCCACCATTATCTTACTTGAAGAACTAGGCAATCATCATTACAACCAGCAACTCTTCAACTTTTAGGACTTCATCCCACAAGATAAGGAAAGCATTTGGGATCATTGTTTTTCCCTTAAGCTTTGAAAATCCCCATTTTGAAATTAAATAAATTTCCAAATGTCTGCTTTCTTTTCTAATTATCCATTTGCTTTCTCATCACATTGTAGACATATTTCTCTTAGCACATATTCATGATGTTTCATGCCCAGGTAGCAAAATAGCCATGGTATTTAGGATGTTAAAGCCAAAATGATTGATTTGGTATGCAAAATGACCTGATGTGAGATTTGGGGTGTCCGTCATTGAGGAGACAAAAAGCCTCTGAACTTTATCACACAAAGGAATCAGTACTGAAGCAGAGTGCTATGTGCTTCCTATTGTTTATCTGCTTCTTCTTCATGATAAACCCATCCTCCACTAGTGTTTGGGAATTCCATCAATATAGCTGCAGATCATGACACATTCCAATCACAATACCTTTGATACTGTAGACCATGGTATCCTTCTGGGATGCCTCATGGGAATGAGGTTTGTTTACAGTGGTTTCAGTCCTTCATGGAGGGTCATTCCCAGGAGGTATTGTTGGAGGACACTGCTCAGCCCTGCAGCTTTTGTTCTGTGGGGTCCCACAGGATTCAGTACCCCCCCCCCCCCCCAATGTTGTTTAACATCTACATGAAGCTGTTGGGAGAGATCATCCAGAGTTTTGGAGTTCAATGTCATCTGCATGCAGATGATGTTCAACCCTATTACTCCTTTCCACCTGATGCTAAGGAGGCTGTTCAGGTTTTGAACCGATGCTTGGCAGCTGTGATGATCTGGATGGGGGTGAACAAATTGAAATTGAATCCAGACAAAACAGAGGTATTCTTGGTCAGTCGGAAGGTTGAATAGGATATAGGGTTACAGCCTGTGCTGGATGGGGTTGCACTCCTCCTTAAGGCACAGGTTTGCAGCTTGGGAGTGATCCTGGATTCATCATTGAGCTTGGAACTCTAGGTTTTGGTGGTGGCCAGGGGAGCTTTTGCACAATTAAAACTTTTGTGCAAGTTGTGCCTATACTTTGGGTAGTCAGACTTGGCCATGGTGGTCCACGCTTTTGTTACATGGAGAATAGACTACTGCAACTCGCTCTATGTGAGGTTGCCTTTGAAGACTGCTCTAAAGCTTCAAGTTGTTCAATGAGTGGCAGCCAGACTGCTCACTAGCATACAACCCCCTGTTGTGTCAGCTCCATTGTCTGTCAGTCTGCTACTGAGCATAATTCAAAGTGCTGGCTTTAGCCTATAAAGCCCTGAAAAGTTCCAGCACAGCTTACCTGTCTGAACATATTTCCTATGAGCCAGCTAGGAGGTTAAGATCTTCTGGGGAGGCCCTGCTCTTGGTTCAGCCTCCTTCGCCATTGCGGTCGGTGGGGACCAGAGACAGGGCATTCTCAGTGGTGGCCCTTCAGTTATGGAACTCCCTCCTGAGTGAAATCAGATTAGGCCCTCCCTGCTGACCTTCAGGAAAAAGCTAAAGACATGGCTGTGGTCTTTCTGTTAGTAAAAGTGCAATAAATGAACACAGAATGGCACAATGACAATTGGAATGGGCTCAGATTATGGTATTGGATTGCATGATTTTAAATAAGTGGTTTTAGTGTTTGATAAGTTTTCATAATCACTTTAATAGATTTTTTTTAAAAAAAATATGTTTATGTTGGCATCAAATTGCTGCATATATATGTACGCCACTCTGAGTCCTCTAAGGGGTGAGGAGGGCAGGGTATAAATATGGTAAATAAACAAATAAATAAAATACCTGATACAATGAGACCATTCTATTTCTGTGTTGACATGGCAACACAGAATTGATGTCTATGGGTGAGATTCTTCTCTTCTTGAACTCTTACCCTTCCCTTACCACTCCTTATGAATTCTTTAGTTTTAAGTTTTATTTGCAATTAATTTAAATCCTTAGCCAAAATCACAAAATAGTTTTTGAAATATTTTTAAAAATATGGCGTAGCAGAAGGTGGGGGGGGGGGGGGGCAGAGTTATGAGGTTAAGCTGGGATTTGAGGACCATGGATCAGCAAATCAGTTCTACAAATGCAGAGAAGTGCTCTAGCAATCGTGTTCATTCCCTATTAATGTTGCCACTACTAATGATCACACAACTGCCATGGAAAAGCAGCTCCATGCGATAAAGTCCTGTCATTCCATACACTGGAAACATATGTTTCTCTCTTTAAAGTCAC
The DNA here is from genome assembly GCF_037176765.1 of Anolis sagrei. NCBI lineage: Eukaryota > Metazoa > Chordata > Lepidosauria > Squamata > Anolidae > Anolis > Anolis sagrei. The sequence goes on from NC_090021.1 coordinate 115,672,310, forward strand.
CTTCTCTTTGCTTGATCCTCTCCAGCACTGTGACTTTTATTGCTGCATTTACCTTGGCTACTGCATCCAACAGAGACTGATTATTTTGAATGAGAAAGGCAGGATTTTTGGTTTCTGGGCAACATCAACCTATGATTTCTGTGACTGTTGAGCTCCAAGTACCTTACCCCATAACTGCTCCCAAGAACCACTGCATTCATTTTTGTAGCCCAACAGACACCGAACCTGCCAGAGACTAACTCAAGAGCCTTGTAACACATTTGGAGGGATTATCTTCCCCCCAGAGACACCCGTAGTTCTGATTTTATACTACCATGTGTGGCAATCCAAATCAATTAATTCAGCTTTAAGATTCTTAATACCATTACTGTTCTTTGCTGGTTGGGATTTAGTATCCCTGTGGTTGCCTTCTCACTCAGAAATCCTGTGTTCTGCTTTACAATGCATGCCAATAAGCCCTGCAGGATAGTGTGATAAAAAAAGAGTGAACTGGAAACTAGAAGCAGACGGACATGCACATGGAACAGACAGAAATAATAGGAGTGGGAAAATAAAAGATAGTGACAATATCATTGGTTTGTACACAGACAGGACATTGTCCAAAATCAATCACAGGTGAAATTCCAGAGCTTTAATGAACTTCAGCATATTCTAATATACATCAAAAGATTATTGTTCCTTTCCCAAAGTATAAGACAACACACACAGACACACACACACACACACAAACACAATGAATCAATATGCACTGTCCTCATATTATGTTAAAATTCCACTCATCCTGGGTAATGCCTAAGATACAATTTAGTAAATCTAAAGAAGCCGCAAGGGTCAATGGATTAGAATTGATTAATTAACTTGCATAAGAAATCAATAAAATAAGTTGAAATTTGTTTATTATATTCTATAGGAATTATATAGTTTATGAAGTTTATAGCATGATGCAGGTAATTTAGAATTTGCCTTGGACTTACCACATCGTGTCCCTCCTTTCCCACTGGTCTTTCAGAGGGAGACCATTAGAACGAGTATTAACTCCAACTCAAGATGAGAGCAAGCAGAAGGTGAATGAATCCATTCCTAACACATCCAAACCAAGCAAAATGGTTTCTACTTTTTCTTTATGTGTTTATATCTTATAGAACATAGGTTCTGAGCCTGTGGTCTGTGGACCACCAGTGGTCCACAAGAACAAAAATATGGTCCGCAGTTTCACCATTACTACACTGTTGCCCTGAAACCAAGCAGCAATTAGAGTGACTGGTCTCGCAAAACCCTCTTATAGTGCCAAGGCAACAGGGATGTTGGGAGGGGAGAGGCTGACTACCCACAAAAGATTACTACTACCACATCAGCTCTAGAGTATTAAATATGGTTTTCTGTGAGCGAGCAGCTGGCGACTACTGGATGTCATATGTTCTATACCAGAAACTAGAGTTGATGTGGTCTATCCAATACAATTTTCTGAATTATCACTCCAAATAACCAAACCAAATCTAAAGTTGACCAAAAACTTATTCATAATCCTTTTGGTAACAATGTTGGAGAGTGGTCCCTGGTCAAAGTGGTCCCTGGTCAAAATAAAGGTTGGGAACCACTGTTAGGGTCATCACAGAGCTGTGAGTAGGACTGAGCTACACATGGAAGCTGGACAGATTGACCTACTGATTTGACATTTATATGGGGATGTAAACAGAAATGTAAAGTGAGATCAAACTAACTTTGAAGTTTGGAAATGCTTTTAAAAAAAAGATTTCCACCAAAACTACAAAGGCTATGAGAATAATATTTTTGCAGTGATCTTACATTAATGGCAGGTCTTTCATCCCAAAATGCTTTATACATTTATTAATTACTACATGAACTAACTTCACCCCACATTGAATTATCATCCCCAGAGAAGGGAAAATATAATATAGGCATTATAAGAGTGTGTTTGCGTACATTCTTGGCTGGTTTGAATCATATTCTCTCCAAGTTCATTTATTGGAATTCGTAGGTATCTGATGCAACCATGTTTTAAGATTCTAGGATGCATGTTTTTCCCCATATAAGCATCTGTAAAAATTGCATGCATCTTGGAATTATGGGTATTCTCTCTCTCTATATGTGTGTGTGTGTGTGTTCTCTTTGTGGTGCTGAACTTAGTATGTGTGTTACAATCAATGGTATTTTAGAATGGAAGAAAATGCTGTAGCTGAATGATTATCATGTACAAAATTCACAAATGATTCTCTTCTTCTGCATATATATAAATATAACACATTCAGCTTAGAAAATAATGTGTGTATTTCGTGGAAACTACCATATTTATTTGAGTCTAATGCACCATCAAATCTAATGCACATTTCAATTTTCAAAACCCTGAAACAAACAAACAAAAAGAATTTGCTGACTATTGTAATGCACAGTAACAGAAGGTGCACTCTTTGTAATATGTCCATTACAGTTGCTTCCTGTCTGGAATTACTTCTTTAAAAACAATTCTGTTGGAACAACAAAGCTTTCAGGAATGAAAAAGAAACCTTGGGTGCATGTATGCTGTAGAATGAATCTGCTTTAACTGCCTTGGTTCAATCCTATGGAATCAGTTTTCCAAGGTCTTGAGCCTTCTCTGTCAAAGAGTGCAGATGCCTACAAATCCCAAGATTACATAACATTGAGCAATGACAATTAAATTACAGATGACATCTCTCCAATGGAAACTCCAGGTGATCCTGAAACAGCTTCCCCTATTGCTTTGGCTCAGCACTTAGATTACCATATTGCACAAATCTAATGCGCACTCTAATGTTGGTGAGGTAACTTAGCCAAAAATGTGAGAGTTAGATTTGAGTAAATATAGTAAGTAATGAACTACGAATTTTAAAAACTTTCTTCCAGATGAAAGACATTTTCAAAAATATGAACATTGTATAGATGTTAGGAGGTATTATATTGTTTCATACATGTATAGATTTCTTTAACTGGTTTTTATGAATATGTACATTGAAATAAAAAATATCTAAAAAAATACTAGTTCCTCTATTGAGAATTAATTTAGGGAATAGTTACATCTTTACTGTTTATTACATATTTGCAATCATTTATTTTTAAACAAATTTGTTGAACATGCAATCCAACAATCCTTCAGCATAGCAAAAATATCTACATACTGAGATACATTGTACTGGCACTGTGCAATGCTCATAGTATCATTGTGCATAATGAAAAAAAACACAGTTTGCAACATTGCTGTATGCACAACTCTGTTTCTGCTACTGTCAACAGAATGTCTGTTTTGTACTATGGCAAATAAATTACCCATCATGCATAACACATCTTAGACATGTATTATCTCACTAACAAAAAAAAACCTGTTTGAATATTTTGATTTTAATATATTTAAACAAAACTCAAAGGAATACAGATTTTAAAAGTGCACAACTAACACTCATACATGCATTTTGTCTCTCTTTTTCTCACTCTGTCTTTTGTTTCAGATTCTAGCTATAGTCACTTCCCCTATAGTGAAAATATAAAATAAAGCATATGGAATAAACTTTTAATCCAGACACTGAAAGGACTCAGGTGTCACTCAAGATTCAAGCTAAATTATATTTTCATGAAAGAAATATCTTTTTGGTTCAATTATGTGTCATTTAACCTTCAAAGTTGTCAGCTCTTTTAATGGAAATGCCAACTGTGTTGGAAGTTCAACAGGTCCCACAGCACTGCCACAGCAGCTAAAATTATACAAACATGAGACACAACTCATAAGGACATTTAGAATAGTTGGACAAGATAAGGTCACTTGGACTGGCATGCAAGGGTACTTTGAATGTGCCCGAATGTCAAATCCATTCCTTAAAAATAAGGAATAGATTATTCATTTTCAATTGTCATACCCTTAAAAACCAATCTGAAGCAGTTAAGATGGTCCCAATTAATGCAAAACATAAAAGCAGAATTAGGTAAGATTTTCATACAATTCATATTTTAATACAATGCAACAGATTCATACTTTCTAGTACAACAGCTGAACTGGAAAATAGCCATCTCTTATTATTCAAGACATGTATCTCAAAGTTGCTTATCTGTTGTCTTTAGTAGCTTGTTCCCTTCTTCTGTTGCTACTATATTCTCGATATTTTATGCATAACGATAAAACTAAGATGAAAAATGAAAACACACAGTAATGAATTAAATTAAATTGTATTTAATTTTCAAGTAATTTTTTTCCTGTACTTATAAGCTTTGCAATATAATTATTTAATCACTGTGCATCCGAAAAGCATGTGTTGTTTTTCCTTTGCAGGAAATCGTTGCTGAAATTACAGGTCAAGAACTCTTCTGATAAGCCATAACTGCATTGGTTAACCACAACCTATAAATCTTTTTAATTAGGTTTAAATAATTGTTGTCTATACGCCTTCTTGTCACCTTCTATTTTGCTGATGTATTTATTTTTCATCCTGCCCTTACTTTTCTTGTGCACATGATATTGTCCTCATTTGAGTCTCACAACTAATGTCTAGTCAAAAGCTGACTAATAACTTCTCCTATACAGTTTTACACACACATACATGGAAGAATGATGAAAGAGTGGAAGAAAATTCTGCTGTTCTTGAAAAGTTGCTTCATATTTCAGAGAAATTTACAGGATTTGGAGCTGGCTAATCTTGTTCTAATATAAAGAGTCAAAGGGATCTTGCTTCTACATATCTATGAAACATTCCTTCTCTGTTATGTGCCTAGGGACTGAGAGTCTGGATGTGAAATTAAATTACATTGAGGTTGGTCATCTTTATAAAGACTTTGTAATGTTCATGCTTCCCAAGCATTGTTGCAAGAAAATGGATACCTCATTTTACCTTACACTCTGGGCCCTTCCAGACAGGGCCAAAATGCAGTCCCTGATGGACTTTTATCTGAGGCATTCTAACAATGCCTTAGATAAAAGTGAATTAATTCAGGTCAAAGAATGAAAACCCTGCTTTATCCTGAATTAATTAGATATTTCATTAGATCTGGCCTTCCTAAAAGGCCCAGGTCTAATGGGGTGTGTGTCCTATGAGGACTGAGCCACAAGTAGTCTCATGACTTCCTAGGGGTCAGTCCCCACACCGATCTCACACCTTGGACCCCAAAGATGTGAGATGGAGGCCACCCCCTCTCACCCCCCCCCCCCAGAAACCTTAAAATAAAATAAAAACAAACCAAGCTGCCATGCCCCATCTCCAGGAGCCCTCCTGGTGCATAGAAATTGCTCCTCCCTCCCCCACTTCCTGGAGGGTTGCTGGAGAGGAGGCAGAGTGGCCAGTAAGTTTTTACTTTATGTTAAGGCTTTGTGAGGGAGTGTTGGGTGGCCCCATTCCAGCAAAATAGTGACCATGTTAGATTGGGGACAGCCACCTGAGTAAGCCTGGGTCTTTAGGTAGGGCATGGGGACTCAAACTCAATTCAGAGTGGGTTTCTTTAACCCACACCGAAGCAGGTTTAAGCTCTATGTGGAAGTACCCTCTATTGTAAAGACTAAAAGGCTTATCTCAGAAATAAAATGTGAACAAAACATTTTAAAACTAAAATGACTAAAATGTACACAATTGTGGAGAAAACTGCATTTTAGATAATGAGAGGAAATTGTGTAAGTCAAGTTTGAGAAAATAATTAAAAAACGAAATTGAGGAAAATGTGCTAACAATGGCTTAATACAGTTTAATGAACTGTTGAAGAGGCCAAAGTTTTTGAACAGTAGTGTAAGAAGTATTATAAACCAATACCAAAAAGAACCAATGGCAGAATTCTGTTGCTACTACATCATTATAATGCAATGTAATTTGTGTCTGTCTCCCAGAAAGTACTTTAGCTTTAAAGTCAGTGGGTCATCATCATTATTTATTTCAATATTCTAAATAGAGATCAAAGTATTCATTTTACAATATATCAATGGAAATGCCTAACCTCCGAACAATTAGTTCTATTTCCAAGTGTTTGCAACTATCAACATAATCTTTTACAACATTATCAACCATAATGCTTAGTGTGCTAAGCTGAAAAAAAAGAGTATGTTCATTACATATGTCACTGTGGATCAAGCAGGCTTGCAGCTTAATATGATAAGAATAAAAAGACCTCTGAGGTCCTTCTACACAGTCCAAATGAGGTGAGTCAGGAGTGAATTAATTTTATGACATCCATGTGTTGCATGGAGCTGACTTACCATACATGCCAGGCAAGGCCATTTAACTTAGCCTTGCCCCATGTTATCCAAAGTCAGGAAATACTCTGGAACATATCTGAAACTCCAGATCTTCCCCACACTTTGACCACATGCAAATAGCTGGTCCAGTTCTGATTCAGAACCAGCCACCATTGCTTACATACCATTCCACTTTCCCCGGGCTAAAGGGCAGGGGATAGCATTTACTGTCATCATCCCATCCCTGTTGCAGTGGTGACCATAATAGTAGTAGTAGTAGTAGTAGTAGTAGTAGTAGTAGCAGCAATAATAATAATAATAATAATAATAATAATAATAATAATAATAATTTATTTATATACAACTCTATCTCCCCAGAGGGACCAAGGGCAGTTTCCAAAGAACAACATCAAAACACACAGAGTCACAACATGATAAAAAAAATAACAGTAACAGCAACATAAACATGAAATTACCCAGCAACAGATAAATCTTAAAAGAAAAAAAAAATCCTGACTGGTCTTCATGTCTATTTGTTAGGCCATGGAAAAGCAATGGGTCAGAACAATTAAAAGGCTGTGTAAAGACTGATACAGATTGAAATAAGATAGGACCAGCATTTGGGTACAGTACTGTAATAGGTAAAACGACAAAAGTGGGGACAAAAGCTATATTCAGGGGCCTGTTAGGAGAATGACCAGGGTAATATATAGGTGCTAGGTCGTGTCCGAACAGTGTCTGGACTGAACTTGCAGTGGTCACTCTTGAATATTTGCTAAAACCACCAAGTCTTCAAACTCTTACGAAATGAGGGGAGGGATGGGGCCTGTCTTATTTCCCTTGGATGGGTGTTCCAGAGGCGGGGGGGGGGGGGGGCACTAGTGAGAAGGCCCTCCCACTTGTCCCCACCAACCATGCTTGTGATGGAGGTGGGAGCAAAAGGTGGGCCTCTCCGGAGGATTTTAGAGTTTATGCTGATTCATAGATGGAGATGCGATTGCAAAGATAGGTGGGGACCGAACTGTTTAGGGCTTTATAGGTCATGATCTGCACCTTGAATTTGGCTTGGCAACCTATTGGCAGCCAATGAAGCTGTTTTAATAGGGGTGTTGTATGCTCCCTATAGTTTGCTCCAGTAAGGAGCCTGGTTGTCACCTGTTGTACCAGTTTTAATCTCCAGCCCGTCTTCAAGGGCAGCCCCATATAGAGCGCATTGCAATAGTCCAATCTGGATGTAACCCTGGCCAAATCAGACTTCATGAGGTATGGCTGAAGCTGGCGCACAAGTTTGAGTTGTGCAAAGGCCCTCCCGGCCACCACCGACACCTGAGCATCAAGCGACAGTGTTGAATCCAGGAGGACCTCCATGCTACGGACCTCCGTCCTCGGGGCAGTGTAACCCCATTGAGCACAGGTTGCCACCCAATACCCCGATCAGCCCCACGACTGACCAGGAGGACCACTGTCTTGTCTGGATTATGTTTCAACGTGTTAGCCCTCATCCAGTCCACCACAGCTGTCAGACACTCTGTGTGTGTGTGTGTGTGTGTGTGTGTATAGAGAGAGAGCAGTTTGGATGGCATATTCAAAGGGTGAACAACACCCCTGTCGTGTTCACAAGATTCCCCCTCACTTTCTATCCCTGTTGTATTTTGAAAAAAAAAATGGACCCCCTTTCCCCATGATAACTCTTTCAGGAGTGAATTTCCCTTCCTAGGGAGAGATTTCGCTCCACTTTCTGTTGTCTCACTCCTGTTCCTAACTATTAGCCATTTGTAAGTTGGATGTCTGTAATTTGGGGACTGCCTATCACACTATGTAACACGATTTTTATTCTTGGGTTATAAATGTCATTTCCTAATTGGTTCTATCATAAAAACATGAAAAAAGTTTATTAAATTGCAAAAAAAAAGTTTTGTGGTCTTCACAAAAGGTTAAAAATGGCATATGAATTATTAAAAATGGCATATTGAAAGATAAAAATGGCAGCCACAAAAAGGAGGTTTCTGGAGTAAAACAATTACTTTCAAAGTAAGTACCACACAATTAAACAGGAAATATAATACAGTCGTGCATATTCAACCTTCGCTCATCCAACTTTCTGTATTATCCAACACAGTCTGCCTCCTGCCCGGATCCACAGCTATTTCTCGATTTGTTGTAAAACATGATGTTTTGGTGCTTAATTTGTAAAATCATAACATAATTTGACATGTAATGGGCTTTTCCTTAATCCTTCCTTATTATCCAGCATTTTCGCTTATCCAATGTTCTGCTGGCCTGTTTATGTTGGATAAGCAATACTCTACTGTAATACTTTCAAACTAGGAATAGATCTTTTTTCAAATTTTGTTACATAGTGTAATCATTGTTACATAGTGTAAGCAATGATGTCTGTTTTGGTTTTTATACACTATGACATAATTTCTTTTGGTTTTTATCCAAGTTTCAAAACAATCCATCAATTTACTGATTTTTTAGAAATAAGGTGGGTTTTTTTAAGACATACTGCAAGAATTCTAGTCACCGCTTGTGCCCATTCTCAACCAATCAGAGCATGGACATCACCAGGCTTTCTATGTTTCTCAGGCACAAGCGATAACTACAATTCTTGCAGTATGACTTATTAAAAAAATACTTATTTCTAAAAAATAAGAGACATACTTCAACTCCTATCATACTCTCGATGGCCATCCTATGCCATAGTGCCACTGGGAAAGTAAGTTCCCAAGGCCCTCTTGGAGGAGGAGGTAACTTTCTATGAAAAAAAATGGAGGAGATTTCTTTTGCTGGGGAGAAAAAAAGGCACTGCAGATCCCCCTGCCTCAGGTATTTTGTGGACTTAGCTCTTTCTGAAAATACAGTATCCAACATAAACGGGCCAGCAGAACGTTGGATAAGTGAAAATGTTGGATAATAAGGAGGGCTTAAGGAAAAGCTATTAAACGTCAAATTACGTTATGATTGTATAAATTAAGCACCAAAACATCATGTTTTACAACAAATCAAGAGAAAAAGCAGTTCAATACACAGTAACATTATGTAGTAAATACTGTATTTACGAATTTAGCACCAAAACATTGCAATGTATTTTAACAACTGTGGATCTGGTGGGAGGCAGACTGTGTTGGATAATACAGAACATTGAATGAGTGAAGGTTGGATAAGTGAGACACTACTGTATTGTCTCTTTGAATTTGTTTCACTGGTCTTTTTGTCTCTCTCCCCCCCTTTCTGTTCTTGGAAATTTAATGACACCGACCCTCCGAAAACTACAAATCTTTTCATTACCAGTGATTTGGGCCCAAGTCTAGCTCATAGGATAAATCTGGCCTCTTCAACCTGTGCCCCTCCAGGTGTTTTTGACTTTGGCTCCCAGAATTCCTAACCATTTAACAAGCTGGCTGGAGCTTATGGAAGTTGGAGACACAAACATCTGCAGGGCCACAGTTTGAAGAAGCCTGATATAGAGGATGCCTTTGTGTGCTATATTGATCTTTTCTTGGAGAAATGATTGAATGGATCATTTTGGAAGAAATCTAGGTAGCATTTATATAACACATTTCAATTAGGATTTGTATGTTTTATGAATACTGAAATCACAACATATGGCCCACATTTGTTTCTAGCATGGTGTTCACAAGGAAACTGGAATGGGGTCTCTATCATAATAATCTCATCTAAGCTGCAATATTTTCACTAAAGCAAAAGTGATATTGTAATTAGGTTAAAAAGTGAAGTGCTGAGAGTAGCTTGTAGTGTTCATCTTCATAATGTTCAGAATTGATACAATTATATAATTCCCCTTCTGTTCTCTTAATTTTGAAAGTTACATACTTTAGTAATGCTTGATTTATGTCTTTAACTCCTTTTAGTCTTTGTATAAAACTAAAATGCAACATTTTTAATAATTAAGTCCTCAAAGAGTTGTTGCTTCTTTATGATTATAATGGGAGACCAGATGGCTGGAAACAAGGGGTTCAATCTTGGCTGTTTTTCATTGATGCAGAAGAGAGAGAAGAAAGTGGTAAGTACTAGCAGTCGGGTCCCCTCGGGCAAAAACAACTGTGAGAAGAATGAGTCACAGAACTGGAGGGACATGAACAGAATGTCCACTGTTTTCTGATCTCGTTCTTTGCATGGAAGATTGAACACAGATGGATTTTTTTTTCATCATGTCTCTCCTTGAGGCTAGGAGTGGAGAAGTGGGATTATTTTGTGCATCATCTAACTTTGTAGTGGGGTTGACAATTGTTTTGAGTTCCCATCTCACAAAAAAAAGGCATGGAAATTTAATACCTCACTCTCCTTGGTGTTTTTTAAAGTAGTTTTCAAATGCATTTTAAATATACTTTTAGTGTTCTTAGATTTCCAGGTGCAAGATGAGAGCATTTGTAGTTCTCATAGATTCTAGCTCCTATCAATAGTCAATGTGTTGAATGGCCGACAATGGTAGGAGTTGTAGTCCAATAACTTCTGAATAGTCAAAGTTTCTCATTTCTGTTGTAGATATGCCCATTAGTCCATCATGTATGTAAATAAGTACAGTAATACAACCTTGTATTAACACAAAGAAAGATGAAAAGCTTCCTATTCTCCTCATCATCTGCAGTTCTTGGATTTCTCCATGTTTTGTTGAATTACAGGTCAAGATTTTGTTTGATGTTGAAACTGACAAGTATCATTACTGTTAAGAAAGAGGTCTGAAGTAAAAGGAATATCACAGTATGTTATGAATTCCAGAATCTCCTTGTGACAAGTGTAGATTACTCTTTGACTGACAGTCCTGAATCCCTTGCATTTTGCTGTGTAAGATCAGCAGAAGATAGACTTCCAACATTTGTATAATTCAGAAATAAACAAATGATACACAGATGTGATCCTTTTTCATCTCCTAGCTTATGAGAATGGAACAGGAAGACTATTAACAGTCCAATTGATTCCCCATGTCTAGCCCAGATAATAGACCTCCCCCCGACTTCAATGGTGGTAGAAGAAACATTCCCTATTAGAATATCACAGATAGTAGTCCAACTATATATATGATACCTTAAATCTGACTGTTTTGCTTCATTAAACACTGATGCATAGCATAAAGTGATAAATTATGCTGATCTGGTAAACAGATTGAGGCATCTGGAAGAGACGGTGCATAGTTACATCTCACTGCTAGCTAAATCAAGAGCATATGGGAAGATGGCCCATTTGGGATTTAGGGCTTTTATTCCACTGAACTCTTATCAATTCAAATAGGATGTATGGCCCCCTCACTATGCTTTTTAGGGGACCAAGCAAGGAAATCTATGAATCGGCCAACTGAACCATATATAAAGAAAGCAGTTGATGAACTTATTGTATAACCATGACATGGCTGTGCCAGACTTATACATGTTAAGCTGGATTCATTCCTTGTGGATGTCAAGTAAAGTTGTGGCTTAATTTATTTCGTATCAAAAGCATTGCATAAATTAGTATAAAACTGATAAAAATAGAAGGTGGCTAAATATCTTTTGACCAAAAGCCTCCAACCGTTCTTCCTCTGTACATGAGGCAGGGCACAGTGGACAAGCATAAAAATGTGGAGTTGTCTGTTCTGCTCCACAGTCACATAAAGTGTGGGATTCTTTTAGGTAGTGCCATTTTGCCAGGTTGTCTTTTGATCTGCCCACTCCACTTCTGAGTCTGTTCAGGGACTTCCTAGTTGCCCATTCTTGGTTTGCTCCTGGAGGAAGACCCTCGGGGGGGGGGGGGTCATCCAGTTGGAATTTCCTGGTTTAGCTGCCCAGAGGGATACTCTTGCTGTTGCTGGGGGGACACCAAGAGGAGTGGCAGTTCTCATAAAGCTTCTCCTGGGAGTGTACTGGGAGGAGGCTGGTAGCCATGTAGTGGATGACTTTGACAGTGTTTAACCTTATTTCTCTCACATTTAGCAGCAACTTCTAGTCACACATCGGGGGGGGGGGGGGGGGGCAATACCAGCTAGCTTCGAGAGTTTAATAAAGGTTTAGGTTTAAGACATCCTGTGATTATTCTGTATGTTTTGTTCAATGCTATGTTCACTTGTTTTGCATGGGCAGACTTATTTTATTTTTATTTATTTGACTTGTATTCCGCTACTCCCAATTTGACTCAGAGCAGTTATGCCAAACAGGGCAGGCATACTTGGCACTTGAGTAAGACAGGGCCAGGGCTGATGTTCTTATTAATTTTGGGTCTGCAAGTTGTGGCTCATAAATCAAAATATTTTCTGATATACTCATGTGGTTGATGAGGATATGAAGCAAAAACCATTCTTCCCATTTTGTCAAAATGCAACAATCTGTCAGGATCATGTGATCTGTGGGTGAAAAGAAAAGCATGCCTTTTCCAAAGCTTTGTAATCCCCACTTTTCACCATATCACAGAGATCAGAGATGTGCAAATTTTAGATAATATTTGTCTCAAAATGTTGGTTGTACATGACAAGAAAGAAACTTGTTTGAAATGGAAATATCAAACACATGCAGTATCCTACATAAATAAATGAATATGTTACAGTTGAATTTTATATCACACACACACACACACACACACACACACATATATATATATATATATACACACACACACACACACACACACAGAGTAGAAAAATGATCTGTTTCCACATGTTGTCATGTGAACTTTAGCTCAGAGAACAGGGCCAGTATCAATCCAGCCAAAAGATCTCTCTTTTTTTCTAGGATAATATCTAAACAAATACATTTTATTTAAATAACTAAATATTTAATTGTATATTCCTGCTCCCAAATAAACAAATTATAGAGCTCATGAAAGGCAAATCAAACATGGCAGATGCAAATTACTTCATATTAAAGAAGAACTTTTATGAGCTTGTGTTTTTACCTCATAGGGATATGAATTATTTTGATCTAATGTAGCTTCTGATTTTTATTTATTTATTTATTTATTTATTTATTTATTTATGCGCTTGTATACCAATAATATCTCAGCCTAAGTCGGCGACTCATTGCGGTTTACAACACTTAAAAAACAGTATTCAGTTTAAAAGCATAAAACACATATACAATACAAATTATTGGGCCACCAATAATAATCCCATGCATCTCGTAACTGGAATCGCAATCCAAAATTCGTCGACCATGATTACCAATCCTTTAGTCATCAAAATTCGTTGCAACGGATTAACCGAATGCTTGTTTAAACATCCATGTCTTCAATCTATTCCGAAACACCATCAGCGAGGAGGCTGATCGTACCTCTATGGGGAGGGTGTTCCAAAGCCGAGGGGCAACCACAGAAAAGGCCCTGTCTCTCGTTCCCGCCAGCCGCATTTGTGAAGCCGGTGGGATAGAGAGCAGGGTCTCCCCAGAAGATCTTAGGGTCCTGGTGGGCTGATAGGCTGAGATACGTTCGGATAGATAAGTTGGGCCAGAACCGTTTAGGGCTTTAAAGGCCAACACCAGCACTTTGAATTGAGCCCGGTAGCAGATCGGCAGCCAGTGGAGCTGGTGCAGCAGAGGAGTTGTATGCTCCCTGCGCCCCGCTCCTGTTAGTATCATGGCTGCCGCCCGTTGGACTAATTGGAGCTTCCGGGCTGTCTTCAAAGGCAACCCCACGTAGAGAGCGTTGCAGTAGTCAAGACGGGATGTAACCAGAGCGTGGACTACCGTGGCCAAGTCAGACTTCCCAAGGTACGGTCGCAGTTGGCGCACAAGTTTTAACTGTGCGAATGCTCCCCTGGTCACCGCCGAAACCTGGGGTTCCAGGCTCAGCGATGAGTCCAGGATCACACCCAAACTGCGAACCTGCGTCTTCAGGGGGAGTGCGACCCCGTCTAACACAGGCTGTAACCCTATACCCTGTTCGGCCTTGCGACTAATCAGGAGTACCTCTGTCTTGTCTGGATTCAATTTCAATTTGTTCGCCCCCATCCAGACCGTCACAGCAGCCAAGCACCGGTTCAGGACCTCAACAGCCTCCTTAGTAGCAGGTGGAAAGGAGTGACAGAGTTGAACATCATCTGCGTACAGATGACATCGCACTCCGAAACTCCGGATGATCTCGCCCAGCGGCTTCATGTAGATGTTAAACAACATGGGAGACAGTATTGAACCCTGAGGAACCCCACAAGACAAAGGTTGTGGGGTTGAACAGGAGTCTCCCAGTAACACCTTCTGAGACCGACCCTCGAGGAATGAGCGGAGCCACTGCAGAACAGTACCTCCAAGACCCATCCCCGCGAGGCGTCCCAGAAGGATACCGTGGTCGACCATATCGAAGGCCGCTGAGAGGTCGAGCAGCACCAACAGGGACACACTCCCCCTGTCGAGCTCCCGACGCAGATCATCCACTAAGGCGACCAAAGCAGTCTCAGTACCATGCACCGGCCTAAAGCCAGACTGTGCCGGATCCAGATAATCCGTGTCTACCAAGAATGCCTGGAGTTGTGAGGCCACCACACGTTCCATGACTTTGCCCAAAAAGGGGAGATTGGAAACAGGCCGATAGTTGACGAATTGAGTGGGGTCCAGTGATGGTTTCTTCAACAGCGGTTTTATCACAGCTTGCTTTAAGCTGGCTGGAATTTTGCCCTCCCGAAGGGAGGCATTAACCACCACCTTCACCCACTCGGCCAATCCCCCTCTGGCCTCCTTCAGAAGCCAGGATGGGCAGAGGTCTAGGATGCATGTGGTAGCTCTCATTCCTCCAAGCACCTTGTCCACATCCTCGGATTGAACCAATTGAAATGAATCCATCAAAACCGGACAAGCAGATGCTCGTGTTACATCCTCAGATACTGCCGTTAATATGGTATCCAGTCCAGAGTGGATCAAAGTGACTTTGTCTGCGAAGAACCGAGCAAAGGCTTCGCAGCAAGCTGCCGAGTCATCAGGGCACCCATCCTGAGTGGCGGGTTTTAATAGGCCTCTGACAACTCGGAACAGTTCGGCCGGACGGTTCTTTGCAGACGCAATAGTGGCCGCAAAGAAAGTCTTCTTTGCGGCTTTTATTGCCGCGGCATATGACCTTAAAAAGGACACAAACCGTGTTCGATTTGGCTCGCTCGGATCCGAACGCCACACGCTCTCTAGTTCCCTCTTCTTTCGCTTCAACGCTGCCAGCTCCTCGGTGAACCAAGGAGCTGGTTTAGCTCGGCTACTTGAGAGGGGATGTTCTGGAGCGATCGTGTCTATTGCCCTAGTCATCTCCCCATTCCAGAGAGCGACCAGAGCATCAACAGGATCACCAACCGAGGTGGCGGGAAATTCCCCAAGAGCTGTCAGGAATCCATCCGGATCCATAAGTCTCCTGGGGCGGACCAATTTAATGGGTCCTCCACCTCTGCGGAGGTTAGGGGGTGCAGTGAGTCTAAGGCTGACCAGGTGGTGGTCGGTCCATGGCAACGGAGAGTTGGATAACTCCTCAACACCGCCGCCTTCCTCCCATCCCTGGCAGAAAACCAAGTCCAATGTATGTCCAGTACTGTGGGTGGGGCCAGATACCTGTTGGGACAGCCCCATGGTTGCCATGGTAGACATGAAGTCCTGAGCCGCTCCCGATAAGGCGGCCTCGGCGTGGACATTGAAGTCCCCCAGCACAAGTAGCCGTTGGGACTCCAACGCCAGGTCCGAGACCACCCCCGCTAGCTCAGTCAGGGAGTCTGTAGTGCAGCAAGGTGGACGGTACACTAACAGAATCCCTAATCTGTCCTGGTCACCCACCTTCAGGTGGATGCATTCAAAAAATTTTTACTGCGGGATGGGGGTCCTGGTCAGAAGAATGGAATCTCTATAGACCACTGCAACTCCGCCTCCCCGCCCTCCGGATCTCGGTTGGTGCTTCACAGAGAAACCTGGTGGGCAAAGCTGGGTTAAATTTACACCTCCCGCTTCGTCCAACCAGGTCTCTGTGATGCACGCCAGATCTGCCCGTTCATCCAGGATTAAATCCTGGATGAAAGTTGTTTTACCGTTGACAGATCTGGCGTTCAACAGCACCACTTTCAATTCGGAGGGACCGCCATCCTGGTTACACCGACTTACCATATCAGGAGACCGACTTGGGGTTACTAATGTTGTTCCACGTTCCCTGGGCCGAATTAGAGGTCTCCTTTTCCCGTATCTCCCCCTCCCCACCACGACTTCTATGGGGGCTCCCCGGTTAACGGAACCCTCTCCCTCCTCCATGACGCATTCAGCAGCCAAAATATCTACCCGTAATTCATTGTTGACTGTATGGTATGTTATAGTTCCAGGATGCCATAGTCCTGCCTTTTGTTCATTTCCTACTCCTATTATGTTAAACTCCGGTCTTTCTGATCTACTCCGTTCCCTTTCTCTACCAAAAACAATTAGCAGCAGGATTAACAGATGCCAGGGAAAGGGTAGTGACATGGATAGTAACTGTCAAAGGAGTTCTTAAAGTGCAGATAGATATTTGTATCAGCATACACGATGGTATAGATAATTAAAGTGCAATAGCTTGGTCAGTTGGCTCTAAAGTGCTCAATTGAAGTGCGTCATGGAGGACTGAATTCAATGCTAGACGGTTGAGTCGATTAAAGTGCTAAGGCTCAGTAAAGCTAATGGATCACTGAGATAATAAGTTAAGGTGCTGGTAGAGTAAAGTGCTAGAGTCACACAAGATATTTGTCCACTATGCTTACTAACGGTGCAACAATTAGTTCTTAAATTCTCCGTTCAGTCAGCACAATGGTCAGCACAATCAAAGATGGTGGTCAGCACAGTCAGAAATGGACAGCACAATCAAAAGAGGTCAACACAGATGAAGATGGTCAGCTCAATCAAAAGAGATGGTCCACACAGTTAAAGGAGGTCAACACAGACGGATAACGATGGTCAATACAATCTATCCAAAACTGGAAAACACGAGATGCCAGAAGATGGTAATAATCAGGCCAAAAGATGGTCAACACAATCTTCCGGAGTTGATGGTTACCAGACGAGGTGATGGAGTCTCGTGCGATGGCGGCAGATTAATCTCGGGAGGGATTTTCTTCCTGTTTCTGTCCATCATTGTAAGATTTGGGCCTCACACCTCAAAAATCTTGTGGAGTCTCATGGACATTTTTTCAATGATTATGCATGTGTGTACACATTTTTTTTTTTACCATGGATTCTAAATGTAATGCAGTGGACATATTTTTGAAAACAATGCACATGCTTTGAGTTGTGTATTGGGGATAATGGATGGCAATCCCAGTGAAGACAGGCACCTGGGATTGCCATCCATTATCCCCAATGGCATTTCCACAGACATATCATGCTCCCGAGGAGCAGGTAGTCCGGGGAAGTAGGATAGTAGTGAGAGCCTTCCCTCTCTGTCCCCTGTTTTGCCACCAAAACAAAGGAAAAGCTTGCTTACTAGTGCAGGAAGTGATTTGTTGTTGCACCACACTCAGTGATGATGCAGCAAAGCTATGGAGGGGGGGCTTCATCACTGAGCATGATGGAGCAACAAGGAAGCCACCTGCAATGGTAAGCAATCCTTCCTTTAGAGGGAAGGGTGGCACTGGCTATTTGGGCTGATGGATCTTCCCCTACAGGTGGACTCTAACTGGGATTTTTAATATCCATTTGTTCCACATTTTGGGTAGTATAGAAGCACCCTAGGTAGTTTTGTCCATTCATTTTTCTAAACTGTATTTGTATCTCCTCAACTTGAGTTTCTGCAATAGCAGAAATGTGAACACTGAAGAGACAAGGTGACAGGGAAGTAGAATTCTTATTTGGTGAACAATACTCTAATTTTGCTGGTTATTAGCTATATGCCTAGCGGAGCAAGGCACAGGATGGCTGGAATCCATGATGTCATACATTGGACTTAGTTTCTTTAACTGCTTCATATCCTCATGAGGAATTGCTATGGCTGCAAATAATGAACCTGAACCCCTCTTAAGTTCCAGTCAATCATCCAAGGTGATGAATACCTATTTTGATGGCAAGCAGGGCATAACTGTCAGGATGTGTTCATCCAAGCTTAAGTCAATAAGCTGATCATCCACTCCATGACACAAGATGGGAGTAAATTGCTGGAGTCTGATAAGGGCCATCTGGACTATGGGGGGAGAGCTGCTATATGTTTTGTGGGAATGGAATGTAACCATTAGAATAGATAAGGAGGGAGGTCATGGGGCAGATAGGTGAAATACAACCACTTGGCGGGAACAGAGTTAGAACTAGCTTTTACATTGCTTTGGTAAGATTGTTTTTGTTCTAAAATCTGCCAAGAGAGGACAATAACAAGATGAAGTGTCCAATCCTCTTCTAACAGTGAGCAAGACTTTGAGAAGAAGAAGCAAGAACCTCTGGGATCTGTCACAATTCTTCATTGTGGTCTCTTTCATGTGCAGGAGAGGGCTGGTCTCATCATCCTGCAGCAACCTGCTCACCTGCATAACAGACCGCTATCATTCTGGATGTTTAAATCGCTTTTTGGTTGGTTTTTGGAGGTCCAATAGGGGATCAAAAGCATAAGCATGGCATTGTTGTTTGTTTAATATTGAGGCACATTTAAAACATATTCAGATTGCAAGAGAAAAGATTATCCTGATGGGAACAGCACAACCCTCTAAAATGAATATGTTTACAGACTGATCATTATTGTGTGATAATTGAGAGGATCACAAAATATAAATACCAACTGTCATTTCAGAAGAAAATGGAGGATAATATGCAAATCTGCACGCAAACTTGGAAACGTCTGTGGTTTCTTTTTCCCTGTAGCTGTGCTAATACTTGGCAATGTTGCCACTTAAGTGACTTGTTTGAATTCTCTAAACGCTGATGGTGCTAAAGAAGTAACTAAGTCAGCATTTGCATATTATTTTAATTCAGTACTGACATTCCAATCCTGACTTCCAACATCTGGCTTCTTTCCCTTAATCAATACTGCCCCTTAGGACATAGAGCATGCTGCATGTGAAACACTTGTTCTAAATAATATGTTTAGCTTTGTTGAACTAATTTTGAAGGGCAGATAGTGGTTCAATTGTGTTTCACTGATGATTAAGATAATAATCAACAACAGCACCAAACCCAACATCTTCCCCCAAGCATGATAAGTAATGTTTGTGGTTTTCTCACTGATAATCCTGCTGTATTAGTTTTAAACAGAAGATAGTCTTTTGCTATTTTTTTCACACACGTAGATTAAGTATGGTGTCAAACATATTTTTAAAGAGGCATTAAAGTGTTTGAAGATCATCATCATGAAAAAGAATAGCAGCTTCCATGCCAAGTTATAAGTGAAAAATGACAACAGGATGAACTGGTTAAAAAGTTAAGAATATATAGGCACTGCCTTTTTTTAATGCTAAAACTAATTGTGGAATTCTTTCCTCTGAGAAAACTAATTGGCTGTGCTATAGGGACCATTTCTTCACATATCTATCATGGCATATGGGAGTTTTTCATTTAGGCCTTCTGGCCAAACTTAGTTTATCTCAGTGGCATGTGGTTTATGGTTATACTAGTTAAGGCTGTTTAGACCACTTTTAAATTATCCATTTGAATTGATAAACATTTGGCGGGGATGAGAGACAGGACCTTCTCGGCGGTGGCCCCCCGGCTATGGAACGCCCTCCCTAGAGAGATTAGATCTGCTCCCTCCCTTCTAACGTTTCGGAAGCAAGTCAAAACATGGCTGTTTGAGCAAGCGTTTACAAACACAGAGTAATGGATATGGATAAATGATATAGGAAATTGACGATTGACGATGGAACTGGACAATGCTTGACACCAATGATGTTGTTTTATTGCTGTTGTAGTTTATGTAATTGTAATGTTTTTAAATTGTTTTATGATACTGTATATACTGTTTTGTTGGAAACCGCCTTGAGCCGCCGACAGGCTGAGAAAGGCAGTATACAAATACAGCAAATAAATAAATAAATAAATAAATTTAATGTGCATTTAATTTTTAAAAAAATGTTTGTAATTATTTATTCTTTCAAATTGATTTTATTATATTCCACTCTGAGATTATTATTTTTTTGATAGAGAGTGGGATATATCAATAAATATATTGATATATATTTATTGCCACATTCATATTGACAGTGCCAAGCATATCACATTCTCTCATGAGGAATATAGTTTGGTTTTGACTGTTTTACAGTTCATAGCATTTGCCAAGACAGAGAAATGACTGGGAATTCAATCCACTCCTTCTGATGGCAAAGAAGTTTTACATCTGAAGGGGAAAAGACAGCTACATAAAATATCATCATATAACATACCAATGATTGGCCTAATTGTTAACCAAACAAAAGGATGGTTTGTTGGAGAAAAAGGTCTGAACACATATTTACAACAATCAGCAGCAATTCAACTAAAGAAGTTACTGCTGTCACAGTTTTGCTTATAATGCAGCCAGATCAGCCTAAACATCATTGTAAACATGCAGGGTCTAATTTGTTACTCTCTGATGGAAAATAATTTCCTGCACAAATCTGGACAAAATCATATTCTTCATTGGACAAATCTGAAAGATGACAATGTATTCAATGTTTTTCTCCCCATTTGCAGGATTTAGTTTTCTTTGGGTACACAAAGTTTTGCTAGCAACATGATAAAGTTGCTGCATTTGCATCATTTTTTGGTATTCTGCTTAAACCCCATAAAGACACAACCCAAGTTTCCTGTTTTCTGAACGCAGTTTGTAATGGTTTTTTTTTTTTTTTGCTAAGATTGGCACTTTCAAGCTGTTTATTTTATTCCAACCCATAACAAATTCCTGAATAGTATAACAAATAAAATGGCAATGAGCACATGAGACCTTAGAAGACAATGATGCTGGGGAAAATGGAAGGAAAAAGGAAGAGGGGCAGACCAAGGGCAAGATGGATGGATGGTATCTTTGAAGTGACTGACTTGACTTTGAAGGAGCTGGGGGTGTCCCCAGCTGACCGGGAGCTCTGGCGTGGGCTGGCCCATGAGGTCACAAAGAATTGGAAGCAACTGTATGAATAAACAAAAACAAAACTTCTAGCCAGTAGCCACCAATATGTTCATATAATGAGTTGTGATGTGTGTCAGATTTGGCTGGATGTGACTGAAGGGTTGACCTTATGAGTGTACATGATAAAAGTCAAAGGTCTCTTATTTTAAAAATTGTGGAGGTGCAATTGTAAGCCGCCTTGAGCCCCCCTCAGGGTAGAGAAAGATGGGATATAAATAAGGTAAATAAATAAATAAATTCAAACACATGCATGCATGCATGTATATTAGGCCTGTATGATGAATGAAATAAACTTTGAATACTCATTATTAAATTGGGGGGGGGGGGGAGGTGATGAATAATTTCTAAAGCATTTCTAAAATATTTTAGGGGTCCATATCATAACTATAACAACATAACAATTTTTGTAAATTTTTTGTTAAGTAATTGCACCAATGGGAAAACTTCAAGGGTTCCTTTCTCCCTCGTTGTTAGAACTATTGGCATGAATCTTGCTACAAAGGTAGAACACATTTACCATCGTTAACCCCCCATCGTTAACCCCCTCATTGTTAACCCCCCCACCAAGTTCTAGAACATTGCACTCAACCACTGATTCTTGGGATTTTAAAAAAGTTTTAACAATAGTTTTCCTCTCCCCATGAAATGGGGAGAGAGAAAAAACATTTGTCTGCCTCGCACGAGGCAGGGAGGAGTTCTGCTGGAACCCTCCAGAACATCCGGGGGCGTGGCTTGTGAGTTCAGGCCAGGCCCCCTCCCAGGCACTCTGCGCCTGGACGTTGGAGAAGAAGGACGCAGAGAGAGGAGCCAGGACCAGGGGTCCTGGAAGGAAGAGAAAGCAGGCGAAGAAGAGAGAAGATTTCGTCGAGTCAAGAGGAGAGGAAGGCTGAGGAGATAAAGAAGACGACCGAAGGCGAGATAGTGGAGACCAGGAGGCGCTTCAGGTCGGTAGCGGGGACTCTGGGGGGGGGGTGGGCTTTGCTTCCACCCCCGGGGGGGCTCTTTTGGACAAGTTTGGGGGAGCATGTCTCCACCCCCCCCCCTCCCCTTCTTCCCCTCGTGGACTCCTAGGCGCTTCGGCCGAGGCCGGAGGCTGGCTCTTTGTTTGGGCCTGGGCAGGGGGGTTGGAGAGTTGCGCTCCGGCTTGTGCTGCCCCTCCACCCCCCCCTCCCCCGTGCCCAGCCTCGCTCCCCTTTGGGGTCTTTTACCTGGCGTTTGGTTTTTGGGGGGATGGTCGCGCGCGATTCGCGCGCCTCCCTCCCCTCGCCGTTTGTTTCTTCTGGGCTGCCCCGGGGTCGGCGGGTGCGGGGAGTGGGAGAGGGGTCTCGCCTCTTCGCTGCCCCCCCCTCTTTCCGGCATTTTGGGCGCGGGCCGCCGGCGTCGTTCGGCGCCGCTTCGGGCGGGGCCGGTGGCCCGGCATGCCCGTGCCACGCGCGGTGGGCTTGTGTGGCGCTCGCCTGGAGCGCCCGTGGGAGCGTGCCGCGTGGCGGCCCCGTGCGCGGGGTGGCAGGCGGTGGGCCCGTTTTTCTTTTGGTTGTGCCGGCCCGCGCGGTCGGTGGGCCTCCAGGGAGCAGCTTAAGCTCTCCCCGGCTTGCCACTCGGCACGGCGCATGTGCGGGGGCTCCTAGTGGTGCAGAGGGTGAAGTGCGGAGCTGCTTGGCGCGTTGCACAGGATGTGCGGGCTCAATGTTGGGGAGCCTCATGAGCGTCCGTCGTTAGCCCTAGCGTGGGGATGAATGGAGCATCAAATAGCGTGTTTCCAGAAAGATGGCGCTGCAGGCTAGTTACAGGCCCTGTTTTGCCCCCCCCCCTCCAGTGTTTAGTTTCGCTTTCGGCCACATGGTAGGGGCGGCCATTTTGTGTGAAAGAGGCGGCGCCATCTTGTTTTTCGGCCGTGGGGGAACTATAATATACATATATGTATTTTGGGGAGAGAGAGGAGTGAGAGACAGAATAAAATAATAATAATATATATATTAAAAAAAAAAAAAAAAAGAAAAATTATTATGATTCTACACCGTGATTGTAGCGCAGCTGGCCGAGTGTCAGCTGCATTAAGATCACTCCGACCAAAGGTCATGAGTTCGAAGCCAGCCCGGGCTGGAGTGGGTGTCCAGTCATTGTGTAGCCTGTTGTCAACCTTTGCAACCCAAAAGACAGTTGCGTCTGTCAAGTAAGAAAGTAAGGTACCACTTTGTGTGGGAGGCTAATAGTAGCTAATTTTTCATAGCCTGTTGATAGTATGGTTTATATATATATATATAAAAAAAAAATTTTTTTTTTTTTTGAATTGAGCAACGGGGTTGTGGCGCAGCTGGCGGAGTGTCTGCTGCTTTAAGATCACTCTGGCCAAAAGGTCATGTGTTCGAAGCTAGCCCGGGTTGGGAGTGGGATTCCGACCAATTGTGTGGCCCTGGGGTCCTCAAGCTTTTCCCGGTGATTTGGGATGAGCTCCCAGTGGTCTGTCCCAGCTCCTGATGTTCATTGTGGACTTCAGTTAGTTAGGGTGAGCTCCCAGTGGTCCGTCCCAGCTTCTGATGTATCATTGATGATACATGCAGATGTGATTGGATCAATACTGGCAAACCAGGCTTTTAAAACAATATTAGGGGATCACAGGGTGGACTAAAATATTCGGTTTCTCGGATAACGAGTTTGTCATCAATTCTCTTTCAGGATGGCGCCAAAGAAGAATGTGGGCGGCCCTAAAGGAAAGGGACCTGCCAAGAGGACTCCGGCTAAGCGTCCACTCCCTCCCAACGAACCATCTTCGGAGGAGGAGGACGTCTCAGCTGAGGAGCTAAATGCTCTGATGGCCAGGATGGAAAGATTCGAAAGGGAAAGAGGGTTGGCTCCGCGGGAGGTTGGGCTGCGCCCGGCGCAGGGGGCAAGCAGAAAGCTGATCTTTAAACACCTTCTTTCTCGCATGTCTGCTCTAGAGGCCAGCCGTGCAGCCGCGACAGGCGTTGGGGATGAGCCTGGCCAACCGGAATCCGGAGGGAGGGAACAAGATCCCCCACCACCGCCAGGGGATCAACCTCAAGTGGTCCAGGCTCAGGTGTCGTCTGGTGACGCAGCAGCACCGACCCCTGCCGAAGCTGCCCCAGCCATCGCTCGGGCACAGCCAGTCACTACATCAATGCAGCCTGCAAGGGCGGCAGCATCATCGGCTGTTGATCCGATCATAACATCTCCGGTGGCGGCACCATCGATGCTGGAGAAGGCGGCAACGGGGCAAAGTTCTATGCGAACTGACATCATGGATGGGCCATCAACATCCACAGGTAACATTACACTGGTCTGGCCTTGGGGCCTGAGCCAGGCGCAAACCACTACACCTACACTCCAAAGTGCAGCGCTGGCGCTAACAGGACCTTCAGTCATTAAGGCTGGTCCTCAAGCGCCTGCAGTGGCCCCTATAACATTGGAAATGGCTAGGTCAGGAGACGACAACCAATATTGGGGAACCGATAAATGGGTGCTGCCGGTAGTTACTACGGCAGCGTCAGCATCTTTGGGGGCCCATTTATCGCAAAAAACCATAGACAAGATACTCAGGAATGAGTACATAGACATGTTTTCTCTGTATTTCAGAGAATTAGATAAAAAAGAAAAAGATGACATGGATGATGAGCGGAAGGAAAAATTAAAGAAGAGGCGGGTCGAGCAGAATTGGAAAAATTGGATAGCGTGCTATACCATATACGCATCCCTTCTAGTAGAAGCTCACCCGTATAGGGCCAAGGCCCTATTTAAATATCAAAACATAATTTACGGGGCTTATGTTAACTATACCGGCCAGGCGTGGCTGGTTTACGATAGCCGCTTTCGTTCGGAAGCCGCCACAAAGCCCGATAAGAGATGGGACCTCATCGACAGTCAACTGTGGATGGAGGTGATGAATACAACCAGGGCAGTCCCTGGTGAGAAAGCGGATAGTGGTCACACTATACAGAACGCCAAAGGGAGTCAGCCCTTTCGGCAGGGAAACCCAGCACAGCAGCCGCAAAAACAAAAAGGGATGTGCTGGGGATATGCGGCCAACGGAGTTTGTGCGCGCAAAGATTGCAAGTTCCGGCACGCATGTGCAATATGTCAAGGTGACCACTCAACCAAGAGTTGTTACAAGGCAAAATCAACAAGGAGCGGGCCAAGGGCCGCGCAGTTTATCAAAAGAGACCCAGGACAAGGGAATGTTTCAAAAGGGTCCCAGCCCAATCAGGGTGGGTCCGCTTAGTGGTTGGCTGCAAAGATACCCCGACAGAGCGGCAGCAGAGTATCTGCTTGGCGGCTTTAGGGAGGGCTTTCGTATCCCGGCCCTCGGGCCTCGTTCTCCTTGTCTAGCACCCAATTTGAAATCGATTAGAGGCCTGGAAAATATAGTTCTACAAAAGATAAACAAAGAGGTTAAGGAAGGCAGGGTTTTGGGTCCGTTTGTCGCACCCCCCACGCCTCAGTTTAGGGTTTCCCCTTTAGGAATAGTACCCAAAAAAGCTATCGGTGAATATCGCCTCATTCATCATCTCTCCTATCCAAGGGGGGGATCGGTGAATGACGCCATTCCCGACGAACAATGCTCTGTGAGCTACACATCATTTGACGCAGCAGTGCGGCTAGTGCGGCGGTATGGACCGGGAGCAGAGCTGGCGAAGTGCGATATCAAATCCGCCTTCAGGCTGCTCCCAGTACATCCGGCTGATTTTGAACTGTTGGGATTCCAGTTCCAGGGCCTCTTTTATTGCGATCGAGCGTTGCCCATGGGATGTTCAGTCTCTTGTGCCGCTTTTGAGACGTTTAGTACGTTCCTTGAATGGGCTATAAAGGAAAAGTCGGGCCTCGGAGGAGTCGCACATTATCTCGACGACTTTCTTTTCGTGGGAAAAGGCGGAGCAGGGGACTGTGGTGCCCTGCTACGCGCTTTTCAGCAGCTAGCCGGAGACCTAGGGGTACCTTTAGCTGACGAGAAAACTGAAGGCCCCCTCACTGTTTTGACATTCTTAGGGATAGAGCTTGACACAGTCAGCGAATACTCGAGGCTGCCGGTAGAAAAGGTCGCAGCCTTGATTGACAAGATAGGTCAATTTTTGCAGCGGCGTAAGGCGACTTTAAGGGAATTCCAGCAAATTATTGGTCACCTAAATTTCGCCTGTAAGGTCATAGCGCCCGGACGGGCCTTCCTGCGCAGGTTGTGTGAAGCTGTCACTGGAGTAACCTTGCCCCACTATCACATCAGGCTAACAAGGGAGATTAGGGCTGATTTGTCCGTTTGGCTTCAATTCCTGCGCCAGTTTAACGGAATCTCGTTCTGGCGTCAAGAATTGATGATAAAAAACGCCCTTCAAGTGTCTTCGGACGCATCAGGGTCAGTGGGATTTGGAGTGTACTTTGAAGGACATTGGTGCGCAGAGAGGTGGCCAGACCATTGGCATGCGTTGGGAATAACAGTGGATTTAACCTTTTTGGAATTTTTTCCTATCTTAGTGGCAGTCACCCTTTGGGCTGACAGATTTGCCAACTCCACGGTTCATTTTTGGTGCGACAATATGGCCACAGTGCAGGTCATTAACGCACTGACATCTAAATCACGTAGGGTCATGACTGCCATCCGACAATTTGTTTTACACTGTTTAAAATTTAACATATTGTTTCGGGCATTCCACGTCGCGGGTCTCGAGAACGGACTGGCTGACGCTTTGTCTCGTTTTCAGATGGAGCGATTCAGACAGTTGGCTCCCGACGCGGACGTGGTTCCAGAGCGCATGCCGGACCATCTCTGGAAGGTTGGAGTGACGAGACGGCCTTAGGTATGAGCCTGGCTCTAGCACCTAGCTCTAGGAAGTCATACACTAGGGCGGTCCAAGAATTTATGGATTTTAGGCAACATTATAACCTGCCCGGAACTATGCCGGTCCCCTATGAGCAACTCGCTCAGTTTTGTGTATACCACAGGCGGAGAGGCTTAGCACCACAGTCCATCCGGACTAAGTTGTCAGCACTCGCATATTGGTTCAAGGCCCAAGGCCTTAGCGACCCCACTGACGACTTTAGGATACATAAATTCTTAACGGGATGGTCCAGGCAGCGCGGGCATCCCAGGGATGACCGGCAGCCAATGACACCCGCAATTCTGAAGGGTCTGAAACAATTGTGGCCCAGATTGTGTACTTCATACTACGAGCAGGTCCTATATCATGCTGCAGCTTTGACTGCATTTTTCGGAGCACTGCGGGTGAGTGAATTGGTGGCACTATCCAAGAGTGATACCTCACACCGAGCGCTGTTGATTTCCGACATTAAGGTTTTCCAGGATAGTATGGAAATCAGGGTTAGGGCCTCCAAAACTGACCAGGAAGCTAAAGGTCAGGTGATCCGGCTGCTAAAGTGCAGCGAAGAGGACCTTTGCCCAGTGGTGGCCATGACACAATTTGCGGCACTCAGGGGCATTGATAAAGGTTACCTCTTTTCCCATCAGGACGGAAAGCCGCTGACCAAGTACCAATTTTGGACCATTACAGCTAAGGCGCTGGACCTGTTGGGGTTGGGGCACCTTAAATTCGGGACCCACTCCTTTAGGATTGGTGCCGCCACGGCAGCATCCGCGTTGGGATACGACAGGGATGAGATAAAAGCCATAGGCAGATGGAGGTCCGGCGCCTTCAGAGGGTACGTACGGTCAGTTCCATCCTAGATGTTGTTATCGTTGCAGGTCTCTCCAGGCTGGCGCATAGAAGTCGGGTCCTGGTCTGCGGACACAGTTATGTCTTTTGGGCGGGGAGAGAGGCCCACAGGACTGCCTTTGGTCAGCATTTGGGTCTCGCTTCCACGGCAGCGGTGGAATGGAGAGGAAGGAGAGGCCTGCGTTGGGACGGTTTGTGCCCTTTGTTGTTTAATGCCGGGAGTGTTCTGCCTCCCGATGTGTTGGTTATCCACCTCGGTGGTAACGATTTGGGCCTGTTAACAGGCAAGGCCCTCTTTTTACAAGCACGGGCAGACATACGAAAAATTTGGTGGGCATGGCCCGGGGTGCACGTCGTGTGGTCCACTATCATACCTCGTCGCAGGTGGCTCGGAGGAGGCGACGTGGGAAGGCTCGAAAAAGCCAGGAAGCGAGTGAACCGGGCCATGCGGGTGTTCATGATCCATCAGAGGGGTCATTATATTGCACATCCAAATATCACACGAGATGATGAGAGGTTATATCGTGGTGATGGAGTGCACTTATCCGAATTGGGCAACCAACGATTTTTGCTAAATTTGCAGGAGGGTATTAGAAGGGTGTTAGAGGAATTGGTGGGGGATAGGGGCGAAATGGACATTTGCCCCTAATCCGTGGCATAAATAGATAGAAAATTCCTTTAGTCGGTGTGCACCTAGGGCACCCCTTTAAGGGGTGAAAGGCCGTTAAGTCAAACACTCACCTCCTGTTTAAAAGGTGAGGGTAGTTAAATGGCCTTTAATTGGAAGGAGTCTCGATACAAGAGCTCTGAAAGAGACTCCTTATTCCTTTCCCTTGGGGTGATACGGTTTGAGTACCGAAACCCAGGTGCTTCGCCCGGAATATTGTGGTTATCGGGTAGGAATACTACCTGGGTTAGGTTGGACCAGTTCCTTTTCACCCTTGAGTTAGGTTAGGAACTTAAATAGGTAACGTTAAATAAAAGTTGCCCAATTTGAATCCAAGCATTGGTGTTATGTCTTTATTTCTTGTGTGTCACTTCGTGGGTTGGCAGACAATAGTTTTCCTCTCCCCATGAAATGGGGAGAGAGAAAAAACATTTGTCTGCCTCGCACGAGGCAGGGAGGAGTTTTGCTGGAACCCTCCAGAACATCCGGGGGCGTGGCTTGTGAGTTCAGGCCAGGCCCCCTCCCAGGCACTCTGCGCCTGGACGTTGGCCCACCACTCCCGCCCAGTAACAGTATATTCTAAGGTTGCCTAGGGAACCGGGTAGGAATTTTTTCCTCTTCTTGTTTTTAAGGGAGGTTTTTTGCCTACCCTATACTGTTTAGGGGCTAGATAGAGAAAGTGGGCGTTGTTAAATAGGCCAGGCATAAATAGATAGAAAATTCCTTTAGTCGGTGTGCACCTAGGGCACCCCTTTAAGGGGTGAAAGGCCGTTAAGTCAAACACTCACCTCCTGTTTAAAAGGTGAGGGTAGTTAAATGGCCTTTAATTGGAAGGAGTCTCGATACAAGAGCTCTGAAAGAGACTCCTTATTCCTTTCCCTTGGGGTGATACGGTTTGAGTACCGAAACCCAGGTGCTTCGCCCGGAATATTGTGGTTATCGGGTAGGAATACTACCTGGGTTAGGTTGGACCAGTTCCTTTTCACCCTTGAGTTAGGTTAGGAACTTAAATAGGTAACGTTAAATAAAAGTTGCCCAATTTGAATCCAAGCATTGGTGTTATGTCTTTATTTCTTGTGTGTCACTTCGTGGGTTGGCAGACAAACACTTCTTTAAAAATAATCTACAATACTTTTCTACTTTGATTTTTTTTATACAATGACAAGATAATCAGGGTATCCCCCCTCCCCAACCCCAAAATAAAAGGTTCAGAAAGATTCACACATCTACTCATTTGGGGGGAATTTTTAAAGGTTCTTTTTTAAAATAAAAAAAAGCCACAATAGCTATTCCCTTGAATCTCCCTTTCTCTCTATGACACACAACACATACCATAGAACTCTAAATTAGGGATTTCCTCCCAGTCCAGCACATATTTACTCAGTCTTTGCGGATTCAATAATTTATTGGAACTGCTGTTGCTGCAGATGGACATTAGAGATGTGAGCAGAATTCTAGGAAATATAGTTCACGGCAGGACCTTTTGAATTCTCTGCCACAGGAGTCCGTGTCTTCCCAAACTACATTTCCAAGAGTTCTCAGTCTCTCTCCTAGCTAGCTTTCCCTCCAAATGGTAAAGGGAAACCTTAATTTGAAAAGGAATGGTTTCTTTGGCTTTGCAATAACTGGCATTGTGAAACTTACAAAGTTTATTGAATTATAACAAAAAGTCATAGGTGAGTGTTTTGATTCTTAATTTTTTTTGTGGACGCCCTCATGTCTTTTTAATAGCACCATGTATATATGAATCTTATGAAAAACGCATTACGAATGAAGTTTTGCACAGCCCTATTGTATATATGCTTTCCTTTGTACACATTACTTCAATGTGTTATTTCCAGTGATGAAGCAATATTTGGACTGCATTGGAAAGGAGGATATTTTTCTTTGCACACTTTTTAAATGAGTGTATAATCAAGGGGACACATCAATTGCCATCCATCACTAGGAGTCTGGATTACAAATGGTATATCATATGGACAATTTGGAAAGTATAGACTCAGAGGACTTTATTAAACCTTGGCCTGAAAAAATGTTACATTCTTAATGCTGTTGTAATAGGCCTCTGAATCCTTTAGCTTTGAGCATGACTTACTTGCAAGGTGCTTGTTTATAAAGCTATTGTCCTCCCAACCCTGCTATACACCTATGAGACATGGATTACAGACGTCACATGCAACTCCTAGAACGATTCCATCAGCGTGGCCTCTGAAATACCCTGCAAATCTCTTGGGAAGACAGGCAGACAAATGTCAGCGTGCTAGAAGAAGCAAAGACCACCAGCACTGAAGTGATGGTCCTCTGCCATCAACTCTGCTGGACCGGCCATATTGTCTGAATGCCCGACCACTCAAGAAGGGAAAATGGAACGTTGGTGGGCAGGAGAAGAGATTTAAAGATGGGCTCAAAGCCAACCTTAAAAATTCTGGCATAGACACTGAGAACTGGAAATCCCTGGCCCTTGAGCGCTCCAGCTGGAGGTCAGCTGTGACCAGCAGTGCTGTAGAATTTGAAGAGGCACGAATGGAGGGTGAAAAGAGAAATGTGCCAAGAGGAAGGGCATGTCAAGCCAACCCCAACCGGGACCATCTTCTACCTGGAAACCAATGCCCTCACTGTGGGAGAACATGCAGGTCAAGAATAGGGCTCCATAGTTACCTATCTACCCACCTCCAGTACACTGATCTTGGAGAATAATCCTACTCGGACAACGAGGGATCACCTAGGTATACCTGGAAGGGACTATGCTTAACTTTTACATAGTAGACAAAAAACTTCCAAAACTTTTATTATAAATTTGTTTCTCCCACTTGGCCTCAAAGGTGCTGCGGAATCCCTTTGTGTGCTTAACATGGTCATTTGGTACATAAGGATAGCATTGTGCTATGCAGTCTAGCATCAAAACTTTAATCATCATTACCTTATACATGGATTATGACTTTGCCACCCAAAACAATGCCAATACATGTATTCTACCCATAATTGTGCACAACAAATTTACATGACGAGATGCTCTGTGTAAATGAGAAAGGAAAGAACAACTTAAAAACATAAATACATAGAATGAAATAATAACATATTGGCATTTCATATTGTTCACTTACATTTTAAAAGATGCATCAAAATAACTCTGCACAGAGGGAAAAAGTTTTTTCTAAAAAAAATCATTCTTTTTGTGTGATTTCTGGCTTTATTGTTATTTGAGTACCCTACAATATAGGAACTATATTATAAAGATGCTGAATTCTTACAGAAAATACCTGCCACATTATCTGAAAGTGACACTTCTTGAAGAAAAGAGTTGTTTCGGTCCATTCATAGAAGCAGGCATTTTTCACAGTTCGAATTAATTTCCATCTTTCACCTACAAGCTGCTTCTTTTACATTTTTAAATTAGAAGAAATAACTGATAATAATGTGTCCATTTATAATTCACTAGAAACATTGTATTTTTTCAGAGAACAAGGGTTATCCCAAATTATGTAGTTTTTCATACTGTATTACAAGCCTTATGTCTTTTTCCTCATTTGTAATGGTGAGGAATTGTGTCATTAAAACATTTATATTTAGGATTAACAGTTGTACACTCACTAAACAAGCACCATCAATAATTTTCACTTTGATGCTTTTTATGATAATACACTGTAATTGGATTCAGCAGAAAACCCAAATACAGCTCTAAGTAATGAAACAGCAGCTTGATGAGGCATATCACAAAATGATTTTAAAAACTGCTTATTGAGAAGTAGATGCCAGACAGTTGTTATATTTCTTTCTTAAGAAAATGTAGACAGAAAACTGCAGATAGTCTAGACGAAACAGGAGTTGTCTCAGTACTTTATGTTTCTTAGCAGGTGGGTGTAATGTGCTGGTTTCTATGGCACATGAATAGAGTGTGGTTTAGTATAAGCAATAAGCCATAGGGTTACAAAGGAAGCAGCTTTAGCCTACTAAGTTTCTCTAGTTTCAAAATAAAATTTATTCAAACTGGCTATCTATCTGATATATTTCAGGATGCTCTGTAATCCTAATTTTGTTGATATATTCATTAGCTATAATGAGTTTTTTAATCTGCAAAGTTCAAAAATTTCACTCAGGGCACCATAGCCAATGGTCTTCAACACCAAACCATAATAGGAGAAATCCAGGTATATCCCCAAGATGTTTAATTAAAATCCTTAATACTTAGGTGCACTTTGCTGGTTTGACTATGAATTATTATTATTATTATTATTATTATTATTATTATTATTATTATTATTATTTACACCCCATCTTTCTCCCTGAGGGGACTCAAGACAGCTAACAATCACACACGTTGATCAATTTAAATCAAAGCAAATGCAAAAATTAGTCAGTACTCGGTGTGTTAGGCTAAAAATACATTTAAAGTACAA
This sequence comes from Anolis sagrei, assembly GCF_037176765.1. Classification (NCBI taxonomy): domain Eukaryota; kingdom Metazoa; phylum Chordata; class Lepidosauria; order Squamata; family Anolidae; genus Anolis; species Anolis sagrei. The sequence goes on from NC_090021.1 coordinate 115,705,217, forward strand.
TAAATACAACTAAAATTCATTTTAAAACACATAATCCCAACCTAAAATCCCACCTACAAACTTTCCAGTAGCATGGCCCTTGTTCTTCTCCACATGTCTGTCTATGTAAAAAAAAGTATTGACCTGCTTGCAGAGGGCTCTTTGTAAAGTTTTTACAAACCGCTTCTGCAGTTTGATTCTTCCTCATGGTAACAGAATAATATTCTTATAATGATATGGAGGTTCTTCAGATCCTTGTGGTGATGTGAAGGTTCTGCTGGTAGTCACCAGTCATATGTAAAGCATAGACTCTATATTAATATTTTTATAGGGAAAATTGTGATTTTTATAGCTGATTAGTTCTACAATTTATTAATGTACTTCCATGGACTGGTATTTAAAGAAAGATTAGTTGAGTATGGTTATTAGGATTCTCTCTATAGGACTGGAAAAGGTCAGCACTAGTTTTTTTGTTTCCTCTTGAGGTAGAGTCAAAAGAAGTCTAAAGATTCACAATGGGAGTACAAGAGGAATATAGGCTTTGTTTTCTTATTAAACAGGATGTCAAAATTACTGGCAAGTGACTAAAAAAGAATGCACTGTGCTCCATAAGGATGCTGAAACAAACATCCCATTCCACTCCTAGGCCAATTTTTTTTTAAAAAAAGTTTATATTATATTTGCCATTTTTAGTTTCTCTGTTACCAACAGTGCTGCGGAATTCAAAGAAGCAGTAATAGAGGGCGAAAGGGAGAAATGTGTCAAGAAGAAGGTGTATCAAGCCAACCCTTGTCAGGACCACCTTCCATCTGGAAATCAATGTCCTCACTGTGAAAGAACACGTGGATCAAGAATGGGTCTCTACAGTCACCTATGGATCCACCAGCAAGCCCCTACACTTGGAAGGCAATCATACCCAACCACAAATGATAGCCTATGATTATGATTTCTGCACACTTTACTGGGGCTTTCAAAAAGACCTACAAGGCTGCACAAGAACATGATTATTTCATGTTACTTAGTGGTAGTATGCTATGGAGAAATGCATTTGATATCACTGGGGTAGTGATATATTCTGAATTTAGCTTTTATTCTGAGCTTAGTATATGCTATCCAAGATTCTAAACCCATCTGGATGTTAGAGTTCAGCACCTTGGATAACTTTTTTTAAAATCAGGACCAAAACCTGGATCACATTCAATGGTCTTCTAATATTGCAGCAAACAGCTTACACTGGTATGAAGCAGGCTATTGAGGGGTAGAAGAAGTGTATTTCAAATGATATTCTTGAGACCATTGTTGCTGTTGCTGTTATGGCTGCTGAGCGTAACTTGAATTATTGGAGGGATTGTACTAATACTTGTTATCCTGACAATCTCCTGAAAAATCTGTCAGAAGCACCTCAGAAAAGACAGGCTTTCTTATTAGAGGCAGAACTCATTGGTATCTAGCAGTTTATAAGTCAATGGGGGATAAACCTTCTAGGTTTTAGTCTGTACTTTAAATAAATTGTCCAAGGTAATGAACCTGTTTTAGGGATATGGGTCAGCACTTTGGATAAGTCCCTTACAATCAGACTAAAACTTGGGGTAGATTCACCACCCCAATGACATGAAAACCACCAGCAACCTAAGATGGTTTTAAAGCAACTTTTAATGTGAATATAAGTGATTTTAATGTTTGTGTGTGTGTGTGTGTGTGTGTGTATGGTTTGATGTCCAGGCATTTAATGTTTGCTGTATATATGTTGTGCTCCGTCCTGAGTCCCCTGCAGGGTGAGAAAGGCAGAATATAAATGTTTTAAATACATACATACATACATACATGCATACATACAATTTAGTACACTTCCAGGTGATGATAATTTAATTGCTAAACTGTTGCTGAAATTGGAAATGGAAGGGTAACACATTAAAGATTATGTGATAACATGGTAACAAAATATTAGCCATGAAATATATGTTAATCAATGGGAAAATATGTGAATGTTGAATTATGACTTTACCTTGTGTTGTGACTTCAGAGAAAAAAATAAGATAAGGTACAGATGATACTAAAAACCTAAAATCAATCAAAATGTATAAGAACTATAATAACACGTGTCTGAAATGCAATCAAAAGGTGGGGACATTTTATCATATGTAGTGGACTTGTGAGAAGGTGAAGAAGTATTAGATTCAGATCTATAGGATGTTGGAGGAGATTTTTAAAACAAAAATTCAAATGAAACCTGAACTTTTTTATTTGAGTATGATAGAAGAAGAACAAGAAAAGAAGCATGGAAGATTCATCATAGCTGCCAGTTCAGAGATGAAAATATATCAATATACTAAAGCAATAAGATTGGTTGATAAGATTGTATGATATTGCTGAAAAGGATAATTCTGATTAAAAAAAATAAATATTTGACTAAATTAAAGATTGGGATCCAACAATTGTCTTTTTGATAAAGTATTGGAATAATGTATCCATTTCAAGATTTGAAAATTAATAGTTACATAGAAAGTTTGATAACTATAACAAGTAGGTGGGAAGTTGGAAGTTATTAATACTTTCCCTTTCTAGTGTAGTTTAGTTGTGTGTGGCTTTGTATTTTGTTAGTATGTTGAACTTTTAATTTTCTTTTTTCTCTTATGTTTTGCTTTAATTTATATATAAAATTGTATGTGTCAATAAAAAATTAAAAACAGATTTCATTGTTCCCAGTGAAAGCAGAGTTCCAAAATCCTGTAAGAGGGCAGCCCTACAATAAACAATTTACTTTCTTTAAAACATGCTAAGTTGAAAAATTTGTGTTATGAAAAAGAACTATTAGTAAAAATGTAAATAAATCAATAAATACCCATTCTATATGAAGGATAACTCCACCAAAATAAATGCACAAAATCTTCTCCTTTTATTAAAAGGAAACTAGAAACCTTAGAAGATGTATGAACTCTATGTGTATAATATGTAATGCATACTAGCATATCTATTACCTGGGTGTTGGTGTGCCCTTGCTTCCTATTCTATTTTCTCTTTCGTTTTTCCCTCCCCTCATACTTTTCCCCTCTCCTTCAATTCCTTCCCTCCTTTTTTCTTTCTCCTCTTCCCGCTCTCCCTTCTCCTTTCCCTTCTTTTTCTTTTTTATTCCTTTCATTCCCCTCTCCTTTCCTTCCTTCTCCACTTCTGGATGTGTATGTGTGTGAAACGGCACGGAATCCATTCTGTTTTCATTCTGTTTCTCTCTCCCCCCCCCCATTATGTTTTCAGAAAAATTCTTCACAAAAGTGGGTCGCAGGGTTCCAAATTATGAATCCAAATGCCTTCTTCCCTAATTTCCTGGAATCGTCTATGAAACAGAACAGGGAGCACCCAAAATTTGAATCAAAACAGAACGAAAACGGAACAGATTTGCATACCCTCAGTCTCCATGGCAACATGGCTCTCTTCGTGCTCTTCCTTTCTCCCTTCCCCTCATATACATACCACTTTTATTTTCCAGTGACATCACAGAGGACCACTTTTCCTAGCAACAGCCAATCCTTGACCTAGCAACACCCAAGTCAGTGACACCACACTGGATTGCCACCTAGCAACCATCCTTGTGATACAGACAGAGGAACAGGTGGGCTCATATATATATGACAGGAGATGCTAGATAGAGCTTGAAAAAAATATTTGGAGGAGGGGACTAGAGCCAAATGATGGTTGAGGGATTCTGGAGCTGGAATCAAAGCATGTGAATTGGCAGAAGGAAATCTCTCAGATTGTAGACCTTGAGCCCATTTTGGTTAGATTATGGCTTCACTGACAGAAAGGCTGCCAGAATGACCGATTATACCATGTAACAAAAAAAAATCTGATTTCTGGATGAAATAATTTTCCATGTGAAGGTGTTATTAATATATTTTATTAAGCTTACAAAAAACTAATGATATGTACAGTGTAAGAAGATCATATCACCAAGAAACCATTTCATCATTTAACAGAATAACAGTCTTAGTAAAGGGAATATATCCACACTAATCGGGATCTCAGTACAGAGGAAACCTGAAGTACATATAAATTGCAACAGTGGAACTTGCCTATGATTGATCATTTGATCAGCAAATCTTAAAAATAAGCTGTGCTGTAATTGGAAGAAAATTTAAGTATTCCATCTTGACCATCAGCCTATCTCACCCAGCTTTTCATTATTCAGACAAAGCATTGTCAATGAAATGAATTCATCAGTGTAACAGAGATAAATGATCCAACATGGAACAGACAGAACTATCTCCCTGTTCTTATGAGGAAAATTGTCTCTTTGTACTATATCAGTGACAAAGATGTCTGGACTTTATAAGCATCTCTTTCCATTTAGTGTGCCTTAAATATTAATGACACTGCAATTTAACCTCCTACAAGAGGTTCCGGGGGAAGAAAGTGCTTAAAAGTGTTACAGACTATGAGAACTGTGAGAAGAAAGGAGAATGAAGACCTCAGATTAATTTACAGCTCTGGCACCTTCCTATAAATTAGAATTTGTTCTTCATTTCACATGTAAAGGCATAAAGATAGAAAAGTTTTGATGCATTGGCCTCTTTCCTGTTCAAAATTAAACACTTTGAACATTTTTTTGTTTTGCAAAAATGACTTTTTTAATACAATGGGTGGGATTCAATCAAAGATTAGAATGTTGATGTCCTATTGATTTTAACTTTGCTTAACTTGCTTCCTTTAAATTCAAAAGACTTTAAAATGTGTAATTTTCATTGGATCTCATTTTCATAAGTTAATAGTCGAAGATATCTTTCGCTTCTGCAAAAAAATCAGGCACAATATCATTATGCATATTTTTCTCTCATCTCTATGAAGGCTATCTGTGGTGTGAGATCAAAGTCCTGATTCCTTTATGATTAGTGTTAATCTGGTTTTCTTATATAGAACAAATAGTTTGATGATTGCCAACATGTGTAGAACATTTTTTTCCTATTTTTTGGGGGGAGGCAGAATTACATTATTTGGAAAGCAATAGTCTTCTAATTTTCAATAGCAAAAAGTTATCTGATACATTACTCAACACACAACTGTCAACATAGCTTAGTTCACACATAGTTGCTTCCTTGGAAGAATCTTACATGTTGATGGTTACCATTTGTTTCACACAACAGCTCTGAATAGAGTATTTGGTAGCATTGGGAAACCAGTGGCTCAAGGATCATAGATGGCCCTTGGTTTTCCTTCGTATAGCCATTGGCCTATCAAAAGCATTATGCAAGAAGTCATTTCACTTCTCTGAAAAATTACCAGTTCCTTCCCTATCAGTGGGCAGTGAAAGAGATATGAAAAGAGTCAAAGTGGAAGAGTCAGGGTCATATTCCTTTGGCCCTGTAAACAGCTTAGTTTGCATCTATTTACCTGCAGCCTCTGATGGTTTACCCCTAAACACAGTTGACCATCCTTGTAATATATTACGACATATAATTGTCCACATGAGAAATAGTCAGAGGTAACCACTATGCTTTCAAAAAAGAGCTGATGTAAGCATCACTATCGAGGAAGAATTCATCGTTATGATTAACACCATAGTGGTAAGTGCTATGAAAAAGTAATGGACTACATCTGAGGATTGGGAAAGTGTTCACTGAAAATTCCTGCATAATGGGGGTTGTGGGTCCCATCATTTTACTTTGAAGTTTGCAGTTAAGTACTACAATTAGTAGTATCTGATTCAGGATACATGGAACCTTTGAGGGCATATCTATATGGACCATTTATCCCTAGGCTGATCCAAAGTGTTGTCCCAGCAGCAGAAAGAGTTCACCCTTAATTCATTTCAGCACCACTAGATGGCCATAATTATCTGTTCTGTGTTGCAGTAGCAACCACAGCATAAAATTCTTCATGGTCATTGCTAATGACCAGTGCAGACATGTAGACATGACTTAGAGAGAAGAAGGTGGAAAGGATTAATAATCCCTCCTTCCCCTCTCGCCTCTCCTATTGTACTGGCACTTTGGCCCACATCTGCACTGATGAATAGAGATGACCACGAAAAGATTCATAACCTATGGTGATCTCTACCACAGGGACAAAATGGTAACAGTAACTGCCACCCCCTGTTTCTGGACTACCCAGAAAGTGGAATGGACAAAGTGCAGTGAAGCTCTGGGACATTCTCTGACTTTGGATAGTGCAGTGCAAGGTCATGTTAAATGGCACTGCTGAGCATGTAGAAAATCAACTCCATGTGTCATGTGGCTACCACAAAGTCTAGTTTTATTGTGTCATGGTGTATTGTTTCTATTGTTTACTGTTATTGCTTAATGTTTTGATTTGCTTTATAATGCTATGTGTATTGTTATGTTGTTGTTTTATTGAGGCCTTGGCCTTTGTAAGCTGCATCGAGTCCTTCGGGAGATGCTAGCGGGGTACAAATAAAGTTAATAATAATAATAATAATAATAATAATAATAATATTCATCCTCGCCCCACCTCATTTGATCTATGAATGGGTGCTAATATGTACTTACAGCTATATGCATCCAGTCCTCTTTACTGTGAGAAATTTCCTGGACATGGTGTGACAATTCTGTGTTATGTATGTAAAACACTGCCTCAGTACAAAATACATAATGGTCCTGTCCCATGTATGTTTAAAATGGTACATGACTACCAAGTGGAAAATCCCCTGCACAAACAAAGAAAACTCTACTCTTAAACAATCTTTTATCTAGAAGTCTCTTTCTGTTTGACTATTCCAATTGTTGGGCAAAGAACACTATATGACACACTATACTGTTGTATATAAAATAAACATTCAAGAAAAAAAGAGTCATCAACAGGTACCAATCTGAATGCTCATTCTCCTCAGATACCACATTTCAGTGTAAGCTTTTAAGGAATCAGCAGCTGCTTTGTCTCCATCACAACACAAGGTAGGAAAAAGAGGGTGAAAAGCAAGCAGTCTGAGTGAATGCAAACAGACTAATTTAGTCCACAGATTGCCAGCAAGTAGTTATTTGCTATCCAACACCACTTTTATCCCATCTTTTAAAGATGGAAACAGTTTTCTAAGAGAGTTAGTCAGCTCTTTACTTCAGAAATATTTTGAATTGTAAGACATCTAGACTATGCTTTCAAAAGGTAATCCTGCTGTGAATGACAAAAGTGTCATCTCAGACATCATTCTGAATTTTCTCTATGAATATTTATTTGAATCGAGAGCATCTGGCTACACATGTGGAACAGACTGTAGTTTATACACTAGTTCTACTAGTATATCTTCCGTAGTTATCCCACTATATGAATTGGATTTATTGTGTGTGCCCTTTATTAGTGAGGCCATGACAATTATTATGCTTAAACATATTCCTTGATATGATTCATTCTTACAGACCATTCCATTCTGGCCATTCCATGCTCCTGAGTGAGGGATACCTCATACAAGGGAAGGGATAGTCCTCTAAAAGTGTTTCATCTACTTATCCCTGGCTTCAAATAATGTAAACAGTGTGCTATTGTTTACACAACTGAATGCATGTAAATGTCACTACTGGCTTTGAACACAGGGAACTATTTAATTACTTAACATTAATTGTTCTTAAAACCTCAAGAGCCCTAGCTTTGCATAATGTATTTTTCACAAATATGCACATAAAACATTTCAGGTTGAGTACTATTTGGATATATAATAAGAAAATGTAAGGCCCTGAATATTAGGAAACAAGTATATCTACAAGCCTCAGGTGATTGGTCCATCAAGGACCTCATTTAAATCTCATTTCTCATTATAAGGGAAGATGATTGTTGATGAGATTAGTTAGATATGTCCCTGGGTAGACAGCTAGAGACTGGAGACAAAATAGAAGCCATCTCCCATGACACAAATGTTGGGCTGATATGCAACATTACAAACCTACTTATGCTGTTCCTGGCTGGTAGCTAATACCAAAATGCTAATAAGAGGGGGGGGGGGGGGAAGAGAACCTCTATTCTAAATATTAAATAGGCTGCATTAAAGATACCACTTATTCAAGAATTGTCATGTCTGTGGAAGAATATTAATTTGTATGAATGCTGGTATTGATACATACTCATATACTCTATTTCCTGTGCTGGTCAATGACCGAAATAAATGATTTGATTGATTGATTGATACTCATATGTGTTTGTTGCACACAAAAAGCATCAAATCCCCATAAACACTAGACTATAGGGCTTCTCCTATAGATGATGCAGATGCTAATAGGATATAAGATGTGTGATGCCTTACAAGTAAAGTCAAAATATATGTGTCTAGACACTGAAAAATCTATATTCCTCTCAAAGGGGAGGGTTTGTGTGTATAGTTATTATTACACCCATTCTTATTACAGAGCTTGAACATTGTTTCCATCCTAAATATCTTGGTGTCACCTTAGATCAAACACTAGCATATAGGAAACACTGCTTGAACACCAAGCACAAAATAGCTGCATGCAATAACATCCTGTGGAAACATACTGGCAGCACATGGAGTGCAGACCCAAAATTAATAAGAACATCATACTCAACTGCCGAGTATGCCTGTCCTGTTTGGCATAAGTTTGCCCATGCAAAGCAGGTGAACATAGCATTGAATGAAACAACTGCATGGTATACGGTAGACTCCTGCAGAAGTGAGAGGATCCCTCTTGTCCTTTGCTGAACGTAGCATTTGTTGGATTTTCTTGGTGGGTCTGTAGATAGTTTGTATGTTGTGTTTCCTCATTAGCTTCCCTTTGCTTCACGACCTCCATTAAAACGAGCTCTCCTCCGCAAATAATCTGTCCTTGTTTATCTCGTGTTTATCTCGCCTGAGATTTTAATCTGTTTTTACCCAGCTCTCTTTTATCCATTACATGTGGCTCACCTATGTTATTGTGATTACTGTAATTTTATGTTGCTATGTTGTCTTTGTTTTATGTAATTGCGTTATTATTGTTTATTATTTGCATTTTCGGTTTTGTTTTATTTCATGTAATTGTTGTTTTGGGCTTGGCTTCATGTAAGCCATACTGAGTCCCCATCGGGGAGATGGAGTGGGGTACAAATAAAGTTTATTATTTATTATTATGCAGTCAGTGATTCCCTAGATGTATGGCAAGAACACTTTTCCTCTGGGTGGATCTTCGTCTTGACTCTCATGACTTGTTCTCGGTCTTGCAGCTCTTCTGATGTCTGAGGTGGAGTATCCATTGGCCTATAGTGCCCAGTTTAGGTGGTTCAGTTCATCTTGGAGGAGGTGGGGTTCGCAGATTCTTTTTGCACGGTCTGCCAAGGCTTTAATGGTGCTTCTTTTTTGACTTGGGTGATGGTTGGAGTTTTTATGTAGATCTCTTTCTGTGTGTGTTGGTTTTCTGTAAATGGTGTGACCCAATTGTTGATCTGGTTTACGGATTACTAGGACATCTAGGAAAAGCAGTCTTCCTTCATTTTCTTTTTCCATGGTGAATTGGATGTTTGGGTCGATGCTGTTAAGATGGTCGAGGAACCTGTTTAGTTCTTCTTCATGGCTCCACATGGTGAAACACACACACACACACACACTCATCTAAAAATGAAAACATTACAGTTCATGAAGACATTTGCCATTGCTGGACAGACAAGATCTCTCTCTCTCTCTCAATCTTAGTCTCAATCTTAATCTCAATACTTCAATCAATACACATGGATCTGAAATAAGGTATGGAGCTTTGAGTTGTCCTTGTGTGGCAGTATTAATAAACAAAATATATGGATTATTCGAAGAACTGTTCTGATAGCAGAAAGAATCTATGTGTACAAAAGACATGACAACACATTAAGAAATATGCTGCAATCTATCATAATACAAAACTGAAGCAAAATTAGTAAAAGCCATTCTGCACCACAACTCCCTTGATTGTTTACCTCAGATTTACTTGCTTAGTAATTAAACTGCGATCTAACCATTATAGATTTCCCAGTTATTAAGGGTAAATTATTGACAGGCTCTTAGAACATTAGAGATTGCAAATGAAAAAAATAATTAAAGTTCTGGACAGATTGTGATCATCAAGTGCTATCCCGATGGAAAATAATAATGGATCGGGATACTTTTCATTATGAAGACAACAGGAGAGAATAAGAACAAATTCTGCTTCTTGAGAATCCAAGTAATCTTGTTTCTTTCCCCTGCTTTTCTTTAAAATCACAGGTTTCCAGCCTTAATAGAGTTATTCATTAAAATGGATGCAGCCATATACTAATTCTGCTTAATTTCAGCTTCTCTTTTTTCAGTTCAAAAGGTTCCTTGAATTGTAAATTTTTCAAGTCAATTTTGTTCAATTGGTACTTGAAGGTTGTTGTCAGTTAATAACATATATTTTTGTGTGCATTAACATATGCATTTTGCATACATTAGTTTTGATTGAAGAAGCACACTGCAAATTCTAAAGGAATTCTAAAACAAAATTAAAAGTAAATGATAATCTATGTATTAACAAGCACAATAACGAGTTTGAAGTCTGTATGGTGGGTGTGAGTTTATAGTCCCTGCATCGAGTTCAGAGATCCTTTCCCAATACACATTTATAGTGCTATGATTCTGCTTTTACTGCCATCCTCCATCGTAGGAATGGTCCCTCTTCATGAGGCCTCGGAGCTCCATGGCTGAGAATTCTAAATATCTCTCCTTAAACTGCAAATGTCTGAAGTTCATAAGATATTCCCAGGGCATTTCAAGTGGAAAGGAGCCCCCGGTGGTGCAGTGGGTTAAAGCACTGTGCCAGCAGGACTGAAGACTGACAGGTTGCAGGTTCGAATCCGGGGAGAGGTGGATGAGCTCCCTCTAGTAGCTCCAGCTCCTCATGCGGTGACATGAGAGAAGCCTTCCACAAGGATGATAAAACATCAAAAATCATCCAGGCGTCCCCTGGGCAACGTCCTTGCAGATGGCCAATTCTCTCACAACAGGAGCAGTTGCTCCTGACACAACAACAATTTTTTTTTTCAAGAGGAGTCATAATATGTGGTACAAAAGGGTCTCAGAGTTCATTAGCCATGAATTCCAGTAAGGTTTTGAAAATTGCTTCCTGACTCTGGCAGAGCAACTCTGTGAAAACAATCCCATTCACCCAGCCAGGCATGTAGCCAGGGGGGGGGGCTCGGGGGGCTTCAGCCCCCCCCCCCCCGAAATTTTCATGGTGGTTCGCGAAAAGGCCTTAATGGTGCATTATTTAAACTGTTATGTTTATTCATATCATGATCTGATCACCATACTCAATATATCCCATATGCATGGGGGTATTGGGGTAACGATACAAAAGGTTTGATAGGCTAGCCCCTCTTTCACTCAGACTCAGCCCCCCCCGAAACTCAGCCCCCCCCCCGAAACCCCCCCTGAAAAAAATTCAGCCCCCCCCGAAACGAAATCCTGGCTACGGGCCTGCACCCAGCTGTGATAATTCTCAGTTGTTTTCCTTTGTAATTAATTGACTCTCCCCCACATACTTCTCCAACTGGCAAACAGTTGAATAAAAAAGAGCCATCACTGTTTTATTTTGCTTTTATTTTTCAGACTTGGATGCTCCTGATTATTCTTTCTCTCTTATCAGTGATCTCAGAACTTGTGCTCTGTTTTCTTGTAGGCTTTCCTTTTCATAGGGAGGTGTTGAGGCTTTCAAGTGGGCTTGGGGAAAGGAAGACATCTCTCTTTGAACACATGTAGCTTGGGGGGAAACAGCCATTGAAACTTTTGCTCACTATTGTTTGCAGTCTTTTGCTGTATGGTTTCCCAAAGAATAACAAGATACATTTTGGGAATTCAAGAGGGTCTTTGGAGAGGGAAACTTTCTGTAGTTGTGCAACTTTGAGAGCAGATCTTTAAATCTTCATCTCAAAACAATTTGAGGTTTTGAATCTGCTGTAGAAACAGCTTTTCACTGAATATCAGAGAAGCTGAGTTTCAGTAGTGGTTGGTTTTTTTAATCCTCAGAGGGTAGAACAAAGTCAGAAAGTCTGGGGGAGCCACAAAATAGGTCTCTTGGGTTTCTTGCTTCTGATCTACACAGCAATTGCTGAAATTTCAGAAACTACAGAGGTGACAGAATGATATTCCCAGTACTTGGGAAATGGATATCAATGCCCTACCAACTTCCTCACCTACACAGTCTGAGCTCCTACATCACTTCGATGTAATGCAAATATCCACCAGCAGATTTAGATTATGTAGCCCTTGTACTGAATAGATACCATACAGTACAAAATATGGGATCAATTGTCAATGCACATGACTGACAACCTGTTGCGCAACTGCACTGCACTATGGCAATCTTTAGAGACAATTCGTATTTCCAAACTACTTTGAGTACTTTAATGTGCTATTGCATGCATAGTGATCTCACATGCATAGCTCTGCTCATGCCACCATCAGTTGGATATGAACATTGCTCATTGTCCAAAAATAATCACATTCAGTATGACAGATTTGGGTGGGAATTTTGTAGGTTGGTGAAAATCCTTGCTCACTTTTTTTGGAGAGTGATGGATTTCTGAATCTTGCTACTTCATATTCCAGGAATCCCAGGCAGGACAAGAGTAATTTAACAGTTCAGCTTGGCTTTCAATTCACAATTCTGAAACACTAAAAAGGGAAGACATGGGAAGATTATACTATATGAAATACTTGTTCTACTATATGAAGGGGTAACATTTTGTCATGTCTCCTCATGACTAAGCCCAGTCACTTGCCAGAATGATGCTGACTCAGGAGGTACACAGCTAGCAGGAGTGGTATGAGCTGCTTTTATGTAGTTTATTTTGATGATAGGGATGCTGTGCGGGGGGAACCTATCAGATCCTCGGGAGTGAGGGATGGTTGTGAGGTAGGAGTGTGTGATAAATGAAAAAAATTCAATACTCATTACTAAATGGAGGGGGCACAGAGAATAGTTTCTAAAGTGTTTATAAAATATCATAAGGGGTCTGTATTGTAAATATTGTGATGTAATGAAGCTTCCGGGACACTTTTTTCCCACATTTTAAAATCTATTGGGATGAAACTATCTACAATTGTGGAACACATTTGAACTGTTACCCCCCCCCCCCAGTCTCAAACAGTTTCATTCATCCACTGATGTTTTAGAATTTTAAAAGTTTTTACAAAACATTTAAAAACTGTAAGAGCCATCCCTTTAAATTTCTCTACAATGACACAACAAAACCAGGGCACCATTCCCTCAAGTTTCAGAAAAATTCGTACATCTACTGATTTTGAGGGATTGTTTTTCAAACATGTGCTTTTAAAAGCTGCAACAGTTTTCCCCTTGAATTTGTCTATAATGTATCTTAGCTGCTATGTCTGGCTGGAGCGGAGTGGCTGGTATAATGTATCTTGGCTGCTATGGCTGGTGGGGTGGGATGGTTGGCTGTTGTCTCAGGCACTCGATATTATCAGATGCAATAACTGAGAAGGGATTTTTTTTCTTTAAACTGCTGTACTTTAGTTGAACCAGGTTTCCCAAACACAGAATTATTTAGAAAAACTAAAGTTTTGGGACTCTTGTCCCAGTCACTCCAGCACAGATAGTAGCAGCTTTATTTATGTATTTATTTATTTATTTATTTATTTACTATATTTAAATATCACCTTTCTCAGATGTAATAACTGATAACAGTTTCCTACCCACAGAATGGTTTGATGTGGGGGAGGGGGGGACCTTCTGCTCCCAGCAGTCATCAGAATCAATAATAAATTAAAGTAAAGAAGTAAAATAAAATATAGAAGCCTCCCAGTAGTCTGGATTCCTCCTAATAGCAGTCAGTCACTCAGTCCTTCTAGCATAGGGGTCCTCAAACTAAGGTCCGAGGGCTGGTCTGGATACAGCCCTCCAAGTTCATTTACCTAGCCCTCACTCAGGGTCAATCTAAATCTGAGAAGTTTCACTTGTGAAGGGGGGGGGACTGAGAGCGGGACCTCCTAGCTGGCTCATAGGAGATATATTCAGAGAGGTAAGCTGGGCCGGAACTGTTTAGGGCTTTATAGGTTAAAGCCAGCACTTTGAATTGTGCTTGGTAGCAGACTGGCAGCCAGTTCTGCTGACATACCAAAGGAGTTGTATGCTCCCTGTATCCCACTCTGGTAAGAAATCTGGTTTCTGCCATTGAACTACTTAAAGCTTCCAAACAGCCTGCAAAAGCAATCCCATGTACAGCACATTGCAGTAGTCTATTCTTGATGTGACCAGAGTGTGGACCACCATGGCCAAGTTCGACTTCCCAAGGTACAGTGTAGCTGGTGCACAAGTTTTAATTCTGCAAAGGCTCCCCTGGTCATCACCGAAACCTGTAGTTCCAGGCTCAACAATGAGTTCAGGAGAACTCCCAAGCTGTGAAACTGACTCTTTAGGGGGAGTGTAATCCCATTCACTCAGCATGGGCTATACCCTGTTCAGCCTTGTGACTGACCAGGAATGCCTCTGGCTTGTCTGGATTAGATTTCAATTTGTTCACCCTCATGCAGACCATCACAACTGCCAAGCACCCGTTTAAGACCTGAACAGCCTCCTTAGCAGCAGGTAGAAAGGAGTGATAGAGTTGAATGTCATCTGCATACAGATGACATCAAATACCAAATTCCAGATGATCTCTCCTAGTGGCTTCATGTAGATGTTCAACAACATGGGGGACAGTATTGAGTCCTGCAGGACCTCACAAGACAATGGTTGTGGGGTTGAGCAGGTGTCCCCCAGCAACACTTTCTGAGAACAGTCCTCAAGGAAGGAACAAAGCCACTGTAAAACAGTACTCCCAAGCCCCATATGCATGAGGTGTTTCAGAAGGATACTGTGGCCTATGGTATCGAAGGCTGCTGAGAGGTCCAGGAGAACCAACAGGGACACACTCCCCCTGTCAAGTTCGCTACCAAGATCATCCACTAAGGTGACCATGGCAGTTTCAGTTCTATGTCCCAGCCTAAAGCCAAACTGTGCTGGATCCAGATAATCAGTTTACTCCAAGAACATCTGGAGTTGTGAGGCCACCACACATTCTATGACATTGCTGAAAAAAGGGGAAATTGGAAACTGTTTTAAAGTTGTTCAATTGAGTGGGACCCAGTGATGGTTTTTTCAACAGTGGCTTCCTTACAGCTTCTTTTAAGCTGGCTGGAAACTTGCCTTCATGTAAGGAGGCATTAACCACCACTTTCACCCACTCCTCCAAATCCCCTCTGGCCTAATTTACCAGCCAGCTGATACAACTTTTTGCACAGCTCTACTGTGGGGACATGATCTCAGATCACATATTGGCGAAATGTTGACAAAGGTTCAGATCTTCTTAGAAGATTTAAATCTTTTCAGATGCTTTTTTAAAATATGGAGGCAAGCTCGATTAATTGGCTTGCCTTGGGTTAAAGCACATTAGCCTATGTGCATCATGTGGACACACCTGGCTAATGTGTTTCCTAACTGCATTAAATGGCAGTGTCAGGTCACATCTACACTGAAACTGTGCTATATGGTCAGTGTAGACTTATATAATGCAGTTTAACTTCATTATATGAGTCTACATTGACCATATAATGCAGTTGAAAAGTGCATTATATGGTAGTGCATATGTGGCCTAATTTTCCTTGTTTTGTACAATTTGTACCAGCGAAAAAGTAGTGCTATTTTTTATGAGAATTACCTGAGGATTTTAGTTTATTTTAAAGAACAAAGGATCTGAAGCAATTGAGGCAATTTTGTTCAAGACACATCCATTTAAATATTTATTTGTGCAATGCCTAGCTTGGATAGGAAATTCATTTTAATAATACAGACATTCAAAGCTGGTCAATAAATGCCAACAATTTATTCCATTTGTATTTGTATTCAAACCCCAGTGTCCACAGTTCTAATTAACTAATTAACAAACAAAAAAGACATGAATAAATAGAAAGAAATCCCACGGACAATTTCAGAAGTGAATGCGTTGGGGGAACCACAGGAATGCATAAGCAGGCAATAATTTTTCTTGCACCTTACAAATTAATAGAAGACACAGTTTGTTGGCAACATAGCAACAAGCTCTTAGCCTAAAATACAGCTGATGAATTCTTAGATACTGCAGCAGTTTTGCTTTTTGAGAATGTGCTCTATCTTTTTGTTGGTTTCTTATATCCCAATGATGCTACATATACAAGACTCCAAGGCAGTTCACTTCCATATGGAGCTTTATGTTTATGAATTGAGGTTTTTACTCAAAAGTAAAGCTTAGAAATATTACTCAGAAAGTAATACATTACTCAATCCATTTAAAATTGAATGAATGATTTCTTAGGTTGAAGTAACAGCTGATTTTAAATTGATCTCTGGGATTTTTTAAAATGGTTTAAGTAAGTAATGATTAAAATAGCTCCAAATATATATAACCCAGTAAGAATTTTCTAATAACAAGTAAATATTACTTTTCACAAAATAATCTATTACTTTTTAATCTATTCTCATTAAAAAGTAGCCATGCAATTAATTTCAATAACATAGCCTCTTGTAATGCTCAGCTTAAAACAAACATTGTTAAAAATTAATGTCCTAAACAGTTAATGATCAGGTATTTCCAGACATTAACATGGGTGGAAGGTTGCTTCTACAATGTAGCCTTGCATTCTGAAAAGCTGCCCTCACTTTATTTTCCAAACTTAATTCCCATTGCACTTTGAAAACCTTTCCTTAGAACTATTATGCCATCCTGAACTCACACAACTTGTCTAATTTTGAAAGTTAAGCATAGTTGGGCCTGGTTAACACTTACATGGAACATGATAAATTAATATTGCGACTCTCCGGATAGAACATTGAAATAATTTTGTCTTAAACTCTAGACTCAGATTTCTGCCTAGATAGGTGTGTTGTCAAAAATAAATTATTTTTGCCCATACTAATATTTCAAGGTCAATTTATTGATTTCTAATTAGGTATTTGTTTGTTTAATTTATATCCTCCTGTTATACCAGAGGCAGTTAAAGCATGCATTTAAACAAAGTTACAAACTACAAAGACAACCCACCCGATTAAATAAGTTACATTAGTATTAAAATATTAAAATAGAATCACCTACTTATATCCAAAAGAATCCAAAAGTGGCAGCCTCAAACCCAGCACCTCAATTAATGGCTGATACCAAATGAGAGATTCCCCCCTGGGCACACAGAAAACTGGGCAACTTGGAAGGTGCTGAACAGACTGCGCTCTTGTACCACGAGATGCAGAGCTAATCTTAAGAAATGGGGCTACAAAGTGGAATCCATGACATGCGAGTGTGGAGAAGAGCAAACCACTGACCACCTGCTGCAATGCAACCTGATCCCTGCTATATGCACAATGGAGGACCTTCTTGCAGCAACACCAGAGGCACTCCAAGTGGCCAGATACTGGACAAAGGACATTTAATCAACTACCAAGCTTGCAAACTTTGTGTTTTGTCTGTTTGTTTTGTTAAAAATGTAATACAACTGTCTGGTTGCTCCTGACACGATAAATAAATAAATACCTACTTATATAAGGTCTAACCATTCCTGTCTAAAAATTCTTGTTTTAACACAAAATCAGGAACACATTTGTGAAAAATTGTCCCATCTTCAACATCATGAACATTAACTCAATCTGCACAGAATTAATTATGTGTACTCACTGTGTGGTTGATCCTTATCTACATGTCTTTGTGTTGTTGCTCCACCTCCAGTACGTATTGCTGTGTATACCAGGTTTATTAGTATTGGTGTCATCTTTGTTCTATGTATGCACTTTATGTATGTTCTATGTATGTTTGCACTTTAATCGTATTATATTTTATCTCTGTGTTTTTAACCATCTTGTACCCTACCTTGAACTATGAGGTGACAAATAAAATGTGCTATTGTTATTGTTATGGTTTAGCCCTACATTAAGGAAAGTAGGGGGATGCTGCAGAATTTACCTGACATTCTGGAGCATTCCTGTGATTTTGATGCAGTGTGGGCAGCAATCTGGACCCCAAATCTCCAGTTTGGAATAGTGTATTTGGCAACCCGCAGGGCTAATCTAGAGGATTTCTGCTCCAGGTTGGCTACAAACTAACTGGTCAGTGTAGATGAGCCTCTCCAAATTCCTATTCCTACTCCCGGAAACACACAAACATTTGTAACCTTTGTAAATACAGCCACGTCCACAAACATTTCTAAGGAGGACCCCTCCTCATGTGGAATATTGTATATCTATAGACCTTTATTCCAGACATATGGAAAGATCAGATGATATTGGTGGGTAGAGATTCTTAGCCTGGCTATATATATATATATTTCAAAAAAGGAAGAACTGAACAAAATTGTATATTCTTTATTTCTCTTATGTATTATTGCAAGAGATATTTAAGTTATGAGCAATAAAAGCAGTGTATCAGCCTCAAAAAGACCTTCAAAAGAATCAAATTATTTCAAAACAGTACTATGCATCTATTCAGAAGTGCCATTGCTTTCCAAAACACATTATTTTCTCTTTTCCATCTCTGCATAAGAATAACATATTCCTGCAACCCAGCTATTTAATATGATACTACTAAAACAGGTTACCGCCTAATGATTGTCACTTCTTCCACATGCCCCCCCCCCCGCCGCCCCTGCAGTCTCCTAGACATGTCTCCTTTGCTTTTACAATCATCAGAGCTTCCCGCATCAGAGAATTAATTTATAACTTATCTACAACATCATGCCATGGTACACAGCTGACAGGCTTGTGGCTACTTGTACGGAAACCACATTTTATTAAGAAAAAAACCCCAACAATCTGATAATCTCACTCTCTGCCAGAATGTGTTGTCTGTGGTGATGAAAAATAAAATGCAAAACACATTTGTCCAAATAACCTGAATAAAGAAGTATATTAAATTAATGGATTTCATTTGAGCCTTGTAGCTCAACAATATGCACAAGGCAGAACTATCACTTCTGGGTTTCCTCACCAAATAAATAAATAAGCATACAAATAACAGCATGGAGCCAGAGGAAAATTTACAACTGCAGAGCCACAATATGATTGTTTTATTTTAGTTTAAATGAAACGTGGAGAAACATATACCAAAACACAGAAACTAACATCATTGCCCAACTTCTATCTCTAACTCAACTTCTGCTGAGGGAATAGCCTTATTATCAAATATCAGCATCAGACTTCTTGTGGTCCAGAAGATAGAGAGTGAATAGAAGCCATATCTGGTCATACTTCCTTTAAAATCTTTAGCTTAAAAGGGTTGTGTGTAAGAAAGTTCTCCCCACTGATGCCATAATCAACTTAAGGCTGTAAACATAGGGGTGAAGTTTTCTGAGAGCTTTTCAACTTTTATGGTTGAGAAATTGACCATGCAAGCAACTTTCTGCTTCATCTGAGATAAGATCAACTGCAGATTTGGTGTAAATAGTTCAAAACATGGCTTTACTTTACCTGCCTCTTTGTTCCTAGTGGGTGTGAAAAGACCTTTCTTCATTCAATATGTTTTTTCAAAACCTTAATAAATGATTCAGCATTTATTTCATTGACAGCCAGGTTTTCTCATAAACCACACTCCTCTTTGAAAAATCTGGTTTGTTGCTTGTTGAGCCTTCCTCACCCATACATTGTTTATACTATGTTATAGGTTGGACATTCGAATCTGAGGAGAGTGTGGATGAGATCCCTCTGTCAGCTCCAGCTCCTCATGTGGGGACATGAGAGAAGTCTCCCACAAGGATGGTAAAACATCAAACGTCTTGGCATCCTTTGGGCAACATCCTTGCAGACAGCCAATTCTCTCACACCAGAAGCATCTTGCAGTTTCTCAAGTCACTCCTGACATGAAAAAAAATCATGTTATAAAAACATTATGCTTTTAATGTGCCTGCTAGCTAGTGTGAGAATATATTGAGTTATTGCCAGAGAGGGGAAATCAGAAAAACAAACAAAAAAGTGGTGTTACAACAATCCTTCCTGAGATGAGGAAGATGGATGGTGTTGTCTGCTCACATTGAAGGGTAGCATGGAGATGAAGACCTGTGAGTAGATTGTGTCAGGGTGAGAAAGTATCATAGGAGGAATACACAATGGAAACCCTCCACTATAAATAAATCTAAGATTCATGTGCCATTCTGACTAAATCACCCATGGTGCCTTCTCGGGTTAAGATATTAAGTCACAGACCAAAGAACTGTTATTTTTCTCAGAGAAGCATGGAGAGTGTTATTCTGGTAGAGTTCATTTAGTTCAGATGTTTTATTTTTAAGCATTATGCTTACAACACTGAGAAGTCCAATTGTCGGTAATGCATGTCATGGTAGAAGACACTATTGTGAAAGAGAATTTTGTAAGAAGGAGAGAAAAAGACCACAGATCTCATGGGAAAACAAAATACCCACATGGATTAAAGAACCAAAAGGAGAAAAAGAGAATAACAGAACATTTTTTTTCATTTCCCATCAAAAATAATTGTCAGATACATTTGCAGAGCTTGTGATTCCCATTAGCATTCTATAACTTGCTATGGCAATTCAACGAGCCTATTGTACTAGCCACCCTGCTGTATGTTTTTGAAGAAATAACTGTGCAAAATTGTCACAGCAGAAAAGTGGTGGGAGGTTTGGACTTTTATGTAATGTTATGAGGACATCTGAAGAAGTGGACTGATATTTATGAAAGCTCATGTTAAAATAGATCAGTTTTGTGATATGTTTACTGTAGGTATTGAATGCTATGATATGGAATCACAGGAGCTGGAGCTTGTTGAGGAACCAGAATACTTGTAAAACTACAACTCCAATCATAATAATAATAAAATGCCATCAAAGCCAGAATTGAAAAGTCGATGACCGCAAATGTAGACTCTGCAAGGAAGCAGATGAAACAATAGATCACATCCTCAGCTGCTGCAGGAAGATTGCGCCGACAGACTACAAGCAGAGGCATAACACGGTTGCTCAGATGATCCATTGGAACTTATGTCACAAATACCATCTGCCTGCGACAAAGAACTGGTGGGATCACAAGCCGGAAAAAGTTACAGAATATGAACACGTCAATCTCCTCTGGGACTTCCGAATTCAGAGAGACAGACTTCCGAATACAGACAGACAAACAGACAGAGTTCTAGAGCACAATACTCCTGACCTCATGATCATGTTAAAAAACAGTATGGATTGTCGATGTTGCAATCCCAGGTGACAGCAGGATTTAAGAGAAACAACTGGAAAAGCTGACACGATATGAGGATTTAAAGATTGAACTGCAAAGACTCTGACACAAGCCAGTCAAGGTGGACCCAGTGGTAATCAGCACACTGGGTGCAGTGCCTAAAGACCTTGGCCTGCAAGATTACCATCTGCCAGCTGCAGAAGGCCACCTTACTGGGATCTGCACATATCATTCACCGATATATCATACAGTCCTAGACACTTGGGAAGTGTCCAGCGTGTGATCCAATTCAACAGCCAGCAGAGTGATCTTGTCTGCTGTGGACTCATCTTGTTGTGTTTCAAATAATAATAATAATAATAATAATAATAATAATAATAATAATGAACCATATCAGCTAAAGCAGTGTCAAACTGCTCTAATTCTACAGTGCAGATGCACACTAAATTTATAGGATATTAATTTGGTTGTAATCTGTAAACCCACATTTGAAGCATATCTGGGTTTACAGCCAAATATACATGTAGAATTAAATTTTTCTGTTCCTCCCTTCTCCTGCATCTTGTAAGTATTTGATCTCTACTATTTAACTGCAGGTGGTTCCTAAAAAAATATTTTCCCTGCTGACCAAAGGAAGGGAAAAAAACCCTGAAAGAATGTCACAATATATATTAGCATCACATTATCCGGACTGTGTGGTGATGTGGCTTGAGCAAGAATAGAACGTCTGCTCTATGCTAACACTGGTTTCTTCGCTTCACTTATGGCTCATCCCATCCTGTTTCCCTAATGTTTAATGCGAACTCCAACTGATTATTTCAATGCTCACTAGGAATGTATTAACTCAGATTATTTATTTAATTAATTAATCAATTACTTTCATATGCTGCCTTTGTCCTCTATTGGGACCCAAGGAAGTTTCCATGTTGGTAATATGTTTTTGGGTATTCAGTTTAGTTTTCTTTTTCCTTGTTATCTTTTAATAATTTTTATTTCAATAATATAATTATACAATTTAGACAATCAATGATGTTGTTAAACATTATTTATATCCTCAAGATAACCCATCTAACACTAAAAAATGTACCCCCTGCCCACTTCTCCCCTCTATAATAAAAAAGGGGGAAATGTCTCAGTTTTTAGTCTATAATCTTTATATACTGTATACTTAATATTTTATGGAAGCAGTTCAAAGTGTTGGATCCTGTACACAAAAAAGATTCAGCTTTAAATCTCTTTTGGGGAGATTAAAATTAGAATAAAATACAGGGCAAATTCATTGTACTATTAGCACAAAAATCCCCAGACACCCTGACACAGGGCAAAATTGATGTGAAATTAGCTCCATTTTGATAGATACATTCCTGTACTGTTCATCCAAAGGACAATTGTATTTCTGTATTGAGCTCTCATTCACCCTTTTGGAATAATGAGATAAAAATTCCATGTAAGCAGCAGTTCCAAAGCATTATATACAAACAAACGGAATAATCTGCCAAACTGAATAATCTTCATGCACATATGGATGAAATAAACATAAAAAATTAAACCAATGATGTAATCTTTTTAATATATTCCACAATTTTTGGCCAAGTTAAAATTGCAAGACTGCACATGGCCTTACTTATAGATGAATCGGTCCATTCTGGGGGCACAGTGGCTCAGTGGGTTAAAGCACTGTCAAGTGGGTTAAAGCACTGACAAGTTGTTTAGCTTCTCCAGCTGAGAACCTCCTTGGTAACAATCCATTTGACTATTTCCAGCAAATTAAGAAGGCTCCTATATTTAGTGGCAGGAGATCTGGTGCAGAATAATGATACACTTGGAAAGGATGTTAGTAACGTACTACTATATGTTTACTTACCTGAGATGGCAAGGAAAGAAGCACGGATGAGTCTCAGAAGATAGGAAAAGATTTCTATCACATTTGTATAATGTAGCTATTCCAACCTTAGATACAAACTCAGAAACTCCTTCACAATTTCTTTTAGCATGAACCTGTCTATCTGTTCAATCTGCTATGGACAATCTGTTCACTGTACCATCACCTCCTGAGTAGGGCTAGGCGGTTTTGTTCGTTAATTTCGTAATTCGTTAATAATTCGTTATTTTTTGGGTAAAGGAAGCGATAACAAACCATCCAGGAGCAACTAAAAAACAAAACGAATTTTTAAAGCTATTTCGTAATTGTTTTGTTATTGTTTCGTTATTATTTCCGTATGTGTCTAGTGCAAGTTTTATAGTTGTTTCCCTCCCCTCTCCCTGGTTGCAAGCGGTCGGCATTTACCCCACTTCCGGGTCCCTGGCCTCTGCTTAAGTGGATCAAATTCTCCTCTCCTCCTGTCTTCACCTCACCTCGTTCCTCACTCTGGCCTGCGTGCATTGGGCAAAGAGACACAGCAGTGCAGCACTCAGAGACCTGCCTGTTGCCTGCCTAACCTCTTTCCTTCTCCAGGTTAAAACTATTATATTAATTATATTTATTATTATTATTATTATTATTATTATTATTATTATTATTATTAAGAATGGATGGCCATCTTTCAGTACTGCTTTGACTGTCCCTTACATTCACGAAGGCAGAAAGTGGTTTGTTATTATTATTATTATTATTATTATTATTGAGAAGAAGCATTGTCAAACCAGAATAGAGATCTCACCCACCCTCCTCTCTCTCTCCTTCCCCCCCCCCTTTCCTTCTCCAGGTTAAAACTATTATATTAATTATATTTATTATTATTATTATTATTATTATTATTATTATTATTATTATTATTAAGAATGGATGGCCATCTTTCAGTACTGCTTTCACTGTCCCTTACATTCACGAAGGCAGAAAGTGGTTTGTTTCACCCCTCCTCTCTCTCTCTTTCCCCCCTCTTTCCTTCTCCGAGGTTAAAACTATTATTTAAAACTATTATTTTCACGTCGCGCAACCGCGTCCGCCATTTTAACGAATTGATTCGTTAATATTAACGAAATTTTGTAAATACCGAACTTTTTTAAGGGAAAATTTTGTAATTATTTTAAATATCGAAACAAAAAAAACCCCCAAATACAAATCGATTTTAGAAACAAATTTTTCCGTTGTTACCCAGGCCTACTCCTGAGAAGCAATTGTTGGGAATTTATGAGAAAGAACTTTCTAGGGTTGGATGAGGATTTCATTCAATTTTCTTTTAAAAAGCGTAAAGTCCTGCCACAGCCCAACATTCACAAACGTCTTCATACATGAAATGGAAATTATTTTTTTCAGAACAGTTGTAATTGGGATAAAATGAACTGATGACTTCATTTATCCAGGCAGAAAGCTTGGGTACTTAGCTGTTCTGAGCCTGCGTCTGAATTCCTAATCGTCCTAATGCCATGACCCCTTAATACGGTTCATCATGTTGTGGTGACTCCCAATTATAAAATTACTAGCTGTGCCCTGCCACGCGTTGCTGTGGCCTATAGTAAAACTTATCAAAGTTGAGGTAGATATCTGGACTATTATGAAAGAGAGGTCCCTACCTATTCCTTCCCCCTTTTCCTCCCCCTTTCTCTACTTTCTTCTTTCTCTCCCTCTTTCTTTCTTTCCTTCTTTCACTACTTGGTTTCATCCTTCTCTCTTTCCTTCATTCCCTCCCCCTTTCTTCCTTTGCCTTTTTTCCCTCCCTGTTTGCTTCCTTCTTTCACTTTTTATTTCCTTTTATTTCACCACCATCATAACAATAACAATAATGCAATGCATTGCCTCTGGGACCTGACACCTCTCCCATTCCCCCTAAAAGGGTCTCATAGGAACAATAGCATCATCATAATAATAATAGAAATAACAACCTTTACCCGCCACGTGTTGCTGTGGCCAATCTTCCCTCTTTCTCTCCTTCTTTCCCTCCCTCCCTCCCTCCTTCCTTCCTTCCTTCCTTCCTTCCTTCCTTCCTTCCTTCCTTCCCATCTTTCCTTCTCCTCTTCTTTCTCTATCTCTTTCCTTCCTTCCCCCTTTTTCTTTCTCTTCTGCTGTCTCTCTTTTCTTTCCTTCCATCTTTCCTTTTCTTTCCTTTTCTTCTTCCTCTAACTTTCCTTCCTTCCCCCCTTTTCTTTACCTCCCTTTCTCTTTCTTCCTTCTTTCCTTCCTTCCTGTCTTTCCTAGATTTTGACAGGGCGGGAAGGGGCGGGGTGGGGTTTGGAGGTGGCCTGAAGTAAAAGGAGGTAAGATTGGGGCAGGGGAGTGATGGAGCGTGGGGTTGCGTGTGTGTGTGCGGCGGCGGGGGGAGTGGGATTGCGTGTGTGTGTGCGGCGGCGGTGGGAGTGGGGTTGCGTGTGTGTGCGGCGGTGGGGGGAGTGATGGAGCGTGGGGTTGCGTGTGTGTGTGCGGCGGCGGGGGGAGTGATGGAGCGTGGGGTTGCGTGTGTGTGTGCGGCAGGGTGTGTGTGTGCGGGAAGCGGCGCGGCAGGGCTTGGAGTGGGCATGGTTTCCGCAGAGGGAACGTTGGCCGGAAGGCCATGTGCGCGCACGATGGAACTTGCGGCTGGGCGCCAATGCGCATGCTCAGTTGTTTTGCCATTTTGTGAGTGTGTTGTGTTGTTTTTCATTTTGAGTAGATATGTTTGTACCTTGTGGGTTGTGTTATGGGCATGGGAATTTTGGTTAAGTTTCGTTGGGGTTTTTTTTGAGTTTTGTTCTTTTGCCGTTTTGTGAGTGTGTTGCTGTGTTGTTTTTCATTTTGAGTAGATATGTTTGTACCTTGTGGGTTGTGTTATGGGCACGGGGATTTTAGTTAAGTTTCGTTGGGGGATTTTTGAGTTTTGTTGTTTTGCCGTTTTGTGAGTGTGTTGTTGTGTTGTTTTTCATTTTGAGTAGATATGTTTGTACCTTGTGGGTTGTGTTATGGGCACGGGGATTTTGGTTAAGTTTCGTTGGGGGATTTTTGAGTTTTGTTGTTTTGCCGTTTTGTGAGTGTGTTGTTGTGTTGTTTTTCATTTTGAGTAGATATGTTTGTACCTTGTGGGTTGTGTTATGGGCACGAGGATTTTAGTTAAGTTTCATTGGGGGATTTTTGAGTTTTGTTGTTTTGCCGTTTTGTGAGTGTGTTGTTGTGTTGTTTTTCATTTTGAGTAGATATGTTTGTACCTTGTGGGTTGTGTTATGGGCATGGGAATTTTGGTTAAGTTTCATTGGGGGGTTTTTGAGTTTTGTTTCCTCGTTGGATGCCCCTAACAAATTTATATATATAGATTTTCATTGCTACTTCATAACTGTAATTTTGCTACTGTTATGAAGTGCAACGTAAACATCTGGTATGCAGGATGTATTTTCCTTCACTGGACCAAATTTGGCACAAATACCCGATAAGCCCAAATTTGAATACTAGTGGGATTGAATTCCAAAGGCTTGCACAAAAAGCCACATTTTCACTTTTTTACGTAAGGTCAGGAGGGAGGGGGCTGATCTAATATTCCTAGGGAGGGAGTTCCACAGCTGAGGGGCCATCACTGAGAAGGCCAGATCAAGAGCAGGGCCTCCCCAGATGATCTTAAGCTCTGAGATAGTTCATATCGAGAGATACTAGAAAGGTATGTGCATCTTGACTATATTAACCTCAAATTACAAAGAATTTCATTTGGTTTGATTTTTTATTTAAAATTTACAAAAAAAAACATTCCTAAAATTATTTGAGATTGAAAAATGAACATATGAATGTAGGAAGAATGAAAAACAGTTCCCACCTCTTAAACATGTTTGCTAAAACTTTTCCCTCTGTGATGTTTCTTGTGAAGCTCACTTTGTGCCAAAGTTATTTTCATTCTGGCACAAAGTTAAACCTTGGCTTCTTATCAAAGCCTTTTTATAATAAACTTTTTATTATAGCCTACTAATTTCATCTCAGTCAGTATGCATAGATGGCTTTAGATTATTTTAATTTTTGTAATTATGGAAAAGTTTAATTTGTTTTATAATGTTTACATTAACTTTTATTGTTTTCAATATTTAAAACTGTCAGCTGCTCAGAGATTATATGATGTGTGGCAGTTTATAAATATTGTAAATAACTAAATTACCCAATCTTTATTTATATGCATTGAAACTAAATGCTCATTCTGAGGTGTGAGAAGCATATAGAAGTACATTGTTACTTTGCTGGCGACAGCAAAGGATCTCAGAGCATGGCCGGAGTCCAATACTGAGCTTCCATTGGATCTCATAGTTTTCTTGGAAATATAAACCATCTCCTTTGTGGAGGACTGGTGCAGCTAGAATTGAATAGGTTCATCTGGAAGAGCTTGAATGTCAGAAGAAAACTTTCGAATTTGGGCTTCTGAAGCAGTTTTAAACTATGTAGGAAAGGTGGGAAATCCAAATTTGAACCACTTACCTTTTTTTTCCAGAAATATTCTATAATGTTCGGATGTCTCCCAAGGTTGTTTTAATTTTTACAAACATTAAGCAATTTTGGTAAAGCCTAAAAAGTTTTAAAATCTCATGCTTTCCCTCCCCTGATGATGCAAGGGGGGGGGGTGAGGTGAGCGTGGCTAAGCACAGCCATTGTTGTTGTTTGTGAAGGCCAGGCCCCCAATGATAGAGATTGCAAAAAGGCCCTGCCTGTTAAACTACATTTCCCACACTGCCCAGCTGCTCATTAGTCAAAATAGCCGAAGGACCCAAAAACACTGTCTGTAGCAATCTTCATCTAAATATAAAATAAACTGATTGAATCTACAAAGGTGTCTAAAGAAGGCAGCAAAGCAATAAACAACTTTTGCAAAGTCAAGACAACATAAACTGCTTAAAAACCAATCATTTCACTTTGGCCTGATTGCCATGAACAAGGCACTAGCCAGCCACAGCCAGCCAGCCCTTTACGTCAGTAAGTAATGATAAAATAAAATGATTGACTGCATCTACAAAAAGGAATAAATGGATGGTTGTGTCTTGAGGGTGCCCTCCAACTCAGTAAAGGAAGCAAATGGATGTCAAGAGAGTTTAGATGGGGCCTTTATTCCCAGAAGAAGAGGTTCAGTCTAGATGTCCCTTGATGGGGTCTGTACTATGATTTCTGTTTTCCACCAATTTAACACAGTTTGTGCCAAACAAACAAAGTTTTTAGAACAGAACAACTACTTTCCAAGTAAAGACCACCCAATAAAACAGGAAAAAACATTTTAAAATAAGGACTAGATTTTCTTTATTATTAAAAAATATTTTTATAAAAACTTTGAAAATTTGCCAAAAATCCATGAAGAAGTCAAAGGTTATGAAATTTGGTGAGCTAACAGTGGTCCACGGGTTCTACTACTGTAGTGAGTTTTGTCAGGATTGGCCTAAAAATGAGGGATTTTGGGAAGTTTTGGGAAGTTTTGAATTGTTGTTTTTTTTAAAAAAAATGGAAGTGACTTTAGAATTGAACCAACAGCACCCCTTACATCCAAAATGGGGTTTGAACCAATTTTAAAAAATCAACCAAGCCTAGTAGCAGCAGAAGAAGTAATTTTCAGTTTCATTGGCACAGAATACTGAAATATACTGTTGGATCTTGGTCTCTTTATATTAATTGCAAAGTGAAAAGCATGCCTCATATATTAGAAATTAATTAAAATTAACTGTGAGGGAAGGCATTTCAGAAACATATAAAGCATGGGCTGCTGACAAAACCCTATCACTGTCTATCTCTCTGTCTATTTAAGTAGGTAGACAAATGGTGAAGACTGCAATGCAATACTGATGGTCCCCGTGTCCCCTGCTTGTCATTGGTAGCTGGTACCAAGTGGTTTTATGCCAAAGAAATCATCAATCTGGCATGTCTTTTTTCACCTTCTAAAAAGATCAGTCCAATAGAAGCATGCTAGAATATTTGTACCATCTGCTCCATAGGCCAAGCTAAACAAAAGTCGATCCATGGACAGTCATGGACATCTGTACTGGAAGGCAAGTCAGGGGGTTGTAGTCTGCCCAGGGATAACTGAACAGTCAGCACACAGCAAAGATAACAGCAACAGCAAATCAATTTGAACTAAGAAGGGGAAATTGGAAGAGAATGTGATTTCCTGCAGTTTTGCAACACTGTGTCACAGCAGTGGCATGCCCAGCCCTGCAAACAGAGCTCAGCTTGACTTTTCAGATTGGAATGAGGGTTTTCCCCCCTTTTTACTGTAGCATTAAACTTAGTTGAATACATACTGCTTTTCAGGGTGTTTTATGTAAATACTGGGACAAATGTCTCCAAATGCTCTTATGAATAATAGAGTTATAACATTATATAAGGTACTAAGAGCAGAAGGATGAAAGTTAAGGTATAAAGAAATGGAAATATGTGATATCAATTAACAATGAAACAATTATTTTTCATATCTGAATTGGGTGGTTGTAGATTTTTCAGACTGTGTGGCCATGTTCTAGAAGCATTCTCTCCTGACGTTTCTCCTCCATCTATGGCAGGCATCCTCAGAGGTTGTGAGGTCTGAATTTCCCTATATCAGCCTTCTTGAAACTTCAACTGGCCTTTCAAGGAGTTACCTTGTTGATCAGTATGTCCATCCTTTGTCCTTTAGGTCAGTTGTCCTTTAGGTCAGCTTGTCCAATGGTCAGGAATTCTGGGAGTTAAAGCCCAAAACACCTGGCAGACCAAAGACTGGACACTACTGTTGTAGATAAAAAGTCCCACCATGGGAGACCCATAATAGTTCTCCCCCATCCATCTCATAACACTCACCTTCTTCTTCCACACCTTCCCTTCCATAATCACTGTCTGAGATGGCTGAAAAACATCCAATTGTTTGACTATAGGCAGATATGCATATTCCTTTTAATCAATATACACATTTACAGCTCTGATTTTATCCACTCTTTGGGGATCTAATTTCTCCCATATCTGAAGAAATATGATAACATATATACGGTATATATTTAAAAGATTGAAGCTTTTTGGTATCCATGTTTTGAAGTTTAGCATGCATTCCACCTGTTCCTGCACCTACCTCTATGGCAATACTGGAGAAAGGTAAGCAAAATGAGTGAGATGTTTTATCGAAAGGTCGGTAAAAACACCTGTCTTGTCTTGTGTTCGTCTGCCTACAATGTTAATACATGCTGCACACGGCAGAGGAAACCACTTGAGCTTGCAAGGCACAGCAGTAAGCAAAGTTTCTGCAAGCTGGAACCATCTGCTCCATTTGCTACAGTGTTTCAGCTGGTTACTTACTAAACCACTAGTTACTTATTTGTTCGTTTGTTGTTAATAAGAAAGATTAAGCAATGAAAGACCTGGGAATCCTAGCCATTCAATTGGATTAGTTTTCATTTACGTTCCAGATCTTGCATGTGTGCACTTTGAACTAAAGTAAGTTCTCCACATTCACTGTGGTTAGTGGCACAGGACCCTGTGTAAAGTGAAAAAACATGAATAAATACGTGTGTGTGTGTGTGTGTGTGTGTGTGTGTGTGTGTGTGTGTGTGTATATATATATATATATATATATATATATATATATATGGGAACGCCTCTCTAGAAAATTCTAGCAGAACATTATAGTTGAATTCTACTATAGAATCTAAGTAAAGGTCTTCAAGATTACTAGAGAGGTGTTATCTCTGGAGATCTCTAGGTCTTCCAGAATGGCAGGAGCAAGTTGACTCACATTGATGATCTAGAGATTCCTAGGAAGAACATTTAATCAAATCAGTGAATAATTAAAACCACAAAAGTCAAAACTGAAATACATTGGTTAGCAATCTCATATGGGAATGAGGCTGGAATCCTGTTGGG
This sequence comes from Anolis sagrei, assembly GCF_037176765.1. Taxonomy (NCBI): domain Eukaryota; kingdom Metazoa; phylum Chordata; class Lepidosauria; order Squamata; family Anolidae; genus Anolis; species Anolis sagrei. Next base: position 115,736,060 of record NC_090021.1, read on the forward strand.
TATGACTACCATGCAGGGGCGGCTCAACCCATTACGCAAAGTAAGCATTTGCAGTATAGTTGATTTTGCCCAGGGACGCTCTTGAGGCGCTCTTGGGGGGAAATAGACCTTGACATATGTGAGTTGTAGTTACTGAGATGTATAGTTCACCTACAATCAAAGAGCATTCTTAACTCCATCAATGATGGAATTGAACCAAATATGGCACACAGAAATCCCCCGACGAACAGAAAATATATATCAGTGATTGATTGGGGGGGGGGGGCACTAAAATACTGTTTGCTTACCATTGAAAATTACCTAGGGCCGCCTCTGCTACCATGTATCCAAGAGGTATGAATTTGTGATTTGTGACTGCTTCATACATATGCAAAGTGGTATTTTGACAAGCACCATGCTTCTGCCTATAGCAACGGAGATCACTTGCATGAGTGGGTGGGAGCATTACTCAGCTGCCTCCTGACTGTCAGTAGTACATGCTAATCACTATACCAGCTGATTGTTAAGTGAGTTTTCTGGATGGTCTCAGGTTAGGTTTCACTGCATAACTACATAACTAGAATGGTTGTATAGCAAGGCAGTGCACAGAGAATTCTAAACTTTATCAATAACAGCAGTTGTCATTTTTTTAAAAAAACTAGAAGAAATGAATTAATGTATTCCCTTTATAGTCATTGTTATGCTCTCGGTCAGATTGGATTCAAATATCAGAGTTATACATGAACCTGTTCCTGGGCAAATTCCTAGTCTTACCAGAGGGACAGGGATAGTTTGAGAGACAGAGAGAGAAACAAAGAGAGACAGACTAGATCATCCTTTTCGTGAAGAACAGATGCCATTTTGAAGACTTTGTAGTGTCATAAAACACACAAAATCTATTCTGAATTGAATCTCAGAATTCATGCACTGGCAAAAATATAATATTAGCACCAATGATTTGTCCTCATTTTCCATAAATACTTGTCCAGTGACTGAATGATTACAGAGTATAGTACCCAGAAATACAGCCAAACCCAGTGTAGAAATTCACTTTCAGCACACATCATAATATCATGGAGATGCATTTATTTTAAATTTTATATTCATATTTGCATGTGTTTGCTCTGTTTTGAATTTGTACTGTGTCATATTTGATGTTAGTTGCATTGAGTCCCTATAATTGGAAAAAGACAGAATAAAAATGAAGTAAGTAAATAAAGTATATCCACCTTTCTCCAGATATGGGGCCCAAAATAGCCTCATTTGATCCCTAACACAGGCAAGCACCATGTGCCCCTAATTTCCATATGCATCATTGCACATTGAGAACATATGTATATAACACTCATTGAAATATGTTTGTTGAACATGTTTATGGAGCACCATGATTGGGACCACACTGGGGTATGGTAGTGGTTGCTTGGATGAGTAGTAGATGGGAGGCATGCATTTTTCTTCTTTGTGCAATGGGAATGAGTGAACATTTTACTTCAACCACACCGGAAACATTTGTGAAAACATTTGCCAGCCATAGCTTACTAGGTGATGTGGTGGTATTTATTTATCATGTCAGGGGTAACCAGACAATTGTATTATATTTCTAACAGAACAAAACAAACATACATACAAAACACAAAATTTGCAAGCTTGGTAGTGGCAACACCAAAGGATGTGGTGGTGAAAGTATTTCAATTAACTTCTTCTCTGAAAAAAAAATCATTTTACCTATTACTGCATTCAAAGAAATGAATCCCCATTTACAAAAGCTCGTTAAAATATTTTCCCCTCCCCACTCCCACTTTTTACATACTGAAACAGATCAGCATAGCCATTTCTTTGAAAATTGCTGTCCTTGTGTTTATGAGATAAAAGTATGAAGTACATATCTCAGAGAGGTCATTTTCAGACAAGCCAACCCCCCAAATCTTGGTTAGGGAGAAGAATGAATCAATCATATATCAATTCACTTAAAAGCTTGTTGCAAATTGAAAAAGATTGAATGAATTCATACTGGTGGTTGATGAAATTACTTTTGTTTGTACTGAGATGCAGGAGGGTTAAACCTAACCTTGATGAATTGGGCCTGGTATTACTTGATGAAAAAGCAATAAAGAATCATTGAGTCACCTAAAAGAAATGTGTTGCTAGCAACCTATTCTATTTTTTATGCATGATAAATAGTATCATGCATAAAAAGAGGAGGAGGAAGACTCTGGGAGGATTATGCAGGAACATTGTGGCCGTGCTTTTGTTTGGCTCTTGCATTAAATTGAGTTGGCAGTCCCCAAATTCGGGGGGGGGGGGGGGGAGGAGGTTCATGGAGCTGGCTTACCATGTATTTTTTTTAAAATGGATCACCCATTGTTAAAGCCATGCTGACCAGCCCAGGACTAACTAGAGAACATCTTTGTGCATCCAGTTCTTGTGGGTTTTTTCGGGCTATATGGCCATGTTCTAGAGGCATTTCTCCTGACGTTTCGCCTGCATCTATGGCAGGCATCCTCAGAGGGTGAGGTCTGGAGCTGGGAAAAAAGAGGGTTTATATATCTGTGGAAAGACCAGGGTGAGACAAAAGGCTTTTGTAAGATGGGCTAGGTGTGAATCTTTTCAATTGACCACCTTGATTAGCATACAATGGGCTGACTGTGCCTGGAGCAAACTCTTAATGAAAGGTGATTAGATGTCCCTGCCTGTTTTTCTCTCTGTTGTTTTAATTTTAGAATTTTTTAAAACTGGTAGCCAAATTTTGTTCATTTTCATGGTTTCTTCCTTTCTGTTGAAATTGTCCACATGTTTGTGGATTTCAATGGCTTCTCTGTGTAGCCTGACATGGTGGTTGTGAGAGTGGTCCAGCATTTTTGTGTTCTCAAATAAAATGCTGTGTCCAGGTTGGTTCATCAGGTGCTCTGCTATGGCTGATTTCTCTGGTTGGAGTAGTCTGCAGTGCCTTTCGTGTTCCTGGATTCTTGTTTGGGCGCTGCGTTTGGTGGTCCCTATGTAGACTTGTCCACAGCTGCATGGTACACGGTAGACTCCTGCAGAGGTGAGAGGATCCCTCTTGTCCTTTGCTGAACGTAGCATTTGTTGAATTTTCTTGGTGGGTTTGTAGATAGTTTGTATGTTGTGTTTCCTCATCAGCTTCCCTATGCGGTCAGTGGTTCCCTTGATATATGGCAGGAACACTTTTCCTCTGGGTGGATCTTCATCTTTGTGCATGTTGACATATTTGGAAGCCAGGCCACATTTAGGGCTCATTTACATGGTCATGAAAACCCAAACTCACCCTGAGTTAGGTCCTAACTCTTTTCACAGTGGTCCTCCACTTCCAGTGAATATTGCAGGTTAAGTAAGGTCATATTGGCTTTGCTCAACTTCAGTAGAAATCAGGGGTTCCAGATGTTCCAGAGTATATCACAGATTTTGGCCAGCATGAACAGCTGTAGTGAGTCCAATTCAAACTGACCCACTGTCCTTGGGGCACTGCCATCATCTTTGTTCCCATACCTTCATAAGTACAGGGGAAAGAGGATGGATTGTACTTACGTCACTTCCATTGCTGCTTCCAGCTGGCCATAAAGCTTTATATGAGCTCTTGGCCATTGTAGGTGTCCCATATTGATATCAATAGAGGTACCTACATGACTAGGGAAAAGGTGGGGAGATGGACCAGGAGTTTTCTCCAAAATTCATTTCAAATCTTACAAATAGGCAGAATTCTCTAATGTGAACTTTATATCAGAAGAAGTTTTGAGAATGCCTATTTTGCAAAATGTCCACCTGGATGAGAGAAACCACAACGATTCTTTCCCACCCCATGTACTAGCAAGGGCATTTTGTTTCAACACTCAAGTCCTCAGATGAAAATTTTTACACTTATTTGTTAATGCCAGCAAGGATGAATAATAGGTGTGTGCATTTTGGGAAAAATCCTTCCCAAATTCTGTGCCATTTTTAACCCCCCCCCCCCACATCTGTTTTCTGGGAACCTTTTTTTTTGAATGGGCAATTGATGGAATCTGGATTTTCAGGAGCAATCCGGCCATAGGTGGCAATAGAAAGACTTCTGTCAATTTTAAGGCTATCAGGATGAAAGTGGCCACACCAGGAGGACACAATTACTAGTGCAAGCCCCCAAGTTTCAGAGCATTTGGGTCATTCCACCATTTTAAATGATTTTTTAATGTTTCATGAAATAAAACATCCTTTAAATAACTCCCAGAGTTCCTCCTTCTATCCCCTGGAATGTCTCCACAGGGAAGAGCAGCAGCAGAGCAGAGGAGAGAATGTGACTGAGTCAACAACATGAACATTACAAACAACTTTCAAGGGGGTTGTTTAGTTTTTGTTTATTTTTTAAAAAATAAGGGTTAATGGTGAGAAAGGCGGCTACTGCTAGACTGGTGTAGTGGAACAGGTAGAAGCTACCAGAGGGTACACTTGTATATACACACAGGGACAAGCCAGATGAACTGGGGCAGCAGGGGCACACAAGTCTGAACAGGTAGGGCAGGGGAGGGAAAGAAATGAAAGACTCAAAGAGGTGAAGGAGAAGGGCTTTTTTGTCATTTTTAAATATTTTTTTAGGGGAAAAGCAAGATGCAGGGCAAACAGCAAGATAGATAAATGGAGCTGGGGTGGGATGGAAAAGAGTTTGAAAGAAATTCTCCCATGGGGACTCAAGGGAGTCAGGGTATCTCCTGACCCCTCCCTTCTCCTTACCACCCCATCACAATATTAAGACTGAAAAAAAAACAGCCTCAAAAGTTGTTTTAAAAAAGCCCCTCATCAATGCACGCCCTCCCTCCTCAACTCCCTAACAAAATAGGAGGAAAAAAAGAAAACTGATATTAAGAAAAAGTATTGCAGCAAAATGCAAGGCAAAAAGCAATCCAAATGAAAGAGAAACAGCCAATGAACAGCTAGGCAGCAGCAAAGCAGAGCACTGAAACAAGCAACCTCGCTCACACAGTCAGGATGCGACTTGAAAATTGTGATTGGCTCAGACAGCAGGTCTCCTTTACTATTTTTTTTACAAACACACACACAATCCCCTTTTCTCAGTGATTCAAATAATTAATCCAGTTTTACTGAATTAATATCCCCTAATACTACTTAGCTAGATTGGCAACTTAATTCTAATTGGGCAGTAGGTAGAGAATCAGTGAGTGAGGTGGAGAATGTGTGAACCTGAAAAAAAAAACTTACCTTAGTGCTGTGTGTGAATATCTAACATGATCCTGTCACTGGACTTATTCCAAAACTTCTCCAACCCACCCCATGACATGAGCTCAATCAATTGTAGCAGCACGGCTATGTAACTAAAACACCAAATACCAGGAAGCTTTTCAATGGTTCTCATCATAGAATGTTTCTCATTTGTTCACCTACAGAGCTACTTCCATCTCATGTTGTGTTGCACTGCAGCTTTGTGGTGCTTGACTAACTATAACAACACTTTTATGGGAATCCATGCACATCAGAATTGGCATGCAGACAGAGATTTGACTTGCACACTCCTATTTGCAACCAAATTTATATTTTCATTACTTACATTTCATGCAAGATTACTTTTAATGGCATGCACATTTCAATGTGCATGATCAACCATAGGTGAATTGGCAGGGATACATTTTTAAAATGGGTTTGAGATTCTCACTGAAAGGCTATTTGTTGGTCTATTTGTTCCCACTTGCACAAACTGGGAACTGTTTGATGAGACCTAACGTTATAATATATGGTACATAAAATATATTTCCTACAAAATAAATAGATTTGAAGTGGGGGGGGGGGGTGTCACTGAAATTCTCACATTATGCATTTGCATATACTTTGCCTTATTTCACGCATTCAAATTTGAATATTAACATTGACAAACAGCAATTGCATTTAAGTTGTAAGTGAAACTTCTATGAAAATATTCCAGGTTTTACAGTGTGATTATAGCTATCTTCCCCTGAGTTCAATGGAGCTAAAGTTTCAATCTAAATCCAATTACTACTCTCAATTCAATCAATGAAATTTAAAGAAGTATTAGCTTATCTTTCAGAAACTGATTCAATGGGATTACTCCAGATAGGCCTTAAATGTGGGCAGCTGGGTGTTATATTAGAAAGTACAAAGAAAGGAATAAGGGGGCATAAGGATGTCTGACATACATCCTCATCGCTCATTTTTGTTCAGTCTCATTGCAAAGCAAGAATATAAAAATAAGAACATATGAGCTGAATGGGGAAGTCTTAACTACCAACTACATTGGCCTCGGGTGATGACCATCAACCCATCTCCAACTAATCTATACTATTTTACCAGGGATATAGGGATTTCATTTCTGGGGAAAATTGCCTGAAAAGGAAGAAATGTTGTCCAGTACAAGCAGTCATATATCAATGGGAAATTAAGTCATATCAACAGTCATTAGAAGGAACCCAGATACACAGGATTTTCCCTGGATCTGTCATTCTGAATTTTAGAAACACAAGGGTAAGAAAAGTGTCATTAAAAGATGTTTTACTTACTTCCTAAAGGAGGACTGTGAGCTAGTGGACCTTCTTTAACACTGGAGCTGTATGACTATTTCCTGGAAACAATTGCAACATACCACTCACATAATCCAAGAATGTCACAAGACAACTATTGCACTGTCTAATTTAATTGTGTATATCATTGCAGAAATCCTTAAAATTTATGCTAAATCAATGATAACTCAGTGGGGATTGTGAGAGACAAAAACATATCTCACAAACAGAGTAGTGAGCAGGAACCACAATCAGTCTAACGTCACCAGTACCAGGCATACGGTCTAGTGGAAAATTAAAGCAGATTTAGGACCTTATCACATTGAGGTCCTTGATGCAGAGGACAGCAGGGGACCTGTGGGGCAGTGAGGCAAATCATGGAGCAGTGGGGTGAATGTGTCACCCAGCACCCTGGATTGCCTGCACCACCTGCTTGCCCATCACATGCCACCTTGTCCCCATGATTCACAATCTGAACACAGGTAGTCATTCTGCATTTTAGAACACAAAGGTAAGAAAAGTATCCTCTTTTAGTTTTCCTTATTTCCTAAAATAAGACTGTGAGCTAGTCGACCTTCTTTAACACTGGAGGTGGATGACTATTTTTCTGCTGATTTTTTCAAATTTAGTAGAAGCAATTTTGCGATTGCTGCAAAATTTAGGTTAATAAAAAAATAAAACCATGCATTTAATTAGGTAAAGTACAGTGACGGATGTGGAAGAGAATTACAATCTCTATCCCTGAGGGATTGGGGAAACATTGCACAGGTAGATTGTGGCATCATGGTGTGATCAGTGGTTACTGATAAGATTTGCTCATCAATAGCAGGGAGCAGAGTTGTCATGGGGAGGTTTTTTTTTTTTTGTCGTGTCAGGAGAGACTTGAGAAACTGCAAGTCGCTTCTGGTGTGAGAGAATTGGTCGTCTGCAAGGACGTTGCCTAGGGGACACCCGGATGATTTGATGTTTTATCATCCTGGGGGATAGGAGCCCCTGGTGGCGCAGTGGGTTAAACCCCTGTGCTGGCAGGACTGAAGACCGACAGGTCGCAGGTTCGAATCCGGGGAGAGGCGGATGAGCTCCCTCTATCAGCTCCAGCTCCTCATGCGGGGACATGAGAGAAGCCTCCCACAAGGATGATAAAAACATCAAATCATCCAGGTGTCCCCTGGGCAACGTCCTTGCAGACGGCCAATTCTCTCACACCAGAAGCGACTTGCAGTTTCTCAAGTCGCTCCTGACACGACCAAAAAAAAAATAATCCTGGGGGATGGGGGAGGATGGGGAGATGACAGAGCAGTAATGGGTAACACATATCATTATGCAATAGGTATCATCACCAAAGTTACAATTCTGCCACTATGCCAGTTTGCCACTATTGTGAGATAAAGTCTTAAAAGGTCTTGACACCATTAAAGATAACTGAAAAAAATGGCTGAAGTGGGGTTCCTGATTTTCTTGGTCTTGGCTCTGATGCAGAACCAAATTTTAAAGAAGGCACTTATTTCCTGGGCAGTGAATCTAGTTCTGATCCATGTGAGTGTCCTCAGTGTATTTAACTGCATCTTCCAATTACTTATCACATTTCCCCTGCAAAGAAGATGTAAATGCTTATGCCCAGTCTGCATTACGCAGTACAGACCAGTTCCTTGTGCATGGGACTTGGGCTATATATTGGAGTACAATTACACTTCTAACACAAGTATTCCAGCTTATGCATATATTCAGCACAATTCTCTCATACTCCACTGCATTGCAATTCCTTTTCAAAAGGTTGCATCATGGTAAAAAAAAAATGGATTGCTAGAATATGGGATTCTCAGAGCCTCCACACTCTCTCCTGCATCTAAGTTACCGTTTCAAAGCATTTGTACTCTTGGCACAAAGAAAGCCTGCCTTCCCTGAAAGTCCCCATTCAGTCCTTCCACTGGACATTTGCCAAAATGAGCCTAATTCTTTTCCTTTAAATGCTTCCGCTCTTAGACATGCATGTGCGTAATCGGTAATAGATCTGAATTTAACTTTACATGCCAATGAGTTTGGCGTATCTGTCTTCCTGATCCATTAGGCACTGGAGAGCAGAGAGCAGTGTTGCAGAAATGCTCGGTTGATGCTTTCCCCCATTCTCCTAATACCCGGCTTTTAACTGACATCAGCATCACAGGATGAAATTATTTCCAGCCTCATTTAAAACAGTTGCACATTTGAGGAGACTTAAAATGATGGGCTCTAGTAATTTGTTGAAGCATAGGTTTGAGTCTGCATTAATTAACCTGGCCACAAGCCAGTTTTCTCCTGCAATGCTGTCTATCAAAAATGTATAATTTGTCCCAACCACAAAGTTTGTCCCTACCAGAAAGGGCAGTCGTGGAGCTAGACTATCTCTGTCTTGAAGGTACTGAAACGGGGAAATAAGCACTGACCGAGCTAAAATTGACAATTGTCCAACTTTACTTTCCTCTATGTTCATTTGATTTTTTTGTGAGTTTGTGGAACAGTTACCTCATTTTCTGGCTCATCCTACAACAGTAGAAAAATCCACAAAAGTTTCCCTTCCATTCAATTGCCTCTTTTGTTCCATAACCAACCACTTTCATTCACATTCTGCTCTTTCATTGTCCTCAGTTTTGTACCTCAGTAAATATTTCTCTTCTACCATAGAAATAGAGGTAACCTCCATAAGCTTCCTACCTTCCTGACACTTAAAATGCAATGGCAAGAATACAAATTCATATGACATCAACAACAGCATTGTGAAATCAATAGAGGAAAACAAGAGTGGTATCTGCCTCTTTTTTTTAAAAAAAAAAAACAGGAATTATCTCCTACGCAACTGGAGGAATCATCTTGCCTTTATGAGATAGACTTCATTCTGCAGAATTAGCAAATGAAAGTGTGGGAACTCTGTAAGAAAATTATTCCACCTTTTTAAAGGAAGAAATGGGAGAGGCTTCTTAAATGGAATTTATGAAAAGCAAGCTTGCTTTTTATTAATTTTAGCAATGATAAATGCTCCATCTAGTGGCCTCAGAGATCTCTCTAGTGAAAACTATTACAGGTAGCGTAGTGTAGCATCATCAATAAATGACTGCTTTGTTTATGCAGAATGATATGCATTCAGGTGAAAGAAAACACAGGCTGCCTTCTTTATATGTTATCTATAACTTTCGGCAATGATTATTGTATCATAAGGCATTGCAGGGCATTACTCCTCTTGCCAGATAATACAGTTATTCAGATAGTTCTTTGTTGCCATGGCAATATGTCATAAATATCTATCAACCACCCAAAATAGCTGCAGATCGCAAGGTAATGGGGAGATTTTTCACGAGTTTTCATATATTTTTCCTCTATTTTTGCATTCCAAAATGAATAAATCAATCCCTGTTTTGTAAACAGTCAAAAATTGCCATGAAATTATGATTACCAAACCAATTTTTATGGCAATCTCTTTTCCCTACCCCCAAGTGAAATGTTTCCTATACTTCCTGTAGTCCCTTATCAGAATGCCTTAAATTTACATATTGCTTCATCGTGATCACCTGAGCTATCTTTTTTTTTAAAAAAAAAGCTTATCTGTCTTTCAAATATTTTGAGAGCTGTAACATGGCCTATGAATCTTATTTGCCCTCCCTGTTGTGGTTTACATCACAATGCTTCATCCCGCTTGACGTAGCAGAGGTGCAAATGCAATCATTGTCACTGAAATACAATAGAAGCAAATATATTTCGGATATCTAGGTAACCTTTTATCTGTTTGCACAGCAAAGAGTCCCTTTAGGGTAAGACCACCTTTCCTCACCTATGGTGTCATCTAATTATTAGTAAAGGGTATTTTTTTTCTAACCTCCAGCAACATGACTTTATGTGACAGGAATCTTAGCAAGAACTGACAGCTCATTCTTAAAATAGTGTCATAATGTGAGTGGGAAAATTGGAGGCAGCAGGAAATTATTGTCTAGGGAGACATTCATATTTTAAAGGATGGTGGTTCACGGGGTGAGGGAGAAAGTAACCATTGGTAACTCACATGTCTTCCCCCCCTCCCTAGCTGAAATAGAGACATTGTTATTATTATTAATTTGCTTTCCACCTTTCCTCCCACCCTCCTTTCAGTCTCATTCACTTCCATGTCTTTTGTGTCAAGGAATATATTTGTGCCAAATCAAAGAGTGTATGTTGTTATGTATTCACGGGAAATCATTTTATCTTGTGATTACAAAACAGCATGACTGTGGCTTTATCGTTTAAATTCAGCTTTGATACATATTCATGGCAAGCAGGAAGAAGCACAACAGTGGCTTATCAGGAATGGCTGGGTATTTGTGAGGTAGTGCAGCTTAAAATTTCCAGGGCTATTAATATTCTGCTGGTGTCCTATGTACCCAATGCTGTAGGCTTTAAGACATTAACAGGATTTCATGTCTTCAGGGCAACCCAAGCCTTGGGGTGTTGGTGATGGCTCCTATTATTTATTAAATTAGTTTTATTTGTGGAACATGAGTTGGTATACCCAGGAACAGAGAAAACTGTACTGTTTGTGAGAGGAAGATATCTATTCCCTCCCTCTTTTAGCTTAGTTTCAATCATTTCATTTCAGGGCAGTCTTCTCCCACCCAAAATCTGGCTAGATGATACATTCCTCAGCAGAATCCAAACTATGAGCTTTTCACAGGATGCCATTCTACTTTGGCTGTCATGGAAACTTCCTAAGGAATCCTAGAATTTATAGTAGGGAGAGATTAAAGTTCTTCTCTAGTGTCTCACTAAAATACAAGCCCTAAGAGTCCACAGAAAGTTTCAACCATTAAAGCAGGATCATGGTGATAAAACTGTATAGTGTGAAATGACATCGATTTTTCCCCCGAGGCCCCATTTACACTGCCACATAATGCAGTTTCAGAATATATTCATTGCTTTGAACTGGATTACATGTGTCTACACTGTCATATAATGCAGTTCAATGCTATTAAACTGCATTCTGAAACTGCATTATATGGCAGAGTTGATGGGGTAAGAGTTCAATGGAACTTCAGCAAATGCAAATAGAATTGGAGTTATCTGTTGCCCCATTTACACGCCCATTATGATGCGAACTGAATTGCATTATATGGTCGGTGTAGACTCAAATAATGCAGTGTAACTGCACTGAATTGCATTATATGATCATATATGGCAGTGTAAATGCTGACTGTATTTTCAAAGTTAACTAGACCTGTAGAATTAGAGAAATGTTAATGGTGAGTTTTGATTCATTAATATTATGTTTGCTATAGAGTGGGGATGGACTAGAAAAGAGGAAAAAGAAATAATTGCATGATTCAAGTTGTTACTTGTGAGTCACTAGTTAAGATAAGTATGGTGGAACCTCAGCTTTCCCATGTGTCAAGGGGACTCCCAACTTACCCGCCAGGTCCTGAAAGCAGCACATGAGACCCAAATATTGTCCAGAATTTGGCACCCCAATTATCAAAATTGGACAGGGAGCAAACAAAGTGCAGTCTTGATATCACATTTTTATAGGTAGGCCCCAGAACCTTTTCTATGTACCTAGCCAAACTGCATCATCAAATGAAGAATAATGGATGGAACACAATACTGCTGGGATGGCATCTTAAATCAACTCTCTTTTTGGGATAAGAATGGTGGTTAATGTGCTGAAATTCTCCTGGAGCCTTTTAGGAACAATTCCCAATGGGGAAACCCACAAATTGAGGAGTAGATGAACATAAAAGGGGCCAACCACCCTTCCTTTTAAAACGTCTTTGCTAATTTTATTACACACAAGGTGCTCCATACCCAAAACAATCTTAAAGTTGTGAGCAACATAGGGGCTCTGCATCCCCTGAAATGATACGCAAAACCTTCCTGAAAACAGAAACTCCAAATGAACTGCAGACTCCCAATTTTGGTAATCCTGTAAAAGGAACCTCAAATGTCCCAAATAATTTGGATCAGTGTTCTTTTGGAGGTATGGAAGGACCTCCTTTGTTACGTTTGTTGTTGTTGTCCTTAAGTTGGGGGCCCACTTGTCCTGAAAGAGCTGGTTCAAAAGTCACTGCATAACTACATTAACTATAATAGTTATGGAGCTGTTAGAGCACTCTTGCCAACATTATTTGCTAAGAATAATGAATGGCAATATACTTCAACAAAAGATGACTTGAATAATCATCATCACCATTATTGTAAGGGCATCAGAAAGTTTATTTTCTTTCTTGAGGCTCAATTTAATTCTTTGATGAGCAACATTTTGGGCTTGTTGTTTTAAATGTATATATCTTTAACTTTTCCTTACCTCCTCCTTCACCTTGACTTTAACAATACTACCAACTTAAATGAAAGAGGGTATTCTGAACCACTTTTGTGAGTTTCCTTGAAGAAAATACATTCCATTCCAGAATGTCCATAGCTGGATTCTTTAAAAGACAATTCAATTACATTTCAGTTTATGTAATTTGAAATTCAATGCTTTAAAGACCAATCTTAGTTTATCAGGTCTGAAAAAAGAACAGTTCACAAACTGCAAAACAAATATGATATAACCTTTCTATAAGATTCTTCCTCAGTGTCTAAAAATGTGGAAAATGGTAGTAAATTAAGCATAATGTCTCTCTCCCCCCCCCCCCCCCCAAAATGAGGGTAAAGAAAGCACTTTGCTCTCTTCCAGAAAAGGGAAAGCTATAAAAATAGTCCCAACCAGGAATTAGAAGGTGTATCCCTGCCGTGCTCTCCATTCCTGCTTGGAGCTTTGACCTACCCTCTTGCCCTTTAACAATGTACTTTAAGGGTTGCCATTGGGCCTGGGTAGGTATTCCCCCTTGCATATTCTGGTTTTTTTTTCACCTACACTGTTTAGTCCAGGTCTAATTGGGTGAGTGGAGAAATGTGCCAAGAGGAAGGCGTGTCAAGCCATCTCTAATGGGGGTTGCCTTCCAGCTGGAAACTAATGCCCTCACTGCGGGAGAACATGCAGGTCAAGAATAGGGCTTCACAGTCACCTATGTACCCACCACCAGGACACCAAACTTGGAGGACAATCTTATTCAGACAACGAGGGATCACCTAAGTAAGTAAGGGTGAGTGGGCTTTAAATAGACTACCATATGGAAAAATAGGGATAGGTTTACACCTAAGACACGCCTTTTTGGTGTAGGCCATGAATGGGAACTCTTAGCTGCGGTTAAAAGAACCGAGGAGAGAGTGAACAGTAATGGCTTTGAGCGGTAAGAGTTCCGGTCTCAATATCCTCTGAACAGAATTATCCATCCATTTCCCTGAGTGGTCACCCTGGAATCAACAGTTGGTTGTAGCTGGGGACCATGGTGTCTTGCCCTTGATAGATGAGGAAAAGGCCGTGGGTGGCCACTGCCTCGACTCATATACACACCAAGTTTGTTGTAGTTCAGCGCGATGGTAACGTTACAATTACTGGTAGAAGGGAGAAGAGGGCTGCGCAGGTGTTGGAAGAGGAGCAGCAGCAAAAGCGGACTAGGGAGATAATCATGGCTCCGAGTGATTCTGAGACTTTTGAGGGCTTATCCGACTGTGAAATGGGAGATGGGGAGGAAAGTAGGGGAGTCAAGAGGGCTACTCGCGAACAAGAGTCCGACGAAGAGCTTCAAAGGAAGCGTATCCGTGATATACTTAGAGCTCCTCCAGAGGATGAGGACTTCATGGGTTTGAAAGGAGTGATGGGTCTGGGAGAGATATGGGGAGGAGGATGAGCTGGATTGGACCTGTGTTCAGGAGATTTGGGACATTTGCAACCAACCCACCTCCAGTGATGAGTTTGAGGGGTTTACAGGGGAATGGCAACCGGGAAGCACTTGGCAAGATCTAAGTCTTGACAGACGCTGGCGGAGGTGGAGGGATGGGCGCTCGGGTTCAGCTGCGGGGATGGAGGCAGCTGAGAGCAATGATGAAAGGGTGGGGAGCTCATCATCCTCTGATGAGGAACTTTAGGATAAATATGGGTTTTGTTTATATGGCTTTTGCAGAAGGCAAAGTGTCTCTTTTGGGATGTGAATCTTTGTTGCTGCCAACTTTCGAGCTTGGGTCCTTGGACTACAGATTCCTGTGTTCCTGTGTGCCTGTGTTTACCTCTACTCTGCAGCTTGAACAACGCTTTTGCCATTTGGATTTGAACAATTTGTCTACCTCGTGCTTCGACTAAGGAACATTTTTTGACTCTGTTTTTGCTTCTTGAACTGTGTCTTTTGAACTAAGCAAGTTTAAAGCAGATTGCTATACTTTTTGTGTTGCACCGGATTAAACGCCAGGATAATCCGGGTTATTTTTCAGTTGTGTATATCATCTTGTTTTTAATGTCAACTTGTTGACTGAACCTAAAGCACTGATTTTAAGTGGTTCTAAGACTCTTTTGTAACCAATAAACTTGGGTTTGGACCGTTTACTCTGTGTTTGGCTTTACTGAGGCTTCTGAGTCTTGACAAAGTTCATGCCCTTAAATTGGTTGGCAGTTCACATAGAGATTGATCGGTAACATTTAATAAAATCTGCCCATAGTTTAATCCATATTATCGTGCTGACTTGTTATTTTGTTGGTTTGAGAGCAATCATACATACAGTTGCCCCTTGATGTCTTCCAAGGTTGGGTCCCAGGACCCTCTGTGGAAATGAAAATGTCTGAGTGCTTATATCCCATTATATGCAATGTTATAGTAAAATTCTGTCTCTTATATAAAAGGACAAAATCAAGATTTGATTTTTTGCCCCTTCTTTAATATTTTCAAGCTGTAGATGATTAAAGCTGTGGATGCAAAATCTCTGGATATGGAGAGCCAATTTTATTTTCTTTAATGGAAAAGAGAGGAGCATAATCTAAAACTTCATATGATCCACATGCCCTCAACAAGCTGAGTCAGTTCTTATTTCCCAAAAGCTGACAAATCTCTATCTGTAGTTTGTCCTTAGCTTTATTTCTTGTGAATGCCTTGTTAAAAAGAATTGTTATTGCACACAACAAACAGAGCAGATGGAATATGGCCTTCAGCAGTGTGTAAAAGGAAAGGAGTTGAATGATAATCCTTAGTATGAGAATAGGAGTGTTACAAATATGTATCTGTCTCTAATCTATGAAAAGTTGTAGGGCATGGAGTTTGAGGACTTTTAAAAAGACATTGCCTGATGAATGGAAAGTTCCACTCATGTATTTACAAGTGTAACGAAAGAGTCAGCTCCTGCGGGAGCTATGGGAATTAGTGAGATGCTTTTAGCATGTCTGATAAAGGGTATTGTGGTGGAATATTGCTTTCCAGATATGGAAAACGAGGTCCCTTTCCTTCTGGGCACATCTATATCTATTACTTAATGTGATCTAGGATCCGGGCCTTGTCCTGCATTAACCAAGTGTGGAGGATAGTAAAAATTCGGGCTCAGAATTAGGAGAGTGGCTTTCTTTGCTATCCTATATTTCCTGGGCTCAGGCAGCTTGAGAAAATGGGGTGGGATCTACAATCCCCTCCCACTGTCCAAGACTCAGCATTCTCTGGGTGTGACATAGGTCCCACCTGGCTTGTAGTGGTGTCAACTGGGGCAATGGAGTAATCGGGAAAGGGAGGAGAGAGAGGAAGAAGTCCCTCCTTTTTCATTGCCTCATCTCTCTGGTCAATGTCACTGCAGATGACAGCCAACTGATAGGTCCCATGTTGCACCTGGAGAATTCTGTGACACAGAGAATGGAATATTATGGCAAGGGTGGGTGTGCAGTGGCACCGAACTGGGTTTGGCACTGATGTTTGGTTGGAAGTCCTAGAAAGTGGCTGTGGAGACTATCTTGGGGCTAATTTGGTATAAGATTGGCCCCAGGATAGAGGGTCTTGCTAAATCCACCCTAGGAAGGGTGGGGAGGAGAAAGCTAAAGGAATTTTCATTTCTCTGTTTGACACCTTGAGCCCACAGTGATGAAGCAACTAGGTACTTTGATACTTCAAGCATCCTTGATTTAAATGTTATTTACTCAGGGAACTTCCAAACAGCATCAAAATCCATGTTTTAAATCTAAGAATAAAATTCTGGGACCTGACAGTAGGTCTACCCACAGACCTGTAAGTCCCAGGGTATGGTCTCCCACCATCTTCACAACCTTCTTCAGTAGTGGATCAAGATGGAGGGCAGATGGGAAAAGTCTGGATGAAATGTGTGTGTGTGTGTTTTTAAAAAAATCACTCTGATATGTTTTGGACCTAATACGAGCACACGTGAATATCCTAATGTAAACACAAGCAGATTCACATGTGCACATATGAGATACAAGGCATAATTGAGGAAATTTCAAAAAATTCCAGCGGATCACTCTCTTCTCCCAACTTCTAATTAAACCTTTGTTTAAGATTATAAAATACAAAATAAAGAGTTTCAGACAGTTCTATTTGCTCTCCATTTGTGCTTCCTTTGAACCACCTATGTGCCCGTTTGACAACCCAATCAGCTGATAAGTTGTTTCTGACTTTTTAGAAAGTGCATGTGCCTTGCATCAGTCTACTCATGGAGAGGAAAGGATAGCATGTGTTTTGCATGACTGCAGGGATATACAGGCTGGATGGGGCTATAAGCACATCTTTTTAACACATGCTTTTTAGCTCTTAACCAGATCCTTTCCACACTTTGGCAAAATTTTGTTTAGCCACCACCGCCCCCCCCCCTTTTAACCATGTTACTTTCAGGTTTTACAGTATGTAGAAGGGTCTTCACATTGGATGCATCTACACTGTTGAGTTAGTGAAGTGTAACACCAATTTAACTGACATAGCTTAATGCTATAAAATCATGAGCGCTAAGGTTTGTTGAGACACCAGCACTATGGCAGAGGAGACCAAAGACCTTGTTAAACTATATGTCCCATAATTCATTTGCATTGAATGGTGTTAAATGGCCTTAATTCTATATTGCAGCCTTGTATTATGGCCCACAAAGAGTTACTACAAAGAAGAAAATTGCAAAGCAAAATCCAATGCTGTTCAAAAAAAATTATGAGGAAGAACTAGCACGAACATATTAATTCAGAATTTTTGCTTGTTCGTGCCTGGAACATTACAACATTCAACTGACATATGTGCCTATTAAAGATGACTTAGTACTTCATAACATGGCATGGAAGGAAGTTGGTTGACTTTAATCACAATGAAATCTTGCACAGCAGACACATATTTGGTACTGCATCTGGGTCCCTTTGAGCCAAAAGAAACAACTACAATTATTAATGCTGTCTTAATATGAAACCAAACAACCTCATATAGCTGAAAGGCCCGAGGGACATTTAAACAGAGGTTGGGATAAACTAGAATTATGTTTACATAGTGTTATGGTAACTTGGAGGCACCGTGCATTCAGACAGTAAGACATTTAATGATGGCCTTCAATATTTCTCAGCTCTACTTGTATTTGGGGAGTTACTAAGCACACTTATGTGAAATGTAAGTTCTCTCTCTTGATTACACAGAAGTCTTTGCTTCAATAACCAAAAACCACTTAAAGGCACAGTCTTTCTTTATATCTTGGCTTTTACTACCTTGAGCCTTATCTCTTACTAAATAATCCAGTCATTTTCCCAACTGATATTTCTTTGGTACATTTCTTGCAACAGTTCTTCAGATCTGTAAGCACAATATCCAGCTATGTTACAGAAATCCAAACTTGTGTTAGTGATGGGTGGTCCTTTTCTCAGTCTCAACCATGTACTTTGTCAGCAGTTCCAGTGTCTTGGAAGCTCTGGAGTAAGTTGTCATTCATTTTTGCCTGATTAATGGTTGGAAGCAGCATTTCTGCTATGGAGCCAGCTGTGCATTGTGTGGATTGAAAAGAGTTCATTTTATTTGGCCCATGTAGACCTGGTCAAGGACTTTTTTTGTTTTCTCCTCTCTGATAAATAATTGAAAAGGAAGTTCACAAAAAGCACAGTGATAGGTATGTGTTGAAATAGAACCAATAACAATCAGGCCTGGATGCAAGAGAGGCACGGGTTTCATTCTGATGGGGTAGGAGGTCAAGAATCCAGTGTCCACCTCAAATGTTAAATGTCCTTCAAATAATTATCAATCTCCTATAGATAACAGAAAACACAAAATATGGAAGTTCCACTGAAAAGTAGAATTTTGCCTGAAATCCTGTTAACCATTTATCATTTCTATCTTAGAAATTGTTGAACATGTTTCTCCAATGGGTTCAATTTATACATAGTTGCTCATTCAGTGCAATATTACTTATTGATAGGAATGTAATCCATCACTTAATTCCTTCTTGTGGGTTATTTATTTATTTCTCGTGTCAGGGCAGCCAGTCAATTATATTACATTTCTAACGGAACAAAGCAAACAAAGAGAGAAAATACAAAATGTGTACTTCTTGTGGGTAACAATGATGAGTCTCAGGAATTTTCTTATTGCTGTGAGAAACAGCTTGAAAACTATAGTTTTCAAAGGCTATTTGCACTTTATGATGTTTTTAGCACAAAAAAAATATTGTAGTTATTTTACACAGAAAACAGAATTTTCTGTTCAATTAATATTATATCCTGCATGGGAAATAATATGTTCATGCAGAAATATTAATGACTACAAAGAAAATGCTTATCTCTATGCAATTTTTCCAAAACAAATTCATAGTTATTCCCTCTTTCCTTTGCGGAAAACAACATTTTATGTGCAGGAATTAATAATTCTATATGAGATTATTATTTTCCACACAGAAAATGTTTGCTATAACATATGTGCAGATTTTGAATTACTTGGATTCAAATTATGTGCATTTATATTTTTCCCCTCAAAAGAGACTGAAAGTTGCTAAGCCTATGGGGATTTTTTGGTGTGGGATAAACACAGAAATATGAAGATTCTTATCAGTCTAGATTCTTCTCACCGGCATCCTTCTATGCTAAAAAAAACCTCATGTTTTTCAACTGTTTTAATGTTATTGTAATTGAAACACTTTGAAAAATGAAATGGGGAGTAGCATCATCATATGTGTTAGAAAAGGGACACATGGAATTGGAAAAATGTAGGAAACGGGCATAGTAGAAAATGACACCAGCACTGCAATTACTTCTCTATGATTTCTCCAAGGCTATTAGTAACGAACTTCAGGAGAGGTATCCCTTTATAGCCTCAAAAGGAAAATGGTGTAATGGTTTCAACAGCCATCTATCAATCAAGAAACGTTTCAGATACAGACCAAATAACATTACTTTGGAGTGCATGCTTTCATGTGTACTGGGAACTGCCATGATAACCAAAACCAATTTAAAGGTGTCTCATTCCAGTGGTGTAAGTGATTTCCTGTATTGTGTTAGTAGTATTTGAGAAATGTTCAGAAAAAAACAGCATTCACAAGAATCGGCAGGAAAGCTTTTTGAAACTTGTAGGGCCCTTCTAGACAAGCCAAAAATTCAAGAGGAATTGGGATTTTACAGAGGTCACATATCTGGCCCAAGCCCCTAGATTTTGCAGGGGAGGGGTGGCTAGATTATCTCCTATGCTGGTCTGAAATCAGCATGGGTGGGCAAGTTAACTGCCAGCCTCCCCCCATCCCCATTTCGTCCTCAAATAACCAGAGAAAGGCTCTGTTTGAGGCCTGGAGCCTATCTCCCCCCCTCCCCTGGAAGAGCCAAAAGAGAGCTTAGGGGAGTGGAGATGAATTCCTCCCCCAAGGTCCTCTGTTGGCTCTTCCAGGGAGAGGTGTGCTCCAGGCCTCAAATGGAGCCTTTCTTCTGTAAGTGGAGTGGGAAATGGGCAGGGAAGGGATGCTGGCAGTGCCACCCCTCTTCTCCAGGCTGCCTGAGCCTAGGAAGGAGGGGCTGCTGTGGAAACAGGCACTGTGATCAAGAAAGGTAACCCCAGGAGTCTGTTTCCACAGGCCTTATACCTCCAAAGATCTGGATCTTCAGGGAAGGTATTTTTAAAATCTGGATTAAACTAAATAAAATAGGTTTACTCCAGTTTTAAGTGGACTAGTCTGAAATGTCATCTGAATGCCTCAGGCTAATCTGTTTTTTTGCCCAGTTTTAGGGCTGCGTAGAAGCCAGCTGAGGATGTTGATGAGGGGTCTGGGGGTGCAGGGCCTGTTCAGACAGAGGGGATGTTGGAACAGGAAGGCTATTCCCCAGTTGGGAGAACAGAAGTCTCTTTGTGTGAAGACGAAACTGTTTTGCAGAATGACAGGCTGGAAGAAAGATTAGATAGAGAGGCAAGGCTGCTTCTCTGTGGGAAGAATTCCAGGAGCAAGTTAGGCGATGGGAAAAAGCATCCGAAGGGCCGAAGGAATGCTTTCATGCATTGCTGTTCTTATTAAGGGGGAAAACTGCTTTCGGTTTTTCAGATCACGCAATTTTGCAATTAGAGCACGGATCTTTTGCCTTGGTTCTTGCTTTAAGTCAAGTTTTGCTTTAAGTCTTGGGGATTTTACCATGAACTCAAGCTAATGTGTTGTTCTTTGACTCTTGGATCACTTAAGTGGATGTTTTATTCCTCATCTTTGGATTATTCAAGCTCATGAGTTTACCCTGCTTCTTGGATTTATATCCATGTTTTAACATTTGCATTGGAGTTTTATCTCTGGTTTTGTGTGACTCTTTTTATCTTACCTATTTGGATTTTTTTTTACTCTTTACTGTGTGTGTTTTTTCAATAAACTGTTTATTTCTACCTTAGGCTTCCTAGTGAGTGCTTGAGCAAGGTGTACCCCAGCTGAAGTGCAACAAGAAGGGATCTTAATTTTACCATTAAATATTGTTAATCTGAAAAAAAGAAATACACATATTAAACTAAGTTAGGTTTTGGAAACATTTCTAAGACTACCCTAGATTTGGGATAGAACTACACTGCCATTTATACCAGGATCTGATCCCAGATTATCTGCTTATTCCATATTATCCTGCAGTGTAGACTCATGTAAGGTCCGGATCTTTTCAGTTGTTGGGCCTGTGGGGATAGTTTAATGGTTTTAATCTATTGTCATATGTTGTTGTTTTGATATGTGATTTTTTTATACATGTGAGGTATTGAATTTTGTCATTGATAATGTTGTGAACCAATTTGAGTCCCCCTAGGAGTACGAAAAGTGGCATATAAATGTAATAAAAATAAAATAATAAATAAATAGAGTTTTGGGACTCTATTTATTTATTATCCCATGATTCCAGGGGTCAATCTCCATTACCATCTCAGTTCTTTAGGCTCTCAGAGACTGGAAGATTGGGCTGGCACCCCCATCCTCCCCTCCCAACCCCCATTTATCCTCTAATCTTACCGGAGGGGCTTGACAGCATCCTCTGGGTTCTCAGAAAAAATGACGCATTAAAAGCTTACTTTGAGTGGCCCAAGGATGCAGCCAGGTGCTCCAGTAAATTTAGAGAGGAAACAGGGGGCTGGGAGTTTGCTAGATGCCCTCCAGAGTCGAACCAGTTCCTCTCAAGATTTTAGCCTGTCTGGAAGATCTCTGAGATTTATGCTGGATCTACACTGCCATATAACCCCAAATTGTATTGTAGAAGTCTATGAAACGGCATGATATGGAGGTGTAAATGGGGCCTCCGTTCACATCAGTGAGGGGGGGGGGCACTGGAAATATGGATTCTCAAATCTTGATTTAAAGTTGGATTCCAGTTCTGAATAGATCCTGTCTGTATAAAGATGAACTCAATAAAACTCAGCTCTGAATCACCTAGTAAAGTCTCTAAATAAATTGAAATCCCTATGGACAATCCTAATAAATGGAACACCAAATTTACCAAAGATATTCGATGAATTGACACTCTCACATTCTAGTTTGACACTCTCACATTCCAGTTGGTGCCTTCCTAATTTATATGAAATATTTCTTTACTAATTATAGTTTAATGCTGTGTTCACAATTTGCTCATGTGTCATTTTCCATTTCAATCATCCAAGGTTAGCTGCATCAAGCATAAAGGAGGACATTATTTGTCCATGTGACATGATGAGCATAATCATGTCAATGTCCTTCCTATGCATGGGAAAAGTATCAACAAGTTTGTTTGCATATGCATGTTAGGATCCACATTCACACACATACTAACAAGTCTGATTCATCCCATTTACTAATAGGAATGCTTTTGTGTACATACACAATGACAATAAGGCATCTATGTAAGAGAGGGAAAAAGAACCCAGAAAAGTGGTGAGGTACTGAGATGAGCAATCCACTTCAAGACTCAGGATATATCAGTACTGTAGAAGTAATGCAGTTTGACACCTCTTTTACTGCAATGGTTAATGAAATCAATGGAATTGTAGTTTTACAAGGTTTTTAACCTTCTCTGTCAAAAACTGCATCTTCATTGGCCAGAAATGGAGATGCTAATCTGGAGCGGATAGTGCAGCATTGCTGTCCTTGTCATATCTTTTAAAAGCTCTTCTAATAAGGTGCATCTGGTTCAACTTTGAGGAAAGCCAGCACTGAGTCTAGTAGGTGGAAAGGAAAGGGAAGGGAAATTGAGGAAACTCTGCTAATGATCACTGTTTCACTATACCCACTAACTATTGGTCTTGGTCACACTCACCAACAACACAGGATCCCAAAGAGATTTTCCAAGGTGGAACGCATCTCTCAATAGACAACTTCTCACTGGTTTGCAGACTCTGAAATGAATGCTGACAGAACCCTGTTTTGTTTCAATAGAAACTCAAATTGAGTTTGGCTAACTTGCTGTATAAAAGATGAGCATGCTAATCAGCGTGAAGTTGAAAGAAGGGAAGTAGACAATCAATTGATTACATCTCATATTCCAAAGAATCTCTTTTGAATAAATATAATGATCTCTTTTCCTTTTTATTATTTCATATATATGTATAATGCCAATGAGTATTTAAATCTATTTAAAAACATATTAACTCAGTTAGTTACGTATGATAGGGATATCAGTTTACCAACATCAATTATGCCTTTTTATCACCTTATATTC
Organism: Anolis sagrei; assembly: GCF_037176765.1. Lineage (NCBI taxonomy): Eukaryota > Metazoa > Chordata > Lepidosauria > Squamata > Anolidae > Anolis > Anolis sagrei. The sequence goes on from NC_090021.1 coordinate 115,759,493, forward strand.
CTTTTGTATTTTATCGGGTCAGGCATACTATGCAAACCTATCCATGTTTATTCTATAGTAACCTCCACTCCTTGAGATGTTTTCAAATCCTAGCTGTTTCAATACAAACAGCATATCCTCTAAGGTGTTACACTGAAACTCTTCACCACTAACTGGCTAGGGCTGATGGCAACTGTTGTTGGAGTGATAGTAACTAGTGAATCCAACATTGAATGGTGTGCTCTTTGGACATGTTGACTTTGTTCCCTTTTGAATAGATTTTGTTGTATTTTAAGAATAAAAGAAAATCATCCTGAATTGATTTTGTGCTGTGTTTAAAAGGACAAAACATTGTCCTTCAACAATTATGTTTTTGTATGTGATTGCTTTGTGTAAAAACAGACTCATAGTCTTCACACACAGGATACCATCCTTTGCTCAGCAGGCTCTATGGACAGTATAAATGATAGAAATATATGTCCATGGAAGTTTGAAATGCTCTAGAGATATTGCCAGTCTTTTATTTTTGAAAGAACATGGAAGATGTTTATCATCAACAAAAGATTGGTAACAAATAATGGACAATTGTAATCTAAAGAGTGGGGGGAAGTCTAGTTTGCAGTAGAAGACCAGAAAAGACAATGATATATGCATCTCCCAAAGGGCAGTCTTCTTGACCAGTGGTTTCCTATCTTTGTTCCTCTATAAATTTTGCACTTCAGCAACCAGAATTCATGACTATCAGTCAAACTTTTTGAGGCTTCTGGAAGCTGAAGACAAAAACACCTGGAGGAAAAAAGGTTGGGAACCACTGTTCTTGACAATTGAAGAAAGCACTTCATAAATCCCTTTCATAATTCTACTATATTTCAGAGGGAAGTGGTAATCATATTGGTTCGTTTTATAGTTTGAAATTAATTTGTCAGACCATCATGAAACAAGCTGGAATTTTTGATGTAGATGTACAAGTAGATATGCACTTTGACATGGCATGCCTGATAATGTGTTCTCTTTGCATGAACAAATGTGTACGGGGTTAAACATTTCTCAGCATTCTCAGAAATCAGCACTTTTGCTAAGGGTGCATCTCTACTACAGAATTAATACAATTTGAAACCACTTTAACTGCCATGGCTCAATGCTATGGAGTTCTGGGAGTTGTAGTGTTAGTTTTTTAGCCTTCTGTGAAAAATAGAGCTGCTGACTCACCAAACTTGAAATGCCAGGATTCCATATCACTGAGCCATCAAAGTTGTGTCAAATTGCAATAAGTCTACAGTGGAGATGCACACTAATGGATATACATTGCCCTATTTCCCAGGATCCGATTCCAGATTATTTGCTTTGAAGTGGATTACATGAGTCTACACTGCCAAAGAATCTGAGATAAGAAGATAATCTGGGATCAGATCCTGAGATATAGGGCAGTGTAAATTCAGCGTAAGGCCTTATCTACACTGCCATATAAAATCCAGATTATCAGTTTTGAACCGGATTATACAGCAGTATAATCCAGTATTATCTAGTCCAAGTGAGGTTCTATGTGTAGATTTATGTACATAGCCCTGGTGCCCTCCCTCCCTCTCTTCCTCTCTCTCATGCTGTCTCTTTCTCTTTCCTGGATGTCATAAAAAATAATAGTGAAGGTAAGTTGGGAGAAAATAGACTCTGAGATTAGCAGAGAAACAAGATTTAATTTTGTGAAACCTTGCTAGAGGGCTGAGTATTTGAAAGTGCAATTTTGGTGAAAATTAATTTTCACACATTGTTTTCAAAGGGATTTTATTTTATCTTGAATAGGTGTCGCCTGCAATTATTTCAGTGTGGAAAATAATGGCAGCTAATGAGTTCCAGTTTACTCAAGTTTGTCTGTTACTGACGAATTAAAGGAACCTTTCAAAATGTGAATGCCACATTATTCTGATTCTACAATCTTTTTGAAACTTATAATTGTATAGTATTTTTTTCAGAACAAAAACTTTCTTACAAAGAAAAAAGGACTGGAATGACAGTGAAAATAAGATAGCAACAGTAGCAGGTATTTCATAAATGCAAGCTAATTTACAACTGCAAAATAAAGCACATATAATTCTTGCATAGACACATTGGTGAGAAAATCTAATTGAAATAATAGAATCACAGAATCCTAGAGTTGGAAGAGACCTCGTGGGCCATCCAGTCCAACCCCCTGTCAAGAAGCAGGAAAATTGCAGTATACATGCCTTTGTATTCATGCAAAAAAGAAAGGTTAATAGAAAATATACATTATTTTATGCTCTTTAACAATGTCTGACTTCACAAATGTATACACTTTATTTGTATCAATGTTCTTATGACCCATTCAAGGAATGCCACCCTTTTAACTTGGGTGATAAATATCAAATTCTTTTTTTTTTGTCAAAACATCCCAATAGTTCACTTGCCTATTGTGTAACTGAAATATGTAGAACACATGGAAGGACCTGAATTGCATTCCAAGAAGAATACAACTTCTGAAGGCTACACAATATGGAGAAAGGAAGAAATAAATGAGGTAAGGCATGAATTTTAGTTTCAGAACATATGCTTTTGGAAGCAACCCTGAATTTGAAGACATGCATAATCCTCATTGAAAAGAAATGGCATCTTCTTGTTGTTCTGGGAAAAAAAATAGGTAGTTTGTTCCATCTGCAAATCTGATGAGATTTCTTGGCATACTATAATTCAGATAACTAACAAAGGTGTTGAACAACAAATCATGAATGCCAGTGAGAACATCCCCTCTGTATAGTATAAATAATTAACACAATTATTTGGATGTGCCTTGATCATCAATTGCATGCTACTACCCTAGTGTTGTCTTTTTAAAACTCACTGTAGTAAATGTGATGTGGAACAATGCTAAAGCATGGTGATGCATGATACAAGTCTTTTCTGCCAAATGTAAGGAATTGCTAAATGAAATAAAGTTTAAAGTAACGGTGGGAAACATGTAGCCATGCATATGTTGTTGGAGAAAAGTCTAGGTACCTCCTTAGCAAACTAGACATCCCCATGGTTCTGTAAGATGGTCTCAAACTGTTGTAACTTTATTGTATAGATAAAGCTCTGGCTGACCAGAAAGGTTTGGTCATTCATACATACATACATAAGAAATAAACAAAAAATCCCACACAATTACAAGAAAGCAACAGGTACGTTAAGTAAAATTTAACAAAATTACCATTTTTAAAATGTTTAAGAGATAACTAGGTAATTATGTCATTTTTATACAGAATCCAGATTTGTCAAACTCAATAGATGGAGGCCCATACCAGGACAGTTTCCAGGGATAGCTCACACAATAAACTGGCAAGCAATAGATAGAGTGATGAGGGACAGCAATAGGCATACAATCATTACTTTCAATAAATGAAAATGCTACACTGATGGCAGCTTTATGGCTTGGGTAATAATTATGTTTACTGTCATAATTTTTATAGCTTTTTGATGCTTAAAACAAGCATAAAACTAGTTATAAAACCTCCTTTGGCCTACAGAAGCTTCCATGCAAATATGCTGAAGATATCACAACCAGTAAAGAAAGGCAAATGAAAATAAAAAAACACATGTTCTTAAAAAATGGTTGATGATACTGTCTATTCCAAACTCTTGTGGCTTTATGTGTATGGTAATATGACAAATGTATAATGTACCATTATGATTTTTAAAATCAGATGAGAACATAAAGTATGCTATATGGTTTTTGCAGATCAGAGCAGAGGAAAGAAAGGAGAATCTGGAAAAGCATTTTAATACCTCTGCTGGAAGACAGAACCAGGGTATTACAGGTCCATTAGTTTTACTTCTGTCCCTGAAAAGTATTAAAAGAGATCATAAAATGATTGATTGTATGTACCTAAAAGAGAATGACTGTTAAGAAGGAACATAGATTTGTTATGAACAGAAAATATCAAATCAGTTTAACATTGGATATGATAACTATGAATTCAGTAGTCCTACACATGTCTACACAGAAACAAATTCTAATTAGTTTCCTCAAAATATAAATGTAGAAAGGTATACTCTGATTCTACCCTTATATTCTTTATATAGAAGAACTTAATAGGACTTAGGTCTGAACAAACATATGCACCTTATGCCATGAATGGAGACCACTGAACTCGACGATTTTCAAAAGAGCCACAGAGACCTCAAGCTCAATTTTCCAACCAGATTAAAATATTGTATTTAGCAGTTAATGTGTTTGCATTGGGAACGTTTCAGAGGAGACCTCACAGGCTAGATTAGAACCTATAATGAACTTTTAACAGACATTTACAGTAAGTTCTTTATGGGGCTGGGTAAAAATAAGGCATTTTCCTACCTTAAGAATTTTCCTACCAATGAAATTTTCCTTCAGTCTCTGAAGGACATCTAGGTTTGCAGAGATATAGGGTTTGTATACATGGGCATTAAAACTTAGATTTGCCCTAAATAGGCTTATGGCTGTTTTCACAACATTCTTTGTCTTCTGATGTCTATTGCAGGTTAAACCAGGTTAACCAGCTTTGCCCTGCTTCAGTAAAAATCAGAGGATACTCTGGAGATTGCTTGAAATTCTGGAGTATCCTTCAGTTTTGGGGCAGTGTGGACATCTGGATGAGGTCTGATTTAGAACTATCTGCTGTCCACATGGGGTACCATCTTTGTTACCTTTTCTGTCTGCTCATCAGGACAGAGTGTGCCCATGTTACCACCTTTACCATCCTCAGATAATTGTAAAGCTCTAGATGAGTTCCTGACCATCATGTGTGGCTAGTTCTGACATTAACAGATAAATCCACATGATCAAGTAATAGGTTTGTGTAATCCAGGTAAACACTGACCGGTTTCATGTCCCGGCTCTCAGTAGGGACCTCGATCCATTTGCAGGTGCACATTTTAAGGAGGCTTCTTACCTGTTTCTGCTCTAGAGGAGAGTCACTCAGCTGCAGCACTCTTTCCAAGGCCTTTAAAGGAGGCAAGTTCTTAGAGCTGCTTCTTACTCTAGAGGAGAGGTGCTGGGCTGCAGCACTCTTTCTAAGGCTTATAAAGGAGGCAAGGAAGAGTGACAACCTCCAGGAAAAGTAGTAGTTTTCAGGGAATAAGAGTTTTCTTTTTTGTTTACTGGGGTATTATTTTTTTTAAAAAAAGATTAAACTGTGATGCCAAAGAGCAGAAGAGGAGCCGGGATTGGCTCCCGTTTGCTTTTGTGTCAAGCTGATTTTCATACCAAAAGGGGGCTTCTCATTATGTACTCCCAAGGGTAAAAAAAATAATCAAAAACAGATGTAATGAAGGAAAATGGATCTAAGCACAGCTCTACCAAGTACCTACTTCTTGGCTATGCAGGCATCTCTGCTGATTTCTCTGATGATATCAGCATGGAATTATCACTATGTTCAAGAGCTCACATGGAGGTCTGTGGTTAAACTGGGAGCACTGATGGTGACATAGAAAGTGAAGTATGGTCCAGTTGGGCTAATTCAGTCTCAGCCAGGCTGGACCTTGTAGACTCCAACCCACTTCACCAGAAGGTTCAGGAGAGTCTTTGTGCTCTGGATTGGCCCTGGATTTACCATCAGTGTAGACATGGTCTGAATCTCTGACCACTGGTCACATCTGACACTCTGCTGCAATTTTCTATGTTCACATTTCTTTGATAATGTTGCCTGCCCCTTTCCTTTTCCTAAACTAAATAGCTGAAGTTTTACATTGTAGCAATGCCAGAAATTTGGGTACTTAAAAAAATGGCATGGGAGATGCAAGTCTTACAGGGGATGTACCCTAATTTCCCTCCGAGGCAGCCGCACCCCATTTTTTTTACATAATTTTCTGTATAAAGACAGAAATGACAATTTGTCTTTTAAATGGAAATGAAGTCCAGTAGACAGAACGGATGTACTTTAAACCTGCAGTCTATAATCCTTTGCTATTGTCACTGCTCTTTGTTCTTTTTTCTTGCAAATAATAAAAAAAGAATATTGAATCAGTGTCAAATAGGCCTTACACATTTTACAAAGAGATTTGTTAATATTTGCTAATGATGAATGAATGGCAACACAGTTTCCTTCCCTTTCATTTCTTTGTGTACTGAAAAAGTTAAGCAAAAAACATTAGCAATTAAAAAAATGCTACTATGCATTTTTTGCAAAGCAGAAGTCAATGTGATTGAGTGATAACAGATAGGATAAATAAACTGCATGTACTTGAAAATGCTGAGGAAGATAACAATGTATTGATCTAAAGCATTTAATAAAGGGAAGTTGCAGACCGGCTGGTTATGCACTTGATATAAGTAGCCATTATAATGGAACTTAAGTTGCTGGGGTAATGATATACTATTTTTGTAAGGTTAAATGTCATAGAAATAATGCAAGATAATATACATTACAGTTTAAACATTTCTTTTCTATTCCACAACCACTTTCCCAATTCAATTTTCTGTCTCTGTGATTGTTTCCATATATTACATTAAATCTGGTTGGTTTTTTTTTTTTAAAAAATCCTAGTTTCTAAGTGTCTGCTATTCCTCTCCTATTGCATCTCTTTTTCCAGCTAACTATATTAGGATTTTGCATTGCTGTCCTAGCACACCTATCCATAAACGGCAGGGCTCATTAAAGATTTGTTAGCAGAAGCAATAATGAGTCATAGAGAGGGGTCAGATAATGTTCTTTGTCCAGAAAAAGGCACTTATCTTTGAAACTCAAAGTACTCTTCTGAAATGCAATCAGAATAGCAACTATAATATTTTCGAGCTATTTGTAGAGTCCAAGAAAGTCTATTTCAAAGTTTCTTTCAATCCTTTTTTAAACTTCACTAAATGTTCATTACAGATCCCAAACATTAACATGTTAAATTGATTCCATGATTCTTTGAAGCTTTACAAAGTTGATGAAACAACCCCATATTGTCAAGATTTTAGGAAGCATTAGCATGGATACATAATTAAAATGGAATGTATATGATTTCCTAATATGTATTATTTATTTTTCTAACATATAGGGGAAGAGGTTCTGATGTCTTTACTCTCCCTATGTGGAAGTGGTGTTGTATTATCACACAAAGAAGGAAAAATGGCATTAAAGTACGATGCTGTGCATGTCCCATTGCCAGTCTGTTTCCTCCCCATGAAAGAAAAACCCATCCCTCACTATTGATGGGAAACCTGTTGATAGTTTCAGATTTTCCATCTTCCCATCAACTACCTACAATGGAGCTGTTGGTTTCTGTGCTGATATGCCAGCACTGGAATAAAATCAAGTGACAGGATTCTTTTCGTCCTCCACTCTTTTCCTATCTCCTTTGCTATTACCAAGGCAGTTCAATTAACCGTATTTAGAATTGCAAAATTGCATTAAAATTATTTTGAAAAATTATAGAGCTGTGGAGATGCAGAAGGGTGAAGTAATAAGCTTATAAAAATTTATGACCACAGGACCACAGATCAATTTGGCACAGTTGTGCAAATGCAGAGAAGTACAATAGTGAGGGTGCTCATTCTGATATGTTGACATTATTAATGACCATGCTAATGCTGTGGAATAGGAGCTCTGTGTGATAAAGCCTATAGAGAACAGTACACCCATCTTAGCTAAACACCAATGGCAAAGTAGGCAATGAAGGTGATATATCTAGTGTTCATGGCTATGAAAAAATTATGACAATTGGTTCTCTTTAGAGGTGGGTGAATCTGTTGGTGTCTCTTTCTCTCATACTCTCCCTCCCTCCCTCAGTCCCTCCTTTCTTTCTTCCCTTCTTTCTTCCTTTTTTGAAAATGTCAAGTTCTTTGCAATTGTTTCCAAACTTTAATGTGTTGCCATTGAAGCCAAACTGAGTGAAATTCTAAAACATTTGTACTGGCTGAATTCAAAAGACATGCCTGTCCCAACAAATACGTTGCTCATACCATGTAGCTATTAAGAACGAGAAGCCTCTCTGAGGGAACTGAAAGAGGTGGCAGTCTTAGCTGAGCACCACAAAACTGGCTTAATAAGCAGGGATAGAAACAAGATCATGGAGGACTAAGCAGTGAGGCTACTGGGACTACCAGTTTCACTTTTTATCACTTCAACTCTCTTCAATATTAAATGAAATATATTTCCCCTGTCAAACTGATTTTTTATTGGCAAATGTGGGAAGCTCTCTACTCAGCATATCCCATGACCAGGGAATGGGGGCTTTTGGGCAAAATCTTCTGTCCTTGAACCTGGTCTCTGGGTCTTTGTCCTCACCAGAGGCTCAGTATCCTGGTGGCTTACACCCTCTGTCTAGCCTTCCAGTTAATTAACTGGCCTGGGAGTAACCCTGACTTTCATTCTCATGTAAGCTGCTGGCTGGTCCACATGGAAAGTTATGTGAGAAAAGGATCCATTACTTTATGAGTTCTCTAATTTGGAAAGTGTTATATGAACTATGGAATTACATAGAAAAGCTAATGAAGATGAAGCTAATGGAAATAATCTTCTAGGGTCAGAAATACTGCAGGAAATTACATTTTCCAACAGTGAAGGAGAGGCATTTCTCGTTCCACAATTGTCTTGCTATGTCTGCCTGAAACATGTGACCAGTTATATCACTGTCAATATTATTCTTTTCAACCATAAAGAACTTACTTCCTCCATTGACAGCTCAGAATTTTTCTGTTTTGGATGGGAATAAACTCAACCCAGCAGTACTATGAGATGAGCGTTGAATTTGTGTTTCCCTAGAGAGCTTGCAGAAATTTTGAGAGACAGACACTTGTTTTTCATGGACTCATAGAATCAAAGAGTTGGAAGAGACCTCATGGACTATCCAGTCCTTCCCTGCAGTAATACATAATCAAAGTACTCCTGACAGATGGCCACCCAGGCCCCCATGTAAAAAATCCCCCAAGATAACTCCATCACACTCATAGGCAGCATATTCCAATGTCCGGACATTCTTCCTTCTTCCTCTTGTCCTGATCTTTGAATCTATCCAAAAATTACCAATTACAATTAAATTAACAATTAAATTAAGCTAGTCAAAATATTTAAACACTACACATTTATAGTTAAAAGAATAACATGCAATTAAAAACTTTAAAAAGCTATCCGCTAGCCCTTTTAAAAACTATATTAAACGCCTGCCAGAATACAAAGGGTATTGCCTACTAGTGGAAGGAGAGCAGTAAGAGGGCTGTTCTGGTTTCTCTGGGGAGTTCCAGAGTCCAGGGAAGCCAGTGAGAAGATCCCCTCTCATGTCACTGTCACAAGAAATTCAATGTGCAGATTTGACAAATATTAATTTAATATGATGTGTGGGAATGAATGGAAGAATGGAAGGATGTGTGGTTGGAGTTAATAACTTTGGAAACACCAGTATAATATTAAGACCTGCAATTACTAACTATCTGCTTGCTGGAATTGTGATCAAAACCTGCTAATGAGAATTGATAAGAACTGTGACAATGGTTCTTTCAAGTTAAGGAAATGTTTGCAACATTCCTTATGTTAAGAAGGAAGTCAACACAAGCCTTGTGTTTGTCAACACCAATCAAGAAGAGTCAACATCTGGCCAGGAAACTGAGATGGATCCAAGATGGAAGATGTCTATCATTCATTTACAACTTTGGGACTACATCAGCAGAATATTCCAATAAAAGACTCAGTCTAATAATGCTCAAATTGTGACTGACCTGAGGAGACTGGTTCATCTGCTATCTCTGCTCCATGGGAAGGAGAGAGAAAGTGTACTATGGAGTGGCAGATCTGCAAGGGAGTAGTCTGGTCACTTTGGGGCTTCTTTCTCAAGGGAAGAGGAAGAAGTGCGCTTTTGGAGTCTTGGATTTTGTGCAGGGAGTCAGGTTCTGCTGTATGGAAATCAGAGATCTTGTCCTTGGCATGGTTTTTAGGGAAAGAAGTTTTGGCATTTTGGTGTTTTGGTGTTATGGAACTATGCATTGGCAGCATTGGCAGCAAAGCAGTGTCTGGCCTAACAGGTACTTCTCCAAGGAGGGAAAAAATGATAGGGTAATATTTTGGATGCATGTGGATGAATGCATGTACATGTGTATGAATGATTAGGAGAAAATGTAATTCCCCTTTGTTTTTTAACCAATGTAATTGTAAATCCAACATAGTTGCATATAATCTGTATGTCTGTATGTCCAATGTCATTCTTTATCTAAATGTTTTTCTGTCATCTGATATACCCTCTCACACTGGAAATTGCAATAAAAAGAACCTATGCTTCAAAGTTATTGAAAAGTCATTCATGACATCGCCACCAACCAAGAATGGATGGTGGGGGGCTTGGGAGAAAGTCCTCTTCTGAAGATTACAAAGCCTGAGTGGGCTCATATTTGAAGACATTATTTGCTAAAGAGTCTGGACCTGAGCCATCAAGGGAATTGTGCTTGGAAACAAACTAGAAGCCAGTACAGCTGTTTCAACAGATTAGTAGTATTTGTGGTAGTTTGAGTTCACTGTGGAATATCTTACACTATACTGTATGTCACAAACATATGTTGCTGACAAGCAATCTCCACGAGGTTTCTTTCAACTCTATGATTCATGTAAACTGCATAAAAAAGATGTATACCATGATTTTTTAATGTTACTCATGGAGAGAAATGCGAAATGAGAGCTGTTTATGAATAGAACTTTAATTAAACTTAGCTGTAGGCAAACTTGATAAGATGCCTAGGCTGCTAACTAAGGAGATGAAATGCTACCTCACTAATCCTTGTATATGACATTTGTGAAAATGTAGTATTAGACAGTATGCTGGGAAACTAATAAAATATTAAGAAGCAGATTATGCCAGTGTATTAATGGACTTTCAGAAATTTATATATTAATAAAAATTAAAACCTTGAAAAGATTTATTGGGGAGGGAGAGATTAGAGGAATATATGAGATACAGATAATGGCTAGAACACCATGAAAACTAGCAGAACATGGACAGAAGAAAAGTACTAAAATGATGGGTACATCTAGAATGTAGAATTAATGCAATTTGATGCCACTTTAAGTGCTATGGCTCAATGCTATGGAATCTTTGGATTTGAAATTTGGGACTCTTAACAGTGAAGACTAAAGACCCGTGTAAAATTGCAATTCCCGTGATTCCCTAATATTGAGCTGTGGCAGTTAAAGTGGCAAACTGCATTAATTCTGCAGTGCAGATGCACCCCAGGATGAAATCTTAAATGTACCTATTAGAGTGGCTTTAAATGTGTTAGCCTCAAACTTTTTCACTTTTTTCAATATGATTTCAGCATGTTTTGCATGATGAAGAAGCCAGTGAAGGTCTGAAAGCTCATATGATGTAGAAAGCATTTGGATTGGTCAAACTCACTTTTTGGGCATGTCTACACAGGCCACATACCCTGAAAGCTCACATGTGACAAAAAGCATTTGGGTTTGTCAATCTCACTTTTTAGGCATGTCTGCACAGGCCACATAATCTGAATTGGGCCAGATACTGCTCCTGGGCATTCAGATGATGTCCAGGGAATTCTGGCATCTAACATAGGGTTAAGCTGATTTTACCCCACATTAATAGAAGTCAGAAAATGCTCCTGAGCTTTCTTGAAGCTCCAAAGTAGCCCCACACCTCAGGGTGTGTGTGTGAACACCTTGGCCAGTCCTGATCCAGAACTGGTTCCTTTTTTTCCACATAGGCCAGTGACATCATCCCATTTCCCCCACACTTCGCAGCATAGGGAAAATGGGATAGCACTTACCACTGGGAGCTTCCAGACAGTGTTAAAATGTGGAACAAATAAGTGGGGCAAAACATCACGGAACGTGGCAGCAAGTCCAGACACAGGCCAGTTAGTCCTGAGAAATGGTCCCCCACTATCCTGGCACTTTGTTTGTATTGGATTTTATAAATATGCAAGATGAATGGGGGACATCTGGCATAAGTTTAATTTTTATTGACTCTTCACGATGCACTGGACCTTATATGTGCTGATTCAGATATCTAAATGTACAGATTTCTTATTATCTCTCCCCACCCTACTGTAAATTCAGGCTCTGTTTAATTTCATAAAGATCAAAACAAAGGAATGATTGCAGAGAGTTCTCACGGGAATTGTTTTCCAGTTGTGCTTCCATAACGACCTGTGTATCCCTGGCTCCATTTGTTTACACCCCCCATTACCTGTTTCGAGATTTTAAAATGTGCACATGCACTGAAGCAGCCCACATCAGCATAGAACAATTAAGTCATGTGTTTTCCTTGACTGCAGGGATATACAGTCATGCAAATGTGTGTATTTTCTGGCCAAAATTGGTTTTTAATTTAACCTTTTTAACACATGTTTGTCAGCTGTTAATCCTAATCAGTGTACATTTTCCTTAAATGTCATTTTGCTACCCTCCCCTTTTATCCTGGTTTCTTTTGTGTTTTAGGGCCTGTGTAGAAGGGCCTTTTGTCAATCTTTGTTTTCTGCAGTGACAGCCACAGAACTCAGGGGGGCTGGCTATTAGTAGTGCCTTTGCTGATGTCAGCAAAAGTTCTCATATAACTTGGAGAGAGAAGGAGGGTTGCCTCCTTCCTTTCTCCTCTCTCCAGGTCATGCAGACACCTTTGCTAACATCCTCAGAGCCCCATGGCTACTGCAGGACCAAACCAGGTTCAACCTGACTGGAGGGTGAGGACTTTGCTCTCACTGCTGATGCAGATTAGGGATCAAGAAATGAAATCAATGTGGGGACTTCCGGTGTGCCGCGATGGCGGGGAGACAGGCACCTTAGGCTCGGCAGAGAAGTGCCAGCTCTGTAAGCGGTCGGGTAGAGCAAAAAGCTCCCTTTTCCTCACGGACTGAAGTGAGGGAAACTGCGTAACCGTAAGGGGATCGGACGACGGTCCTAAAGGGGCTCTCCCCTCAAGGGGGGGCTTCCGAAGGACCCGGCAATTAGATCCCCGAGGTAAGGCGGGCCGCTGCAGTAGCGCACAGGGTGTTACACCCCTGTATATCCCCCAGCGTGCACATTTAAATAACGAAAGAAGAATGAAGAAAATCAGCAACTGAAATTGCAAGAAAATATCGGATAAGTGGAAAAGAAGCCTCTTCTAGAAAGGAGGGAGAACGCTAGTCTGGATAAGAAGGTAAGAACCATAAGAGAAACCTGAGTGAGAAAGGGAGAAATACCCAAGGGGGTCAAAGAAGGCAGAGAAAAGAAAAAAGAAGAAAGAAGTATGCTAAGGTGCCCTTTAATGATACAATAAGAGAAGGGAAAGACAAGAGAGGAGAAGGAAGAAGGAAAAAAGAAGGCGGAGGGTGGAAGGAAGAGGAGGAGAAGAGTAATAGAGAAAACAATCAAAAGTAATAGAGAAAACAACAAAAAGCCTGGCAGAAGCTGGGGCTGGAGCGATAGAATGCAGAGAGGAAAAAGGGAAGAAAAATTTTTTTTGAGGGGAAACCCATACTGCACACTAAAAGTGCTTTAAACGTGAGAAGGACAAGGAGGACAAGCAAGGGATAATATAAGAACATAGGGGCTGGAAAACTGACCTTGAAAACGCCATCCCTGGAGTGAGAAGAGTCATAAGACTGATAAGACGGAGGCAGGAGGGATAAACAAAAAGTAGACCGCGTGGGGGTAAGAGCCGAGGAATTAGGAAGAAGCATCGCGCCACAGCAACACGTAAGGAAAAAATCTCGCGAGAGAACAGGAGAAATAGCGAGAGGAGAGGGAGACAATGCGAGAAAAAATGAGAGGTGGCTGAGGTGAGACGGAGAAGGGCGGAAGAAGGGCAAAAGGGGAAAAAAACACCAAAGCACGCAAGAAGATCAGAAACAACGCGAGAGTAGAAAAGAAGCCAAAGAAGGTGAAGACAGAGAATAGGATAAAGACGGACACGGAGCAAGTGTAAGAACCCAAGCAGAGAGAAGAAAAGCAACGCAAGGAAAAGAGAATAATAAGGCAGCCAGTACGTGGAGGAGAGAATAAAGATTGAAAGAAAGGTACAGGGGAAAAGGGTAAGGAATTACCAGACATTTAACCCCCCTAGATAATAAATAAATAAATAAAGGGGGGGCACATAAAATTGAAAAAAGGTGACAGAAGGGGGGGGGGAGAGAAATAAGACACCAATTAAAAGTGAAGATTTTGATATTGATAATTTGAAAAGTTGAACTGTTTTTATCCCTACCCAACCCTCCACCCATATCCAATTGTGTATCCAGAGCCTCATATACAAGAATAAATATACAAGGAAAAGACAAGTAGAATAAACAAATTGAGATAGAACCAGAACGAAGCAGAAACTAAATTGAAAGGAAGAGGAAAATAGAAGAAGAGAAAAATAAAAGAACAATAAAAAAAGGAGATGACTACACCGAAAGGCAAAGGAGATAAGGAAGCAAAGGAAATGAAAGGAACATCTAGGAAAAACTCGTTGACAGAGGAAGTACCAAAGGAGATGAACATAAAAGAAATGATGAAAAAGATATTAGCTGAAATACAAACGATGCAAGACAAACAGGACAAAATGCAAGAAAAGCAGGACGCCTATCAAAGTATTGCACAAGAACAGATGGCTGGTCTAAAGGAAGAATTGGGAACTATGAAAGGAAACATAGCATCCATACAAAGAGAACTAAAAGACCTAAAAAAGGAAAAACAAGAGCTAAAGAAAGAACAGGAGGAAATATCAGTGAAAATAAAGACCTTTGACCTAAAAAGCCACCGAATAGAAGAAAGACAAGAAGTTATAGAAGCAAGGAATCTGGAATACCAGCTCAGACTAAGAAATATAGTAGAAGAGGCCAGAGAGAATATACAAGAGAAAGTGACAGAAATCCTGACAGAAATGTTAAACTGGACGGAACAAGAAGTGATAAATCACACGGACAGGATATATCGGGTGAACACAATATATGCAAAAATAAAAATAAAACGGCGCGAGATGTGATTGTGAACTTCACGAAAAAAACGGTTCGAGATGAAGTTTTAAAAATAAATAGCAACAAAAATGTGTACTACAAGGGAAAGAAAGTGGCGATATTGAGAGAATACCCGAAAGCGACACTGAACAAAAGAAGGAAATATAGTTTCCTCACAGAAGAATTAAAGAAACAAAATATTAGATTTCGTTGGGAAAAAGGAGATGGCCTCATGCTAACATACAGAGAACAACGGTACTGGATCCTAAATGAGGAATGTGCAAGAGACTTCTATGACAAAATAAAAAGAGAGGCAGGGAAAAGAAGAGATAAATACGAGAGAGAGAGGGAAAGGAAGAAAAAACCAGGAAGAATCTCCCCAGAAAGACAGGACGGTCAAGATAGGCCAAGAGAACAATCAGAAAGGACAATGAGAATAACATCGGAAGGAATCACAGAAGGTGAAAGATCAAGAAGGATAGATGAGGCAAAAAACGAAGAAGAAGAGAGAACTGATGTAGAAGAAGAGGCGTACGGAGAATCGGAGAGGGAGGAGGAAGAGCAGGAGGAAGAGATACAACAAGAAGAATGTATGGAGAATTAAAAATCTACTCAAATAATATTAATGGAATTAATTCACCGAATAAAAGAAATAAAATATTCAACAGATTAAAAAAACAGAAGTATCATGTTATTGCTCTACAAGAAACTCATATAACACACAAACATGTAGCACACCTTGATAACAAAAAATTGGGAAGAGTATTTTACGCCTCAGCAAGCGAAAAGAAAAGAGGGGTGGCAACGTATGTAGACACAAATATCCAGGCAACTTTAGCATTTAAGGATGATGAGGGAAGATTTCTAGGGGTCATTATCACGATTCAAGAAAAAAAATGTTGATATGCAATATCTATGCCCCAAATGATTCTAAAACAATATTTTCAGAAAAGCTAAAAAAACAAATAGACTCCCAAGTATTTGATCAACTCTTAATATTAGGGGACTTTAATGGAGTAATAGACAATAAATTAGATAGAAGTAGAAACATAAAACAGAAGGGAAAAAGAACTTCGATTAGTGGAAACCTACCAAAATCAATTCTAAATTGGAAAAGTGAGTACAGATTGCAAGACATCTGGAGATATAAACATGAGAAGGAAATAGATTACACTTTCTACTCAGATCGTTACAGAAGTTGGTCTAGAATAGACATGATGTGGATAACAAATTCTCTAACGATGAATGTTAAGGAAATAAACATATTACCGAGGATAGAGTCGGACCATTGTCCATTAGTAATGAAATTGCAAATATCCAAAACAACAAGAAAATGGAGATTAGACGAAAATTTATTGAAAAAAGAAGACGCTATAGAAAATAATAGAAAAAAACTAAAAGATTTTTTTGAATTAAACGATAAGGAGGATATACATCTGTATACGATCTGGGAAGCTAGTAAAGCTGTAATGCGGGGCAATTTTATTCAACAAAAAGCAAGAAAGAATAAAATGATAAGGCAAGAATGGGAAGCAATCATGGAAGATATCAAACAGGAGGAGGAAAATCTAAAGAAAAACCCCCGGAATGGTAATAGAGTGGAGAAACTAAAAATACTACATAAACAAAGAGAGCATTTAGAATTAGAAGAGAGAGCAAAGGAATTAAAATACTTGAAACAAAACCACTTTATGAACGCAAATAAGCCAGGGAAGTGGCTAGCAAGGAAACTAAGAGGGAAAAGAGAAGCAACATTTGTGACAAAATTGAAAGAAGACGACAAAACATATACACAAGAAGAGGAAATAAAAAGGCAATTCACGGAATACTACAAAAAATTATATAAAAAAGACGAGATAGATAAAGAAAAGATCTCAAAATATTTAGGAGAAAGAAAAATAGGAAGAATATCAGATGAAGAAAGGGAAGACTTAAATAAGGACTTCACCAACTCGGAAATAAAAGAAGCAATAAAAAACCTGAAGACGGATAAAGCCCCGGGCCCAGACGGCTTTTCGGCTATTTATTATAAAACCTTCCAAGAAGAATTGACACCCTATTTGAAAAAAATTATGAACACAATTAGAGAAACCAAAACTATTCCGATGTCATGGAGGCAAGCAAATATATCTGTGCTTCACAAAGAAAATTCCGACCCTGAAAGAGTGAAAAATTACAGGCCTATATCGCTACTAAATCTGGACTACAAAATATTTAGCTTCATAATTGCGGAGAGATTAAAAAAACTACTGACAAAAAGAATTAAAGAAGAACAATCCGGCTTTTTACCAAACAGACAACAGAAAGAAAATGTTAGAACAATATTGGATCTGATCGAATACTATGATACTAATAGCCAAAGAAAAGTAATGCTACTAGCCCTTGATGCGGAGAAGGCCTTTGATAAGGTAAATTGGGATTTTTTTAAAGCACTCATGCAAGAGATGGACATCGGACATCATTTTCAAAATATGATAAAGGCAATATATGAGAAACAAGAGGCCAAAATATGGATTAATGGACAAGAAACGGAGAAAATTGAAATAGAGAAAGGGACGAGACAAGGATGTCCCCTATCCCCCTTGATATTCATCTTGACTTTAGAGGTCCTACTAGATAAAATTAGAGAAGATAAAGAATTGGAGGGTGCAAGAATTCTGGGTCAGGATTTCAAACTTAGGGCTTACGCCGACAATATTATTTGTGTAATAGAAGAACCTGAGAAAAATCTGGGAAAATGGTTACGAACAATAAATGAATTTGGTGAGGTGGCGGGCTTTAAATTAAATCTGGATAAAACAAAAGCTTTAACGAAGAACATTACACAAAAAGAAAAGGAGAAATTAGGAAAGAATTGGAATATTCAGATTGTAACCAAGCTGAAATACTTAGGGATAATATTGACGGCCAAGAATCTACAGCTATTACAGAACAACTATATAGAAGGATGGAAAAAAATGAAAAAAGAAATGGAAAGTTGGAAAAATCTGAACTTGTCCCTACTAGGGAGAATCGCCAGTATTAAAATGAAAATATTGCCTAAAATTACTTTTCTCTTTCAAAATCTTCCAATAATCAGGAACCAAAACCTATTAAAAGAATGGAACAAGGAAATAATGAAATTTATCTGGCAAGGCAAAAAAGCGAGAATTAACTTCAAAAACATGATTGAGGATACAAAGAGGGGTGGTTTTGCAGTTCCGGATCTAAGGTCATACTTCGAAGCTAGCGCATTGATGTGGGTAAAGGACTGGGTGGAATTGAAGAAGGAAAAATTGCTCACTCTAGAAGGAATCGAATTAAGAACAGGCTGGCACCACTACCTATGGTATGGAGACCCCAAGAAAGAAAAAAAATTGGGAACCATTTTATTAGATCCGCTATCATAAAAATTTGGCAGAAATATAAATCAAAAATCTGTGAAAAAAACCCCATTATGGCTTTCTCCTCTAGAAGCCACCCAAAGAAGAGAAATGGGTTGGAATAATTGGCCGAGATATAAAGAATTATTAAAAAAGGAAGAAGGTGAGATAGTAATGAAGACACAACAAGAAATGAATTTGATAAATAAAAACATATCGTGGTTTCAATATAGACAAATAATCGAGTGTTATAAGAAGGACAAGAGACAAGGGTTTCAAGAACAAGAGATCTTCTGGGATAAGATATTAAAAACCAACAGAAAGATAACAACAAAGTTATATAGGAAATTATTAGAATGGAACTCAGAAAAGGATGGAGAGAAAAAATATATGAAAAGATGGAACGAAAACTTGGGCAAAGTAATCAAGAAAGAAGAGTGGGAAAAGATTTGGAGAATAAAGATTAGATACACCTATGCAATAGATTTAAAAGAAAATTGGTTAAAGGTGGCACATAGATGGTATATGACCCCTCAAAAATTAAACAAGTCATACAAAAACGTAAATGCTAAATGTTGGAAGTGTGGGAGGATGGACGGCACTTATTTCCACATGTGGTGGTCGTGTCCAAAAGCAAGAACATATTGGAGAAAAATCCATAAGACAATACAGGAAATTCTAAATGTGAAATTACAATTTAAACCAGAAATATTCCTGCTAGGAATACTTGATACAAAAATTGAAAGAAACACAGACAAACTTCTCTTCTTAATGAATACGGCGGCAAGAATGTGCTACGCGAAATTATGGAAGAAAGAAGAAATCCCTGAAATAAAGGATTGGATTGAGAAGGTATTGGACATCAAAAATATGGACAGACTAACATATTTGATTACCAAAAGTAAAGGAACCCCGATAGAAGAAACTGATTGGACAAAAGTAATAAACTATACTGACTACATAAGTAATAGTACAGAAGAATAAGTAGAAGAGAGAAAGATATAGAAAATAAGGATAGAAGAAGGAAAAGGAATATCCACTCGGAAGATATGAAGGAAGTCAACGAGAGAGACATTTACCATCTGTCTCCAATTCTTATTTTATTCTTTATTTTTATTTTTCTCTTTCTTTCTTTTCTTTCCTCTCTTTCACCTCTCTCTCTCTCTCACCTTCTCTTTTCCCCTCTTTTTTCCCCCTACCTAGCCATCCCTCTCCTCTACCCTTCTCCCCCCTTTTCCCCTCCCCTATCCCATTCACATTTTCTTTCTAAACTCTTGCACATTTTTGTAACACAAAGAGAAGCTTCAATAAAGATTATTGGGGAAAAAAAAGAAATGAAATCAATGTGGCAGAATGTGGGTCAGTCTGAAGGTGCAACTTTTAGGGACCAGTCCCTAATTAAAGTGTGTGTGAACAACTTGGCCCTTGAATTCTGTTTTATTTTGTTTTATGGGCAAAATGACTACTCCTGAATATGTTTCCTTTACATTTAGACAGTGACTATCTGGAGAAGCTTGTCACAAACACTTCACTCTTCTCTTTTGAACTTCAGCCTTCTTTTGTAGAGGGGAATGGAATGAATAATGGTGTGGATCTGACACGCTGCTTCTCATCAGGTATGTACTGAATCCTGATGAAGAATGATTAATGCAGTAATAACATTTGGAGTGTTTTGCCCAATTCAAGGCATTGTTTACTGATACTGAATCCAAAATACTTTGGTAAAATTTGGAGTGTGGTAGCAGTGATGTAGATCCCACTGAAGGTCCTCCAGAGCTTTACAATGCAGATTTATGATAGATGGCCTTCCTTTAAGGATTTTTTTCTTAAACCAGCTATTATTTTAAATGATTTTTTCATTGTCTATATATAGACACTCCCTAACACTTTAAAGGAAATGAGTTTACTTATGCACAAAATCCACAGGTCTGTTGCTGCCTGCCACCCACGTTTTCACATTTTATTTTGCACATTTAAGCTTTCCCACAGTTCTCCAAACAATTGAAGGAAAAGACAGATAATTAACTTCCCCATGAATATTCATAGACACTCTTCTGTTATTCAAGGATAATTTTCATGGAGCAGCAGGCTATTGTACTATATAGAGCAATTGAAAAACAAAACAACATGTAGTTTTGATGGAAACAAAAGAACACTAAAATTCAGGAATGTGTAGCGGTAAGTTGAGGTGGCATTTTTTCATTTAAGTATAGAACATCTTGAAAATAGTTTGTAACTGTTGGTATGCTTTTCAATTGTAAACCTTTGCCAATTAAAGTATTAAATACATGTGTCCTTCTAAAACATTTTGCTTGAAAATCTTTTGTTGTTGTGTGCCTTCAAGTCACATCCAATTTATGGCGACCCTAAGGTGAACCTATCATGGAGTTTTCTTAGGAAGATTAATAGATTATAATCTTTCTTAGGAAGATTATAAAATGTAATGGTGAGAAATCATCTGAAAATATAAGCTGAAATGAGCAGGTTAACTTGTAGCTGACCATCTATAGGAGAGAAAGACCTGTGTGTGTGTGTGTGGAATGGATTGTTATTTGGGGGGTATCTTTAACAGTTTTAAAATATCTGCAACCCACCTTTACTTCTTAAATTCTTGATAAAAATATAAATACATACTATAGGACATAAAGCAATATGTTTGATATAGCTATGAATGCCAGGAGTATAACCCTGTATAGTGATAGAATAGACGTTATTCTTCAGTTGCTTTGGTGTTAAGAGCCTGATTTTCAAGTCCAGTTTATAATTTAGGTACAAAGTAATGCAGTGAATATTTTCTCAGCATAGGACATTTCTTATGAATTAAGGAAAAATTGAGGTAAATGTGTTGAACTGGGCTGAACAATGGCATTAGTCCAGACGCTGTGAATGAGAACTGTTGTAAATGTATTTTATGTCAGAGATAAATATAGGAAGATAGAAACCAACTTTATCTGATTGCCTAAATATTTAAGTAATTTAAATAATGTGACTATAGATGGTAATTTAAATGAAACAGATGCATTATATGTCTGCATTGCTCTTCACTTTATATATATTTTAAATTAAATAGTTCTGCCTGGATAAAGAACCAAAGCAATGGTTCCTCTGTGTTTCAACTTCTCATAATGGTACAGCTTGGGTTTTGTATAACAAATTGGATGTAAGCTGAAAGTGATGGGCTGGATGGTTCATTGGTTAGAGTTGCTTCTGAATGAGCAATACTGTTAGTTTAGATTGAATGAATGTCAGATATTCAAATTCAGAGAATATAAAGAAATAAGAAGGCAGGATGTGATAATGGTCTATGATGTTTGTGAGAAAGGTAAAAAAAAAATCTTCTTCTCTAAGTTAACAAGTCCCTCCTTGCTAAACAAAACTTAAAATAAAAATATATGCATCTTAAAAGGGTGATTAAAATCTTCAGATACAATACTTAAGCTGCAGTCCTATGAAAACCCATCCATCTTCAATAATATTACAGAATCTTAGGTACAAACTAAAAGCTATGTTTTGCATATATTTGCCATAGGTGCTCCCTCAAGTATGTAAAACAGCTGTTTATACAAGAATGTGATTGTCATCAAATTGATTTATCTTGTATTTAGGGCACTGTGGTTTGTGACTGGAATGTAAACATAGACTTGATTGATCTTTCTTATTACTAAAGTCCATCTATATGAGTAAATACAACTGCAAAAGCAGAAACATTAGTTGTACTGAAAATGCATTTACCCTTAATGTCGAATTTGATTCTCAGACTATTATATATCATTTTAGTTAGTTGGATTTAAATTGTATCTATGTAGTGTTGAAAAGTGTGTTATGGAACCCTCTTTCAAGGTGGCGAGTGCCCTGTTCCTTGATGTGCCTTTTAACTGACCAAGAATATCTCTGTATTGTATTAATTAAGTTTTAATATGTTTGCCCTCAAACAGACATTGGTTAATTACTGGGACAGCTTCTTTGGAATCAGATGGAAGGTAGAAATAAATGGGTTGTTGTAGGTTTTTTCGGGCTATATGTCAATGTTCTAGAGGCATTCTCTCCTGACGTTTCACCTGCATCTATGGCAAGCATCCTCAGAGGTAGTGAAGTCTGTTGGAACTAGGAAAATTGGTTTATATATCTGTGGAATGACCAGGGTGGGACAAAGAACTCTTGTCTGTTGGAGCTAGGTGTGAATGTTTCAACTAACCACCTTGATTAGCATTTGATGGCCTGGCAGTGCCTGGGGCAATCTTTTGTTGAGAGGTGATTAGATGTCCCTGATTGTTTTCCCTCTGTTGTTTTGCTGTTGTAATTTTAGAGTTTATTTAATACTGGTAGCCAGATTTTGTTCATTTTTATGGTTTCCTCCTTTCTGTTGAAATTGTCCACATGCTTGTGGATTTCAATGGCTTCTCTGTGTAGTCTGACATGGAGGTTTTTAGAGTGGTCCAGCATTTCTGTGTTCTCAAATAATATGCTGTGTCCAGGTTGGCTCATCAGGTGCTCTGCTATGGCTGACTTCTCTGGTTGAAGTAGTCTGCAGTGCCTTTCATGTTCCTTGATTCGTGTTTGGGCTCTGCGTTTGGTGGTCCCTATGTAGACTTGTCCACACCTGCATGGCATATGGTAGACTTCTGCAGAAGTGAGAGGATCCCTCTTGTCCTTTGTCGAACGTAGCATTTGTTGGATTTTCTTGATGGTTCTGTAGATAGCTTGTAAGTTGTGTTTCCTCCTCAGCTTCCCTATGCGGTCAGTGGTTCCCTTGATGTATGGCAAGAACAGTTTCCCTCTGAGTTGAAAACCACATAGAGTGGCTTGTAGGTCTTCTTCTGAATATGCACATACTACGTTGTCATTGGCATATTGGAGTTCTATAACAGACGTTGTTATGACCTTGGTTTTGGTTTTCAGTCTACTGAGGTTAAATAGCTTGCCATCTGTCCAATAGATGATTTCTACTCCAATGAGAAGCTTCCCATCAACAAGATGAAGTATCATAGCGACGATCTTTCATCTTCAAGGTTGGGGCAATAACACATTTCTGTTTGACACCTGGGTCCACATTAAATGGGCTACTTTGGGAGTCATTGCTGTCCAAGGCTGGATGTTCACATATTTGTCAGGGCACCCAATTTTTTTAGGATGGTCCAGAGAGCACTGCGATTCACTGTGTTGAATGCCTTTGCAAGGTCGATGAATGTCATGTACAGAGGTTGATTTTGTTCCCTGCCTTTTTCTTGGAGCTGTCATGCAGTGAAGATCATGTCTGCTGTAATGGTAATTCTCCTTCTTCTCTGGTGTTCTTCCTCTCTCCGCTCCTTTCTCCTCCTCATCCTTTTCGTCTCTGTCATGTTTTGTTATTATGCCGAGCTCCTTTAATAGTTGAAGTCCTTGTTCCAAAGAATCAATTATGTACCTCTTGCCTCTCCATTGGAATTTGAGAAAAGTGGGGTATCCCCAGGTATATAATATTCCGGCCTTAATTAACTGAATCGTAATTGGCTTCATTGAATATTTTAGTTTCAGGGCAGTAATCATTTAATATTTCCAGCTTTGCTTCTCCCATCTTTAAATATTCTGGGTTCTTCCTCAGTATTTTAATCAAACCTTCTTTTTTAGCAAAGTTATGAAATCGAATTATTATGTTCCTAGGTGTTATTTTATTTCTTCCAGCCGGAAGACGATGAACTCGTTCTAAATCCATTTCCGTCCGGTTTGACGTTGGTATGATTTTTTGCAACCACTTCAAAATTTCAGTTTTCAAATCTTCTTTTCTGTTCCCTTCTGGAATTTTTTTTAATTATAACATTGTTTCTTCTCTGGTTATCTTGCATATACACAAACTTTCTTTCCATATATGAAAGGCTGTTATCACTTTGCTGAATTTGTTGTTTGAGTGATTTTTGTTCTTGTTTGTTCTTCTCAGTTTCTGATTTAATTGTTTGTATATCTCCATATATTGTTTGTAGAGTTTTTTGTATAGTCTGAAGTTTGTCATCTGAGATTTTCCTTTCTGCATCCAGTTGCGCCTTCATTTCTTTAGCATTGGCCAGGATCTCCTGTTTCATAGCCTGAATGTAATCCTTTCTCTCTTGTTTCCTTGTCTCAATTTCTTTTTCAAACATTAAAATTCAACTCCCTTGTTTTCTTATCCTCCTCTTCTTTAATTAATTATGTTATTTTACTTAACAGGTGGTTATTATCCATTTCTTTCTTTTCACTACTTCCTTCTTCTTCTGTAGTTAAGGATGGTAACGATGTGGATGTGGTGGTGGTGGGGGGGGGTGCGTTGTAGCTGGTGAAATTGTTTACCCTTAGCAGGAGGACTCCTTCTCATTTTCACTGAAGTCTCTGGAGTTACCCTTTCCATTCTAGCAAAAGCTCTGTCTGAAGGTTTTGTTTGTACCCAGAGGGGATTCCTGCTTGGGGGGCTTTCCTGCTCCTTTTCTTGTTTTTGTTTCTTCCTTCTCATTCAAACACCAGTCAAATTTACCCCCATCCACTTGTTTATAAAGCCTTAATTAATTGGTTTTACTCCACTCTGCATAGTCCAAAAGAAAGCCTTAATTGTGTATGCCTTTGCTTATGCTTACCTATGATTCCAGGGAATTCCGCTTGTATTTAATTTATAGTTTTACAGTTCTGTAGGAAAGCCTTCACTCCTTATCACTCCTTATCACTCTCCCGAGCGGAAAGAAGCAACTCTCTCCACTTGCTTCTTCAAAGGAGGAACCGAATGACATACTGCCATTTATAATCTGTTATAACATTCCAATTTCAATTAGAGTTATTATTTAAAGTCTTTTTGTAATTATCTGGACATTTATTCAAGCTGCTGAAGTTATTTTTCAGCTTGTTTATATACTCGGTAATGGCGACTTCTTACTTTCGATTTCAGTCTCCATCAGCATTCATAAATCATGAGGTTATTATGAGCTTATCATTTACCTTTTGAAGATTTGTTTCTGCTCATTAGGTCCTCCGCTGCTTTCCCCTTCTTTCCAATCCAAAAAGATAAATCAATCAGCTCATTTTTCACTGCTTATTGCTATTTTGCTCAAGAGCAACAAGGGACACATCTTTACCCGGCCATGGCTGACTCCGCCCCCCTATAACTTTAATTCTAATGGTAATGTTAGATGCATTCCTGACATTCTGAAATATTACAAGGCCCATAATGAAAAACAGGTGGCCCTAATTTTCTTAGATACTGAAAAGGCTCTTGATAATATATCCTGGGCATTTTTATAGGTGGTCATGCAAAATATTAACTTTGTTCCAAATTTTCAAAGATGGATTAAACAAATTTATAATGTGCAAAGTGTTCAAATTTTGGTCAATGGAGAACTGACTAAATCTTGCAAAATGCAGAAAGGAACTAGACAAGGCTGTTCTTTTTTTCTCCATTGTTGTTTTTTGTTGGTTATAGAGGTTTTGAATGATGCCATAAGAAAAGCAGAAGATATTAAAGGAGTAAGTATAAAAGGACAAAGCTATAAGATGAAAGCCTTGGCAGATGACTTTGGGCCCTTCTACACATGCATTATAACCCAAGTTAGCCAAAATGCAGAGGGTATCAGGGGGAACTGGGTTAAAGGCTGGAAAACATGTGTTTAAAAGGTGCCCTTTAAACCCATATAGGCAACGGAAGTATTGGCCAATGAAAGATGACCCTATGCTAAAATTCAGTTGTCATATTTTCCTACATTTCTTGTATATACTTCTGATTAATAATATTAAAATGCTTGAATGACAGAAGCAATGTGCAAGTCAATAACTTTAAAAAACACATTTATTTGCAAGTTGTCCTGAAACTTTCAGTTGGAATTGATTATATCGGCTTGCAAAGAATAGAGCACATTTGCCTTTAGTAAGAGCTTAATGAGGTGTATATTTTATCTTTTTCTTGACTGCTTTACACAAACACTGGAACTCCTGTAGTCATTTTGATTTGTCATTATGCATTACAGTGCACATGAACTAAACTTGATAGAGATGCTTCCTAGCTAATTCTTTGGGACACTTCAGGCAACAACAGAAGAAAATAAAATGTATTCTGTTTTTGTTTTGTTTTTTTGGATGTGTGTCACATTTGATGAAGTCAACATGCCTTTGCTTATAATGCAGACAGTGGGAGGATTTCAGTAATAAAGTTATTTCATATATGCACAGAAAGCATCTGATTTCTCACCATATGTAAGCAGATTCCATTGAAGAGCAGTTTGTGAGCAGAACAGATACAATTGCTTACTCACATGGGAAATTCATAGCTTGATTCTGCTGTAATCAAATGCACACATGAGCTGGCCTTTACTATGGGCCCTTCCATACCGCCCTTTATCCCAGGATCTGATCCCAGATTATCTGCTTTAAACTGGAATATATGAATCCCCACTGACAGTTAGCCTGGGATAAACAGATAATCTGGGATATGATCCTGGGATAAAGAGGCAGTGTGGAAGGGCCCTAAACTGTTAGTTACAGGTGGCTGACAACATGCAAATTGGAACAGGATGCACTTCAATGTAGTGATACCCCATAAGAAGTGATACCTAGGTCCCTTGTACACTGCTATATAATCCAGATTATTAAATCAGATAATCCACACTATCTGCTTTGAACTGGATTATTATATCAATCTACACTGTCATATAATCCAGTTCAAAGCAAAAAAAATCTGGATTTTATATGGCAGTGTAGAAGGGGCCTTGGAGGAAACTAATTGGCTGGGGCCCCTTCTACACTGCCATATAAAATCCAGATTATTTGCTTTGAACTGGATTATATGACAGTGTTTAAAGTTTAAAGCAGATAATGTGGATTATATGGCAGTGTAGAAGGGGCCTAAATCACATGGCCAGCAGATCAGATAGGGATGAAAAGAATATTCATAATGATTCATTCTCACATCATCATTCTTCCCTACTCAGATTTTCCCCATTTTTAAATAACTCAAATAAAAATAATTAAATATGAGTTTCATTTCAACTGGGAAATTTTGTTGAGAATCATGAATCAGAAATAATTTTGCACAATTATTTCCTGGTATTTCATGTTTTCAAGGAGACTCCAAAACGGTGATACATCATACAGATCTTTTTTACCTCTACCAGGAGCAAGACTTAATTGGTCATTCAAAATATAGAGCTCACAAAATAATTGTGTACAATTCCAAGACATAACATGTGAGGTTTTTCTCCTCAGAATAATTCTTCTGCTACACTTTGAGATGTTTGAACACAGTGAGAATACAGCAGCCAAATATCCCTTTTTTCATGAAGAGGGAAAAAACTACAATGACTTGCTGTCCTCACATGTGAGGATGAAATAGTCAGTAAATAGCATCTCTGGAGTAACAGTATATTTGGAGCACAATGAGGTCCAACAGATTTGCAGAACTTCATTCATATAATTAGGCAGGTTCTTGTTCATGTTTATTTGCCTCCTTTGTTGAAATGAGTGAGGACCATTTTCCTAGTAGGCATTCATTGGAATCTTCCACACCCACAGTGGTTGTCACAATAGGGAAACAAACTAATGGATACCTTTTCTCTGTAAATAGTGATATGTTGCATAAATAACTTTGTGTTTTCAGCATAATAAAACCATATTTATTTATTTATGTGGTTGAGTTCCCTGTGAGGATATGTGTTATCACCACATGCTTGCTATATATTTTTAGAGAGCAGGTCAAAGTAAGGGGAATGAGCCATTTCAAATCAATTATTGTGCCTTTTCACTGTATGAATCTGAATTTTTTTTCTCTTTCAGCTGCATGTCCATCTCCTCCTACTGTTTCCAGTTCTTTATGCTGCAATTGATGTCTGTGCAGTAGATCATGACATGTGGCCAGTTTCAAGTATTAAGTTTCTCAAGTAGAAAAGCCAGCTTGCCATCAATAAGCATTTGAACCAGCTCCCAAAGCAGCAGGGCAGCCTAAAAGAAGCTATTGAATGGGAAGTTGTTACTTTCTCATTCATTTCAGAAACCTCTGAAGTGCCTACCAAACTCCTAAAGCTCTTTCTCAATACTTCACATCCTGATTCTTTGCAGATTCTTTGTCTTTTAGAGCAGCAGTAGAATAGGCATTAACTAATGTCAGATGCATTCCTGTAGGGAACAGAAAGAGAATACTTATTACTATCCCAGAAACCAGAACAAAAATATCCAACAGCATCAACATATGGGGTTTTTGCAGATTCACTAGCCAATGTTATTAGTGGAATAGTAGAAAACATTGACATGGAGGCACTGATCAAAGTAGTTGCCATAGCCATGCCTTGAAGGGAACTCCAAAATAGACAAAACTAACTACTGTGGTATCTTTCAACAAACCATCTCTAGATCTTTTTCATCTCCGATAGGAGCAAGTCTTAATTGGCCATTCAATATATAAGGATTTTAAAAATATTTTTCATTATGAATGAAGTAGTTTGCAACCATATGTGTTGAAGTGGAAAATCTCTTTTCCTTTAAGTACTGTGGCAAAAATTATCCCCTGCATTCCAGGTTAGAAAGGAAACCTGAGTGAGATAATATCATAATCCTGATAACTTTTTTATTTGCAAATGTCCCTGAATTTTGATGCAATTTTCTTACTTGTTTATTTCGAACATTTATATCCCACCCTTCTCACCCCCGAAGGGAGACTCAAACTATTCTTTAGTTTGTTATTTTTTGAAATAATAAGTGGTAGAATTTTATGCAAAACAGGTGTGATCTCTGACAAGCCTATAGACATCTTCCTGTAGGTCCTTTTTCGGAGTCAATAGCACTATGAAATTGACGCAAACCATTTTGTTCCATTTACACCTTGATGAAGTGTTCTAGAGAAGTTGAACATTTACTTATTACTTTGTGACATTTTGATTGTCGGCACAAAGAACTGAATTACTATTCTGTGACTCAATGAAATTTTTCACATCTGTCTTGATTTTAAAAGCAGAGTAAAGAAAGAACTCTCAATCTTTATACTTTGGCTGATATACCAGCTTCAGACATACTTGGAGAAACTTATCCATGTATAGGAGACTTTTAAAAGTTGCTTTCAACCAACCGAAGTGAAACCCACTGAAGTGGAAAGAGTGAAGTCAATTGAAGTGAAATAGAAATCTCCCACCACATTCCCAAATGCTTTAGGTTCATGGTTGTAAGGTGGTCGACTGAGAAAAGTAGACAGACACAGATATAATTTCATTCAATGCCATGTCTATTTGTTTTAAAAACATAACACAATATATGGCTATAGAGAACTTTGGCAATATTATTTAAAATATAAAAATAGTATAGAATGTTTATAAAAGCAGGATTAGATCAGCAATCCTAATGTTGTGTAGTCTTCAAAGAGACAAACAGAAAACCTATTACAATCTGATCAATGATTTATTGAAAAACTTTAAATCTCTCCTCAAATGACACTAAGGATATCTACAATACAGGCTGAGCATCCCTTCTGCAATGCTTGTGACCAGAAATATTTGGATTTCAGGTTTTTGAATACCTATATTTGCACATACATGCATCATGAGAATTATCTTGGAGATGAGACCCAAGTCTAAACACTACATTCATTTATGTTTTATATACATAGCTTGAAGGTAATTTTATATAATATTTTTGTTCATGAAATGTATACATTGAACCATCAGAAAGCAAGGGGGCACTATCTCAGACACTCATATGAACAATTTTTGAATTTTGGGTTTTGGAATTCTGGATAAGGAATGCTTAGGCCCCTTCTACACTGCCATATAGTCCAGATTATCTGCTTTGAACTATATTATATGAGTCTACTTCCCTATAATCCAGTTCAAAGCAGATAATCTGGATTTTATATGGCAGTGTAGAATGGGCCTCAGTGAGTAATAGAATGCTATTAAGATTGTGCATGCTTTTTTTTTTTTGAGAAAAGGGAGGCTTTTCATTCTCAATTTGGATGACCAATCGAACCCCTTCAATGCCAGTTTGAAATTAGTCCTGTGGCATTCTACTCCTTCTTCAATTGCCATAGTTCTGTCAAACGTAACTTTCTTTAAAAAAAAAACATGTTATAATGTAAGCAAAAATGGGCAAAATGGAAAATAACATTTTGGTTGCTCCAGTTCTTGTTTTCTCTATAGAACTTATGTAAATGTGTCTGTAAACTGTCCAAAGGGTATTTGGCAACTGTGTGTATATTTCAAATGTACAGTTGACCTCCTAACCTTAAGCAGATTCACAGAACTCTGATTCATTGGACTGTTTTGTAGGATGCCCAGATTACTTGTGAAAACAAATTGCTTCAAAAGTCAGAAGAAAGCCCTTCAGAAGTAAAATTGGCACACTGCAGTTGTTTGAACATTGGACTCCAGACCTGGAGACCAGGCTTTCAATCCCTGCTCAAAATGGAAACTCACTGGATGATCTTGGGCAAATTGTACTCAGCTTCAGAGGAAGATAAAGGTAAACTCCCCTTTGAACAAATCTTGCAAATAAAACTCTGTGGTAGGTTGGTTCACCTTAGGACTGCCGTAAATTGGAAATCACTTGAAGGCACACAGCAGCAGCAACAATATAATTTCTAGAAAACAATCACTATAGTCACAGACCTAACAGCTTCATTCATAGAGAAAGTTACTTTACTCAGAAAGTCTACTGAATTGTGCTTTGTTATTTTGCAATGAAGGAAGCAGCTGCACCAATAAGCTTCTGGGTTTATTTAGTGTCTTCCCTGCTTTTTTCTCTTCCTTTCTCCTTCTCTGCCCTCCTCCATTATGCTTCCATTCTGCAATACTGTTGGCACTAAAAGCCTCATGGAAATTTGTGAGGCTGTTAAGTCTGATTCCCATGTCTTGTATTTTTTTCTTGTATATTTTCCCTTACACAAAGGCCTTCAGAAAAAAGGGATTGGAGAGGATGGGTAGGAGATGCATAAATTATCACCGTAACCTGTTGGAAGTCAGAGAGTTATAAAACGCCTTGCTTTAAGTGAGAACTGGACTGTAAAATATTAGCATGCCTTTGTCTTGCAGTCACACAGCAGCTGTTCCTTCTGTATACATATGATGGGGAAGAAAGTAAAGGATTCGGTATTTGCAGTTTTTCATCACTTTTAAACCTGGAAGCACCCACTATTTGATGGGACTAATTTCAGCAGATCCCATGCTACAGGGTTGTTTTAAGAGCTCACTAGTATTCTGTAAATCTTTCATTGACCATGAAATAATAAAACCAAATAGAATTGGGTTCCAAAAGGATGAATTATTAAATCTAATACCTATTTAAACTATGTTAACCCTGGGAGTGATCAAGAGAGAGAGCAACTTAGTACAGTCATCTTAGTCTAAAGGTCATCAATGACTTCCTCCTCAGAGTTCCCAGAGTGATCCACTAGTGCCCCAAGGATAATCCAATAGCTGGATTATGCCCTGTCTGAGTATCTTCTGGAAGTCAGGCTCAAGGCACATACATCCTCTGGTCACAGGATTTAAAGTGAGGGCAAAGCCCCTATTTCCCTCCCATCCCTGGTCACAGGATCTAAAGAAGCAGTTCCAGAACCTTGTTCTTCAGCAAAAAGTTTTCACTATAGCTCTTACTTTACCTTCATCCACTACACAAAGAACAAGTGTCTGCTTAGTCACTTTCCCCCACCAGACCAGAATATGGCTCTCACCCTCTGTTGCAGGTTGCTAAGGAATCACACATTATCTACTACAGATAAGTGCACGTCATCAGCCTTGTAGAGCTTTAGACATTGCAAAACTATGGTAGAGTACGAAAGGAAGTGCCCTAACCACCTATTCATTTCAGGTCTTCCTATTTATCTTTCTGTGGGCAAGGTCAAGGCACCAGGAATTCCTCTCATAGCACCAAGTTTTGATGAGGCAAAATAGCTCACTACATTAATCCTATTCCCAGCCATGTACTCTGAATACCTTGGAGATCATGAAGGATAAGGACCTTGCTCTTTAACAAACTCAATTGTGAATTACTAGGCCAGTGTCACACTAGAATATCCAATCTGAAAGCCTCTGGCTATCTCTGGCAAAATTAAAGAGGAGGGGCCTATAAAATATTCAGAGAAGTCCTAGAATTCTGCCGGAGGCAGCCACAGGATTTTGGGTGGGATGCATACTTTTTGCCTACTTTTTCAGCTCTAGTGTGACAATGCACAAAGAGATGATGAACAAAATGAATTACCAAAACATGAGGAGGAGGCCCTTTGTGCTCCTCAGATAACAGAGGCAGCCACCTATGTCAACAAAGCCTTCTTTTCATGAGCCATTCCCCCATGCTCCAAAATGGCAATCCTGGGCATGTTGCTCTGCCCAGTAAACCATACTAAGGCCACATGTTATTGTGTGCTACCACTCCAGTCAAAACCTAGACTCTAGATAACAACATTGGTAAACAGTAGGCTTGTTTGATTTAAAAAAAAGGTTCAAAACTCGTTTTGGATTTAGGGGGCACTGGTGGTTCGATTCTAAGTTCAATTCCGATTTTCACAGAAAAAAATGTTCAAAACTTTTCAAAACTTCTGAGACTTCCGAATCCTTCCTTAATTGTTTGAAAGTGTTCTTCCTTTTTAATTGGGTGGTCTTTACTTTGAAAGCAGTTGTTTTACTCTAGAAAGGGGGGGGGGAAGCAAAGGGAGGAAAGTCATCCCTTAGTTTTAAAATGCTTCCTATGCTCACAGGGAGAGGAGAGGAGGAAAGTCATTCCTTGGTTTTAAAATGCTTCCCAGGCTCATGGGGAGAAGACAGGAGAAAAGTCAGCCACTCGGTTTTAAAATGCTTCCCAGGTTCACAGGGAGAGGAGAGGGGAAAGTCAGCCACTCACTTTTAAAATGCTTCCCAGGTTCATGGGGAGAGGAGGGGGAGGAAAGTCAGCCACTCAGTTCTAAAATGCTTCCCAGGTTACGGGGAGAAGAGAAGAGGCAAGTCAGCCACTCGGTTTTAAAACGCTTCCCAGGCTTGAGCCGAGGCCAGGAATCATTTCTGACTCACTTACTGCTTCATAACAGAAATGGTAGAAAAAGCTTTGGAAGGGCAAAGCCTTCCTTAAAAACTTTTAAAAACTGGTTTCCTTAAAAACTTTGAAATCGCTTCAAAAAGCAAATCTTTCCAAATTACGAATTACGAAGTTTCCAACTGAACCAAACTATGCCTAGTAAACAGTAAAAGCTGGTTCAAAACTTGAGAGGCTGAACATACTTCTGAATGCTCATAATCTCAAAAACCAAATATGATGGATTGATCTTGCACCCAAACCCATGCCAAAAACTGTAGAGGCAGACCCTGTCCTGAATAAATGGATCTTTATTAAATAAATTCTATGGGATTGTTTTCAGAGCTCAATAGCATGTTGTGGTGGCTTTGTTAAAGTGGCATATGCACATTATGGAGGAGGGGGAATTTAACAATATATGGTGCTGCTCTAGCTTTCACTTCTTTAAATTCTTCATCAAACATTAATACTTTTGTGTGGTATATAATAATAATAATAATAATAATAATAATAATAATAATAATAATTTGTAATGAAAGAAAAGAGTTTAGAAGTTGGCTGTTCATCTATAGCAGCCATATAGATGCTGTCATGTTGTTTATATTGCTACTGCTCCCTCCTCCTCCCCTTTTTCCTCCTTTTCTTTCTAAAGATCTAAGCACTCAGTGATGGGGTGATGATAGAAATGAAAAGAAGGAAATGAAAACTAGTAAATGTGATGAAACCTGGGCTTCATATAAAACTAAGGTGTTTCTCAGTGTCTGTGTGTTTAATGGATCAAAGGAAAATCCATTTCATGTAGGACCAAATGATTGGCCTGTTGGTAATATAATTCTTGGGATGCAAAGTATTGTGAACCTAATTTTGTGCACTCAGAGAATTGTGTTTCTGAAATAACACCACTCAATAACACATGGCAAATTACCTTTGAAACCAACTTGACAAGGAAGTCTATGATGTGAGATGCAATTCGTAGAAAATGTCTCTAGACGTACCTCATCCCATGGGTGTGCCTAAAGTTTTTCATTGGATCTATGCCTATATTCCCATCTTATCTGACTTTCCATCAACATGTATTATGTTTTAAAGTATTCTTGCTGTTGTTGTTTGAATTGCAAACATGATTTATCTGGCATGAATGTTGTAGGGGAGTTGCAACTCCATGGATGAATTGTTCCATACTAATATAATCAGAAATAGGAGGGAAGAAGGGAGGGCAGTCTTGGGCTTAATATACACAATAAAAACAAACAAACAAAATAACATACTACACAACTCAACAGATCAATCTGAAATTTCAGTCCTGAATATAGGACAGAGATAGCTTTGATCATTTAATCTGGGAACTGAACATGGGAACCCTGTTGGATCTGTTTGACATCTCAGTGGTTTTCAATATTTTTGAACCTGGTATCCTTCTGGCCTACTTTTCTGGGATTGGAATAAGAGGCCATCTTTTATAGTGGTTTTAGTCTTTCCTAGCGAGGCACACTCTAAAGACTTTTGTTCAACTAGCCATTGATTTGTGAGGTCCTTCAAGATTTAGTCCTTTCCCCCGTGCTATTTAATACCTACATGAAGTTGCTTGGGATAAATCTACACTATTGAATTATTGCAGTTTGGCACCACTTAAACTGCCATGTCTCATTGCTATAGAATCCTGGCAGTTGAAATGTAGTGGTGATCATCACTATTTGTCAAAGAAAGCTAAAAAATCTTGTAAAACTACAATTTCCATGGTTTCTTAGTATTGAAGCATGTACTGGTGACACCAGCCCTAAACACCACATTAACTGCCATGGTTCAATGTTATGGAATCATGGGAGTTGCAATCTTACGAGATCTTGTGCCTTCTCTCCCAAAGAGTGTTGGTGCCTCATCAAACTACAAATCCCAGGGTTAGGAGTGAAGAGGCATTAAGCCATGAAAGTTAAAGTAGTGTCAGCATTAATTCTAAAGTGTAGAACCAGCCAGAATCTTAGCATTGTTTTCAGTAAGCATGACAAAATCATTTTTGCTGCATAATTTACTGGTCCCAGTAGATATATGAGTAAATAAGCTGTACATAATTTGTATGTTTTAAAGAATATTGGAAACATATGCTAGCAGATTTTTTTTCAGAGTGCTGAACATTTATTGAATAGTGCTAAGTTTTCTTTGCTACAAATTACCATTTCCTATTAAATACATTCATCACAATTTATGTTTCTTACAGGAAATGTTTGCTTTTTGTTTCTTTCTTAATCACATATTTCCAGTTCTGCAGAAGACTGCAAGCGATCTGAAGCAAATACTTCAAAGCAACCATGTTGTAGGTTCCTGAGCACCAGGTGATGACACCGATGTGGCTGCAGGGTTTGCTGGCATGTATGCATGATCTCCAACAGCTGTCTTCTCTTTTAGCTAGCTGATTAGTTAAAAGGCCCAATCATTTTCATACCATCCTATGAAAAGTAAGGACTTGGATGAAATACATTGGTTTTTTGTTAAACATGTTCTGTATGTAGGGGTGGAGAAAACCATCAAAATCTCAAATATGTCCCTTAAAGAAATAACAAACTGCGGGTGTAAAAAATCTGAGGTTCAGGTTGGTTTTGGAAAGACCTCAATTTGTTAGGCTGGAGAAATGCCACCCATTAGTGCAGACAATACTGAGTTAGATGGGCTCCAAAAGCAAGAGACAGCTTTTGTCATTTCTAAAGAACTGTTAAGTATAACCCATATATAATTAATTTGAAATGCAGATACTATGATGATGATGTATGGGCCAAATGTTTTGCCCAAAGGTGACTCCCGAATTCTTTTAAAAATATCAAGCAACTTCTGAAAACCTCTTGAGAAGGAACCACTGACGGCAGAAGTATGATAACTGGGACCCTACGCTAGTTGCACAATGCGGGGTCAGAATTAATGAATGGAACACATGCGCGAGACAGCGGAGCGAGTGAGACGCAGCTGCGACAGGATAGCAGTGAAGTAATTTAACTTAGGAAGGGACAGGATAAGGGTGAGGCAATGTAACAGTATTTCCCCCCTCCTTTTTAGCCTTCCTTCCATTGCAACGACTCCACCACAGCTGTGTTTCTCATTCGGTATGCTCACTCACGCACATGTTCCCCTAATTCAGACCCATGTTGTGCAAGAAGCATAGTGTAGGGTCCCAGCTATCATACTATTGCCCCATTAACTTTTCTAGACCATGCAGTTCGACACCACTTTAACTGCATTCTAGGAGCTGTTGGTTTGGATGGTCTCTAGCCTTCTCTGTCAAAGAGAGTTGGTGCCTCAGCAAACTACAAATGCCAGGATCAAATGCATTAAACCATGGCAGTTAAAGTGGAAACAAACTGCATTAATATTACAATGTAGATGCACTGTAAGTTTTTATTGGGAGCAAAGAGACATAAACACCTGTATAAAGTGACTATTGGGAGAGAGAAGTATAAACATGTTTTTGACTCTGTTTTTTTGCTTCTCTGTGTCTTTATTTGATCTATGCATTCCGCCATTTTGCTTCCTCTTTATCTGCAGATATTACTTCCATCTTATCACATGAAGTTAGTCTCTTTAAGTTTTTTTTCTTTGCCATAAAAGGAACAGCCATGGTTCTCCAACCCCAGTATTGGATACTAGATTGCAACCAGATGTAAAAACCTTATTTAGGTCAACTTCGTTTTCAGTCTCTTTTACTATTCTAAAATGGATTTCCCAAGACAATAAGTGTTTTTTTCATATCTCTCAAGAGCATCCAGAGTCATTTCTCCTGTTTCTACCACAAACATTTATTGCAATAGTCCTGCTTCACTCTACATAATACAGATACCAAATATCTCTACAGTTCTCTTGGTAGTAAAACATGTTCTGAGTTCATGCAGTTAAGAGAATTGTTCCCTAAAATGAGCCTGGCAGGGTGAGATGTTGCAGTAAGGGAATCTTCATAATGGGGAGTAATGTCTGTACTTCTTGTACTCCAGCAACATCCTATTTATGCCACTTGATATTTTAGCTTTAAGAAAGAAGTTCAAAGAAAGATGAACAGCCAGACAACTGACCTTGTGACATATTGCTTAATTAGAATAAATTAGCAGAAAATATTGTTTTAACAGGAAAGAATCACTAGACTTGACTTTAACAAGGCACTTAATTATATACATCAAGGGAAATTTCTTTGGGGAAGTCTCTTTTCTTCATCTAAGTAACTCACTTAATGCAGTTTCTCATTTGCAAATGTGATTGGGGAAAAAGATCTAACAAGATAAATTAGATCTAATATCACCAACTACACAAACTTTGTCAAACTTCTAGCTAACAGGCAAAGTGTCAGGGATGAACATAGTCTTTGGGGTGTTTTTGTTGTTGTTTGGTTATTAGTTGACCTAGATTTTGAAATTTTCCTTTGTTATGATAATGACTGCAGAGAATTATATTGAGTGCAATCTTAACCATATAATGATGTATGTGTATGTATTGGTTAGACTTTTGCATTGTTTCTAATACTGTAGGCACACAGGAGCGGGAAGTCTGTTGGTGACACAGATTGTTTAACATTGAGATAAATCTTTTCTAAAATATTGACAAGGAGCTAGCCAATAGACATTTACTTAATGTTTACATCAACACTTTGAAGTCCTAGGAATGCTACTTGGGTTAGGAGGAAAGGGAGAAATGAACTGCCAGTGCCCATCTGGATTCTGGAACAAATTCTAGAGGCAAGATGTGGTGATTCTTCCATATCCCAAGAGGGTCACTAGAGACAGGTGACAGAAACCTCCACTTTCCCTGGTGGCATTATGCTGGCAATGTCCCTGGATTTTGATGGCTGTCTTCCATTGGCTGGAATACCAAGCAGCTGTGCTTGCAGTATGTTATTTTCTTACACATTATGAATTCAATTGCTAGTACCAATCAGGGTAGATCCATTCAGCAGTGGGTTTTATGCAAACATTGAGTTACCAATCAGCATTTGATTTAGTGAGTCTATTCTAACTGATAATAGTATTTGAATTAGGTAAAGTAGGACAGGTATTTTGCTTTTAACAACTGAATCTGTTTCTTAAAAAGAGGTTAGCTAATCTTATTGAGACCCTTTCTATTGAGCAAGAGTACAGAGGTCTGGGTGTCATAGCTGGTGACCCAAAGTTGAGGAGCCCCTATGAATGCATCAAATTATAGAAGTGAACATTTGACAAAAACACAAAGTTTTCATGGATTCCTATATGGGTTTATTTCACAAGAAAATTAAGGTTGTCTGCTTGCTAAAAACAAAAACCAGAAGAATGATGCAGTTCTCACTGCATCAATTTCCCAAAAACATGACCAACCAATTCAAAACTCTCAATCAGGGAAAATTTAAAATAAACAGAAATATGATGACATTGCTTTACATTCTGTTTTTTTTCCTCATTTTTTTTCAGAACATATGTCTGTATGTTCTTGAGCCCATACAATTCAAAGACACTCATGTAGATAATACATTCTTTCAGAAACATGTTTTGGTCCATTAAATTTATCATCTTGCCTTTTTCAAGTGTTTGATGCCAAGTGTACTTTAAAAAAAATATCTGCAGTACACTGCATAAAGCCAAGGATGTGCATGAAATTGCCATTTATAATGATCTGCATTTCCTTTAATAGAGTAAGACCTTATTTCATTATTGAAGATTGCATCTTCAAAGTATAAATAAACTTTACTCCCATTAGGAAGCAGACAGGCAATTGCGAAACATCAGTTCCCACGTTCTTTGCCTTTTGATTAAGTTAAGAAGCAAAGTAATGATTTGTCTCTCAGTTCTTAGCTGTATAGTTCCTAATTTTGTTGACTATGGCCTTTATCTCATTTAGTAACCCACAGCAGGCACACTATCATAAATAGCAGAACATTCTGGAATGAGAACCTTCAATATTGCATATGTCTTTATTCATGCCAATCCATTGTCTCATTATTATATTTCTCCATACTCTCTATAATCCCACCTCCATGCACAGCTGCTGCTTATATATATATGCAACAATTTTACTGTTTCCACAATTAATAACAAAAAGGCAAATATAACAGTAAAATAATAAATAAGCACAGAACAGACAAATTGAGAATAGAGAGTGGGAAGAGAGAGAGGAGCAGAATCCTGCCCCTGACATCACTTTTCTGCTGACAAGCTGGTACAGTAGTGGAACAGACCCATTGCACAAGGTAGATGATGGTTTTACCCATTAATAGCACAACATGGATTAATTCCACAGAAAGAACAAACTGGCAGTGGGATGCACACACTCTTATGTAATGGGTACTGAAAGTAAAGATGATGGTCCAGCTTCAATGCTGGTTTGCCTGCCTTATGCAGCTAAGTCCTAAGTCTCCCAGTTTTATTTTGCCTGGGCATTTCTGAGCTCAGGAAAAATAATATTTTGATCAGACTAGTTTATCTTTTTGGCTATTTGAAAGTTCAGATAGCAATTTCTTAACTTTATTTTCTTCCCAGAATCTAGAACAGGCTAAACACTTCCATTTGCATCACTTTTGTGGTGCCACATATGGTTTAAATATTTCATAGAATTTTGGTAGATAGTGAAAAATCTATAACTCTCCAGATTCTGAAATAAAGCTCCCATCATTCATTACAATTAACCATGTTGGCTGGGGTTGAAGAAAGTTGCAGACCAGTAACATCTGGAGCACCACAAGTCCCCACCTCTGATTAGTAAGATGGAGACACTGGAGATCTTTGCTATAATAGCTAAAGCTATGACTCAAGGAGTAAAACATTTCTTACAGAATTTCATCTAAAATGTGATGTGGATATGTGCTTGTTTTGCAGATGTTCCAGTGTCTATAAATTTTAAAATAGTAGCATTAATAACTGGAAAGTGCCACATGATCATAGTTATAGATTTATATTTATCTTCACTGATGTATAAATTAGAAGAATCTTTGGATCAATTTACATTTATATTTATGTTTTTAGAGCAGATGTAACTGAAATGTTGTATCAGTTACAATTGCATGGAATTTAATGTCTCTGTGCACTGAGAACTACCTTACAAGCAGTACTTATTTTGTAAGGGAACATGAATCTCTAAATCTCTTTTGCTGATTATATTGCTAGTAATATATATTCCAGCTTTTTAATGTTCTCCAGTTCTGATCAGCCACAGTGAGTTATGGTATGGAACTGACAAGGAAGTGAATGCCAACATAAATAGCTGAGCTTCCAGTTCATAGTCCTACAAGCCACCATGCAATGATCAAGCAATTGCACTGAGAAAAAGATCATGTTTAAACATTCATTTGCTGCAGTATCTGTTTAAAGGAAACATAGGGACAAACATGTTAAGAACAAAAGCATTACCAGAATGGCATAAGGCTATCTTAGCTCTGTACTATATACCTCAAATGGAAGGAAAGACTGCTTAGAATACAATGCAAAAAACAAACAAACAAACAAACAAACAAACATGTAAAAGCATAGTGCCAACACCCCCTTTCAGATCCATTGCCTATGGTACTACCTACCCAAGAAGCAAATGTGGTTTTCTCTATATTTGGGTATACATTAAATATAATCATGTAACAACTTTAGTCACATAGTAAATTCAACTTGAATTCTGATAAGATGTAGGATCTATGGATTAGTGGTTTTGGGGTCCAGGAATTGGACAAACACTGAATGAGTAAAGGATTGATCCTAGATCCACTCATGCCAGGTTTGACAGGTGTGTCAGCTGCCATTGCTAATCTAATGACAGTATCCATGTGCCTTTTGCCTCCCAGTTAGACTACTGTAATGTATTGTCCATGTGAATGCCCTTGAAGGAGACTTTTCACCTCATCAGGCAGCCTGATTTGCCCATTGTATGTTGCTTGCTCTCCACTTTTGACACGGAGCCCATTAGATGACACATGCATACTTCCAGCTGGGCTCCAAGATAGCCCAGGTCAAAATGGATATTGTGGGATTTCCTGCCTTGATATTCTGGGTTATATAGCTGTGTGGAAGGGCCCTAAGTGGCTTCACTGCAAGTATGACTAGCAATGCATTTACATTGAAACATTAATTTAGTGAGGCACCAGCGTTCTTTGGCAGAGAAAGTTACAGACTTTGTAAGATTACAGCTTCCATGATGCCATAGCTTAGAACAAGTTAAAGTCATGCCAAAACTGGATTAATTTTAAAGTATAGAGATGAACTCTAAATCTTTATCCCACAAAAGATTCCAGCTCGTGTCAAACATTACAATTATGTTATTGCAGGTATATCTAGTCTTCCACCCATTGCTTTATTTAAACTGGTTTTCATGTTTTATCAAGATCAAGCCATTAAGCAGATCAAGACTTGCCTAAATATGATTCATGGATCATTGTGTGTCTGACCACACAACAAAACAATGTTACTCATATGGATATTATTATTTTTTGCTTTCCTTGAATTTACAGTTCAGATTTCTGGTGAAAAACCTTCACATTGGCTCTTAGGAAAACACACAGAGTTAATCTGAAACTATTTTGAGAACTATTGGAGGACACATTGAAACATTTATTTAGATATGTTTTAGTTAGATATGACATTCAGAAGGTGAATTTCACAAGTAGCAGTTTGTTTAGGTTATTATGAATTACATTGTGGTACAGTATATTTAATACCTGCATGACAATGTGAAGACCTCATCAGAATTGCTATATGTTGACAAATCCTATGTCTGTCTTCCCAGTCCATTCCACCTAAAAGAGACCGTAGAAGTCCTGAACACATGTTTAAAGGGGAAAATAGCTTAGATGAGAGTGATCAAATCAAATCTTGATTCCTATAAACTTGATTCCCAGAGTTGATCTGGAACAGGAATTAAAGTATTCTTGGATAAGGTAGCACTCCTTTCTAAAACTATGGTTTCATACACCAAGAGTTATTATAGTCCAGACTTCCTTGAGTGAGAGTTTCAATTTATTCCATGTTTACTGGCTTTCTATCAGATCCATAAAACCTTCCATTCTAGGAATAAATTTGGACAATAGTGATTGATCTGAACTAAATTGAATTGGCAGTCAAACTGTAGTTTTTAAAATATCCTAGGGATTATCAGGTTAATTTAGGGGAAGTTTGTAGTTTTTTATTCCACTATTCAATTTTTCATAAATGTTTTATTGTTATTTTAAAAGTGTTAAAATCATTTTAATGTATAGCTGGTTTTTGCCTTGAGGTTGAGGAAAAGCAGGACAGGAAAGGAGGGTGCAAAAAGAAGGAAAGTTTTTTTCTTGTATTTCCTATCGCCTTTGAGCTAAAAAAAAGAAAAGAAAATGGTATTGAACTCCTCTGCTACAGAGGGAAAAAAGGAATTCTCTCCTTATCTACTGAGAATACAATCATATTAATTTCATTACACCCTCTTGTCTGATCTTCAAGAAGCTCAAAATAGTAACTCCAACTGATATCATCTTAGCTCTTGAAGATTTCATAAATGTCTATTAAATCCGTTCTTCCCCCTGGGTTATATAGATGCAGCCTATTCAGAGCATGTCTTTGCCTTTGAGATTCAGATACAAAATCCTATTGCATAGTCCTTTGCAGTTCCCAAGTGCTGCCATCATATCTCTTTGACATCACATAGCAGAACCTATTGTAGCAGATGGAGTGAGCTCTTATCCAAAATCTGTATAATCTTCTTATCTTCTTTTTAGATGTCTGCTTCTTCCACTTTTCTTTATGCTGACATCCAGAGATTTCTACACCATTTTTCTTGCCAGGTATCTGCTGCATATTTTATAATTCACTACAATGTACACTTCCCTGCTGTTATGCATCAAGCAGGGAAAACAGCTCCCAGATTTCAGTACAGGTTAAAATGATGCAGGTGTTGCTTGAGCCAAGAAAAAAGAGTTTATTCAGGCCTACAGAACAGCAAAAAAGAAAGAAAAGGAGCACATGCATGTGGGTCTTAGCCCATCTTGTATAGGTAAGACAATGGTTGACACATGAACAATGGTTTTATAGTTCACTTTATCTCTACCAGTTAGCCTTATCACACAACCTTTTCTGGCTAATAAAAGGGGAGGGGGTATGGCGTTGCTTGGTTTCCTCATTTCATGTTTTCTATCTATGAGCATTGTACTAACATTATATAAGGAAAAAGCATGCAAGTTGTGGATAACTAAAGATGTTTCCAGATAGCCCATCCTTTATATAGTATGGCTCTATCAGACTCCATTTTGGATCTTTGTTATCACTGCCATTCATGTTAAATAATCTATATACAATTATATCTGTTATATTCAGTGTATTTGGGTCAATTCAGAATTTATGTTTTATGATCATGTTTGTTGATTTTGTTTTATTGGATATAACTTGTGTTCCATAAAAGCCATTTAAAGATTCTTACAGGTTTAAAATAGTTCGTACTGGCATTACATGATGAGCTTTTTACATTGACAAAAGCTTTCTCATTTCCTTAAGCAGAAGTGGCCAAGATGGATGTGCAAAAGTATTAAATATACATGGATTGACTCCCTTTATGTACAAAAAAAATCTGAGTACATGGATCTCTGTACAGATTGGGTGAGTGTCAATGTAAGTACATAATGTGGAGCTGGCAAACCTTTATCCATACACATCTTGTACTGTAATTCCCACAATATGTTACAACTTGCCATACTGGATAGAATTTCTCAGTGCTGATGCCCAAAACATCTGCAGGGCTTCCCACCTCTGATAACTTCAAAGAATCTCTGCTTCAGTTTCATCCTATTCATATTATGGCTTCCACCTAAAATCAATATTGCTCTTTTCATCAATATGAGAGGTATATGGATAATGCAATTCCCCACATTCTTTGCCAAGTGCCATGCCAGGCTGATATGCCTAAAAGAGCTTTGCTACTACAAATCAGCTCTGCCGAAAGGATCATCCCCTTGCACCTCAGAGTCATAATGGGAT
Source organism: Anolis sagrei (assembly GCF_037176765.1). Taxonomy (NCBI): domain Eukaryota; kingdom Metazoa; phylum Chordata; class Lepidosauria; order Squamata; family Anolidae; genus Anolis; species Anolis sagrei. The sequence goes on from NC_090021.1 coordinate 115,803,598, forward strand.
TACTACAGTAGTAACCACTCTGCCCCTGTGTTTGGAGATAGCTAAATCTTTATGGATGAGCCAAGACATTTTAAATAATTAGTAATACAGTCTGCTAGCAGCTGAAAATCTCCGAAGATTTTGTGTGTGTGTGTGTGTGTGTTTCATTTTGATTTTGATTTTATTCATTGTATACTCTTTGTTCAGTACTTTCTCAATCTTCAATCATCAGCAGATTTACAAGTTTAGATTTTTTTTCCCCCTCTAGATCATCAGATTCAAGCTGCAGAGCACTCAGGAGAGAACATATAGGCTATGAGAAGCACTGAAAAAACCCCACTTCATAGTTCTTTTTATTTGCTCTCCTCCTTTTCTTCCTTCCTATCTAGTGTTGTCTCCTGTTGTTCATTTCAGTAGAAGCACCTCTGGGAGCATTTGTTTCTCTGTTAACTTGCTTTGGTAAGGAGAAGAGTTAAGAAATATCACAGATTTGATTTTGAAATCAAACCGTAATCTGCATTGCCACAGGACTGAATGCAATTTTTGTTCATGTCTTACACCTTTGGAATGAAAACTAGAACTAACAAATGGTTAGGTCTACAGCTTACAACTAAATTAAAATAAACAGCTGATCTTTCCTCCCTGCCTTTAAGAAACACATTTGGTCACTGGTCTATGAGGAAGATTAGATGGTAATATACCATTATACCTCTGATTAATAGCTATCATCTGTATCCATTCCCTGTTCACCCCAATGGCTCAAAAGACATCTTGAGCAATGATCAATCTATTTACCCCCAAAGAAATGAGAAATTAATGCTTCTGTTCGATGTTCGATATTTTGTTTTATGTCTGATATAACAGGTTGCATTTTTATTTAATTTTAGTTATTACGGCATAATTTGTTTTTATATGTTGGGTTGTCAATTTTTGTTATTATGGATGTATTGTTGTTGTGTTTGGGCATTGAATGTTTGCCTTTTATGTTTGGAATCTGCCCTGAGTCCCACCAGGAAATATAGGATGGAATATAAGTAAATAAATTATTATTATTATTATTATTATTATTATTATTATTATTATTATTATTATTATAGCCCAGGCATACTGACTAATAAGTGAGGATGAGGAAAAACTGCTTTTTCACTAGATCAAGATGTGATCAACTCGATTGGGACAAATTGGATAAGATAACTGTTATTTTAGGCTCACTGATCACAGACTTGAAACATATACAGAAGAAGCCCTCCCACCTTAATTGTCTATGAAGCCAACACAGCTAAGTATGAGTGCAGTGGTGGTGAGGTCTCCCATTTTCAAATTTTCATGAGCCAGTGAACTATGATATTTTGGTTTGAACTCTAAAGCTCCCAATCCATTCTTAATATACAGTGCTTGTTTATGGGGGAAAGCCTCAGGTCAAGTGAAACTAATTCATGAACCCAAGCAATAGAATGGGTAGAACTGGCCAAAAAAATCTTTCTGAGACCCAAAAAAGAACATTTAGCTTTTTGATAGTAAATGGCTAATTCTGCACTGCCATGCTAGGATGCTACCATAATATGAAACTAAAGCATAGCATGAAATATAATCTGGTCATACTCCCTTGATTGGCTGAGAAATTCAAATAAGGACAGATAGATTTATCACTTCATAAAGTTTCACATAGGATTTTTAAATAGAGGACAGGGCAAATAGAGTTATTAAATATTGACCTAAATCCAAAGATTTGTGTCAATAGAATTGGGATTATTCACAAATGAATACTGTAGGTCAGTAGCCAGGTTGCTCACCGGAGTGGCGTACAGGGAGCATACAACTCCTCTGTTATGCCAGCTCCACTGGTTGCCGCCGATCTGCTTTCGAGCACAATTCAAAGTGCTGGTTTCAACCTTTAAGGCTTGAAATGGTTCTGGCCTAGACTACATGTCCAAACGTATCTCATACTACGAATCATCATAAAGTTTAAGATCACCTGGAGAGGCCCTGCTCTCTATCCCACCACCGTCGCAAATGCGATTGGTGGAAACGAGAGACAGTGCCTTCTCAACAGTGGCTCCCCGTCTGTGGAATTCCCTCCCCAAAGGCATCAGACTGGCCACCTCCCTCGTGTCCCTTAGAAAGAAACTCAAGACTTGGCTGTGGGACCTTGCATTTGATCATTGAACATCGACTTGTATGAAGAAGACCTAAACAATTTCGAAGTGACAATGAATTGACCTGGACCCGGATTTTAATTGGCGTGTTTTAACAACAGTTTATTTAATGTTTTGTTTTAATGAATGTATTGATTGTTCTTATCATTATGATGGCACTGAATGGTGTTTTCTGTGAGGCCGCCCTGAGTCCCCCCTCGGGGGTGAGAAGGGTGGGGTACAAGTATGTGAAATAAATAAATAAATAAATAAAATTTCAGATCATTGAATGCAAGTTCTCTGTGGCAAACTATTGAACATATGGAGTATGTTTTTTTTAGTTTAGTATCTTCAGAACTGGGATTGTCTCCTTCTACCAGGCTGAACATTTTATCTTCCTGTACAGAAAGTAGTATAATTGATTTACTGTTTTAGTCAAGCTCAAAAACTAAAATCTTCCCAGGCTTTGCTGTTTTCATTAGGTCTGCTCTAGTTAATAATAACGGCTTCCTCTTCAGTGCTGACTTCTTGATTAAATCTATGATTCCGTCTTCCCAGGTCCAGCCCCAACATTTTTTATAGTTGTGTAAGCAAACAGGTTGATGGAACTGCAAAATAATATGAGATACCGTTTCAAGGTGTGTAAAATCTGGATATGAACAATATCTGGCTAGACAACAGAGGAGTGAGGAATGGAGCCATCAAGGATGCACAAAACTCTTGAGCAAGTACAGTAAAAGAAAGTATGGGAAGGATCAATGGGGGCATACTCATTTCAAATTCAGAAGGTCCTATGTTCCAAACATAATGTCTGAATTAAAAGTTAGAACTATCATAGAGTAGTAGTTCTCAACCTTTATTTTTCCAACTGTTTTGGACTTCAGTTCCCACAACTCCTAACAGCTGATAAGCTGGCTGGGATTTCTAGGAGTTGAACTCCAAAACAACTGGGGACCAAATATTGGAAACCACTGTCCTAGGGCAAAAGTTGAAAGAGTTATTTCTAATCAACATACATGGTACTACATTATATAGATCAGGGGTCCCCAAACTTTTTAAACAGGGGGCCAGATTACTGTCCCTCTGACCATTGGAGGGCCGGACTATAGTTTTTTTAAAAAAAAACAACCATGACCAAATTCCTATGCACACTGCACATGTCTTATTTTGCTACTGTTATGAATCGTAATGTAAATATCTGATATGCAGGATGTATTTTTATTGTTACAATCTGAACATAAAGCATAGTGATTAATCACAAAAACAATATGTAATATACATTGTGAAATATTTATTTCTAATTACAAATAAATGAAATTTTGATTTCAAGCATGCCACAGCATGTGTAACAGTCTTAATAAAACAGCAGGGAATCCATGAATATGTTTACTGTTCAGCCCTCAGTGAGGACAAAACTACATAATTTGTTTGTAACTTGGGGACTGCCTGTACAAGTTGGGTCACAGGGGGTCACAGAGATGACTGTACAGAAGAATAATACCTGGCAAAGTCAATGAAAGATTAAATGTCTCTGATCTTGAATGCTAAGCAGGGCCAGTTCTGGTTAGTATTTGGATGGGAAGCCACAAATGAATAGCAGATGCTCTATTTCAGAGAAAGAAACTGACAAAACTATTTTTGAGTGTTTCCTCTCAAAGAAAACCCTATTAAATTCATGGGGCCGCCATAAATAAAAGGAGAACGCTACACACACCCAACCATGGGCTGCTGAAAGCAATATAGGAATACATAGAAAAAGATAGCTTTAGCATTTCTGAGAATAAAATAGTTCCAATGAAAATGAGGGGAAAAAATTATATTTTCTGTCGTTTTGAAAGTTTTTTTTTGGAATATGTAAGCATGAGTCCCCTTTCAGGGGGAGAAGGGCAGGGTATAAATATAGGAAATAAATATATATAAATAAAAATGTAATGTTCATTTGTGGGATTAACAGAAATCAAAAACCACTGGACACTTAACAACCCAATGTATGTCCTTCACTAATCAAAGAACATTCTGAACCCCCCCCCCCCCATGATGGAATTGAACCAAACTTGGCACACAGTTCTCCCATGACCAACAGAAAATACTGGAAGGGTTTGGTGGGCAGTGTCCTTTGGTTTTGGAGTTGTAGTTTACCTATATCCAGAGATAACTGTGGACTCAAACAATGTTGGGTCTGGACCAAACATGGCCAAACCAGGCTTCTCCCTCTTTCCTTCTTTCCTTCTTTCCTTCTTTCCTTCCTTCCTTCTTTCCTTCTTTCCTTCCTTCCTTCCTTCCTTCCTTCCTTCCTTCCTTCCTTCCCCTTCCTTCTCCTTTCCTCTCCCTCCTTCCCTCCCTGCCTTTCCTTCCTTCTTCCTTCTCTCCCATGTGGGAGGGAGAAGCCTACTGGGTGGTGACACCGGGCCAGGTGCCGTCTCCGCTTGTTCTCCTGGCACGGCTGGGAGGGAAGCAGGAGGCGTCTCGTGGCCACAGAGAACAAGAGAGTGCAGCAGAAGAAGATCCGTGGCCATGAGTTGCCTCCTGTTCCCCTCTCAGCCGTGCCAGGAAAACAAACAGAGGCGGCGCTGGGTGGGCGTGGCCAGGCAACGCTGGCTTCCCCGGGCCAGCATCCCCACCCAGTAGCTTCTCCCTCCCACACGGGAGGGAAGGAAGGAAGGAAGGAAGGAAGGAAGGAAGAAGGAAAGGAAGGGAGGGAAGGAGGGAGAGGAAAGGAGAAGTAAGGGGAAGGGGAAGGAAGGAAGGAAAGAAAGAGGGAGAAGCCTGGCCTGGCGCGACCCCGCCTGAAGTCGCTCCAGAGGGAGAGAGAGAAACGGCGAGGGGCTTTGTGCCAGCCCAGGCCAGGCCGCGCGGGCTGGATAAATGCCCTTGGTGGGGCGCATCTGGCCCGCGGGCCTTAGTTTGGGGACCCCTGATATAGATGGATGACTTGATAATGATAACAGATGGATTTTGAAGGATGAACAAATTATTTGTGATTCTATTGATCATTTCTATTTCTATAAAATGCAAATATTTTCAGAGCTAGGTATGTTTTCAGAAATATATGGTGAAATTTAACCTTCAGATTCTCAATGATGAATTCCTTCAGGTAAAATGACATTCCACTGTTTAAACCTCTGCAGCCAGATCTCTCTCTTAGAATTTATGTTCAATTTTGATGCTCAGTATGTAATTTCTTTCCATTACATAGATAAATTCTTGGCTAGGTTTGTGGAGTGCACCTGCCAATCTGGAATGGTATCAGTGTTCTTTCTTGGCTCCAACTGTTTGCAATATTATTTGAGTTCACTTATTCTAATCCTTTGGGAAGAGGAGCTAAAATACATGGAAGTATATATATTTTTTAAAAAACAGGTATTACATTTGTCTGTAGAATACTGAAGGTTTCAAACATCAAAATTTTAGATGTGATGTACTTATTGTCTTTCAAGTTATTAGATAGTGCTTACCATTGTTTACCTTTATTAGAGATGGACAGCTTAGTTTAATGATTTCAGCATTTGACTCTGGAGACCAATGTTCAATTCTCCACTTGGCCATCAAAATCCACTGGCTGATCCTGGAAAGTCATACATACCCACCTCCAGAAAATCTGGTGATAGGTTCCCCTTAGGGTCACCATAAATCAGAAATGACTTGCAGATGTTCAGCAATAGCAATCATTTATTAAGATGTCCAGTTCCTTGGACATTTGTAGTAGTTTATATTACTGCTTCTGAAACTGTGGGTCTCGATGCCAAATGAACTTCCCTTAGTTCAATGCTGGGGTCCTGAAAAAATTGGCAACAGTAAAAGTTTTCTGAACAACATCCAGTGGCTGTTTTTATGAAGATGCTTCATATGTACTTCATAAAAAGAAAAATCAGCCTATTTAGCAAACCTTGCAAATGCTGATTAGTTATCAATAAATGTTTTATTTTTTATATCTATTTCATATACACCTCAGCTAACATAAAAATGTCTTGGGGCTAAAGTGGTTGTGAGTGGAAAAGTTTTTAAAGTCCTGGTTTAGACAATGTAACATCCATATCAATTCATAAAACAATCTTATCAATGCATTTGCAATTTCTAGCAGCATCAGACTAGTACACTAAACCATAATTCAGTATCCCATTAGTTTACTCATAGATATTCTTGAACAATCAAATATTTATGGAAAGAACAAGGTAGTCACTTAAAGATTATCAAATGTGGACCTTAATTTGGAGGCTTTTGATAAGCTTGGTGCCATAGTATGTTTTTTCCCCTATTTCTTGTATATATGTTGGAAGACTTATCAGTCCTACCATCTTTTCCCATTCACTTCCATTCAGAGATGGATGCTGAGGGTATATTTCAATCACTGCATCTCCCTCCGCCCCAAGGCTTCCTCATAATTGCCCCTATATGTCAAGCAGGTTATGAATAATCTTCTCCATGGTGTGAATAGCTGAACCTACTACAACTGCCAGGTTTTTTTATTATGTCAGGAACAACTTGAGAAACTGCAAATTGCTTCTGGTATGAGAGAATTGGCAGTCTGCAAGGACGTTGCCCATCCTTGTGGGAGGCTTCTCTCATGTCCCCGCATGAGGAGCTGGAGCTGATAGAGGGAGCTCATCCGTCTCTCCCTGGATTCGAACTTGCGACCTGTTGGTCTTCAGTCCTGCCGGCACAGGGATTTAACCCACTGTGCCACCGGGGGCTCGGCAGTTGAAACAACAACAAGAAGATTTTTATTTTTAGAGAATGTATCCATCCCTCCACTTTACATTTATTTGTTTAAAAATAGGAATAATTGGAGGTGACAGATTTCCAACCTTGCTAAATCACAGCGAGAAAAGAGAAAGAGAATTCAAGGTCAATCTGTGGAAGAAGACTCATACCTCTCCTTTACAAATATGTTGGAATACTTCCAGTAACTGATTTCATTCATGGGTCCAACTTCATGCTTCTAGATGAATGGAGTGCAGAGTGAGGTAAGTATGTAGAAATCCAGTCCTTTACCTGTCAAAATATGCAGGCTGCAAGGGGCTCCTGGGAAGGAGTAGCCCCAGGAGAAGATGGCAGGTAGGGGAGCACCAGCCACTGCAATGGTTTGGGACCTGCCTATCTTCGTGACCATATCTTCGAGCCCACATGGTCTCTAAGATCTTCTGGGGAGGCTCTTCTCTCACTCCCACCCCCGTCTCAGGCACGGTTGGTGGGGACGAGTGAAAGGGCATTCTTGGTGGTGACCCCTTGTCTCTGGAACTTCCTCCCCAGGGAAATTAGGCTTGCACCCTCCCTATCCACATTCTGTAAGGAACTAAATACATGGATGTTCCATTGTGCATTCGATTGACAATTCCTTTGGCAGATGATTCCTAACCATGACCTAAATTCAAGTTCCTATATCTGATTACTACACTTTTAAGTTAAGTTAAAATGATCCTGTCATAACTGCTCTATTCCTTATGTTGTTATATATTCTATCCACCTTATTGACCAGCCTATCCTTTAACTTGTTTGCACACTGGCCCCTCTCCCCCTCAAAATGAGATTAGAGTATTTCTGTTGTTGCTTATGATGCTGTTTTTTTATTGTTCATGATGTTGTTCTTATGCTGTTTTAATATTTCTTTCTCTGTTTTGTTTTAAACTGTGTGTTGCTTTGGGCTTGGCCCCATGTAAGCCGTCCCGAGTCCCTATGGGGAGATGGAGGCGGGCTATAAAATTAAAGTTCTTCTTCTTCTTCAGTGTCCCTACTCAGTAAGTCAGGCAGGGCATTTTTAATTACATAACACTACATTATGGGTATAATGTATTTCGCTATACCCATATTTCGCAGACAAGATCTCGATTCTCCGCCGGGATCTCCCTGCCATGATTGATACAGTAAGTGAACTTGAGATTCCGTGGCCACTCGCTGGGCCCATCCTCAACCGGTTTACCCTGCTGGATGCAAAGGCTGTTGATAGGATCATGACCGCAACTAGGCCGACCACCTGCTCCCTTGATCCGTGTCCCTCCTGGCTTGTAAAATCTTGCCTGGAGGGATTATGTGAACCTCTGTTGAATATAATAAATAGCTCCCTTGAGCAAGGAGTTTTTTTTCCTATTCATAATTAATTTTTATTAACCACAAAAGAAATGCTATATACATAAAAAGAGGTGGAACAATATAGTGAAAGAAAAGTAGGAAATAAAGATGTATAAGTCTTAACAAAAACTACGTTCTTTTCTTTAAGCCAGATTCTTTACAGCAATTCAATTTGTTCTCCTCTTTTTTTCTAAACATCTAATAATTTTTTATTGCATTTATATTCCTTTCATTACAAAAACAATCTCTATAATTCATATAATTACTTTTTTTCCCTTTCCCCAGTTGTGCTACCCCTTGTGCTCCCCATCTCCGGAGTTCTTTTCTTTATACTCCCACCAGAACCTCATTTCTTCTGGTGGGGGTTGGCTCCCATCTTCTTTCCTTAATGTTTCCTCAATAAATATTTTCCATATATTTTCAAAATCATTATCCTTCCTTAGGCCTTTTTTAACTTTTAAATTGCATGTTAATTTGTCATTTATTGCTAATTTCCAAATTTCCTTATACCATTCTTCTATCTTAATTTCCACCTCTCCTTTCCAATATTTTGCTATTAGTAGCCTTGCAGCCGTTAACAACATTGTTATCAGATTCTTTTCATTTTCCTTCCATTCATCTGTATTGTACATAGATAATAATATAGTTGCTGGATTTCTATTAATTTTTTTCTTCATAATACTTTCTATTTCTTCTATAACTTTCCCCCAGAAACTCTGTACATATTTGCATTGCCACCACATGTGGATATATGTACTCCTTTCTTGGCAACCCCTCCAACATTTTTCTGAACAACTCTTATCCATATTATGGATCTTTATTGGGGTCAGGTACCATTTCCATACCATCTTATAGTAGTTTTCTTTTATCCTAATTGATAAATTCTTGAGGTGTCTTGCTCTCCATAATTTTTCCCAATTCCTTTCTCCTATTTTTATTCCCAGTTCTTCTTCCCATAGTTCCCTTGTTTGTATCCCTTTTCTCTCCCCTTTAATCTCTATTAATATTTTGTATATAATACTTGTTATCCCTTTTTGATGCTCATTTCCTTCTTTAGCCAGTTCTTTTAATATTATATTTTCAAATTTCGTTGATTCTCTTTCCCCTAGGCTCTTTCCTTTCCACTTTTTGAACCATTGGTCTAATTGGACCCAATGGAGCCATGATATATTTAATTCACCTAGGATTTCCTTAATAGTGCTCTTCTCCTTTATTTGTTCCATCCAACTTCCAATTTTATCTAGTTTCTTGTTTTTCAACTGCTTATCCATCACATTTTTCAGATTTTTAGGAAATTTCCCCTTCATTATAACTGGCATTATTTTAGAATTCCCTTTGATTAGGTTTTTCTTATATTTGTTCCATATTGATAGTATATTTCCCAATGGTACATTTCCCATTTGATTAATTTCCTTTTTTGAGTATTCCTTAAAAATATATTTTCTAATCTCATTTCTATATCTTTATTATTTATTTCCATCCAGTCTATGTCAGCTTTGTTTAGCATCCCTTCCACCACATGTCTCAATTGGTTCGCCTCATAATAACTTTTGATTTCGGGTAGTCCTAGTCCTCCTTCTTTCTGTAGTTTGTACCAGTAGCATTTATTTATTCTATTCTTTTTCCTGTTGTTACAAAATGTATTTGTTAATTGCTGCCATTTATTCAATTCAATTTCCGAAATTTTGAGGGGTATCATTCTAAATATGAAGTTTACTTTGGGCAGGATTTTCATTTTAAATAAGGCTATTCTGCCAAAACAAGATAGGTATGCATTGTTATATTCAACTAATCTTTTCTCTGTTTCTTTCCTTAATACCGCTAAGTTTTTCCTTTCCATCTCACTTAGATTCTTAGTTACTACTACTCCTAGGTATTTTATATCTTCTTTTAGAGTTATTTTTATCTCCCTCTGACTTTTGAAATCTTCCTCTTCTTCTTTTGTATAGTTAAATAAAATCATTTCTGATTTTCTCCAATTTATTTTCAGCCCTGTTATTTCTCCAAATTTCTTTAGATGTTCTCCTATTATCTTCATTTTATCTGTTATGCCTTTTAAAGTCAAAATTGTGTCGTCGGCAAACAGGCTAATTTTGTCTGTTTCTTGTCCTATCCCTATTAATTTATCATCATTCCTGATTACATTTGCTAATATTTCTATTATGGTTGCAAATAGTATTGGTGACATAGGACATCCTGAGCAAGGAGTTTTTCCAGAGAGTTTAAAAGAGGTGATGGTTTCACCGCTGCTGAAGAAACCAGACTTAGATTGTTCAGTTCCCTCTAGCTACCACCCAGTCTTGAACCTTCCGTTTCTGGGCAAGGTGGTTGAGAGGGCAGCAGTGGAACAGCTGCAGCAGTTCCTAAATGACACAGCCGGACTCGATCCCTTCCAGTCCGGCTTCCGTAGTGGGCATGGGACGGAGACTGTGCTAGTTGCCATCATAGATCAGCTTCGCTGCCAAATGGATCAAGGCGGATCAGCGCTGCTTGTGTCATTAGACCTCACAGCAGCATTTAATACGGTTGATCATAATCTATTAACCCACCGCCTAGCCATGACTGGGGTGTCTTGCTTCCTCCAGAATCAGGGACAGCATGTGGTAAGGGGAGAGATGGTTTCCGAGAGGTCTCTGCTAGTATGCGGGGGTCCTGCAGGGAGCCATTCTCTCCCCTCTGTTATTTAACATCCACAGGTGACCACTTGCCCGACTGGTGAGAAGCTTTGGGCTTGAGTGCCACCAGTACGCTGACGACACTCAGCTCATTCTGAGGATGGAGGGCTGGCCAGACTCTGTACCCGAAAATTTCCATCAGTGCCTTGAGGCCGTTACTGGATGGTTGTGTGCCAGCAGGTTGAGGATGAATCCAGCGAAGACGGAGATCCTTTGGCTGGGCCATCCGGGTGGGAGGGAAATCCAGCTGCCTACCCTGGATGGCAAGACACTACGTCCATCATCTTCTGTAAAAAGTCTTGGTGTCTTATTGAACCCGCTGCTCACAATGGAGGCCCAGGTCTCTGCTGTGAGCAGATCTGCATTTTTCCATCTACGTCAGGCTAGGTGACTGGCTCCCTACCTATCTAGGAACGACCTGGCTACGGTGATCCAGATGACAGTCATCTCGAGGCTTGACTACTGTAATGCCCTCTACATTGGCCTTCCTTTGTCAGTGATCCAGAAACTGAAGCTGGTGCAAAATGCGGCGGCTCATCTTCTCGCTGGGGTGCCGGTGAGGTGTCGTATTACGTCAATTCTCCAACAGCTGCACTGGCTACCGATTGAGTACCAGATCACTTTCAAGGTGCTGGTACTAACCTTTAAGGCCTTATATGGTGTGGGGCTGGAGTACCTAAGGGCCCGCCTATCCCCCTACCAACCCCAGAGATTACTCCAGTCTGAAGACCAAAATCTGCTTGCACTCCCTAACATCCAGACCTATCATTTGTCATCTACTAGGCATAGAGCCTTCTCGATCATAGCCCCTTTTTAATGGAATGCCTTGCCGGTTGAAACTCGAACCATCCGAGACCTACTTGCTTTTCGGAAAGCCTATAAAACTGTTCTTTTCCTGCAAGCTTTTTATGGGTGAACAATCCGGGCTATGCCTGTTCTCGCTGCCTATTGTTATTGTTATGATCATTTTTAAAGCTAATTGTATTGTTTTAATCTGTTTCTGTAAACCGCTCTGAGCCAAATTGGGAGTAGCGGTATACAAGTTTATATATATATATATATATATATATATATATATATATATATATATATAACACACAAAAAAGGAAAAAGGCATGACAAATATCATAACTACAAATATATTTTAAAAATACTTTAAAACTAGCATACTACCTCTACAATAACCAAAATAAACTAAATAAGCAAGGGTTATATGTCATTTCCAACTTGCAAGGTATCTATATTATACTATTTCTCTTCTACGATTTATCAAAAAAGAAACATTTATACCACTAATGCATATTTCTTCTTTAAGTACTACTTCGCCATATAAACACACCTACTTATATGTATGTATGTATATATATATATATATATATATATATATATATATATACTAAAGTTAATCCCAGGACCCATATTTGCTTTAAGTATGGTATTATTAGACTCTGTATTTTTTTTAACGTTTTCTACATTTTTTCCCTCATAGGATCATCGTTAATTTATCCATCTCTGCATAATCTTGAAGCCTTTTCATCCACTCTGTCTTCACTAATATCTGAGGTTCTATTCATTTCAACGCAAAAAAACGCTCAAGATGCAATGATCATACACTGACAAATATTTCCACATTTCTTTTGAAGTTCATTTTCCATTAGTTCAAGAAGATTAATTTAAATTGGATGATTGTTTTTTAGTAACTGTGTTAAAATCCAATATTTTATTTCTTATATGTTCATAATATATGATAAAATGTTTCCTCTTTTTCTTTACCTTCCAACATATATTTGAAGGACCTCTACATATTTTGATAGCATTTTGAGGTGTTCAATAACATTCCCACATCATATATATATATATATATATATATATATATATATATGATGTAAAATATTATTTAGATGACTGTATTTGTTGGAGTTCAGCCTGGGTGTGAACCTGAACCTGAACCTGATTCTCTGATTGTATTTCCTGATGCTACTGAAAATGTATTTCCTGATGCTAATGAAAATGTTGATTCTGAGGTCAGTGTAGAAGAAACTCCTGCAGGCTTGGAAGGCTTGGAGGGCTTGGAAAGTGAAAGTACACATTCTCATGAGAATGTTTCAGAGCCAAGCAGTGATAGCTATCCAGAGAAGTTAACACCTGGGATCCTTAATGAGGATAGAAGAGGACAGATTTGGAAAAACAGGAGTGAATCGCAGAGTCTGAGAAGGTCAACCAGATTAAAAGAAAAAGAAACAAGGGCTTCAAAGCCTGGAGGCGTGTCACGAAACAGTTTCCTCGGTTTTAAGTGCCTCTCGCTGGGTTGACTCTTTAGATCAGGCATCGTTTCAGACTGAGGCATTACCTTGACAGATCTCCCATTTCCCGTGGCCTTCATCCCAAGAGGCTTCTAGTGCTCCAAGTATGGTTAGTGGATTGCTAACAGGTTCCAGGATTTTACAGTGTTGCTTTTGGTTTTTGATCTAATTATGGATATTTCTGATTGCTGATTTTTACTGTGGCTTTTTGACTTTGCATTTTCCTCTATTTTGTAACCATTTTTCATCAATAAAAAGGGATTGTTTTTCCCACAATCAAGTGTGGTGGATTGTTATCTTAGGGTCTCGTTTCCTGCTCTAGGTTGCAACAGTATTGTCTACTTCTGAGATGTGATTAGATACCCTATTAGGAAACAACAATTTTGATTCCAATGAACTATGTAATGATGCTTCAGTGGCCAGTGTGTTTGCTTTCTGCTCCAACAAAAAACTGTCATTGCACAACAGAATGTGGTGCCCAAAACATTTTAACTGTGCATCTTTTTATTATCAAGAGACAAACAGATTGCCGTATGGAGTCAAAAGCCCTCCAGCATTGCAATCTGGTCACCCCAGCTTTTGTAGAATGTCATTAATGCATTATAAACACAGACATTATTTTGACAGTGTATCAGTCTCAGATAAGCTGTCAAATAATGTACAACAAGAGGTAACAGTTATCCTAGAGTTTTATGGAGTGCAAGCTCTTGACTGATATATCCCCTTTCCCTGATGTACCACAACATTTAAAAAGAAAATGGAAAAATATATATCAGACATTTAATACCTTGGGGATTAATTGGCAGTTAGACATCTTACTTACTATACTATATAATGTGATAAGCGAGTGAGGCTCATTGATGATTAAAATCCTTCAGATTGCAAAACGTACATTGTTGAAATGCAGTAGTTCATGAATTGACTATTGAATTGCTATTTGGGAGATGTTTGGTTTGTTGAGAGGCATACTTAATTTGTTGTTGCTGCTGCTACTGCTGTTGTTTGCCTTCAAGTGATTTCTGACATGTCACAAATCTACGGTGAATCTATTATGGGTTCTCTTGGCTAGATTTGTTCAGGTGTGTGTTTTCCCCTTCTAATGTGAGAAAATATTACTTACTCAGCATCATCCAGTGGGTGTTCATAGCTGAGGGCAGTTTATGCCCTCACCCATACTGTGGAAATACAGTGTTTCCTCACTTATCAGGTTACATTCCAGGACCACCTGCGAAAAGTGAAAATCTGTGAAGTAGGGATGCTATATATGTATTTCGAGTTCCATGGGTGAGGCAGATGCAAAGAGAGATTTAAAGGCACCCCACACAATTTTTTGCTAGCTATCTCTGCTTTGCATTGCAATCTCTCTTGATTGGCTGCCTCTCTCATGAGGGGGAGGGTCAAACCCCCTTCCACACTCCATCATTGCCAGGAGGCAGGATTAGAACACAGCTCTGGGCAACGGCAATCATTCATAAAATGGGAGGCAAAAACCTGTGAAACAGCAAGTCTGTGAGAAGCAAACCACTAAGTAGTGAGGGAACACTGTATTACTTTTTTTGACAGTAGCTCCCAGAATCATGCCACGTTCTAGCAGTTCTGAGGAATTTGAGTCCTGTTTTTGTCTTGTAGTACTACTCCCATGAAGTCTTACCACTGGCCAGGCAGGATGGAACATGTGGGAAACGGAATGTAAAAACAGCATCCCATACTTTCCTCTGAAATGTTCATTACCATATAAATGGGGAGTCTGGTTTTGTTTTATTTATTTTATAGACATGCAATACCAAGGAGTATTGTTTTCAGAAGCCTGGACAGACTTTTCACTGAAGGAGCCATTTCTATTATGATTTCACATATGTGAATGCTGATTCATTTCAGAAGTCCTCAAAGAAGTGAAACCATGATGGTTACAACTCTACAGGTAAGAGAGTAACTGGCATTGTTTGTGTGTTCCTTCAAAGAATGTTGTAAAATGTAGCTTGGAGTGGATATGCAGATTGCTGTATTTTGTGTTTCAAGAATGTTATCACCTTTGGTGAAGGTGATAACATTCTTCATTAAGGAGGCCCTCTCATAAAAAGAAGAATTTTGGACTCTGTGGACATATTTGCTTCTGCAAAGCTTTGTATTCTTAGAATAATCATTTGTCATGAAGCTATGGTACTATTTACATATTTTGTGTCTTGTAGAAGAGATTTTCCTTGAGGGATATCATCCCATGGTTGGTTGTTGTTGTTGTTGTTTTTGTTTTGTTTTTTTTGCTTTTGTTAAGTAAACCTAGGATTATTAAGTGAACTGCATTCACGTTGTTACTTATTGACCCATATTAGCTGTTGCAAATGCATTCAGGGATAATTAGCATAAATCAATTAGTGAATCTTCAAATCACAGGTTGTTGTTGTTGTTCATTCGTTCAGTCATCTCCGACTCTTCGTGACCCCATGGACCAGCCCATGCTAGAGCTCCCTGTCGGCCGTCACCACCTCCAGCTCCTTCAAGGTCAAGCCAGTCACTTCAAGGATGCCATCCATCCATCTTGCCCTTGGTCGGCCCCTCTTCCTTTTACCTTCCACCTTCCCCAGCATAATTGTCTTCCCCAGGCTTTGCTGTCTCCTCATGATGTGGCCAAAGTACTTCAACTTTGTCTCTAGTCTCCTTCCCTCCAATGAGCAGTCGGGCTTTATTTCCTGGAGGATGGACTGGTTGGATCTTCTTGCAGTCCAAGGCACTCTCAGCACTTTCCTCCAGCACCACAGCTCAAAAGCATCTATCTTCCTTCGCTCAGCCTTCCCTAAGGTCCAGCTCTCACATCCGTAGGTTACTACAGGGAATACCATGGCTTTGACTAGGCGGATCTTTGTTGCCAGTCTGATGTCTCTACTCTTTACGATTTTATCGAGACTGGACATTGCTCTCCTCCCAAGAAGTAATCGCCTTCTGATTTCCTGGCCACAGTCTGCATCTGCAGTAATCTTTGTACCTAGAAATACAAAGTCTGTCATGGCCTCCACATTTTCTCCCTCTATTTTCCAGTTGTCAATCATTCTTGTTGCCATAACCTTGGTTTTTTTGACGTTTAGCTGCAACCCAGCTTTTGCGCTTTCTTCTTTCACCTTGATTAGATTAGAAGGCTCCTCAGCTCCTCCTCGCTTTCGGCCACCAGAGTGGTGTCATCTGCATATCTGAGGTTGTTAATGTTTCTTCCAGCAATTTTCACCCCACATCAAATCACATTCAAATCACATTCAAATCACAGGTATAGGAATGTAAGAAAAATGTCAGCTGCTTCTAAGTTTGCCTCTTCTATAAAGTCCTATTCTAATTCCATTTGCTACCTTAAGAGTCCACTCCTATCTTATCCCAGTCCAAGATAACTATTGACCTCATTTCTTTGTTTAGAGCTAACTAGAGCCCTTTGAACAGAATCACAATTTGCTTCAATTATTCCACTCTTAAGTAGAAGAAATCAAAACTGGACAAGAGAAACTGAGGACGTATATCAGTGGATGGCGACTTCATTTTAGAAAAAAGCGCAATGAGTTTTGACATGTATATATTTCTATGTCATAGGGCAACAGGAAAATATTGAAATATAAATATAAAATTTTAAGGCAAAACATAATTGTCCAATAAGATACACATATCATAGAACACATACCGTATATACTCAAGTATAAGCCAACCCAAATATAAGCCAAGGCACCTAATTTTACCACAAAAAACTGGGAAAATGGATTGACTCGAATATAAGCTGAGGGTGGGAAATGCAGCAGCTACTGGTAAATTTCAAAATAAAAATAGATACCAATAAAATTATATTAATTTAGACATCAGTAGGTTAAATGTTTTTGAATATTTACATTAAACTGTAATTCAAGATAAGACTGTCCAACTTCGATTAAACCATTATTCTAACCTTCTTCAATGTAAATATGCGTACATGTCCTCCAATAATAATAGAGTAAAATAATAATAATAGAGTAAAATAATTGAATGTAATAATAACAATACAGTAAAATAATAAATGTAACAATAATAAATAGAATAAAATAATAAATGTAATAATAACAACAATAATAAAATAATCCATGTAATAATAACAACAACAACAAAGTAAAATAATAAATAACATTTACTCGAGTATAAGCCGGGGGAGACTTTTTCAGCCTAAAAAAAGGACTAAAAACTCAGCTTATACTTGAGTATATACAGTAATTTTAGCCTTTGTACACTGCTTAAGCCTGTATATATTTATGTGATTTCTAACTTCAGGAATTTCATTTGCTGAGATACTCCCTTTCTTGGATAGACTAGAAGCACATGTTTCTACATCTTATTTAAGGAATAGGGAAGTCTTGGAGATGTAGCAAATGAGATCATTATCCATTATGCTGGTCCAAAAGTCTTGATGCTTCAACCCTGTGAGTCCAAGTTTTAATACATCACTGCTTAGGATCATATAATGTTTATATCTTATCGCTCAGATGTCACAATTCTTTTTAAGGGGGAAGGAGAATACACTTCCAGTTGAGATACTGCTATTTTAATTTTTTTAGAATTTTTTAAAGTGTGGATAAATATGGTTTGATCATGCTGATAAATTTATTGCCTGAGTGGAGTGCTAAATTTAGAAGACAGTGTGCTTCAGTGCTCTGGCTTTATGCCCAGGATTCCAAGATATTATGGGCTTTGATCAATCTCTTTAAAAAAAGAAGAAGGAAAAGCTGAAAGATTCTTTTACTCTAACAGCATTACTTAATACTGTCATTTCTAGTCTCCTGAGTTCATATTTAATGAAGTCTTTACAAAATATTCATGGACTTTTCCAGACATTTCAGGTTTGAAACAGAAATAGCTGTGATGTCACCATGGCACAGATAAGAGTGAATGAATGAGTAAATAAGTAAATAGATAAACAACAACTATATCAGCTTCAATAAGGTTACTGTTGAATTTATTTCACTGCAACTAAAAGCCGGCTTCAATTCTGAAGGAAAAATACAGAGCGTATGAATTGCAGAACTTTAAAACATTCAGAATAAATGAATACAGCAGAGACACCATGCATAACCTATTAATCAGAGGAAGAATGTGGAATCAAGAGAGCATATTCTCATTTCATGTGCTGGGAACGAGACACCCAATCTCCCTTAAGTGTCAATTAGAGATGAGACTATAACCCTTAGTTGCTGCTATTAGATCACAATGGACAGAACAGCTAATGCATTACACTGCTATTGTCCATCAGTGATGGTATTAAAGCAATGGGTTGAATGAATTGGGGAGCGGGAAGTGAACAGCACTCTACAGGGAAAATGAAAGATGGAGAATGGAAAGTTTACATTGCACTCTACAATAAAGCCATAGGTTAAAAATAGAAAAAGGAACTAAGCTGTAATTCCAGAATTGGTTTTAGAAAAGCTTACAGAATCATTGAACACAGACAACTATGCCTTTGAAATGTTGACGTTCAGGAAAGGTTCACAAGTGTTTTAAGATATCATCTGTGCACAGAATGGGAGAAGAAAGAAAGAAGGAAAGTCTTTTAATAAATAAAGGTGTCATATGATTTTTCTCCACTGTGCTATTTGATTTTGTGGCAAAGGAACTGCCACTACCTGATGTTTTAAAACAAATACATAATTTCCCACCCCTCCTAATTTCTATATGAGCACACCCAATAAGTGCATTCTAGATGGAAAAACTTAGTGAAAATAAAATGCCTGTTCCAGAACCCATAAAGGATTGTTGAAGAGCTGGATAATCTGATGAAAGGAATAATGAAATGCCATACCAACTCCCCTATATAAGGTTACATCATCTGAGACTTGTAAACATAGAACAAATGATAGTTGTGTATAAAATTAAGCACGCTGTGGAGAAAATGGCTAGCTTTTTCTTGTCATATGAACCTAGAGTCTTCCAGTGAAATGGAATGACAAAGATTCAGAATGGATCTACACTGTAGAATTAATGCAGTTTGACACCACTTTAATTGCCATGGCTCAATGCTATGAGATTATTGTAATTTGATGAAGCATCAGAACTGTTTATTAGAAAAAGCTAATAACTTCTTCAGAGCCTTAGTCCAATCAAATCACTAAGCCATGCTAGCTTATTACTTCCTGTGATGAGTGACTTCTCAAGGGTTACCACACACACTTCCTAGCCTTGGAAGTCTGACACTCTACCCTGTGGTCCCCTTATAAAATCTCTCCTTGATTTGGGTCATGGGCTTCCAAGGGGACCTGTTGTTTCTGTGATGCAGAGCATGGCACATAGTTTTTCAGGGATGATGATGCTGGTTATAATCAGTGCTAAAAGATTACCAAAGCAATAAAACTTTACTTATTTTACTAGCTTGAATAAATGATGGTCTGACAAGCTCATGTGGCTCATTCTAACACAGCTAACAGAATTTAAGCTAGATATCCTTCCATTCATTCAACATCATCTATGATGCTACATGATTTATTCTGTGCCTGTTACTTCCATCAGTTTTCTTAATACTGCTTCTGTTCAAGGAGTGGCCATTCAAGGAGAGGCTATTAGATGACAATTTTGAAACTTCCGCTAAAATTCTTGGCTAGCCTTTCTTCCTTTGAAGACTTGCTTATGAAGAACTATCTCTGCTTTAAAAAACCAATCTGCCTGAACTTTACAGTCACTACCAATTTCTGTCGTGCACTCCTCAGTTTACAGCACCCACACCCCCAAAGTAGTGGGGGTGTAAATCTCCCCTTTCCAGTTTTGGTTATTTTTCATCTTTTCCATAATGATTTTCCCATAAAATTACATTTCCTACACATTTATGTCTGAAGTGGAATGGTCACATTCTAGACCAGGCCTGCACAACCTGTGGCCCTCCAGGTGTTTTGAACTTCTGCTTCCAGAATTCCTGACTATTGGACAAGCTAGCTAGGATTTCTGCAAGGTCCCAAACACCTGGAGGACCAAAGGTTGTGCAGGTCTGTTCTAGACTATTGTGTCACCCCTGTTCCTTCATTCCTAATGACAAGATATTAAAAGGCAATTTCTGTGGTAAAGTTAATACTGTCTTGACCAAAATCTAATTGTGGCAAAACATTCTTCAACATCTCTGAGTGAAAGCCACAAAACAATTAATGGCCAACATTCTCCATGAGTTCACTTTCACAAAAGGGCTATATGATCTGTGGCAACATTTAGCTAACTACTGCAATTTTATCATGGAGAAAGAGACACTGTAACACTATAACATCTACCTGAAACCTATGTATCAAATTATCCAAATGTCTCTCCACTGATTCCATTTGTTCTACTTTCACAAAGTGGTTTCTGTGATGGGTAAGATTCCACCAGACTTTTCCTCTACTGCCTATCTCTTTGGTTGTCTTGATTCTGAAATCCCATACAGACAAGGACTATGATAGACTCCTTTATCCAGGCTGGCCCCAAAACTCCAATCTCTAGAAATTCTGCCCCCCAATTATTTCCTTTCTATATTGGATTACAGGACCTCAGGGTGACCTTTAAAATGTGGGTTTGTTGCTGTGTGGGTTCTTTAATTTATATGTGTCATCTGCCTCCAATTCAGGCTTGAGAACCAGAAACAAATTTAAAATAACTACAAGAATTAAATGCAAT
This sequence comes from Anolis sagrei, assembly GCF_037176765.1. Classification (NCBI taxonomy): domain Eukaryota; kingdom Metazoa; phylum Chordata; class Lepidosauria; order Squamata; family Anolidae; genus Anolis; species Anolis sagrei. The sequence continues at coordinate 115,824,382 of NC_090021.1, forward strand.
ATGAATATTATAATAACTATAAGTAATTCTTCATTCTTTGTCAAATCCAAATTCCTTTCTGCTCCAGCTCTGATCCCTGTCTCTATCATTTCAAACCCTAGTCTATGTCAACTTCACCATGTCAATGGCAGTTGGAACCTGGATAGATATGGGTTTCTGATGTGCCAGTCATGAGATTATCTAGGTAGAATTGGTTGTTTAAAATTTTTGTTCTATCACATGCTGCAAGGGAATGATGGATCCATTAGCTAAAGCGTAGTAATTTTTTTCAGCTGTTGGTCTTTTTCTGTATCATTTAGAACCAAAAAAGCTTATCTTATAGTGATAATGCGTGTTAGTTTTATGCAGGGCAGATTATGTCTTCAATTTGATATTGCCTCAGACAGTAAATATCTGCATACATTCCTATGCTATATTCAGCTATAGAGCAAAGACCCTGAAGTTACTCTGCATGGCTGTTCCATGTTTGTGGCAAGCAGGTATGATTGGAGAAGCATCTGGCTATTTCCCTTTAGCCAGAAGCACAACTATTACAGTAGCACTGAAAACCATGTAGTTGCCTTCTTGATCATGGTCATTATTATGTGACTGACTTTCAGGATGGAGTCAGATACTTCTTTAAACTTGCCTGTTAATTACAAATCATAGAATGATTGTATGAGATGGCATTATTATTATTATTATTATTATTATTATTATTATTATACTTTATTTGTACCCCGCTAGCATCTCCCGAAGGATTCGATGTGGCTTACACAGGCCGAGGCCTCAACACACAACACAACAATACAATCTAAGCAAATCAAACAATTAAAAACAGAATAAAGCAAAATAAACAACAGGCACAATACAGTAAACACAATAAAACTGGGCCGGGCCAGAGGAATGGGTACAAGATTAAAAGTGCTGATGTGACAGGAGGTGTATATAGGGCTTCCAGGGCAAGTGCGATGTGCGATGTGCAGCAATCATTGGTTCTGATAAAGTGCTTATGGGACTTGGTGGTGGAGATTTCCTAATCTGGGAAGGTGCATCGGAAAAGCCAGGTCTTCAAGTTCTTTCTGAAGACAGCCAATGTAGGGGCCTGTCTAAGGTCTTTGGGGAGGGTGTTCCAGAGTCGGGGGGCCACCACGGAAAAGGCCCTGTCCCGCGTCCCCACCAAGCGCGCTTGCGACGCCGGTGGGATCACGAGCAGGGCCTCTCCAGATGACTGAAGAGAACGCGTGGGTTCGAAGATGGAGATGCGGTCACACAGGTAGGCTGGTCCCAAACCGTTCAGGGCTTTGTAGGTAAGCACCTGCACCTTGAATTAGGCTCGGAAAATAAATGGCAGCCAGTGGAGCTCCTTGAACAGGAGGGTTGACCTCTCTCTGTAAGGGGCCCCAGTTAGCATCCTGGCTGCTGATCGTTGGACCAGTTGGAGCTTCCGAGCCATCTTCAAGGGCAGCCCCACATAGAGCGCATTGCAGTAATCTAATCTGGAGGTGACCAAGGCATGGACCACTCCGGCCAGATCTGCCTTCGCGAGGTACGGTCACAGTTGGCGCACGAGTCTCAGTTGTGCGAAAGCCCTCCCAGACACCGCCGACGCCTGAGCCTCAAGCGTAAGCGTTGAATCCAAGAGGACTCCCAAACTGCTGACCTGTGACTTCAGGGGGAGTATAACCCCGTCCAGCACAGGTTGCCACCCTATACCTCGGTCAGGTTTACGATCGACCAGAAGGACCTCTGTCTTGTCGGGATTGATCTTCAGCTTGTTCCTCCTCATCCAGATAGACACAGTGGCCAGGCACTCGTCCAGCACCCGAGAGGCCTCCTTGGAATTAGGTGGAAAGGAGTAGTAGAGCTGTGTGTCATCTGCATAGAGGTGGCACCTAGCTCCAAAACTCCAGATGACCTCTCCCAGCAGTTTCATGTAGATGTTAAAGAGCATGGGAGACAGAATAGAGCCTTGCGGGACCCCACAGATCAAAGGCCAGGCGGTCGAGCAGGCGTCTCCCAGCTTCACCATCTGGGATCGACCCTCCAGGAAGGATTGGAGCCACGACAAAACCGTGCTCCTGAGACCCATCCCAGAGAGTCATCCCAGAAGGATACCATGATCAATGGTATCGAAAGCCGCTGAGATGTCCAAGAGAACCAACAGAGTCACACTCCCCCTGTCCAGCTCTCTACGGAGGTCATCCACCAAGGCGACAAAGGCTGTCTCGGTGCCATGACCAGGCCTGAAACCAGACTGTGACTGATCTAGGTAGTTGATGTCATCTAAAAAGCCCTGGAGCTGGGAGGCAACCACCCGCTCCAACACCTTACCCAAGAAAGGGAGGTTGGAGATCGGTCTGAAATTGTTCAGCACCGTGGAGTCAAGGGAAAACTTTTTAAGGAGTGGACGAACCACAGCTTGTTTCAGGAGAGATGGAAAAAAACCCTGTTCCAATGATGCATTGATGCTCAACCCAAACCAATCAACCAAACCCTCCCTGGCTGATTTAATTAGCCAGGACGGGCAAGGGTCCAGAGCCGAAGTGGTTGCCCTCACAGCCCCAAGGACCTCCTCCACAGTCTCAGGAGGAACAAGCCTAAAAGAATCCCACAAAGTTGGACAAGCAGATGCCTCAATCACCTCCTCTGGCACTGCGGTGAAATTGGAGTCGAGCTCAAGGCGTATCTGAGCGACTTTGCCTGCAAAATGGTGTGCAAAATCGCTACACCGAGTTTCCGGGTCGTCAAAAACCTCCTCCACCACAGGTGGCTGAAGGAGCTCCCCAACGACCCAGAACAACTCCGAAGATCTATTTGCTGCAGACGCTATACGGGTAGTTGTATAGGACTCCTTGGCTACCCGTATAGCCACGGTATATGCCCTAAGAGAGGCTGTAGCCCGTGCTCGATCAGACACGTCCCGAGATCTCCAAGTGCACTCTAGCCCCCTCCTCACATGCTTCATCACAGCCAGCTCCCCGGTGAACCAGGGAGATGGCTTGTCATGACGCAATGTGATGGGGCGTTCGGGAGCAATCGTATCTATCGCCCTGGTCATTTCCCTATTGTAGAGATCGACCAAGACGTCGACAGGATTGCCAGGCTCCATGGCAGAAAGAACCCCAAGATTCCTCAGGAAACCATCCGGATCCATCAGTCTCCTGGGGCGGACCATCTTAATTTGTCCTCCACCTCTGCGGAGGTTAAGGGTCGCAGAAAGTCTAAAACTGATCAGATAGTGATCAGACCATGACACAGGAAGGATGTTTTGTTCTTCCACTCTGATCATTCCACTGTCCGCCACAAAAACTAGGTCGAGTGTGTGTCCAGCCTGATGGGTAGGGCCAGATATAATTTGTGATAGCCCCATGGTCATCATGGCGGCCATGAAATCTTGAGCTGCACCAGTCAAGGAGGTCTCAGCATGAATGTTAAAGTCTCCCAGCACAACCAGGCGCTGGGAGACCAAGGAATTGGAGACCACCTCTGCTAGCTCAGACAGGGAATCTACTGGGTTGCGGGGTGGGCGGTACACCAGCAGAAACCCCACGCTATCACGGTTCCCCACCCTCAGGTGGACACACTCAAACCCAGATGCTTGCGGAACAGAGCATCTGACCATGGCGATGGATTGCCGATAGACAACTGCGACTCCTCCTCCCCCCCCCCCCCAGCCTGACCTGCTGATGCACTCCGAAGCCCGGTGGGCACAGCTGAGTGAGATTTACTCCCCCCAGCTTGTCCAACCAGGTCTCGGTAATGCAAGCCAGAACTGCCCCCCCCCCCCCCATCCAGGATCAAGTCCTGAGTGGCAGCAGTCTTACCATTGACGGATCTGGCATTAATCAGCAGGATCTTAAGACCAAGGGGACTGCCATGGGGCCTACCATTTCCTACCTTCTCCAGGGTCGCAAGAACTCTGTTGTGCTTCTCCCTGGGATGCTGGTGACCTGCAAATCTCCTCCCCCACACTACCTGAATGGCGCCCCCCTCCTCCGGTCCCCCCTCCCTCCCTACATGGTTGGAATCTTTGGCTAGTCAGCTTTCAGAAGAAGAAAGGCTGGAGTATAGTCTCTCTTGAATTTCAGGTAGGGGTGCTTCCGATGTTAAACTAGAAAGGGAGACATCAAGGGAGCTGAGTGGGCTGAACAGGGGAAGTGTTATTGGGTGAGAAAGTGTGGCTGATTGTGTAGGGACAACTGGAGCAGATGGGGTTTCGAATTGAAACAGACCAGGAGGGGAGGCCCTAACCGGGGAGCTATTTGTGAAATTCTCACAGGGACCTGATGGAACAAGGTGAGAAGGTACCACTGTGTCAACAAGGGGGCGGATATGAGGGTCCACAACTACCCTTCTGATGGAGATGCCCCATTTCTTTAGGCAGGATCGCATTGCCAGCAGCTTGCTGAGCCATAAATTGTCTTCCGGTGTAATTAAAAGGCAAGAGGAGCAGTCAAGTGACTGATAGTCCCTCCGCAACCAGATTATGGCTTTCAGTCTTATATCCCATGGTCTTTTTGATAGGATTTGGGCCAGAGAGTCACAAACAGCCCTCCTAGAGGTCCATCTGCCTCTATTGATCATTAAATCAGCAACCTCAACCGCAAACTTGTCTGTCATTTGGAGATGTTGTTCCTGGCCACAAGCTGCGGTTGGCTGAGCAATAGAGTCTGTTGTTAAATTAACAGTTGTCCTCTGAATATCCATGAATGTCCTCCGCCAGTCCAAATTGCTCTCAATTCCATGCATACTAGACAACCCTCCCCTTCCCTCAGACCTCCCATAGTCCCTTCCTCCCTTCCTCCCTCCAACCCAAGGTCCAACGAGCCTTCCTCTCCATTTACACACAAGTCCTCAGCCAAATCTGCACATGAAAGATTGTCTGCCCTTGGGAGATCGAATTGCACTGGAGTTCTGATAATAAGGGCAAGTCCTCTAAAAAGGAGGTCCATTTTATCGTTCAGAGTCTTAAATTGAAGCGACAGAAGATTGAAAGATTCTCCCAAGAGATCGCACAAGTGTGATAGATTGTTCTTCACATGAGGCTGTGTTTTAGCCATTCCTATGTTAAATTCCTATCACTGATACCCCTCAACACTACAACTCCACTCTACACTTGCCAACCCTAACTCACAACCAACTCGCGTCACAACAACCACTCCTCCAGTCACTCCTCCACTTCACATACTCTCCACATTCTTCCACAGGTTCTCTCATCAACACACACGGACCTTCGCACTCACTCATTAGGGGCATTAGGGGCTTTTGAACAAGCCAATATCCATCAACTCCAGATTTTTTTTAAAAAAAAAGTTATCTGTTTGCCCCATAGAGCACCATAACGCGCTATTGTAGTCAGTGTAGTTAAGTTGAATGAGCTTTCAGTTGAAGAACCAAGTGAGGATAACTCTTGGCCATGCGGGGCCTGGTCTTTGCTATGAGACTAATGAAGTGTATATGTGTATGTGGCTTAGCTATAAAACTTTCCAGTCCCTAAAGCCTTCACTGTTTCAGCATTGCAATCCCTTTTAGGAACAATTAAATGGTGTGATTTTTTTAATGACCAGCTTAATTGATTTCTTAAAAATGCTTTCAATCCTTCATTCAGTTTCTTCCCACCATTGAAGCAAGGCTACTTTTATCTCTGGGGCCATTATGGAGCTTAAATGCTCCAAACTGGTCCCAGAGGTAACCATATGCACCTGTCGAACTTGCTGTAGTGGCAGGTTGGAGTCAGGCATGTAGCCGGGGTGGGGGTGGGGGCTCAAGGGGCTTAACCCCCCCACAAAAAAATTCTCATGGTGGTCCACGAGAAGGCCTTACTGGTGCATTATTTGAACTGTTATGTTTATTCATATCATGATCTGATCACCATACTCAATATATCCCAAATGCATGGGGGTATTGGGGTAATGATACAAAAGGTTTGCTAGGATAGACCCTCTTTCACTCAGACTCAGCCTCCCCAAACCAAACTCAGCCCCCCCCCCCAAATCAAAATCCTGGCTACGGGCCTGGTTGGAGTCACATGGTTTAGCCAGGTTGTTGGCTCTGCTGGACTGTGACCTCATCTTCTGTGCTATCATTTTTGCTCCCAATGTTCTTTATGAGCTCCTGGCCAAAGTGTCCCAGTTTGACATCTGCAGAGGTGCCCACATGACCAGAAAGAATGAAGGAGCTGATCTCCCCCACCTTCTTTCTGGTCTCACAGGAGCCTCTTCTGATTTTACAAAGGGGTACTCACTAGGGCTGGGCAACCACGGAAAAATTTGTTTCTAAACTCGATTCGTTTTTTGGGGTTTTTTGCGTTTCGATATTTAAAAGAATTCCGAAATTTTTCTTTAAAAAAGTTCGATATTTACGAAATTTCGTAAATTATGAAACAATTACGAAACGATTTCGAAACGAATACGAATCAATTTGTTAATGGCGGACGCGACTGCGCAATATGCTAAAAAACCTCCATATGGGACAGGGGGAACTTCTGAAGCTTCCCTCTCCCTCTGTTGTTGACTGTTGGTGTGATATTTATAATTTTTTTCACTGATTAAACAAACAACAGCTATAAAACTTACACCAGACATGCGGAAATAATAACGAAACGATTTCGAAACGAATACGAAACGAATACGAAGCAATTACGAAATGAATTGAAAAATTCATTTTGTTTTTTAGATGCTCCTGAATAGTTCAAAATCGCTTCGTTATAAAAAAATAACGAATTTTTAACGAATTACGAAATTACGAACTGAAACCGCCCAACCCTAGTACTCACAATAGGCAGGAACCCACCTGGAGGTCTGTGGTTGGCTGGGAGCGGCAACAGCATTGATATGGGCATGGTTTATCCCTTTTTCTTATGCTTATGAGTGCAGGGAAAAGGTGATCGGGACAATGTCCCATGTGGAGAACAACCACTCCACATAGGACCCAATTCAGCTGTCCTCACTGCCCTGGATCCATGGGATAATCCAGAGTTTCAAGTCAACTCTGCATCATCCTCCAATTTTATCTGAAGTTGGGCAGAGTTGATTTAACTGAGCGTAATATGCAATACTCACCAGGAACTTCATAAAGCTAGCTAGGAGCCAAATCGGCATGAGCCTGTGTTTTAATGCTTGTATAAGCAAGTGCTGTGTTTCATTCATGTATCAGGCAATGGGCAGAGAACTAAAAGTCATTCTCCTCTGCCAACTCTGAATCAACAGAGTTACCCAATATAAAATTTTGCCCAGAGAGGGAATCTTAGTTTTATTTTCTCATTTTCTATTCTACAATTCTCTTATAAGAACAATTCTAATGAAAGAAGCTTAACAGAGGCTATCTAGGTGCTACATAAAGTGACTCATTCTGAAATCAGTCAGTAAACAGCTCGTGCTTTTGCAAACATGGAAACACAACAATCTCCTGCTGATTAAGAAGAAAAGCCTGAGGGGAGCAACAAGCTCAATTGACTTGATGAGTTACTTATCTTGGCATAAAACTCATGGAGATTGCATGACAAGTACCTACAGGCTGAAAAGGGCTCCATGTTTAATACTGCAGTGGTCTTCCATGCTTTCAGTAAAGACTTGCAGGAGTAAAGTGGTTTCATTAAAAACATAAGAAGCTGCTCCAGAAGAGCGTATATGACTAATAATAAAATATTTTAATGTCATTTCTGAAAATTTGTGGGATTCCTCTCTGATTTGAAAAGGGTATGCTGTCTTATGAATCAGCTGATCCCTAGGAAGATTAATTTAAGTTTATCAAAATCAGATATGCCACTGGCTTTTATTTTGAAAACTTTTTTAGTTTTTTTGAAATGTGATATACACATCTGCTATAAGCACAGTGCTTCTATGGAGTTGGCAAGTGGGCATTATACTGTATATAATAGGCAGCCAGCTCACTGTTCATTTTTGGAGTTCCTGGGGCTGGGAGATTGAATACAAAAGTACAAAATATCTTTTCTTCAAAGTAGTAGCATATGTTTAATCACATTTTGCACCTCTCTGTCCTCAGATTTACTATCTGACATGACAAAAGGACAACCTGTGTGTGGGTTGAGTCCATCAGATACTGCTGATTCTTCTCTCTCTCAGAGACCAGAAAAGTGGCGATTGACATAGAAGGAGGGCCTTTTGTCTGTTTCTGAGCCTGGGCATGGTAGAACTATGCATGACTCTTCTCTCCTTCTGAAGCCAGAAGGAGAAGTACTTTAATCTGCTTCTGCTTCTAAACAAGATAGAGCTGTGCTTGACTCTTATTTTCTCCCTTCAAGATTAGGACAGTGGCAGTTGGAATGGAAGACATTTCATCTGCTTGTGGGCCTAGGCATGATGAGGCTGTACCTAATACCACTAGAGATGAGAAAAGAATTTGGTCTGATTTGTAAAGTTTTCTCCTTGACATTAAGTCTAGTTCCATCTGATATTAGGGGTTGTGCTCATCTCCATTTCTAAGCCAAAGAACTGGTGTTGTGCATAGACACCTCCAAGGTCATGTGGCTGACATGACTGCATGGAGCACCATTACCTTCCCATCGAAACAGTGCCTATTGATCTACTCACAATTGCTTGTTTTCAAACTTCTAGGTTGGGAGAAGCTGGGGCTAACAGTGGGAACTCACCCTGATCCCCAATTCAAACTGCCGACCTTTTGATCAAGTTCAGAAGCTCAGTGGTTTAACCGGCTATGCCACTGGGAGCTCCATAAGGAGACTACTGTACACATAAATTTCCAAAATAACATGTAGCTCATGCAGTAGTCTAGGTCATGATACAGGTTGCCACAAGGAGATCTGAGTGTTCACTACCTACTACCACCACTCCCACACTGTTATTCCCCATTGGAGTTACTTCTCATAGGTGATAAAAGAACATGTAGCTTTAGAAAATGCATAGCTAGAAAAGGATATTTGTAATGATTGATTCCTCTTGAAAAGAAAAAAAGTAGAAAGTGCCTGAACCAACTTGCAAGTACCATTTAAAATATATACATTATATCTATCTATCATCTATCTATCTATCTATCTATCTATCTATCTCCCAGGGAAAAATATGAAAAGGAGATGAAAAAGAGACTGTTCTCTCTATCCATGTCCTATTTGTATGATGAAAAATAGCCAATTTAAAAAAATGTTGTTGCCAGTGAGATAAAGCAGAGCTTCCTCTTTCAGTTATCTAGGTCAAGGTCTATCGTAATCAAACCCAGACTGTAATTTCTGTAGTGAGAAGAGTACTGTCTTACTTTGAAATAAAATTTTGCATTTTTCCATAAATATTCCTTTAGCGTGAATAGCATTTTGGAATTGTGCAGAAATCTTTCTTCAGGTGAATCCTTCAGGAATTATTTATGCTGGTATATCCACATGTAATCTTGCTGGATATGCAGTAAAGTCTCTCTGTGGTAGCGAAAAGATCATAAAAAGATCCAGATGAACTCTAGGCCTGCCTGATGTTAAAGATATCAACGCATAGAAGCAGTTCACTTTAGTCTTCTAACTCTTCCGATCCTTTGAAGTTGGGTGAAACAGTCAAGATTTAAGTTATTTCCATCTTCAATGGCTGATGCTGATCTTTAAGTTGCCTAAGTGAGTACAATTGAATACAAGTTAAAAAAAAAAACCCTGGGGGGAAACCTCAGCCAGAAAAAAGTCTGATAAATAATAATCCAGAAACATGTTATATAGTTATTTCATGGTGGAAATTGTGGAAAAATGACTTCAGAAAAGATATGAGGTATCAGCATTTTTTCAAATCTACATGGGAGGCAAAGTTGTTATAGGAGCTTTTTTCCCCCCCTTTTCTTCCCTTTTTGGTCTGTTTTGTTACATGACTTGGATTTTAATGCTAACCAAAAATTCCCTTCCCAGATTCTTAAAATTATGGTTAATCACATATATAGTGTTGCTGGGTTAATGAAAGGATGGAACCAGGCATGTAGCCCGAAATTCTCACAGTGGTTCGCGAAAAGGCCTTACTGGTGCATTATTTAAACTGTTATGTTTATTCATATCATGATCTGATCACCATACTCAATATATCCCATATGCATGGGGGTATTGGGGTAATGATACAAAAGGTTTGCTAGGGTAGACCCTCTTTCACTCAGACTCAGCCCCCCCCCGAAACTCAGCCCCCCCGAACCCCCCCTGAAAAAAACACACACACACACACACACCCCCTGAATCGAAATCCTGGCTACGGGCCTGGATGGATCATTCTGTTTTGTGAAGCTACTGAAATTTTAACCAGAACCTATCTTATTTTAGCAATTATATGAATAAAACTGTACACTCCAAAAGAAAGATACTGATATATTTTAGTGAGAATAAATTTAGATATACACAGATTTTCCATACTATCTTGATGTTATTCTTCTTTTGTTACTTACACCTATGAATGAAAATGAATTAGTCTGATGATGATAAATATAATTAATCAATGGATAGATATAACATGAAAAAGACTATAGTGAGGCTTGGGTCTCTCTCCCCCCCCCCCCCCCCGGGTGGGTAATTCTTCATCTGAAAATGCATATTAAAATGCATTAAAAGGAATATTTGCATATTCTTTGTATGAATCTATCAATATTTAATAAGAAGTATTGGATTGAAGCTCATAGAATGAAAACTTACACAAACAGACAGTTTTTCCCTATTGAAAACAAGAAGTTTGTTTTTAAAACAGTTCCAAGACAATTATAAACTTTATTGGTCATAGCAAAAGGCTAATGCAGTCCTTCAAGATTTTTAATAGCAAATAACGTAATGCTTAATAAAAGTATGCAAACCTACTGAAGATTGAACCATATTTTTGTTTGAAAATTATTGCTTCTTGCAGCCACCTAAATAAGTTGGTCCCAGACTTCAGGGGACATTTTGAGACATTTGAAGGGATTTTTTTAAAAAAAAAAAAAGAAAAAAAGAAAATTGAAATAAAATATTAAAACATGGTAGGAGGGGGTCCTGGAAATCTACAACCATTTGGAAATGTTCTCTATACCCTCTAGTGGTTATTTTTGGCATTTTTCAACCACAGTGGTGTTGATGCCATATGCAGTTATGATGAAGGATGATGCCCTGTTCATTTTTTTCTTTTCTGCATATTTGGAAAGATTGTGTCCCTTTTTAATGAATTCCCAGAAATGGATGCAAACCAGACAATTAATGTTATTAATCCCAAAGCATCACTGTTTGGGGCAAATCCGTCATTATGAGTGTATCTGGATACCAAGAGATCAACTCATGTTGCTGTCCTTTCACAAATGGACAAAGAATTTTAAACAAGACTACTTACTTTAAAACATTTTTTATTTCTGCCACACAGATCAATCCAAGAACAATTGTTGAGTTTTGAAAGTTGCTCTAAAGTTTGTTTTTGGATTTTTTTGTCATGTGAGAAGCGACTTGAGAAACTGCTCTAAAGTAATTCATCATGTTTACAGTTCCCCAAACAATTAGCATTCTGTTTATATGTTTTAGTAGTTATTGTTTTTTTTCTCAAGAGCAACAAAATCGCTACATGTAGTTTCCTTAAAAATCATCAGTATGCTTTAAAAAAATCTCTGGGCTCTTCCACACAGTCATAGAACCCAAAAATATTAAGGTAGAAAATCCCACAATATCTGCTTTTAATTGGGTTATCTGACTCCACATTGCCATATATTCCAGTTAACAGCAGATAATGTAAGATTTTATTCAGCTGTGTGGAAGGGGCCAAAATGAATGATGCCACTTGGCCAACCAAGGGCTACTATGTGTTCTCGGGAGGATAAATGCATATTTGATGCTGCCGAAATACACCTAAAATACTATAAGAGAAGGAAAACAGGGAGCCTATAATAAAACATGATGTCTGGTTTCCTGTTAGTGACATGCCAATGCAAGTTGTATTGTACACAAGAGACCAAGCACTACTCAATGTGCAAAGGATATACAGGCAGTCCCCAAGTTACAAGCATCTGACTTACAAATGACTCATAGTTAAGAATGGGGGTGAGACAACAGGAAGTGAGATAAATCTATGCCTCAAAAGGGAAATTCACTCCTGAAAGAGTTGTCATAGGGAAAAGGTGTCTCCACTCAAGCTTTATCACCCATCGTTGTTTACATAACAAGTCAAATTTTCCAAAACCCAATGATCAAAACTAAGCAAAACTATGGATCTGTAATTGGTTAAGCGAACAAACCCAGAGGGTGCTCACCAATGCTTCCTCTTCATCCTGAAAAGAAGTGATGATCGGAGTGCCACAATGTGATGCGGCGGCAAAAAAAGCCAATGGGATTTTGGCCTGCATCAATAGGAGTATAATGCCTATATCCAGGGAAGTCATGCTACACCTCTATTCTGCCTTGGGCAGACCACATCCGGAATACTGTGTCCAATTCTGGGCTCCACAATTGAAGGGAGATGTTGACAAGCTGGAATGAGTCCAGAGGAGAGCGACTAAAATGATCAAGGGTCTGGAGAACAAGCCCTATGAGGAGTGGCTTAAAGAGCTAGGCATGTTTAGTCTGAAGAAGAGAAGGCTGAGAGAAGACATGATAGCCATGTATAAGTATGTAGGAGGAAGTCACAGGGAGGAGGGAGCAAGCTTGTTTTCATTTCGAATTTCAGGTGCCCCCCCCCCCCCACATTCTGTTTTTGGGAAGATTTTGGGAGATTGGGGGGAGGCATTCGGATCCAAACAGAATTGGGGAGGGGAAAAGCACCCAACATTTGGGAGAAAAACAGAACAAAAACAGAATGGATTCTGTGCTGTTTCGTAGACCCATAATTGGAGAGCCTAGTGATGTCTAGAATGCGGAACAATGGCTTCAAACTACAAGAAAGAAGATTCCATCTGAACATTAGAAAGAATTGCCTGACTGTGAGAGCTGTTCGGCAGTGGAACTCTCTGCCTCGGAGTGTGGTGGAGGCTCCTTCTTTGGAGGCTTTTGGAGACTGGATGGCCATCTGTCGGGGGTGATTTGAATGCAATGTTCCTGCTTCTTGTCAGGGGGTTGGACTGGATGACCCATGAGGTCTCTTCCAACTCTATGATTCTATGATCACAGGGACACAAAGTGAGGTGAAATCTTCTGAACAAGCACAAACAGCAAAGCAAACACCACAAGGGTGTTACCCTTCCCTATACTATCCACTACTGCTGTATCATTTAATTCATTTCTCTGCAAGCTGATATACATATACTATGCAGAGAAATTGCTGGACTGCATTGGTTAGTAATAATGTTCATATTGCTAGAGAAATACCTTTTCTATGCCCCAGAAATATCAAGAATCAGACTACTTTAGGTAAAATTGAGACATTTATTCAGATCCTCCTCTCTTTCTTATGATGGATTTTTGTACAAAAAAGCAGGGTACTTGTAGCTGACACTGAACTTTCTTCCGCCATCATTATAAGAACAAAACGTAATGTGCACGCTATTAGACTTGCCTTTCCTGAGATAATCTGGATGCAATGAGTTTTGCCCCCCACGCTTGCGGTTTTTCAGCCCGCAGAGCCATTTCCATTATAACTATGAGAAGAGAATATTCGGAGGCATCTATGTGAAGGGCAGCTCTCTTTTCAGGATGATCAATCAATCTGCTTGTATAAAAGTGAAGCCGCGGCGGTTTGCCCTCTATTCAGAAAGACAGTTCAGAAGGTAGCCTTCTGTCTGCTATAACCACCGGACACCTTTTCACAGGGAGAAGCCATTAGTCTTCGCCCATTTTCCCTTTCTCATCAATCTCTTCAGAAACCTGTCTGAAAACCACTGTCCCAGCATGGATACTGAAAAGTGAGAACATTTTGGTTGCAATGCTCACCCTGCTGTGGTAATTGCTGTGCTATTAGCCACCTTTGTAGCCTTTTCAGAGCCCCAAGCCAACATTAATTAGGCTTACAGCCTACCCTGTGGAGCAGCACGGTGCATCCTTTTAGGTTCTTACAGTCTTGTTGGCTATAAACAATCCATCTCTGTACTTAATACAATAACTGAACAAATCCTTGCAATATTTGTGTGTAGGAACAATGTGTATAAAAATTCTCCTAATGGTTCACCTACTCTCCTAAAATAATTTGACACCCCTTTGATTTCTATGACAATGCTATGAAATCTTGGGAGGTGTAGCTTCACAAGACACCAGCACAGCTATGTACAGCAAGCTAAAGGCCTGCTAAAACTACAACCACCATGATTTCATAACATTGAGTCGTGGCAGTTAAAGTAGCTTCAAACTACATCAATTTCACAGTGTAAATCAGTGTTTCTCAACCTTCCTAATGCCATGACCTGTTAATGCAGTTCCTCATGTTGTTTTGATTCCCAACCATAAAATTATTTTCATTGCTACTTCATAACTCTAATTTTGCTAATGTTATGAATTGTAACATAAATGTCTGATACACAGGATATATTTTCATTCTCTGAATCAAATTTGACACAAATGCCCCATACGGCCAAATCTGAATACTGGTGGGTTGGTAAGGGGGTTTATTTTGTCATTTGGAAGTTGTAGTTGCTGGGATTTATAGTTAACCTACAAACTTCACTAATGATGGAATTGAACCAAACTTGGTGCACAGAACTCCCATGACCAACGAAAAATACTGGAAGGGTTTGGTGGGCATTGATCTTGAGTTTTGGCGTTGTCATTCACCAGAGAGCACTGTGGACTCAAACAATGATAGATCTGAACCAAACATGGCATGAATCTTCAATATGCCCAAATGTGAACACTGGTGGAGGTTGGGGAAAATAAACCTTGACATTTGGGAGTTGTAATTGCTGGGATTTATAGTTCACCTACAATCAAAGAGCATTCTGAATCCCACCAAAAATAGAATTGGACCAAACTTCCCACACAGAACCCCCCAAGCCTTGAAAGGTCTTGCTGCCACAAGCCTCCCTCCAGCCTCTCAGACTCTCCCTTGCCTGCACATGTGCACCATGCTGCCATGCGCTGAGCATGCCTGCTCTCCTCTCCCCATTTAGAGTCTCAAAAACAGTCCTCTCCTTTGCTGAGAAGCTGGACAAGAAGCTGGCAAATTACAGAAGAGGAGGGCTTTTGGTAGGAGGATTCACTCTCTGTTTCCAGAAAGGAAGAGAAGGACAGGCAGAGAGATCGTCAGCCTCCTCTGCCAAAGAGGTTCCTAAGATCATCAGAAATATGTGTTTTCTGATGGACTTTGGTGACCCCTCTGAAACCCCCTCCCCACCCTCAGGTTGAGAAACACTGGTGTAAATGAACCCTTAATCTCAGTTCTAGAGGTCACATTAGGCATATATTTGATTGGTAAAGTTGTTTACATTGAGATATGCTGTCAGGAATCTGTAGTAATTGAAATATTAAAATGCAAACAAACAAACAAACAAACAAAAACAAACAAACAAAAAACTTGCCCCTGGGAGTAAAAAATGTCCTACCTCAAAGAAATCTCTATAATAAATAAATGAGGATGGAAGTGTTCTTTAAAATACTAAGGGGCATTTATCGTGTATGAGATGAAAAGATGTGGTCTTCAAGAGCTTATTGTGTCTGAGATGTTCTCATAACATTTTAAAATTTAAAAAGTAATAAAACTAATGACATATCCTATTTAAACTAGTTGCTTGCCAATGCACTGGTATTTCCTAACTGGAAATGTGTGTGTGTTTCTCGTGAGTGGTCAATTTACCTGCAGGGCCCAATGCACTGCAAAGAGGTTTTATGATCATTCAGAAGATGGAGAGCGGTTTGCACTTGTGAACAAGGACAGAGAGATGAGCTTATTTCCATCTTTCCTTCTGTTTATGTTATTTCATTCACAAATGAAGCTAAGGGTCAGGCATGTAGCCGGGGGGGGGGGGGGGGGCTTGAGGGGCTTCAGCCCCCCCCCCCCCCAAATTCTCATGGTGGTTCGCGAAAAGGCCTTACTGGTGCATTATTTAAACTGTTATGTTTATTCATATCATGATCTGATCACCATACTCAATATATCCCATATGCATGGGGGTATTGGGATAATGATGCAAAAGGTTTGCTAGGCTAGACCCTCTTTCACTCAGACTCAGCCCCCCCCCGAAACTCACCCCCCCGAAACTCACCCCCCCCCGAAACTCACCCCCCAACCCCCCCTGAAAAAAATTCAGCCCCCCCCCCCCCCCCGAAACGAAATCCTGGCTACAGGCCTGCTAAGGGTTATTTTATTTTTAATACTTTATTAAATGAATATAAAACAGAATCAATAATAACAGAAATATAAAACATATTTTTAAAAAGTTTTAAAAAATGAAGCACCCATTCAGTGGAAAGTTATTTTTGAAGCAAAGGAGGTCAATTGCCAAAAGCTATGGATGTTCCTAACCTGGGAGTTGAAGAGGAATGGAAGCAGCTAGGGTGCAGCAATTTCATGGTAGCTTTGGGGCTTCTATTTCAGAGTGAACTGAGGAGATCTCCCCTGCTCGAAATGTTTTGAGTAGCTTGCTTGTTCTACCATGCATTGCTTGGTATTTTTTGTAAATAAAAAGCAGATGTTACAAAGAGACTCTTCAATGTTCTCTCATCCAAAAGAAGCTAAATGCTTCAGTGGTGCCCCTGGACTTTCATTGTGCAGAGAACTGAAGGAGTGCTTCAGAACAGATAAAATACCAAATCCTAAGGTATTTATCAGCAAACATATTTGTAAAACTGGATGCCGTTTTTTTTCCCACTTTTCTGCATCTGTGCTTTCATATTTGTGAAATGCATATAAGATACTCTGATACTTTGGCCATTTGAAATGTTGCCAAAAAACGGCATTTGGGTAAAAATAAACAAACAAAAATAAGAAAGTTATTAATTTTAATGTGTGTGTTGGGCATGTGTTTAGGATTGATTTAACCAGAACATTAACTTTTTACACCTTCAAAGTAGATTGTCTTGATGTAGTTCCCTTACCTCTTAATTACACAAATAATTGCTTATGCTTTTGCCTTAGGATCATCTGGCTCCCTGGACAATTGCAAGGACAATTCAGCAAACATTCCTTCCACAAATAATTTTGTCTATATTAAGTGTGCACAAATTATGAAGCAAATATTTAATAAAATTACTGTTTTTTCTATATGCTTCTGGGTGCAAAAATTGAGGGCTACTGGCCTTAAAGTCACCATAAGTCAGAAATGATTTGAAGGCACCCAACAAAAACAACAACAACAACAAGTAAGCAGGTCATATTTTCACTTAGTTGCTCATAATACCTTTGCAACCTGGTCTATTTATTTATTTATTTACTGTATTTCTACCCTGCTCTCTCTCATCCTGAGGGGGCCTTAGAGCGGCTTACAGTTTGGCAAAATTAAATGCCATATTTCAATACAAATATTTAAACAGATAAAAACAAATAAATACAAGTAAAACAGTTAAAAACATAATACCTCATCCCATCGTTGTCCATTTGTGCTACTATGTGTCAGTTCCACATTGCACTAATCCCCAAATGCTTGGTGCCATAACCAGGTCTTGACCTTTTTTCTAAAAACCAGGAGAGAGCGGGCCAGTCTAATGTCACAGAGGAGGGAGTTCCACAGCTGAGGGGCCACCACTGAGAAGGTCGTGTCCCTTGTCCCAACCAATCACGCCTGCGCACTCACAGACACAACAGCTCTGATCTGCAAAAGGTCTGTGTGGTAAGTTGCATAGCTCTTTTATTTCTCCAATGTAGAAATATCCCCAGAAGACACTAAAAATTCTCAGACTGATGGAGAAGAATTGGCTCTTCCTACTACTATAAGATCATGACCAAATTATTACAATGGGAATGGTAGAGTGTTCTGCTTTAATGTCTTGTACAACTCTATCTATTCTATAAACTTGCAATGTCTATCCAGAAATAAGTGCACTGAATTCAATAAAATGTATATACTAGGGCTGGGCAATTTGTTTCGTTAATTCGTAATTCGTTAAAAAATTCGTTAATTTTTGAATTACAAAACGATTACAAAACTTATTTTTAAACCTGGAAGTGTTTTTAAATATCGAAACGGCAGGCGCCAAAAATTTTTGTATTTCCGTCCATTTCGGAAATACGTAAGATGGCCGCCTGGCTTGCTGGGAGCTCTCCTCTCTCGGCGCCGGCTGAGCAAGCGAGCGAGAGGGCGAGCGAGAGGGCGAGCGAGAGGGTGAGCGAGAGGGCGAGCGAGAGGGTGAGCAAGAGGGCGAGCGAGAGGGCGAGCGAGAGGGCGAGCGAGAGGGCGAGGGCGAGCGGCGAGCGAGAGGGCGAGCGAGAGGGCGAGCGGCGAGCGAGCGGTGAGCGAGAGGGCCCGCCAGAGTGAGTGCCTGCCTTCCCTCAATAATAATTTCTCCTCCCTATTCTACTAAATTAATAATTAAAATTTAAAAAATATTTTAAAAATATTGAAAAAAAAAGGGCGCCATCTTTACAAAATGTTTTTAAATATTTACGAAATTTCGTAAATACCGAACTTTTTTTTGGGAAAATTTTGTAATTATTTTAAATATCGAAACAAAAAAACACCCCAATTACAAATCGATTTTAGAAACAAATTTTTGCGTTGTTACCCAGGCCTAGTATATACTAGTCTAAACAGGCAAGTTTCTACTCGAGTTGGATTGGCATCATGCAACATTAATGGCAATCACGAGGATGCAACTATGATTTAATTGTTCCATTGATTTCAGATGAAAGCCAAGTGTACCCTATAATCCACTATCAAGATTATTTTAAGGTTTATTAACTATCCCTCACTTTACTCTTTGTTCATCTCTATCACTTCCAGTCAATCTTTTCTGGATCTTTCATTTAGAGTCTTCTTTCATATATATGGGCTACACCACTTTCAGCTACAGTTGAAAAATGGTTCATACCACTGCATTTATATATATATACAATTTTCTCCACATAGATTATGAAGATAAATAGATGCCTCTTCATTCCCCAGTGAATTAATAGTATCATTGGTTTTGAAAATTCAGTGATGTGATCAACTTCAGTCTGAAGTAATGTTTTCAACACACACACACACACCACCCAGAACAAGGTCAAGAAAAACACATAGAGTGCCATCAAATAGCATACTGGGTTTGATTGCCTGCTTTCTATTTCCTTTACAAATGGGCACATATTAGGCCTTTGTCTTTGGCCAACAAATTGGACAATCCATCCATAATTTTCATTGAAAGCAATTCATGCTTGGTTTGAAAGCCAGTCTTTCATTAGGAAATGTTGCATTCATTAATGTTCTCTTTAAACAATGAAATACTAATGAAATGAAGCATGGAACATACAGGAAATGTAGGAAACCCCTAAATATTTGATTCCTGGCTCCTTTTTCTCTCTTTTACTGTATGGTCCATGTCCAACCGATTGCCCATTAGCTTTCCACAATGGGGAAGATAATGTAATGATTCTGTATCCATACCTTTGACCTGAAAAAGCAAAACAAAAGTGTAGCTAAATTAAGACAATCCTGATTACTATATTTTTGAATCACTGCTTATTGTGCAAATAGCATCATTTGCCATCAGAGTTTCATATTATTTTACATTCCTTCTGGGGACTGAAATGATGTATTAATTCACTATTGAGTAAAAAAAATTAAAAGAGCCACTCTCCGATTAAATATAAACACTTATTATTCATGCAGTATTTTTTATCATAACTACTGAATTCTAACACTAGAACAAAATCAAGGCCTGCTTATGCAGTCCTTTCCATTACCTCATTTCCATATTAAGGAATTCTTCTGTTTATATTTAATCAAAGAACAATATTCTTGCATAAGCGTTCCTTGAAAGCTGTCAAGTTCATTATTTTACCCCAAGGAACGATTGTGAAATGGCCCAAAACATTAATTATAATAAATCCCTAATTCAAAACCCATGCTACTCATTAAATACAATAACTTATGTTTAGCCTATTCCCTTCTTTATTGTTTTACCTTGGAGCAGGCTATCATTTATATGAAGTGGAGTACTGTTCATATTTTTTAAAAGAAAACATTACCTTTGATTGCACTGCTGTTTATTTTCTTTGGATCAATTCCTGTGTATATGATAATAGAAGAGATACCAGCTTGTGGGGATAGCACCATGTGCTGATATACAGTATAGTACAAGGCAGTATGGGAAAAGATCATTTCCAGTATCTAGGTGACATAACTTTTGAAATGAGAGGAACTAAAGAAACCACAGAAAATTTGAACCAGAATGTTCATCCAAAGATTATTATACTGTATAAGATGAAAAAAATAAGTATTTTCCTTAAATCTTTTCAATCTATGAAGCCAAATGCAAAATATGAGACCAAAGTATTATCCTTTAAGTGGCCAATGCACGTGTTAAATTAATTGATCATTAGCTTGTCAATGTCTACACTACTTTAAAACCCCACCCAGAATTGATTGCTTGCTATCTCCACAATGCACAGTTCCTTCCGGTGAGTATTGCACAGGGGAGTGGAGAGAATAGTTGCTTTAAATGACTTGATCCCAATTTGAGCAAATTGATGTTCTAGAGTTTGTTGGAAATGCCAGAGTATCCTGCAGCTTCAGGTCCATCTGGATAGTGGGATATGGTCTGATTCATTGCCCAGACTGGACACTGGTGACATCACTTTTGCTCTGCATTTATCAGCACAGGGAAATAAGATGGATCATGTCCATGTCACCCCAAGTCAGCCATGGATCTTCATCCAAGCTCCTAGCTATCTTGGACGCTGGAACAAGACAAAGGGATCAAAAAGATACAAAAGTTTAAAACATTTTAAAAATCAGAGCATTCACCTCAGCTTTCTCTCTGAGATTAATTAATTTAATATAAAGAGCCTGCTTGAAGAGAAATGGCTTTGTCTTCTGGCAAAAGAAAAATAGAGAGAAGGCCAGTCTAACTTCCCATGGAAGAGAGTTCCAGAAAAAAAATTATTAAGCAAAAACGATTTACAAATTGCATGTCAGTTTGAGGCTTGCAGCACAGTGGTGATCTAACTGCACTTGTTTTCAACTAAAAGTTGAGATGCAATGTTCTAACTTATCAGCAAAAACATCAGGATGTTTGAGGACTAGTACGTTATCTACACTGAACGCTTAGGCCTGTGTACATTTGGAGAAAACCTACAGCCACTGTGTGCTACATAGGGCTTATTTATCGTGTCATCCGCAACCAGAACATCGTGTTTTCCTAACATCAGCCAGAGTGAGAAGAGTAATTGGCATGGGCAGCTGCCAATTACTTCCGTGTCAGCCAATCAGAAAAAGAAACCTGATCACTTGGCTGTCTGCAAAGCTGGTCTATATATAGCCATGCACCCTTTAGCTCTGTTCAGTTTCTGCCTGTTTCTGTTTCTTAAAACTTATAGGAGCACTACTCTAGCTAATAGCTAGCTTAGCTTTTTGAAAATTCTTTGTGTGTGTGTGTCCCTTCATCAACATCCAGTCAATCTTTTTTCTGTTGAAATTATCCAACTTTTAATGTATTGTCGAAGGCTTTCATGGCTGGAATCACTCAGTTCTTGTGGGTTTTTTCGGGCTATATGGCCATGTTCTAGAGGCAGAAACTGAACAGTGGCATTTCTCCTGACGTTTCACCTGCATCTATGGCAAGCATCCTCAGAGGTGAGGTCTGCTGGAACTGGGAAAAAAGGGGTTTATATATCTGTGGAATGACCAGGGTGAGACAAAGGGCTTTTGTAAGTTGGGCTAGGTGTGAATCTTTCAACTGACCACCTTGATTAGCATACAATGGGCTGACTGCCTGGAGCAAACTCTTCTTGAAAGGTAATTAGATGTCCCTGCCTGTTTTTCTCTCTGCTGTTTTTGCTGTTGCAATTTTAGAATTTTTTAATACTGGTAGCCAGATTTTGTTCATTTTCATGGTTTCTTCCTTTCTGTTGAAATTGTCCACATGTTTGTGGATTTCAATGGCTTCTCTGTGTAGTCTGACATGGTGGTTGTGAGAGTGGTCCAGCATTTTTGTGTTCTCAAATAAAATGCTGTGTCCAGGTTGGTTCATCAGGTGCTCTGCTATGGCTGATTTCTCTGGTTGGAGTAGTCTTCAGTGCCTTTCATGTTCCTGGATTCTTGTTTGGGTGCTGCGTTTGGTGGTCCCTAAGTAGACTTGTCCACAGCTGCATGGTATACGGTAGACTCCTGCAGAAGTGAGAGGATCCCTCTTGTCCTTTGCTGAACGTAACATTTGTTGGATTTTCTTGGCGGGTTTGTAGATTGTTTGTATGTTGTGTTTCCTCATCAGCTTCCCTATGCGGTCAGTGGTTCCCTTGATGTATGGGAGGAACACTTTTCCTCTGGGTGGATCTTCATCTTGACTCTCGTGGCTTGGTCTTGGTCTTGTTCATTTTGTTCATGAAAATGAACAAAATCTGGCTACCAGTATTAAAAAATTCTAAAATTGCAACAGCAAAAACAGGGCCCAGGGTGGAATGAAGAGAAAGCATTCGTGAGCACGCTCTGGGTTCGTTCACTTAACCAATTACAGATCCACTTAACCGTAGTTTTCCTAGCCCACATTTTACTAGTTTGCTTTCCTGGAAGGTCATGGAGGACCTTGTCGAAGGCCTTACTGAAATCCAGATACACTACATCCATGGCATTCCCTGCATGTACCCAGCTTGCAACTTTATGGGAAAAGGATATCAAAAAAAGTCTGGCATGACTTGTTTTTGATAAATCCATGTTGACTATTAGTGATGACCACATTTGTTTCTAAGTGTTTGCAGACCACTTCCTTAATAATCTTTTCCAGAATCTTGCCTTGTATCGAAGGGAGGCTGACCGGAAGGTAGTTGTTTGGGTCATCCTTTTCTCCCTTCTTGAAGATTGCGACCACATTGGCCCTCCTCCAATCTGCTGGAACTTCTCCCATTCTCCAAGAACTCCCAAAGATGATTTGCAAATGGTTCCGAAATGACCTCAGCTAGTTCCTTCAACACTCTTGGGTGTAGTTAATCTGGCCCTGGGGACCTGAACTCATTTAGAGCAGCTAGGTATTCCTGGATGGCTTGTTTCCTTTAACCCCTCATCCAAGCCATCTTGCTGAGGTTGAGGATGACTTTCTTTTTGTGAGAAGACTGAGGCAATGAAGACATTAAGTAGTTCTATCTTTTCCCTATCCCCTGTCAGCATTGCCCCATCTTTTCATCACAGAAGTCCTATTGCCTCCTTGTTTTTCTTTTTGCTACTGACATAAGGAAAGAAGCCCTTTTTATTGTTTTGAATGTCCCTGGCACGCCTGAGCTCGTTTTGTGCTTTAGCCTTGCGGACCTTTTCCCTACAGGAGTTGGCTATTTGTTTGATTAACATGGAAAAGAGGGGCATGTAGTCACACAGAACTATTGTGCAAGTAGTTTTAGACAAATATATGGAAAGCAATATTTATTGCTGATATCAGTTTCAGTGGAATTACCATTTCCAGATAACATATATCTAGAAAAGAGCAAAAACAGTCATGGAAAACCCACTATACAGCAATCACAATTTGGAGTGAACTTCTGTGAATCATCAATTTCACAGAAGGGTGGCATATTCACCTAAACTTCTCAAACAATCTGTCTTGTGTATTTGATTGAACTGAAGATCTGGAAGGCAAACCTTTGGTAATTGTAGGCTTTGCTTTGAGTTTGGAATGACACTTACGTCTGGTATATGAGAACAAACCAGTGGGGTGTTCTGATTAAAGCCATTTTTGCTAAAGTTAGCCTTCCACTATAATTTCAGAAGCAGTCACTCCTATGCTAGTATCAAACAAATTGCATATTATTTCAAATGCAATTGTATCCTTTATTAAACTCAGACCACCATCAGATGATTCACTACTGTGAAAAAAAAAGAAAACCACTCCCTCCCCCATATGTTTTTTTGAATAGTTTGTAAGAAGTAATAATTTAAAGTGCATGTATGTAATTTCCTTCAGTATTTGCACAGGTTCAGTCAATTCACAATTTTAATGTTTTCATCACAAGCATGTAGTTCTTCTGATAAGGTTTTGCAAGGAACCATAGGAACTCAGTAAAGTGCCCTTAGAAAGGAGGAATGCATGTAGAGGATTCAAAATCCCCATTTGATTAGGATTGCATTTGAAGCCAGAGAAGAACTCTTGCCATTCTTGGCTGATGGATACTTTTGTTTTTGTTTTTTGTTTTTGTTTTGGGTTTGGTATTTTTGGGTTTGTTTTATTTTATTTTATTTTGCATGGAAGGGAATGGTTTCTCTTAACCAAAAGTCATTATTGTCAGTCAGAATTATATAAATCAGCCTGGAAGACCATTTGCAGCTATGTCTCTTTGGCTGGATTGATTAGAAAACTAAAGATACATCGAAAGCAGCTAGTCTAGCCCTGGGCTGTCATGGCATATTGTGAAGAGGTTGGAGAAAGCCATCATCTCACAGTCCATCAGAGAAGACAAACTCCTCCTCAACTCTTTGCTTAGTTTTTTGCTCCCATTGTAAGTGACTCTGGGAAATGACACTGGGAAACTTGGTGATTGAAGGACAGGGTAAAAATAGAATAGAATATATTAGGTTAAATAGACAGTAACTGTAAGCACAGACTGTACATAAAAATTAGGAGGGTTTCAACCTGAATAACATAGTCAGTCTAAAACTTCCTGAGGTGAAGCAGTAAACACATACACACACCTCAAGTTGATTGAGCAGTTTAGGTTGCTGAGGCAGAAAATTTATGATTCCTCTCCCTCAATGTGATAAGAAAAGCATTTGCATCATGACCACTACCAGTGGCTACATATCCACTATCATTGTTATCATCATTATATTGTTATATTCACTAAAAATATCACCCCAACATAAAAATATAATGTGCCTGCCTCCCACCAAAATTGAACTAGTGCAAAACTCTTTTCACCTTAGCAAAAGCCATTACCTTGATATTTGATGGTTATTAGAAATACAGGAGAAAAAAACAACACAGAAGGAAGGACTCCAATATTTTGACTGTGATATAGTACAACCCTACAGAAATTTACACAGAAGCCTACACGTAGACTTGGGTTGCCCCAGCATGATCTTTCCTATGGTTGCTTATATCAGTGGTTCTCAAACTGTGCTCCATGGATCCTTTAGGGCTCTGCAAAGCACAGTCAGGGGCCACCTTCTCCCCCTGCATATGAAGGGCAGCCCCACAGTGCATGGGGCCTGGTGAGCCCTGGTCTGGGCTACCCTTCCTCCCACAGGGCCTGGCAAGCCCTGACCTGAGCAGCATTACCCAGAAATAAAATCAATAAAAACAGGGGAAATGAAAGCACTCAAATTTACTTCCATACTATCCCCATACTTGATGCCAACGTCAGCTACTTCCATCCAAGTTAATACCTGGATCAGTACAAGTCTGCAGGAAAATATCACCTTTCATCCTTACAGAGCCTAATAATCTGAAATAGCCAAAACTAACTAAAAGTCTCATGGTAAAAATTCAAATCATTTCTCACTTCAATCTCATTCCTGCACTACAGAAAAGGTCTCACAAGAACCAAAGAGAAATTTGCCAGTACAGCTTCACGGCTGCACATATAACAATTGACAACGGTTGGAAAGGTGAAAAAACATTAAGCATTAAAAATTGGAGGGACAAACTGTAGGACTACATACAAATGGCCAAGATTTCTAGTAATTTGTAACATGAAAGCCATGAAGGTTTTGGAAGAAACTGGAAGTTGGCTATAGCATATCTGACAGGAGAATTTAAGAAATAAAAACAAATCTATTGATCTAGAGTTATAGAGAGGTAAATAAAATAAACATAAACTCCACGAAGATTAGTGACAGAAGTCAATGCAATGGGGGGTGGAACAAGGGGTGGGTGGTGGGTTATCTAGGTAAGTGTATGTGTACATGTTTGTAGGTGTAATATAATGTTAAAATAAAATTATTATTTTAAAAAGAACCAAATATCTTATTCCGTCTTCTCTTTAGACCTTCCTATCTTACTGAACATGATACAGAGAGAGCTCCCCACATTTTAATGAATTATCATAACTTACATTATTTTGTTAAATTGCAGAATTAATGTCAGTAGCAATCTAGAAATATCGAGTTCATCAATGCTAGGGGAAAATAAATGGACAATTTAACAACTTAATGTATGAAATTCTCCCTAGCTCTAATACAATATGCTAAATAAGTGAACTCTCTTATCAAGTAACTATCTCTGATATACAACTAAATGGAAGCAAAAAATAAAATAAAAAATAAAATGAATTCCTGATTACTAAAATCAAAGGCCAGTTTGACACAGTAATTGTTTTTGCACTATCTGTCTTACATTTACAGTCTCTCAAATATCCTATTTTAGTAAAGTGCAGGATAAGTATCTTTTCTACTAATTGGAATGTCTATTTTATGTGATGACTCATAAGTCCTGCTTTAGTGGCTATTCATATTCTTATTTGTTAGGCAATCTACCCATTTAATGACAGATCTACTTTGAGTGTTGCATAAAGTAGCAATTTCTGCACTACTGGGCATTATCTGTAGGGAAAGCTGTTCTCCAAGTAGGATGCATGAGCTGTAAAGCATCAGGAATACATTGTGATTTCCATCATAGTAGGAGTCATTTATGCATCCCTATTGTTTCAGTTGTGAAGAATGGACAGATAGTGCCTGTGATTTACGAAAGTCACTGTTTTCTCTGTACTGAAGTTTATAACCACTATATTCAATGCACATATGTGTATGAGTCATCTATTTTGCTCCAGATTAACCATGAATTACATGGAAACTGCAGAGGCACAATGAGGTTTCTCCAGAGATAATCATACCTTAAATATAAAGTATGAATAATTCTGTTTTCACAAGTGAAATTGAACTATATCATATATGTAAATTGAAAGACAAGATAGCAAACTGAAGTACTTTATGTCACTAAAAGTAAGATAGTTAAAAAAAACCAGCTTTGGTTATATCCTCAATTTTTTAAGTTAAGTAAGAATACCATAAATTATTTGGGAGAAGGTACTGAATCTCCATTTCCAGTTTCTGGGAAGATTAATTTATGTGATCTGATGCTATAATTACATGTGTGTAAATTAAATGTGTAAATTAAAGTTGCAAAAATTTAAAAAATGCTCACAAATACCACAAAATGTTATTGAATAAATACAGTTTCATAATCCAAATTACGCTGTTGAGGCATAAATAAAAATCTTCAACTGACCTATAGAATTTGGACCCTGGCAGATGGTGACACTGTAATCAAAGGTGACCCCTCCCCCCAGGATTCTGTAAAAGATAGTTCATAATCAGGGAATTCATAGTTTTGCCAAGGACACCAGGCTGGAATGATCCCATAATCCCCTATCTCTCCCCTATGTGGGAACCTAAGGCTCTTTCCATGGCCCCTGTAACCCAAACCAGCATCTGACCAATTTGGCTATTATTTATGAATTGGATTCCTTTTTTATGAATGAAACTCCTGTTTTATGAATGTCTCAGTGCTTCAATGAGCTTTGCATCATCTTACATGAACTCTGAGTGGACAAGATGAATCTTCCCTTGATGCTGCATGCCCCCCCCCTCCCCATATGAATTCTGTATATGCCCCATGTCCCTATCCATGATATGTATGTATGTCTATATGAATCCCCTTAACAAAGGACTTGACCAAAACCCATTTGCATGGACAATAAGTAAATGGCCCCTTTTCCTGGACTTTGGAGGGTCTTGTTGGCCAGACCATCCAGGACAATGGAATCTATGGACATATGGAATCACCCAACACAAAGGTCACTTTCCAGCCACGAGGAACCGGGGATGTGTCACTGCCTCCCCCACTGTGCCATTTCCCAATCTCCGAAAAGGTGTTTCAACTCCCATCATCAAGTAAATATTACAGGACTATAAGACAATGGAACTGGCTCTTTGGGGCCAGACAGAAGATGTTATTTCAAAACTCAAGGCAATAGCTTGGGCTGAAGCTTGAGGGCTTAAGGTATCGCTTTGGCTCCTTATCAATACAGGCATGGAAAGGGCCATTCATATCCCATCATCATGATGTTTTTTCATTGTTTCCCTGTTGCCCACCTCCTTCCACCCCATTGGCTGAGTGGCCAAAGCATGGCTCAGGCTCTCATTGTATCTCCTGCCGGCTTGCTGACATCACAGCCAATCACAACAAAGCCGGCTCAGGGAGGGTGGGCATGGGAACTTTTGAATCTGACAGCCCTATAAATATTGTTTTTCTCTGCCCAGCCAGCATGTCTGCTTCTTGGGCAGATAACTGTGGTCATTATTATTATTATTATTATTATTATTATTATTATTATTAAACTTTATTTGTACCCCGCTAGCATCTCCCGAAGGATTTGATGCGGCTTACACAGGCCGAGGCCTCAACACACAGCACAACAATACAATCTAAGCAAATCAAACAATTAAAAACAGAATAAAGCAAAATAAACAACAGGCACAATACACTAAAACACAATAAAACTGGGCCGGGCCAGAGAATGGGTACAAAGATTAAAAGTGCTGATGTGGCAGGAGGTGTATATAGAGCTTCTAGGGCATGTGCGATGTGCAGCAATCATTGGTTCTAATAAAGTGCTTATGGGACTTGGTAGTGGAGATTTCCTAATCTGGGAAGGTGCATCGGAAAAGCCAGGTCTTCAAGTTCTTTCTGAAGACAGCCAATGTAGGGGCCTGTCTAAGGTCTTTGGGGAGGGTGTTCCAGAGTCGGGGGGCCACCACGGAAAAGGCCCTGTCCCCACCAAGCTCGCTTGTGACGCCGGTGGGATCACGAGCAGGGCCTCTCCAGATGACCGAAGTGAACGTGTGGGTTCGTAGATGGAAATGCGGTCACGCAGGTAGGCTGGTCCATCATCCATTCCAGCTGGAATGAAATAAAACCTTGGTGGCTTTTGCTTCAACTTGGTGAGACTTTATTTGAGAAAATTAAGGGAAAAATCTTTCTTGGTGCTTGCTTTTTCACCAGGTGTCCCTCTTTTTGGGTCTTGCTGGTCTCTGCCTAGGCATGGCCTCCCAAATTTGTGTTCAGCAACAACACCAGTGGATACTTTCTGATACTGTACTACTGGGGCCATCCTTGATTCCCAATTTTTCAGCCCCCAAAGTCTCCATTAGTTGAAAATTGACCAAAGTGGTGGTGAAATATGACACAGTTTCCTTTGATTACACCTTAAAACAATGCTCTGAAACCATTGGGGTTGGGATCATGGTGAAAACTGCCCTTCCACAATTCGGATAAGTGAAACCATGGATATTAAATGCATTGATAAGGGGGTCATACTGTACAAATCTATTGTACAGAAAATTACAAATAAATTTTCAATGAGCAGCCATGCTAAGAGCCTACACTTTAATCATAAGCATTTGTGGTGGACAATGGATAACATATATCAACAGAGAACAAGCACAACATTTTGTCATAGGGAATAAAAAGGCCAACCCAATGTAACTTCTCTTATGATTGAAAGTTACATATGTTTTCTTAGTAGTAATTCAGAAGGCTTACTCTCAGTAGCTTTAATCTGGGAATTGTAGCTGTAAAACTCTAAATAATGATCTTCAAAATAACAAGGGGAAATGTTTACTGTTAAAAAAATAACTCCATTTTACAATTAGCAACATATCAATTGATTCCAAGAGGCACAGTACAGTGTTGTTTTTATATTTGCTATTTTGTTTCATTATATGATATATAATAACCAATATTTATTGCATGACATGTATTCAATAGGCATATTATATTATGATTATATTATTTTCTCTACCTGAGCACATTTATTGGAATGTGCTAGCACCACTAAATTGATGTATAAAAAGATATTTCATAAATGGATGTATGAACGATGGTATTTTACTGAAGAGAGAAAATATTACGGAATAAAATGTTGTAAAACTGTATTCTTTATTTCCATAGTTATGAATATTCAGAGCAGCAGACATTAATTAGAAATTTAATAATAGATTTTGACAATAACACACAACATTGCAGTAGTAAATTATAACTAATACGAATATTATTTAAAATTGCTGGAGGCTTTCGTTGTGTTTTTTTTATTTTAAACAAAATCACCAATGTCCTTGTATATTTCAAATGACTAGTTTATCTGTTTTTAATTGTGTTTTTAAAGGCCTTTAAACATTTTCATCAATTTTAAAAGGACAAAGACAATTAACCATTGCATTAAAATAAATGCTAAAATAAAAAGACTTCCTAGAACAGATTCATAGACAACAGTGAGATTTCTTTGGTTCTATATGATAATCCCTGAATTCAGTTCATGAATTGAAATCTAAAGGGCAAATAAGCATGACTCAAACTCTAAAATAAAATCAATGTGTGAAGTAAAAAAAGGGGGGGGGGGGGTGGATGCTATTTGCCAATCATTTGGATGCCATTTGCCCCTTCCATTTCTAGAGAAGATTAATATGCAATCAAAATACATTCTGGAGGAACTGTTTTTTGTTTTTGTTTTGCCCAATTTCTCCTTATCCACCCTCGAAACTCATTTCAGATAGTAGTTTATGCTGACAAAGGTGTAAGCATAATGTTTCCCCTTCATTGCATGGTGGCAAAATGTGAAGTTGTTTGGAATGTTGGTTTTCATAGATGTGACACAAGAAACGCACCTACTACAAAAAGAACCCATACCTTTCCATATTTAGACAGTAGATAATAATAATAATAATAATAATAATAATAATAA
Source organism: Anolis sagrei (assembly GCF_037176765.1). Classification (NCBI taxonomy): domain Eukaryota; kingdom Metazoa; phylum Chordata; class Lepidosauria; order Squamata; family Anolidae; genus Anolis; species Anolis sagrei. The sequence continues at coordinate 115,855,017 of NC_090021.1, forward strand.
TAATAATAATAACAAAAATACTGTGGGACTTTTGAATCCAGACTGACAAAGTTTTGGAACACAATACACCAGACATCACGATTGTGGAAAAGCAAAAGTTTGGATTATTGATGTCACCATTCCAGGTTACAGTCGCATTGAGGAAAAACAACAGGAAAAACTCAGCCATTATCAAGACCTCAAAATCAAACTGCAAAGGCTCTGGCATAAACCAGTACAGGTGGTCCCAGTGGTGATCGGCACACTGGATGCCATGCCAAAATATCTCAGCCTGCATTTGTAAACAATAAACATTGACAAAATCATGATCTGTCAACTGCAAAAGGCCACCTTACTTGGATCTGTGGTCATCATTCGAAAATTCATCACACAGTCCTAGACGCTTGGGAAGTATTCGACTTGTGATTTTGTGATATGAAATCCAGCATATAGATCTCGTTTTCTGTGACATACTTTGTTTTTGTGTCAGTAAAATAATATTTTATTTATACCCCACCAACATCTCCCATAGGACTCAGGGTGGTTTATAAATAGCACACAATGGTGCCATACAACATATAACACACAATATATCAACACTAAAACCAATAACACATTTAAAACCAGACATATAAATTAGCAAGAGCCATAGAGTTAAAATATGGCAAGGCATAGGTTAAAAGTCCATTTAAAATTTCCTTTTATCCCTTCTCTATTCTTCAATAGTTTGGCAAAAACTGGCTTAGAAAAAAAAGGTGAATTAAATCAAAAGATTTTGTGAGCAGAACCAAACCAGAGATCTTTGTGTTTAACTGGGAGTCCATTCTTTGAATATGCTGAGGATTAAAACAGAACAGCAGCATAATTTGAAAACATATAAAACCATTAAGTACATAGGAAAGCCTTAGAATATAGGTTTCTAATTCATAGAAATTCTTTTGTTTATTTTTTTTTCTGTTCTAGAATTGCATCCAAGGTTCCCATGAGTTGAAGGAAGGAAGGTGTGTATTTGGCTTAATCCTGCGTCTTTATACTCCTTTCTGTGTCCCTGAAAATCAGGCTGTTGGGGGACTTTTCAGAACTACATGGAAGAGTGTATTAGGAAGGGACTCCAGCATATGATAGTCAGTAAAAATAGTAATTGTATATTGAACATATGTGTTGAATAGGTGTCTCAGATTTAAAATCAAACTTTCAAACTCCAGTTACAGATCTGTTTTCCAATCATATGTTAAGTTTGTCTGGAAGTCAAAGTAATCTGAAATTCTTGAGTCCTCTAGATTTTTGTGAGTCAGGGTAATTCCCTGGAATTGCCTAAGTTGATATGATATAAAAGATTTTGTTTGTCATTAGAATGAAACAAAAAAATCGAAACATTACACTGATAGTGGTAGATTTAAGTGTCATGACATGTGGCCCATGGTTTAGGCATTTATCTTTAAGTGGCAGGAATTAGCAGGATGCTCTAGTACTCTGATCATCTTCATTCTCTGCCCTACTATGGACTTTATCACACAAACTCACTTTTTCATTGCAGTTGATCTATCTTTGATAGTGAAGAAATACACATCTGATCATCTTTGATACTGCTCCTCTCTTCAACTGTTCAATTGTCCCAGTTTGACAATTTATGGTCCCACGTTCATGTTTCTGCATGTCCCCATAGCCCTTTCTTATCTCACTTCTACTGTTCTATGATTTCTTGCAGTTATTTTTTATTTTGGAGCAGTGTGACAATTCTAACTTCAAAAAACAAAGCCAAAGACAAATGTAACTATACATTTTAAAAGTAATGGGAAATGGAAATGGTAAAAGAGAGGGGGAGAGGAGGAAAGTGTGTGAAACTGTCTAATGTCACTTTATTGCTGTTATGCTGAAACTGAAATGGAACAGACCTACCACACTAAGGTAAGAGATGGAAACATTAAAGGATTGTGAGCTGTTGACAAGTTTTACCCATCAATAATTAGGGGCAGTATAATGATAGGGAGGAGACAGAATAGTAGCAGGATGTATCTAGCAGATTGGATTGAACCTGCTTTTAATGGCCTATGTAGAACCACCCTACCTTGCCTTTTGTTCTGTTTCAGAATTTGCTATGTTTCTGATTTCACACCCTTCAATTGCGCTAGATCCACAGATATCTTGGCCCCCAAATATTGAGAGCAGATCTTTGAAGCATTTAATATTTTCATATATCAAAAACTGCCTCAGAATGAAATCACTTAATGATTACAGTTGTAGGTCTGGATGTTTGTTCTCGTATATATAAATGCATGAAAACACCCAGAGCCAAATAGATTGTGTTCTGTTATATTTTTTTAGAGCAACAGTAATAGGAAAATACAGTGAATGAAGGAATAACAGCTATGCAGTTCTCAAGTTTTCAATATGCAATATAGCTGAGTGTTGTTTTCAATTTTGAATGGGAAGTCAACCATGAAATCAACAGCAGCCTTTAAAAAAAGCAACCCTAAGAATTTCTTCACCTCTCTAGCTCTGTCCCACCTAACACACTGATTAGAAGAATTTATTGACAGTTGGGTAAAATATTAGCCCACCAGAAAAGGAAGTCATTAAATCTCTACTGCCATTTACTGTCCTTTGCATGCATTACTACTCATATAAAATCCCAAAGAGTATGATAGAAATATGCCCATGGATATAGTTAATTTCACAATCTATTTATTCTATTTTGGGGGGAAATATAGGTCATTGTTTTGGTAGCGACATACTGTAGACAGGCATTCACATTAAGCCATTAAGGAAGGTGGCATATTTCATACCAAAAAGCTCTCAACCAAATGCAAGTCAATTTGATGAAGGCACTGAGATCCTAGACAAAAGTCCAGCTGCAGTGCTGTACATAAAATGAAGAATAAAATGTCAAACTTCATAAGTGCTGTTTAGAGATCCAGGAGGGTGATGACTCTTCTTTAAGGATGTAATTATTTGCTGATTTTATCCTCAAAGCAAGCACCGTATAATTTTATCAATTTTCTTTCTTCTATAACAACTGGACTGGGTTTTTTTTTCCTAAAAAAGGTTATTGGCAGTTCAGGATGGAATCTGCATGAAGTTTGGATATTTTAGATTATTTATTTGTATACTTATTTTAATTCATTTAAATTCTGCCTTCTCCGAGCACAGAATCCAAGGTAGCCCACAACCACCATACAAGTATAACCACCCCTCCACACACACAAATAATACAAAACTTAAGACACAATGAAAACAAAATTCTGTTTTTAAAATACAAGATAAATATACAAGCTAAAATATTTTGAAAACACATTTAAAATATAATACATTAAACAGAAAAGAACAAGTCCAGTGGGCAATTGTGGTTTGGACCCAGGACCTTCTGTGGATACCAAATCCATGGGTGCTCCAGTCCCATTACATGCAAAGGTGCAAAAATGATGCCCCTTATATAAAATGCCAAATTAAGCTTTGCTTTTGGGAATTTAAAATACATATTTTAAAGTCATGGATGGTAAAATCTATGGATGCAGAATCTGTGGATACAGATGACTTGATTATATATTATTTATTTATTTATTTATTTATTTCGAGCACTTCTACCCCGCCCTTCTCAACCCCCTAGAGGGGACTCAGGGCGGCTTCCAACCGGCACATATTTGATGCCTACAATTCAACATAGTAAAATATATAACAATAACTATAAATAATTAAAACATTCAATTAATACAATAACAACTAATAAAAAGAAAAACCAGTATTGTGGCCAACAGTCGAGTTCTGTAATCCGTAAGTCCATTCAGCATTATCATAATCCTTTCCAAAGTTCTAGTCATCATTGTCGTCAGTCTGCCAGATTACCCAAAGGCCTGGTCCCATATCCATGTTTTTAATTTCCTTCTGAAAGAAAGGAGGGATGACAATAATCTAATTTCCCTGGGGAGTGAATTCCATAGGCGGGGGGCCACCACCGAGGAGACCCTGTCCCTAATCCCCACCAGCCTCACTTGTGATAGAGGTGGGGCCAAGAGCAGGGCCCCTCCAAAAGATCTTAAATTCCTAGGCGGAACATGGAAGGAGATACGTTTGGACAGGTACCCTGGGCCGGAGCCGTATAGGGTTTTATAGGTCAAGACCAGCACTTTGAATTGTGCTTGGAACTGAATTGGCAGCCAATGGAGCTGACATAACAGAGGGGTGGTATGTTCCTTGTATGATGCTCCGGTGCGTAGTCTAGTTGCGTCCCGTTGGACTAATTGAAGTTTCCAAACAGTCTTCAAAGGCAACCCCACGTAGAGCGCGTTGCAGCAATCTATTCGGGATGTAACAAGAGTGTGGACCACTGTGCGGGAACAAGGCATGGGCACAGCTGGTGCACAAGTTTTAATTGTGCAAAAGCTCTCCCGGCCACCTGGGGTTCCAGGCTCAGCGATGAGTCCAGGATCACTCCCAAGCTGCGAACCTGAGTCTTCAGGGGGAGTGTAACCCAGTCTAACACAGGCTGTAACCCTATGCCCTGTTCGGCCTTGCGACTGACCAGTAGGACCTCTGTCTTGTCTGGATTCAATTTCAATTTGTTAGCTCTCACCTAGTCCGACACAGCAGCCAAGCACGGGTTCAAGGTTTGGACAGCCTCCTTGGTGACAGGTGGGAAGGAGTGACAGATTTGGATATCATCTGCATAGAGATAACACCCCATTCTGAAACTCTGGATGATTTCCCCCAGCGGCTTCATGTAGATGTTAAACATCAGGGACAGAATTGAACCCTGTGGGACTCCACGCAACAATGGTTGTGGGGTCAAACAGGTGTCACCCAGTAACACGTTCTGGGGCCATCCCTCAAGAAAGGACCAGAGCCACTGCAAAGCAGTACCCCTTAGTCCCATGTCTATGAAGCGTCCCAGAAGGATACCGTGGTCAACAGTATTGAAGGCCCCTGAGAGGTCCAGCAAAACTAACAGGGACACACTCCCCCTGTCCAGTTCCCGGCGAAGATCATCTAGCAAGGCGACCAAGGCTGTCTCAGTTCCATATTCTGGCCTAAAACAGGACTGTACCAGATCTAGATAATCAGTATCTACCAGAAACCCCTGGAGTTGCGATGCCACCACACGTTCCACAACTTTGCCCAAATAGGGGAGATTGGAAAATGGCAGATAGTTGTCTAATTGAGTGGAGTCCAGTTATGGCTTTTTCAACAGCGGTTTTATAATAGCTTGTTTTAAGCTCGCTGGAAACTTTTCCTCCTGTAAGAAGGCATTAACCACCACCTTTATCCACTCTGCCAAGCCCACTCTGACTTCTTTTATCAGCTAGGATGGGCAGGGGTCTAGGATGCATGTGGTAGGTCTCACTTCTCCAAGGATCCTGTCCACATCCTCAAGCTGAACCAATTGAAATGAATCCAATAAAACCGGACAAGCAGGTGCTCGTGTTACATCCTCAGAGACTGCTGTTAACATGGCGTCAAAATCAGACCGAATCAGCGCAACTTTATCTGCAAAGAAACGAGCAAATGCTTCACAGCGAGCCACAGAGTCATCAGGGATCTCCCTCTTTGGCGGGTTTAACAGTCCTCTGACGACTCAGAATAGTTCAGCCAGACGGTTCTTTGCAGATGCAATATTAGCAGCAAGAAATTATTTCTGTGCCGCCTTTATTGCCACGTCATAGGACTTAGAAAGGTATCCAGACGTGTTCGAGCTGATTTGGAAGGTTTTTGGCGCCACATGCACTCTAGCCTCCTCTTCTTTTGCTTCATCGCTGCCAGCTCCTCAGTGAACCAAGGAGCAGGTTTAGCTCGGTTACTCGAAAGGGGTAGCTCCATGGCGATTGTATCAATTGCCTTAGTCATCTCACTGTTCCAGTGAGAGACCAAAGCATCGACAGAGTCACTTGACAAGGAGGCGGGAAAATCCCCAATAGCCACGAGGAAGCCATTAGGATCCATAAGTCTCCTGGGTCAAACCATTCTAGTGAGTCCATCACCCCTGCGGAGGCTAAGAGGCACAGTGAGTCTAAACGTGATCAGGTGGTGATCGGTCCATGGCAATGGAGCGATGGTCACCTCCTCCACCCCACCACCTTCATCCCATCCCTGACAGAAAACCATATACAATGTGTGCCCGGTACTGTGGGTGGGACCAGATAGTAATTGGGACAGGCCCATGTTTGCTATGGCAGCCATGAAGTCCTGAGCCGCACCTGACAGGGAGGTCTCGGCATGTACATTGAAATCTCCCAGCACTAAAAGCGGTTGAGAATTCAGCCTGGTCCGAGACCACTCCTGCTAACTCAGGTAGGCAGACTGTAGTGCAGCAGGGTGGTACACTAACAGAATCCCTATCCTGTCCTGGTCACCTACCCTAATGCCGGGAGCCCCCGGTGGTGCAGTGGGTTAAACCCCTGTGCCGGCAGGACCAAAGACCGACAGGTTGCAGGTTCGAATCCGGTGAGAGGTGGATGAGCTCCCTCTATCAGCTCCAGCTCCTCATACGGGGACATGAGAGAAGCCTCCCACAAGGATGATAAAAACATCAAATCATCCAGGCGTCCCCTGGGCAACACTCTTGCAGACGGCCAATTCTCTCACACCAGAAGCGACTTGCTCCTGACACGACAAAAAACAAACCAACCCTAATGCTGACACACTCAAAGGAGGAAGACTGTGGGATGGGACACCTGATCAGGGAGATAAAATCTATTATACTACCGTTATATGTGCTACAAGGAAAATGTTCTTTTTAGTGCAAAAAAAGGTCACATGTACGTTTGGTACAGAAAAAGACAAAGATTCTCTTCAAGGTTTTTCAAAATAAAAGAGACATATTTTTCAACACTTTTGAATGTCTTCTAATATTCTTCCTCTCGCCACCCCTCCCCAATTTGCAAAATTGAAGCCAGATGGTTCCCAGTATGCCACCAGTCTCACCATTCAAAGGCTGTCATCAGTTGAGCTTGTGTGCAGCAATGAAAGAGAAATCCCAGTGGGAAAAGACTGGTGGATATATATGCATCATCACACTTATTCGTTGATATGTTTTTTGGTAAGAATACACATGGCCACAACGGAATTTTACTGTCTTTTAACTTTTATTATCTTGTGTGGAAATACATCGCTACTGTGCCTGGTGTTCGATGAGGTCCTAAAGAGTAAGATTTTATTCATTTGCCTATCGATATGTGTAGAGTGCAGGCACAATCCCTGTTAAATAAGCACCCCGGGTCACCACCCCGTCTATACATAAACAGTCTAACTGCCAGGGCTTGTGATGAGAACAAAGATGAAGGGCTTCTTAGTCCAGCATCTGAGGGCAGTTCCAGACAGCACTTTAACCTGGGAGCAATCACATTTTAAAAGTGCAATTGTTCCCAGGTTCTTGTTCACCTCTCCTTTGCCAGAAAGTGCATGTTATGTATGGAGTTTTCATATGCCCTGCTGGGCTTTTCAGCAGGATGCCCAGACACCAAGAACTCTCCCCCCCCCCCCACCCAGCCCTAGCAATGGTGAAGAATTTACCAGGCTACCATTAGGCCTTAGAGCACACTTCATTGAATGTACCATTATGTGCAAGAAAGCGAGAGGGGCAGGAGAGATTCCCCCCTCTTGCTTTCTCGCAGATAATGGTACATTACAGGAAGTGTGTTCTGAGGCCTAATGGCAGCCTGATAAGTTCTTTGCCATTTTAGGGCTTTTTTTGGGGGGGGGGAAGGGGCTGAGAGCCACCTTGCACCTTCTGGGCTCCAGGAGCCCATAAGGTGTGAGATGGGTGTATGGACAAGCCCCAGAGAAGTGCCAGGACGTTCAGTGGGCCTGTCCATACAGGACCTTTATCCCATCTTTGTGAAAGACCCAGGCCTTTCACAAAGGTGTAAGTCTAATGAGCTATCTAATTAATTAAGGACACAGCAGTTTGCTTTGTCTCAAATTTATCCTCTTTTACTGGAAGCGTTGTTTGGCCACCCTCCATTTTGCTGCAGGAGCCCCTGGGATAAAGGTTCTGTCTGGATAGGCCCTATGTCGGGGCAAGCAAAGAGCAACAGCCTGAAACTGAGGAATCTACCCCAGGAGCCCCAGGGAAGCAGAGATACAGAGTTAGGATAGGATCAGGAGCTTCAGGAATCAGACCAGAAGTTAAACATTACAGCTAGGCTAAAACTGAGAACTGATGCTATCCAACTGAGGAAATATAATTGGTTGGCTCAAAGGAGGGCCAACAGGTGAAAGCACTTGGGAAAATGCCATAAATAGCTGGTACTAGCAGTTGTTGGGAGCAATACTGGAATTGCTACAGCTGGAATGGCTGTTGGCTAATTGTTTGATTAGATCTTGACTTTGGTGACTGGACAGTGTTTTGCACGATGGTGAAATTCCTTGGTTTTGACCTTTGTAAAGAAGTCTGGTCTATTTGTATGCTTTTCTTTTGTTGGACGGAGACTGCTGTATATGACTTTGGACTGCCTTTGACTATGCAATGGTGAGTGACTGTGTTAACAGAGATTCTGTGGACAGGTCTTTGATACTAACAAAAAATGTGATAAGGTTTGTATAGATCTGCTTACTGCCTCTGAAAATCAGCTGTTCCAGATCATGGGTATGCTTTTTGAGTATCGGCCCAACTAGGACCCCATGTACACAGCTATATAATGCAGTTTATAACTGCATTGTATAGGCAGTATAGATTCATATAATGCATTTTAAATAAACTGTGCTATATGAGTTTACACTAACTATGCAATGCAGTTTCAAACTATTATACGGTAGTGCAGCTGAGGTCCTATATTAACAGATCTATCAGAATTTCCCCAATACCTAATTCTTATATATTCAGAAATGACTATGGCTCCAATCTTCAATTGTACATGAATATAAGCCCCTTCTCATTTCTGAGCAAACGTGTGAAGTAATAAAATGGCATTACAGTCGCCTGCATAATAATGCTTGAACACACACTACAGTTTCTTAATGTAATGAAACTAGACCAAGATGACATAATTTGTAAGACTTGAAGGAATATTGAAAGGATGGAAAAAATACTCCTAAATTAAGAGAACATCTGCCCAAATATTAAAAATTGTAACATTAGAAAGTATAAACCACATTGAATCCCATTTTGAAAGAAATGTGGTATATACAGTCAAGGAATAAATGAATAAAATCAGAGAGATTATCAAAACAAATGCAAATTTGATCTAATTCACAATTGCCTTTGACCTGACCTGAATAGGATAAATTACTAAAAGATCTCTATAATTTGTCCTGGTAACTGCTGTAAAGTACCATCTTGTTTTGCCTTTAAGAAAAAAAGATTTGTCAGAAGGTTGAGATGTTGCCTTACTTCACCTGCTCCTAAAGAACAATAGCATTTGGGATTTGCACTTGAAAGCTTTTCTGAGTCTGTTACTCATGATGGCTGTGACATATTAAGCCAGGCCTGCTACTAGTCTAGACAGTCAACATGAGACATCATGTATGCAAGAGCCCAAGTAAAAAGCAACTTGGAAAAATATTCCCTGAAAGCCAAGGAAAACACATTCCTAATTCTGGTTCCTGTTTACCTAAACAATCATGGACCACTATTCTAGATGAAAGGGAATGAAGAAATGGAAATTAATTTCTAGAATCAAACATATAATAATTGGGTTAGTGGAAATTAGCATAATACTACTAGTGATTAAGATCTATTGAGTAGGTCTTTTAGTTACACTGTCCATACAGACTACTAGCATAAAAAAGAGCCAATGTGCTTCCATAGCACAACTGTAAAATTACCCTATCAAAGTCAGATAAATGTAAAGTGGATTACTCATTGAAAATCTCTGCAACATTTTTCTCTGAGTGTCTGAGGTTCATGAGGCCACATTCACTCTGGCCTTTTTTGATACTTCAAGGCAGTGGTTCTCAAGCCATGGGTCCCCAGATGTTCTGGCTTTCAACTCCCAGAAATCCTGACAGCTGGTAAACTGGCTGGGATTTCTGGCAGTTGTAGGCCAAAACACATGACGACTCTCAGGTTGAGAACCACTGTTTTAAGGCTTAGTAAGCTGATCTCCAACTATGATGATTGCTATTAGGGGGCCTTTGAGTAAGAGATATATCCCTCTACTCTCATAAGGTTCACTCATTTATTCGGTAATTTAAATTTAACCAACAGAGATAACAAGGAAGTTGTTGGCTTCCTAGAAGCTTTCCACATATTTTCTCCATCTTGTCTCAACAGACAATTTTTCATCATGTGCTTTTTCATCAACTTCATATCCTTTTATTTTACGAAACCTGATTCCCTCCCACCAAATTCCAAAACCCTTACAAAATGGAGTTTCCATCTTAGTCTCAGAGTTGATCCTGAAGTCTTTGTGCATTTAAGCCATTGGCAAGCAAAATCCATGGGTGGTAATTGATGTCTTGTTTCCACTAATCTGACAGAACTAAGACCATTTACACTTCTTCCTAGACTTCTGAAATGCAGCAATATATAGAGAAAAATACTCCCCCCCCCCCCGCTCTCACACACATATATTCATATAATAGCAAGTAAATTTTGCAATTTCCTTCCAGGCAGTTCTCAGTAATACAAAGATAAGATTTTTATGCAAAAGCTTTTCATTGTCACCTTCAAATGTGGAGAATAAAATAGTGTATCTCTCAACTGGATGGTTTGGTTAGTCATTAAACTCAAATGCTCTATTATTGCCTTCTAAAAAGTGTTCACATTAGGATTTGAAAATCACATATGTTCCTCTCAAATAACTTTTAAAATATATCTATTGATTCTATCCAGTTAAGTCTCACATATATGCTACCAATGATTTACTTCAAATATACCTTCCATTGCTGCTGCTGAAACAGAATCAAAGTGGGGAGGGAAGAAAATTCTGTTTCAATATTCTTCTGAGATGGCTATCTAAGTGAGATTTGCACACTATATTTTACCCAATTTGTTTAACAAGGGACTGTTCCATTATTATTGTATATATTTCAAATCTAGTTGTTTTACTAGTTTCTGACAAAGTTGTGTATGGAATTCATTTCTCCCATTGCATTAGTTTCTTCAGGAGCATGAAACAGGAATACCCCTCCTGGTATGAAAATCAGCTAGACACAAAACCAAGTAGGAGCAGGTCTCTGCTCCTGGCTTGCTTTTTGGTATCACAGAGAGAGTGTGTGTGGCATGCAGGAGCACCTGTGCCTACAATGGCTTCCAGCTGAGCACTGCTCACTCTAGAGCAGTGGTTCTCAGCCTGGGGTCCCCAGATGTTTTTGACTTTCAACTCCCAGAAATCCTGACAGCTGATAAACTGGCTGGGATTTCTGGGAGTTATAGGCCAAAAACATCTGGGGACCCCAGGTTGAGAACCACTGCTCTAGAGTAAGGTATTCAGCTACAGATCCTGGCAGGCTTGGGTGTTAACCACACACTCCTGCACTCTTTCCAAGGAGAGTGTGTGTGGCATGCAGGAGTGCCCACACCTGCCAGGGCCTGCAGCCAAATGCCTCCTCTAGAGTAGAAATAGCAGGTAAGAAGAAGCCTCCTTAAAGCATGCACTGGGAAGGGGAGCCTGGGTGGGAAGACACCACTCCATAATGGGCTGATAGAAAACTGATTTTTCAGACCCAGAGAGAAAACAGATATTGGCCTCCCAATTTCGAGAGGCTACCTAAAAACAAAAGCCAGGACATGAAAAGGGCGAGGGTTTACCCTGAATGCACAACACTATGACACACATCCGTTCTCAGTGAATGTTCACATTCTTATTTTTTATTTATTTTTATAGAAGGACTTACAATTATAGAAACATACACTGTGCATTTACCCCTACGCCCCATTTTATTTTCTTTCACCCCCGTGCTCCCCCTTTCCAGAGCCATCTCTTTTTTTAATGTCCCTCCATAAGTTCAGTTCTTCATGTGGACATAAATTCCGTCTTCTTTTTCCGATACTTTTTCTAAGAATTTTCTCCAAATACTTTCAGAATCATTTTTTTCCATAGTCCCTTCTTTATTTTTCAGTTTGATGTTAGATTCAAGGCCCTTTTCAATACTTCTTTATACTATTAATTATTTTGTATTTTCATTTCCCCTTTTCAATTCTTTGCTATTAATAATCTAGGTGCTGTTAATAGCATGTCTATTATTTTTTCCCTCTTGTCTTTCTCATTATGTTTTTTCATTAATAGCAATACTTCTGCCAGATTCCTTCGAATTTCTATATTTATAATATTTTCTATTTCCCTTATAACCATTTCCTAAAAATCTTGTACATATGTACAAATCCACCACATATGCATATAGGTTCCAGTGTCGTGGCACCCTCTCCAACATTTCTCATGATTGTTTCTAGTCATAATGCTTAACCTTCTTGGTGTTAAATATCACTTTCAAGTTAATTTATAATACTAATTGAAATGTTTTTAATTGTCTTGCTTCCAATTTCTCTTCCTCCTCTCATAATTCTCTTAATGTTAGTCATTTCTTTTTCCCTGTGTCTTTAATTGATATTTTATATATTTTACTTGTTCCTTTTAATTATTCATTGCTTTCTCTTTTTAATCCTTTTAATATTACTCCCTCAAATTGCATTATTTGTTTTCCAGTTTTATTTCAGAACCAACAATTTTTATTCTATTTTTCCAACTGAAACCAATGGAGCCGTGAGAGATTTATTCCTCTCAGTTCTTCTCTCATTTTTTTTCTTTTTCCATGTTTCATTCTATCCAATTTCCTACCCTTTTTAGTTCCCCTTTTTCTAATTCTTTATCTAATATTCCTTTTAATTCCTTTGAGAAATCTCTTTCTATTATTATTCATGTTAATACAGAATTCTTACTGCTTAGTTGTCCTTTGTGTTTATTCCATATGTCCATTATATTTCTTAGTAGTATATTTCCAATCTGTTTCATTTCTTTCTTTGATATTTCCTTTAAAATATATTATCCTTTCTCCACTTTCCATAGTAGAGAGGATGTTCACATTCTTAAAGATTCAAGAGGTCTGCATAAGTAAGAAGCAATTAAAGAGATTTTCAGAAATTAGAGCAAAAAACATGATTGTTTTTTAACTTAATTAATAGTCATTCTGCTATTACAGGTTTTTCTTGATCTCTAATACTATGTACCTTTTCCTTTCTCCAAGATATGAACAAGTTTTAACTAGATTTTTGTAAACAAACAAATGTTTATTGCCAACTGTCCTATACCCAACAATTTTGCCTCAACTGTAACCTTGAGGTTATTTATTTATCGTGTCAGTATCAACCAGACAATTGTATTACATTTTAAACAAATTTTTAACAAACAGACAAAACAGAGTTTGCAAGCTTGGTAGTTCATTAAATATCCTTTGACCAGTAGCTGGCCACTTGGAGTGCCTCTGGTGTTGCTGCATGGAGGTCCTCCATTGTGCATGTGCGGGGCTCAGGTTGCATTGCAGCAGGTGATCTGTGATTTGCTCTTCTCCACACTCGCGTGTTGTGGATTCCACTTTGTAGCCCCATTTCTTGAGGTTGGCTGGTTCACATGAACAAGAAATCACACCTTGATAAGCGTATGCCCATAATTGTCCTTGCAGCTATGGCCTCTTCAGCTTCAATAGCTATATAAAAAAAAGAGAAAATAAAATAAAATAGAGAATTAAAAGGAAAAAAAAGAGGGAAAGGGGAAGAAGAGAGCCAAACTTTTAGTCAAAAGATCAAACATATGAATATAGCTGTCTACATGAAATCTGTCAACTGTAACAACATGTCATCATAACTTTAGGCAAATATATGCCAGTAAAACTTCAGGCCTGAGGTCTTTCTCATCTTTGCATGTATTTTGTCCATTCTATGGATGAAAACACTACTTTTGGTGGAAACAATGTTGTTTCCTGCACAGAAAATTCTACAATCTAAGCAAAACAAAGAAGTGCAAAATTTACACAGAATAAGGCTCCATATATACCATTTTCAGCACACAAAAAAGTGTTTTATGCAGTGAAAGCAATATTTCTATGCAATAATATATTTTTTTAAAAAAAATCTGTTTGTTTTTTTGTAAACTCTTGTGAATTCTGCATAGAGTCCTGACTTTTACCAATCAGGGCTTCTTGACACCCAGTAACATGCTTTTGATTATTGTTGATGGTTCTACATTCCAAAGACTGGTCAGTCTTGGGTATTGTAAGTAAGTAGATGTAATTCTTCTTATAAAGTTTTGTGGCTTGGGAGAAAGTGGTCTTGTTTGGTCTTCTAGTAAAACAACCTGGGTAAGCCATGGGGGTCAGGGGTTTCACCCAATGATATGCTGAGGAAATGACACTTGGTCTCAGCTACAATCTCCACATCAGGTTGCTCCTCTCTCCTAGCTCTTATGCAAAAGACATAAATTGGTTTAGATTTTAAAAATGGCTCTTGTTTAAACCAAACACTTTGTGCTTGGTCTCATTTTTTCATGGATAGTCATCAATGTTTAATCCAACAATAAATAGGTATGTATCTTGTAGAGGAAGAGAGAATATGCTATAAACTGACTATAAAATATTTGCTTAAAATCTTACCTTAATCACATACATGACACTACACTATTTAGACTTCTCAATTGGTATAACTTATGCCAATTTGTTTGAATAATTGAAATGTACAATATACATTCTGAGTATTTTTAATATTTAGTTCTTTAAAGCAAATTCTGAGCATATATTTGTCTTTGTCACTTTGATTGTCAAAATGTGTTGATAAGCAACGTGTATGAATGACTGTCTCTGACAAATACGGGTTTTCTAAGTTCAGTATGATTTTTTTAGTCATTTAGCTATCATATCACATACTGTAGCATAAAGAACTAATATATTTCTTCAAAACACAGAATGTTTAGATGTTGTTAATTACATGTTTCCCCATAACAAAATTATTTCTTATCCTTAAGCACATATAGCCTATATTAAATTACTTAAACCTCCTTTTAGAGAAATCTACAGATTTACAGAAATGCCAGCTCCTATTTTTTTTCCTTTTATGTTAATTGTCCTTCTAATTTACTTTTTATATGGCACAGGTCATATAGAAATTAACTATGTCTTCAGTGTTTAATATCAGGTTGTAATTCAATTAACACATTCACTCAGAAGATACAAAGAGACTCTATTTGAACATTAATAATCTCTGGAATGGTGCCATCTTATCTTATATGCACAAAGAATGAAGTTTCATAATTTTATGAATGCATTTTTCTATTGTCATATGTCTGGTGTGAAATATAAAATGAAAAGCTGAATAATTTGTAGCTACTTTGTTCTTTAATTAATTTGTTCTGCCTTCACCATCAGCATTTTAATTTTCTATTTGGTGGCAGTGGAAGGAGTTCTATTAGAGATAGTGAAGGCTTTCCTTTGAATCCAACTATAAATTATATCCCAAATCTCTAGTAAAAAAAAAAAACAATCTTACTCCCAAATCAGTATTACAATCATATAAGAATAATTATTTGGTCAATTACTGGGAAGGGATTTGAAAACACTACCTGCCGTTTTGAAAACACTACCTTACCCATCCCAATTTAGTGTAGACTATCACAATTTAGCATAGTGAAATTAGACATTACATAAAAGCAAACAATTGTTACCAGTATAGCTGACAGCAATGTCAGCATATCATTATGTCACAATTTTTTCTGACCTTTATATCAATAATTCTCAATAGAGACACTACTTTTATATTTCAGCTTCCATATTGTTTTATATTTCAGCTTCCATATTGTTTAACCATTAGCCATTCTGGATGGGACATTGAGAGGATGATGCCTAATACATTTGGAAAACCAAATACTCAGAACATGTTCTACAACATCAGTACCCACAAATTTGAGAAACATGATGTTGTGCCACTAGCATCATTAATGGCTGTTATAAGGCTGGGCAGGAGGAATTAGATGCAGTCATTCATTTCTTCAGTAACATCGTGCTTTTGACAATATCTAACTTCACCAACAAAAAAATATATGGAATACCAAGAAACACCAGCATTGTGACAATTCTTTGAGTCCCAAACTAATCATACTACTTACTATAAACCCATTGAATTTAAATAGGTTTAAGTTATTAATAGTTCAGTTGATTGGATCAAGACTTGGTTGAGTGGATTCATACAAAAAGTAGATATCATTTCATCTCTTCTGTTTTTGCTAGTCCTTGGGTGTATCTACAATGTAGAATTAATGCCTTTGTATGGAAATGTGACACTATTTCTTGTGCTGCTCAATGACCGAAATAAATGTTTTGATTTTGATTTGAATTAATGCATTTTGACAATACTGCCATGGAATCCTGCATTTGTAGTTTGGTGCGACATCAGCACTTTCACAGAGAAGACTAAAACGATGACAGCTAAACTTGTATCAAACTGCATTAATTTTACAGTGAAGATGCAATCTTAAATATTTAGAGTCAATCTAGTTTCTTGAACTAAATTCCATGACCACAATCCAAAGATCTCTAGATAGAGGGTTTTTACTGGTAAATAATCTCTCCCATTAACTTCAGTAGAAGAAATGCTTTCTGCACTTATATTGATTGATTTAGATATTTTATATGTAAGAAAGGCTTTATTTCCAGAAAGGCATACCAAATCAGGACATATTACCATTGACAGATAACACAGTTTTATGCAGAAACAATGCATTTTATAACGTATGATCTCAAATTAATGACAACAAACTAGGCAGCTTGTTCTGCTATACTAACTGAGATGAATAACTAACAGAAAGTTCAGTAGCCTTAACTCACTTTGGCCTGTCACTTTGTATAGTTAATTACTGCAGAAGCACGACAACACTGTGAATGTATTGATCACCAATATAATTACAAGCAGCATCACCTTATTTAAAGTGGAATTTTTTTTCAGAGTTTAACTCATGGATCATTCTGACTATATCTACATTTTGGTACATAATTCAAGCAATATATGTAAGTACATGGAACTAATTATGCTCTAGTACTAAGAAAGCAGTTTTTCTTGGCCCGGCATAATTATATGTTCATTATTCCCCCCATGCTCTTCTGTTCTACCAATCCAGGTTGAGCTGATTAGCTCAGATGCCTTCATTTTGCCTTCATTTTTTCCTTTGACAACCTTTCTGCAATGCCTACTTCTTTGCTGTATATGGATTTAATTGGTAAACCTGTACACACGTCCCAGTGAAGTTAATGAGGACTAGATCTGAGTAGACGTTGTTGGGATTTTGCTATTAAATACTTTTGCTATTAAATACTTTAAATATTTTGCTATTAAATACTTTCCCTATAGGGAAATGGGGTTCGCAAGAGAAAAAATAAAGGCAGCAGCGGGATGAGGAGAGACAATGACAAGAAATTTGCTTGTGTGCACATTCAGATATCAACATTAGCCCTTATGAGGCCCAGCACATCTCAGAGAGTCAATTTTAAAATTTTAAAAAATCAAAAAGTAAATTTCTGCCGGATATCACCTGTCCACCTTTCCACTACAAAATCCACTACAAAAGAATGTGTCAGGATGGTGGGGGAGCATTTATTGGGACTTAGATCTCTGTGTTTGGACTTGTGAGATACATTTTGTCCCACTTATTTGTCCCATATTATGAGGCTGTCTGAAAGTGTCCTCTCACATCTAAAGGCTTTCTGCAGACATTATTAAAGCATTGAATTAAAAAAAATCCAGTGCCTTCTCTCAATGTGAAGGTGAGGATTCCCATAAGGGCTATCATTAGCTCAACACAATGATGCTGGGCAATGCCTCCCATTGAAAACAAAATATTTTGTAAACATGCTTGAGCTCCTTGCATACAAAATTATTCTGAGTCTCAAGTGGTAATTAATTGGATGCAGATTTTTCATAAAGCATTCAAAATTAATACATCACTTTTTCTGAGCACTCTTTCTGGAAATGTCCATAGTGGTACAGCAGAAGATACTAAATTTCTGGAAATGTATTCCATTTATTGCATCCATGAAGCATACACCTCTGTGTTAGACATTTTAGGCAGTTTTCTATCTAGCAATTGGCCAAACCCAGATATGATCAATTTCAGCAAAGTAGTGCATCATGTGATTTCCTAATAACCAAGAACTAGAGAAAATATTTCAGTGGAACAAGAAGTTACAAGATGTTTTTGAGAAATCAAATTAATTTTTTTTTAAAAAAATCCTGATGCAATAAAATGTTCAATGTATTGTCGAAGGCTTTCATGGCCGGAATCACTCAGTTCTTGTGGGTTTTTTCGGGCTATATGGCCATGTTCTAGAGGCATTTCTCCTGACGTTTCGCCTGCATCTATGGCAAGCATCTTCAGAGGTCTGTTGCAAATTAGTACAATGGGTTTATATATCTGTGGAATGGTTGGGGTGGGGCAAGGAGCTCTTCCCTGCTGCAGTTAGGTGTGAATGTTAGCTAATCACCTTCATTAGCATTTGAAGGCCTGCCTGAGTCTGGGAAAATCTGTTGCTGGGAGTTGTTAATCTGTGCCTGGTTTCTTCCTCTCTGATGTTTAGCTGTTAAAATTTTTAGAGTTTTTTAAAACCGGTGGTACTTCAACCAGAGAAGTCAGCCATAGCAGAGCACCTGATGAACCAGCCTGGACACAGCATATTATTTGAGAACACAGAAATGCTGGACCACACCAACAACCACCATGTCAGACTACACAGAGAAGCCATTGAAATCCACAAGCATGTGGACAATTTCAACAGAAAGGAAGAGACCATGAAAATGAACAAAATCTGGCTACCAGTTTTAAAAAACTCTAAAAATTTTAACAGCTAAACATCAGAGAGGAAGAAACCAGGCACAGATTAACAACTCCCAGCAACAGATTTTCCCAGACTCAGGCAGGCCTTCAAATGCTAATGAAGGTGATTAGCTAACATTCACACCTAACTGCAGCAGGGAAGAGCTCCTTGCCCCACCCCAACCATTCCACAGGTATATAAACCCATTGTACTAATTTGCAACAGACCTCTGAAGATGCTTGCCATAGATGCAGGCGAAACGTCAGGAGAAATGCCTCTAGAACATGGCCATATAGCCCGAAAAAACCCACAAGAACTGAATAAAATGTTCATTTGCTTTTTTCACACTTTTATCAGTTTTGCTCATAATAGAAAGGTGGCCTATTTTCTTGCAAGGAAATGATCATTAGAGTTTAATAAAATCTATATATCCAAGGATGCACCCATTGATCTGTATTTCTTCTCAATTTTATATTCTCATCTGCAACATGCAATCGACTTTCATTTCTACTTTATTTGGGCAAACTAGAATGTTTACCTTTAAAGAATAATAGACCAAGATGGAAGCATATTTTCAATAATTCTAAGACCATATTATTCAACCTTGCCCTTAGTAACTCAACAACTGAAAGAATGGGTTGAGGGCTGAAGAGGATGAGAAAGGAAAACAGCAGTAAGAGAAAAAATGTTTGTATATTGTTGTTTGTTTCAGAGGAACTGCAAAAATGAGGGTGGAAAAAAAATCTCGCTCATGGCAAAGCTTCAATCTGGCCTTCCTCCCACTAATAAACTCCTCTTAGTTCAATTTGAAGATGGACCATCAACTATAAGGACTTAAGAAATAAGGAAGAGCATTATAATAATTTCCAGGTGCTCATTGAGAGTAAGTGGGGGAGATGACAATTATATTTCACTCCCTTTCAATTTCTAGATATATTTATTCTGATTTAGCCTGCCTACACTCTCCAAATGTTTGACCTCTTTAAAGGAGTTCAAGCTCAACTCTCTTAGTCAGTGGTCCACTGCCTGGAAATAAATGTTTTATCTCTTTCTTCATGTTTATTTCAGTGCATGTTAGCTGAGATTTTTATAGAATGTAGTAAGCAAATAAAAGCTGAACTTTGTCCTCTGTTAGATAATGATGAGCAGAGTCTTGTCTCTGTTACAATTTCTCAAATTGGCCACTCAGCATAATGAGCCTTCATTCCAGTCTTGCCTCAGAAAGCTGTTTGGAAGGAGAACTAAAAGTAGCAGGAAACCCCCTGATGGCACTGGGAAATTCAGAATTTCCAAGTGGTAGATGTAAAGGCTTTGGAATTTACTCTGAAAGTTCTTGTGGGCTTGGACCATGCATCCCCATCCTTGATGTCTTTCATATTATAATTGTTGTCACAGAGTTCCTGAACTATCATTTCCTTAAAAGAGAAAGAGGATAAATTAAAACAACCAAATTCTGTTCTCTGTATTACACTTGACTCCCCACTTTTGCAGGTTTGACATTTGAGGATTTGATTATTCACAGATTTGATTAAAATGTTATATTTAAGAAGTTGACCATAGAGTTATGATGGAGGAACCAGAGATTCCTAGAGAACCTTTGTGCTTGTGTATGTTTTTATTGATTGATTTTATGCTGCTGTTTTTATCTGTGTCCCCTTGTAAGCCACCCCGAGTCCCCTTGGGGAGATGGTGGTGGGGTATAAAAAGTAAGTTATTATTATTATTATTATTATTATTATTATTATTATTATTTCTACTACTACTACTAGCTGTCCCCTGCCACGCGTTGCTGTGGCCCATACAGGGGTTCTGTGTGGGAGGTGTGGCCCAATTCTATCATTGGTGGGGTTTAGAATCCACTGTGATTGTAGGTGTACTATAAATCCCAGCAATTACAACTCCTGAATGTCAAGATTGTATTTTCCCCAAACTCTACCAGTGTTCACATTTGGGCATATTGAATATTCGTGTAGAGTTTGGTCCAGATCCATCATTGTTTGAGTCCACAGTGATCTCTGGATGCAGGTGAACTACAACTCCAAAACCAAAGGACACTGCCCACCAAACCCTTCCAGTATTTTCTGTTGGTCATGGGAGAACAGTGTGCCAAGTTTGGTTCTATTCCATCATTGGTGGGGTTATTTGTTTAGAAAACAGCTTTTTCAGCACAAAAAAATTGCTGCACATTAGTGAGTATAATGTTGCCAATTCACAGATATTTGCCCATTTATAAGTACTAAATCCCTGACCAAATCTACTTGAGACCTGCATCCAAGCATCACTGCCCTAATTTGACCACTTTACTGCCACACATATCTTTTAAAATCCAAACTGAAATCAATTAGGAAAGCTACATGGGGCTCCATTATAAAGCCATATCTGGGCAAGGAAATGCCTCTGTTGGAGATCCGGTGTGATGGCGGAGAACTAAACAGCTGAATCACAGAGCAGCCCGGTGAGATTGCTAAATCGAAACCTAATCCCCCCCATCCGACCCTCCCACAATCACCAGCCGCCACGTTTGACACCCGGGGGTTTGGAAGAACCCTCTGGAGGTCTCTTTGGCGAGCTCAAGCAAAAAGAAGGGAGTTAAAAGGAAGGAGGAGGGAGGGAGGTAGAACGCCGAGGCCTTCGCCATCTTAGGGCCTAGCAGAGCATTCCCTCCCAACTGCTTACTGGGTCTGCCGGACCACCTAACCACCTAACCCCCAACCGACCCTCAACCCACGGCCCGGGGGGTTGAAGCAAGCTCTGACCTGCACTGGCGTTGCTATTATTGCTCCGGCAATCCGGCCCGACATCTGGCCTGGTGCCCGTGATCGGCATTCTGCACTCTGCCGCCTGACGCTCGGGCCGGCGCTGCTCGGCGGTGGAGGATGTTCCGGTTCTTCGCGCTCCGGTTCCATCGCCCTGGGTCCACTAGGAAGGGCCGCTGATCTCCACCAGTGTCAACACCGCGGCTGCCGCCGCAGCTGGGGAGGGCTGCCGCGTTGCTGCTCCTCGGCCTGGCACACTGCTTGTGGTTTCGGCCCGGTCTCTGGCGTCCCGCTGCGTCCAGCTGCGGTGTCCCGCTGCGGTGACAGTTGCTTCGCCGCCTTGCTACTGCGCCGCGACGCCTCCTACCTTGGCGTACGGGTGGATGCTCTGCTGCTCTGCTGCTTCGTCCCTCCACGTCGGCGACCGTGTGGTCGGCGTTCCCATTGCAGCGCGGCTGGGCCCTCCAGGAGGAAGTAGGCCGCGATTTTTCTTCGCGTTGGCACCATCGCGGCCGAGGCCTAGTGCGTGGGCATTGACATAGTGGTCCCGCGCCCTCCGAGGTCTCTTGGTGTCCTGCAGCCGATAGGGGGTGGCCATCCATCGCACCGACCCCCTGCCGTTCGGCCGGTCCTCCAGCTTCCAGCTCGTCCCGGCTGTCTGAGATCGACGGGACGCCCCCTTGACGCTCTTCTTCCATCTTCGTCGCCCCCAACTGGAACCTCTGTGTTGACCGATCGAGCTGTGTTGACCAGTATATTGTGTTGTCCGAGTACACTGTATACATTGTGTTGACCGAGGACGTTGTTGTGTTGACCGAGTACGCTGTTTGCCATTGGGCTGACTGACTGCATATTCCAGCTTCTGTGCCGTCAGGCCGCTATACGGAGGACCACCTACAACAAATTCCGTGCTGACCGACCACTGAGATCCTCCATCTGAACTCAGTGGAGCGCTTTCATTCTTGCGAGGGAGGAGGGGTGTGCTGCCCGCTATCGTACATGAGCCGCCTCCATCGCGGCCATTAATTTCGGACCCGGAAACTAACACCAACCAACTATTGACGCCTATCCAATATCCATTGTTCCATATTATTCTATACTGTATGCTATAACAACGCTGGTAATAACAACGGTGTTTATTCTTGCACTATCCACTGCACTTTAACAGCCTGCAAGTTCGCTTAGCATAGCACTTTGTCAACCTCCCTATTCCTATTGCTGCTAATCTGATCCCATACTTTATGCTGCTATTGATCCATCTTAGCACTTTACCTCCATGCTGCACTTTAATAAGTCTGGTTAGATACCAACAGCACATTGCACATTGCACTTTAAGAGCCTAGAGAGAGTATCCGCTACACATTGAGATTGTGAAGCGTTAAAAAGTGTATTGATAACTGTTATCCATGTGCTCCCCCATCCCTTGGTACCTTCTATTTGTACTGTTAATCTTCTGTGGGGAGGTCAGGGATCGCAGCGGGCTGGAGACTGGGGGAAACAATGGGACGGGGGGGGGGGGAAGCAGAGGGAATGGAAACGCGGATTGGTTTAAGACCTCAACAAACTATTCAATTAACAATGAAACGCAAACTGAGATTACAGGGATGGAAGGTGGCATGGAGGGGGGAGGGTGTTCCATCAGCCGAGGGGCCCCCATAGAAGTGGTGGTGGGGAAGGGGAGATGCGGAACAAGGAGACCAACAATTCGGCCTAGGGATCGTGCACCAACATTAGTAATTCCAAACCGGTCTCCTTATATGGTAAATTGGTGTAACCAGGTTGGTGGTCCCTCTGGATTGAAGGTGGTGTTGTTGAACGCCAGATCTGTCAATGGAAAAACCACCTTCATCCAAGATTTAATTTTGGATGAGCGGGCAGATCTGGCGTGCATCACGGAGACCTGGTTGGACGAGGCTGGGGGGGGGGGTGAATCTCACCCAGCTCTGCCCACCAGGCTTCTCCGTGCAACACCAACCAAGATCCGGAGGGCGGGGAGGCGGGGTTGCAGTGGTCTATAGAGATTCCATCCCTCTGACCAGGGGCCCCATCCCGCAGTCTACAAATTTTGAAGGCGTCTACCTGAGAGTGGGTGACTGGGACAGAATAGGGATTCTGTTAGTGTACCATCCACCTCGCTGCACTACAGTCTCCCTACCTGAGCTAGCGGGGGTGGTCTCGAGCCTGGCGTTGGATTCCCGGCAGCTCCTTGTGCTGGGGGACTTCAATGTCCACGCCGAGATGGCCCTTTCCAGAGCAGCTCAGGACTTCATGTCTGCCATGGCAACCATGGGGCTGTCCCAACAAGTAACTGGCCCCACTCACAGTGCAGGACATACATTGGACTTAGTTTTCTGCCAGGGATGGGAGGAAGGTGGCGGTGTTGAGGAGTTGACCATCTCTCCATTGCCATGGACCGACCACTACCTGGTCAGATTTAGGCTCACTGCACCCCCTAACCTCTGCAGAGGTGGAGGACCTATTAGGATGGTCCGCCCCAGGAGGCTTATGGATCCGGATGGATTCTTGACGGCTCTTGGGGAGTTTCCCGCCGCCTCGGTAGGTGACCCTGTCGATGCCCTGGTCGCTCTCTGGAATGGGGAGATGACTAGGGCAATTGACACGATCGCTCCGGAACGTCCCCTCTCAAGTAGCCGAGCTAAACCAGCGCCTTGGTTTACTGAGGAGCTGGCAGTGATGAAGTGAAGGAAGAGGGAACTAGAGAGTGTGTGGCGTTCGGACCCGAGCGAGCCAAATCGAACACGGTTTGTGTCCTTTCTGAGGGCATATGCCGCGGCAATAAAAGCCGCAAAGAAGGCTTTCTTTGCGGCCACTATTGCGTCTGCAAAGAACCGTCCGGCTGAGTTGTTTCGAATTGTCAGAGGCCTTTTGAATCCCACCACCCAAGGTGGGATCCCTGACAACTCGACTTCTCGCTGTGAAGCATTTGCTCGGTTCTTCGCAGACAAAGTCGCTTTGATCCGTTCTGGTCTGGACACCATGTTAAATGCAGTCTCTGTGGATGTAACAAGAGCACCCGTTTGTCCTATTTTGATGGATTCATTTCAATTGGTGAAGCCCGAGGATGTGGATACTTGGAGGAATGAGGCTGACCACGTCCATCCTAGACTCCTGCCCATCCTGGCTTCTAAAAGAGGCCAGAGGGGGATTGGCTGAGTGGGTAACGGTGGTGGTTAACGCCTCCCTTCGGGAAGGCAGAATTCCAGCAAGCTTAAAACAAACTATAATAAAACCGCTGTTGAAGAAACCATCACTAGACCCCACTAAATTTGACAACTTTCGGCCTGTTTCCAATCTTCCCTTTTTGGGCAAAGTCCTGGAAAGCGTGGTGGCCTCACAACTCCAGGTATTCTTGAGAGACACGGATTATCTGGATCCGGCACAGTCTGGTTTCAGACCGGGGCATGGTACAGAGACAGCCTTGGTCGCCTTAGTGGATGATCTGCGCCGGGAGCTCGATAGGGGAAGTGTGTCCCTGTTGGTGCTTCTGGACCTCTCAGCGGCCTTTGATACCGTCGACCACGGTATCCTTCTGGGGCGCCTTGCAGAAATGGGCCTCGGAGGCACTGTTTTACAGTGGCTCCGGTCATTTCTGGGGGGTCGTTCCCAGAAGGTGTTATTGGGGGACACCTGTTCTTCCACACAACCTTTGTCTTGTGGGGTTCCTCAGGGTTCTATCTTGTCTCCCATGCTGTTTAACATCTACATGAAGCCGCTGGGTGAGATCATCCGGAGTTTCGGAGTACGGTGTCATCTGTACGCAGATGATGTCCAACTCTGTCACTCCTTCCCACCCTCTACTAAGGAGGCTGTCGAAGTCCTGAACCGGTGCCTGGCTGCTGTGACGGTCTGGATGAGGGCGAACAAATTGAAGTTGAATCCAGACATGACAGAGGTACTCCTGGTCAGTCGCAAGGCCGAACAGGGTATAGGGTTACAGCCTGTGTTGGATGGGGTCGCACTCCCTCTGAAGACACAGGTTCGCAGCTTGGGTGTGACCCTGGATTCGCCGCTGAGCCTGGAGCCCCAGGTCTCGGCGGTGACCAGGGGAGCATTTGCACAGCTCAGGCTCGTGCGCCAGCTGCGCCCATATCTTGGGAAGTCTGACTTGGCCACAGTGGTACATGCTCTTGTCACATCCCGCCTAGACTACTGCAACGCTCTCTACGTGGGGCTGCCCCTGAAGACGGCCCGGAAGCTGCAACTAGTCCAACGCGCGGCAGCCATGATTCTAACGGGAGCGGAGCGCAGGGAGCACACAACCCCCCTGTTGCACCAGCTCCACTGGCTGCCGATTTGCTACCGGGCCCAATTCAAGGTGTTGGTACTGGCCTATAAAGCCCTAAACGGTTCTGGCCCAAGATACCTATCTGACCGCATCTCAGCCTATGAACCCACCCGAACTTTGAGATCTTCCGGGGAGGCCCTGCTCTCGGTCCCGCCGGCCTCTCAAGCACGGTTGGCGGGGACGAGGAATAGGGCCTTCTCGGTGGTGGCTCCTCGGCTGTGGAACGCCCTTCCTGTAGATGTTAGGTTGGCACCATCCCTCATGACATTCCGTAGAAAGTTGAAGACCTGGATGTTTGTGCAGGCGTTTGAGTAATTCAGTGCAATCTCTGGTAAACTGAACATAGGAAAGGAACAATGGACGACAAAATTTGGATCACGTTTGGACGATGAGGCGATCCGGGGGGGGGGGGGGGGCTTTTGTGATAACTGTGTATTGATGTTTGTTTACTGTTAGAAATGGAATTGTATAGTTTAACTATTGTGATATATTGATTACTGCTGTTTTTACTGTCTCTGTTGTTTGCTTTCTGGAAACCGCTGTGAGTCGCCCTCGGGCTTGAGATACAGCGGTATACAAGAATAGTAAATAAATAAATAAATTGTCAGTAAGAAGCTTTGCCATCTCCGCGGAGTGGAGATGGCGAAGGAGTTTGCCTCTTCCCACGAAGAGAGACTATGTAGTTCCGGTTGGGACTACTTTACAGGGGTGGAGCTAGGCTTCAGCACTAGCCAGCCCCCCTTCCTCATTCTGAAGCTGAGCGTTGACGAGGGAGGACATGCGAGGTCTGCCTCTGGGCCCTGGGGGGAGGAGGTGGTTTTTTTCCTTGCCCACTCCCCTCCTTGGCCCCGAGGCAAGATCCCTTCTCCCAGCTGGCTTCCCTGGGTGGCGGCCTTGCAGGGCTCTCTTTCCTCCCTCGTCCATTTTGGCTCCTTGCGGTGCATCCATGGAGCCGCCATCTTGGAGTGCTGCGGGGGTGGCGATGCCACCTTCCCTGGCCCCATCCTTTGCTTAAGGGGCCGGCGCCACAGTGAGTTAGAGAGTGGGTGGGTGCTTGCATCGAGGCCTGCCAACGCTGCACGCCATGTTTCCACAGTTTGCCACTTGCGGGCTGGCGCGCGTCATTTTTGCGCAAGCGCATCGACTGCAGCCCGGCGCATGGTCGAGCCGGGCAGGCCCGCATGGCTGGCCACGGTCCCTGGTGCAATGCTGTAAGGGCGACAGCTGCGGCTATATTTCGCTTGGCGCCTTTGTTTAGCCATTCCACCCCTGGAGCAGCGTTGCTTTTGGGCGCTGCGAGGGTGGCTTACCTCCTCCTTCAGGTTCCCGGCTCCTTACAGTGCATCCTGTGGTGCTGCCGTGTTTTGGGCAGCGAGGAGCGGCCCGGCTGCCCTCCCCTGCCCTGCCTTTTTCCTACGCGGCTTGAGGACAGCGGGCTTAGATGCCTCCATGCCAAACATCGAAGAGGAGCGTCGCTAGAGGTCTGTTTTAGGGCCCCGGGGGTGATGGGGGTCCTGCTTCGGGCCTCCTCCTCCCCACCACCCTTGGTTGGTGTGGCGGCCATTTGGACCACATGGCTGACAATCTCTCTGTGACTCGGCGGCCATCTTAGGCCGTACACAGCCGGTAGCCATTGTGGGCGTCATGGCAAATCACTAGTCTACATGGGTTGTTGTAGGTTATTTCGGGCTATACGGACATGTTCTAGAGGCATTTTCCTGACGTTTCGACTGTAGCTATGGCAAGCATCCTCAGAGCCTGTGAGGTCTGTTGGAACTGAAAAAACAGAGTTTATATATCTGTGGAATGGCCAAGGTGGGTCAAAGGACTCTTGTCTGTTGGAGCTAGGTGAATGTTTCAACTGACCATCTTGATTAGCATTTCATTGCCTGGCAGTGCCTGGAGCAATCTTTTGTTGAGAGGCGATTAGATGTCCTTGTTTGTTTCCTCTCTCTTGGGCTGTTCTAATTTTAGAGTTTTTTTTAATACTGGTAGCCAGATTTTGTTCATTTTCATGGTTTCCAATTTTCTGTTGAAATTGTCCACATGCCTGTGGATTTCAATGGCTTCTCTGTGAAGTCGGACATAGTGGTTGTTGGAGTTTATATATCCGTGGAATGACCATGGTGAGACAAAGGGCTCCTGTCTGCCGGAGCTAGGTTGTCGTAAGTTTTTTCTGGCTGTATGGCCATGTTCTAGAAGCATTTCCTCCTGACGTTTCGCCTGCGTCTATGGCAAGCATCCTCAGAGATAGTGAGGTCTGTTGAAACTACAAAAAAAGAGTTTATATATCTGTGTAATGGCCAGGGTGGGACAAAGGACTCCTGTCTGCCAGAGCTAGGTGTAAATGTTTCAACTTACCACCTTGATTAGCATTTGATTGCCCAGCAGTGCCTGGAGGAGTCTTTTGTTAAAAGGTGATTAGACTGACTTCATATATATATATATATATATATATATATATATATATTAGGGCTGGGCGGTTTCGTTTCGTTAATTCGTAATTCGTTAATAATTCGTTAATTTTTTCAATTACAAAACGATAACGAACCATTCTGGAGCAATTATTAAAAAAAAAGAAATTTTCAAAAACTTTTTGTAAATGCTTTGTATTTCGATATTTGTGTTTCGTTATTGTTTTGAGGTCGTTTCGTTATTATTTCCGCATGTCTGGGCCAGTTTTATGGTTTAATTAGTGAAAAAAAATTATAATATCACACCAACAGTCAACAACAGAGGGAGAGGGAAGCTTCAGAAGGTTTTGGAGGTTTTTTAGCGTATTTCGCGGTCGCGTCCGCCATTAACGAATCGATTCGTTATTGTTTCGGAAATCGATTTGTTAATTTTTTACCATTTACGAAATTTCGTAAATATCGAACTTTTTAAAAGGAAAATTTTGTAATTATTTTAAATATCGAAACAAAAAAAAAACCCCAAATACAAATCGATTTTAGAAACAATTTTTTCCGTTGTTACCCAGGCCTAATATATATATATATAATTACATCTAAATACCCCCCCCCACATCCAATATATATATAATGCCTCTAATGGCACTGTGGGTTAAAGTGTTGAGCTGAGGAGCTTGTTAACCGAGCGGTTGCAGGTTCATAATTAGGGGCGGCGTGGGCTTCCGCTGTCGGCCCCGGTTTCTGCCAACTTACTAGTTCAGGCATGCAAGCACGAGTAGATCAATGGGTGCTTCTCTGGTGGTAGGGCGACATCGCTCTATACAGTCATGCTGGCCAAGTGATTTTGGAAGTGTCTATATACAATGCTGGCTCCTTAGCTTGAAGTGGAGATGGACATCACGTCCTGGAGTTTGATGCAACTGGACTTTTAGCCCAGTTTCTGCCAACCTACTAGTCAGGCGTCCAAGTGTCAGTGGATCGATGGGTACTGCTTCAGTGCTAGGGACAGTACTCCATGTATTCATGCTGGCCACCTGGCCTTGGAGTTGTGTATGGACGGCACCGGCTCTTCGGCTTTGAGTTGGAGATGAGCATCATACGCCCCCTGGTTGAGGTTCCTCTTTGAGGAATTCTACACTGAGACTGGATGGCCATATGTCGGAGATGTTTTCAATGCAGTTTTTCCAGCTTTTTCAAAAAAGGTTGGACTGGAAGGCACATGGAGGTTCTTCACTCCGACAAATAATGAAACTTGATGGTGAATGTGTGTCAAGAGACTGGCTACAGTGGTGGTTGTGAGTTATACAATTCTTGTCACTGGGTGACTGTGATGTGAACATTTAACATGCCTATCCTTGTTGTTTATTTCTACAGGATTTTGCCCAAGAAAAATGTCCGGGGTCCAAGATCAAGAGCCCAGCCTTAAAACCACCGACCATCATCAGAGAGTTTGAGGCAGTTCCTTAAAAGATCTCAGGACCCGGTTAACTGAAGCCCGGTAACTGTTAAGTACAAGGGGCTCCCAATGATTGCATAAAAGACCTTATTGCATAGTTAACTTATCATTAATTATATAGATGCAGTCTTGGGGTGGTCCCACACCCTTGGGTCAGCCCGAACCATCTAGCGGGCTTAATCAAATCAATACATATGGTGTCGGTTTGTTACGATGAGTTCCTTTATCTCCATTCAAAGCACCAAATGATGACCCAGAGCCTCAGAGGCCATCACTAACATGTTGTTGTCTCTGGCCCTGTCTCCAGGATGAGACGCTATTGAGTATAGAATTATTTTTAGCCAGTCAGAGGTCAGCTCTGGTCCAATGTGTCACACTGTCCAAATAGGACAATTGTGTTCGTGAGAGGACATCACAATATGAAAAGGCTCGGTCTGAAACTACAACGTTTTAACAATTTTCCTTTGTTGCTGACAGAATCCAGTTACACATATATTGGTCTGATCACAGTTAGCGATAGCATAAAAGTCACTTACGGCAATTTTTGTCTGGGTCACTTCATGAAGAGAAGGAGGATAGGGCTCTCTCTTACTAAGTTGCCGTTTCCTGGGGTGATGAGTAAGCCCCGGAACAAGGGCTAATGATTGAGAAATCACGGTTTCTAGTAGCGAAGTCTCGCTAAGCAAAGTTTTTTGCAACCCGTTGCTTTTGGTTCCAGGGCGGTGGTGCGAGAACAATTATCACGTAGAGTGTCATCGCAACAATGGTCTGTAGAGCGCCTATCATATGACTGTTACATTTTGTCGATCACTCAATAGGTGTTATACCACCCAAGCGGTTTAAACCACCTCTGAACATGAGTGGGGCCACCCGCTGAACAGAATAACTTTGTTTAGAGACAACCTCCATTTTGATAAGTTATCAAGGCACAATATATTACGGTTTGAACCAAAACGCACTGGCCATGTCCCCTAAGGGAGTGGCCTCTCTGATATTCTCTAGAATGTTATCGGTTAAGCGGGCAGTGTTACTGTTTAAGTTACGTAGGGTGGCTATCTGTTATAATTAACTTAGCCATTAGTGATTGTCTGACCACGCCTCACTGGATCGGGCTTGGTTCCCAAAGCTTCGTGTCAGAGAAAGAGCTACCTGCGGTTGTCGTTGTCTCACTGGATGACGATGTCTAGTGACAGGCCGTGAGCTCTGGGAGCTGGGATCAGCTCAGCTGGGCCGAGCGTACCTACTGCTCGAGCGTGTGATGATTTAGTGGATGCAGGTGCCTGGGGCTCATCCTCCCTAAAAGTTGTCAGTCATTGGTCAGCTTACGAAACAGACAAAAGGTAAAAGAGCCTCAAACCTTGATGCCTTTCAGGCCTGGCCATCTAGGCAGGAAAGTAGCTGGAATGGTATCCTCCCCTTTTTGGGTTATACTTTAAATTCCCCAATGGGGGGGGGGGCGCTACAAAAGACTGATTTTCACTATGATCTGGGTCATGGTCACTATTAACTTAAAAGCTTTCAACATTTCTGTTCTTGGTCACAATCTATAAACATACTAGGGACAAAGGGCTTCACCATCAATGATGGAGACAACATGAGAACCTGCTCATTTAGGGCCATTGCCTAAGCTATTCGAATGGTTTTTTGTTTGGTGACAGCTGCATTTCCTTACCATGATATTTGCTAGCTGGCAATTATTAATGTTTTGACAAAGGCCATTAAGGCCCTTCTTTTTGGGGCTTGAGATGCACAACTTGAGTAAAAGTTATCCATCGGGGCTGCCCCAAATCTTAACTGATTGGGCAGTAAATACGATTCAGCCCGAGAGAGTCACAAATAACCCATTCAGTTCAATTTCCTATAATGACCAACTTGTTCACGAACAGTGGCTTTGGTTAAGTATGGCGGTCCCCTTACTTTTTGATATAGTGCTATGGCTATGCCCACAGGGACGAGCATCAAGTTCACTGGAGTCCTTTATTGACCATTTCAGGCCCTTTAATGGTCTCAATTGTGTAAAGAGATACAAGATGCCCAGAATGCTGGCTAAATCAACTAGGGGGCCAGGTGTTTTTGAGACAGATGGTATCCATCTTTCTGACTTTACCAACACGTTTGGTGATGGGATGCTGGTTTTGGAATGTCCCGGTCATCAATGATTCCTTGCCATGGTTGGCATGTTGGCGGTGATGTCCGGAAGCTAGCTAAATAAAAAATGCGAGCCAGGGGTTTTCATGCGCACCCGAGATAAAAGGGGTTTGCTGGCTACACAATGTTTCGACCCGTTACAAGACTCAAGTTTTGAGACAGAGGGTATACATTTTTCTGATTTTACCAACACGTTTGGTGATTTGATGCTGGTTTGAGATGGCCCGGTCATCAATGATTCCTTGCCGTGGGTGGCATGTTGGGGGTGATGTCCGGAGGCTGGCTAAATCAATATGGGAGCCAGGTTTTTTGTGCGCACCCTGGATAAAGGGGAGTCGCTGGCTACGCAATGTTTTTGACCCGTTACAAGACCCAAGTTTTGAGACAGATGGTATCCATCTTTCTGATTTTACCAACATGTTTGGTGATTTGATGCTGGTTTTGAGAAGGCCCGGTCATCAATGATTCCTTGCCGTGGGTGGCATGTTGGTGGGGATGTCCGGAAGCTGGCTAAATCAATATGGGAGCCAGGTTTTTTGTGCGCACCCTAGATAAAGGGGAGTCGCTGGCTACACAATGTTTTTGACCCGTTACAAGACCCAAGTTTTGAGACAGATGGTATCCATCTTTCTGATTTTACCAACACATTGGTGATTGGATGCTGGTTTTGGAATGTCCCGGTCATCAATGATTTCTTGCCGTGAGTGGCATGTTGGTGGTGAAGTCCAGAAGCTGGCTAAATCAAAATGGCAGCCAGTTTTTTTGTGCGCACCCTAGATAAAACAGATTCGCTGGCTACATAATGTTTTTGACCCGTTACAAGACACAAGTTTTGAGACAGAGGATATCCATCTCTGATCTTACCAACACGTTTGGTGATTGGTTGCTGGTTTTAGAATGTCCCGGTCACCAATGATTCCTTGCCGTGGATGGCATGTTGGTGGTGAAGTCCGGAAGTTGGCCAAATCAAAAGGAGAGCCAGGTGTTTTTTGTGTGCACCTTTTTTGACAGAGGTTATCGTCTTTCCGATTTACCAGCGCGTTGGGTGATTCGAGGCTGGTTTTTTAGAGCTGTGGTGAGGACTTGGTGGGGGATGGGGGCTAAATAGACATCTGCCCCCAATCTGTGGCGGTAAATAATTCAGAAAAGCTAAAATTTGGCGTATGCCCAAGACACACCCTTCAGGGGTGAAGGCCATTAACTAAAACACTCACCTAAGGTTCAAGTTGATTAGGTGAAGGGAATTATAATGGCATAAAAATAGAGAGATTATGGTCTTTGATACTCTGAGAGGGACTTCTCCGTCACATTTCCTTCAGAGGTTACATAGATTGGGTGTCCATCACCCTAACTAGAAGAGAGGTAGGCCGGACATAGATGCTACCTCGGCTTTGCCACCAAGTTCAAGATCCATAGAAATGAGATCCAGTCTAAGTTAAACAGGTAACAATTAATAAAAGTTGCCCATATTTCAAATCCAATATTGGTGTGTGGTCTCGTTATTTCAGGGGTTAGCAGGCAAACACTCAATTTATTTGATAGTGTTTGGTCACATGAATGCTACTGATGCAAAGTTATTGGAAGGGTTTTTTTTGTGGGGGTGGGGGGGATTCAATAATGCATGCATATGTTTGCATATTTACTGTAATCAAATCACTGTTGTTTTCCTTTTGTTCTGATTGACCAGTTTGAGTTTATATAAAGTGAAGCCTGTTGAGAAGGGGAAGGTGAAATGTCTTTTTTAATGGTAACATTATCTTTTCTGGATGCCAATACAAACAAGAGAGCTAGTCTTCTGTGGTAGGGGCAATCATGTGACATAGGTTTCTAAACGTGGCTCCATTTTCCCCTACCTCCCCATCCCCAAATCCACCATGATTCCAATTTGGATGTGAAACCACAATATTTGAAAAACCAAGGTTTTGACTTCCGGTGGGGGAATCATGGCGGACGCCACCAAGGTTTTTATTTTCCAGCTGGCCAATTAACAAATTTCTTAATTTGTTTTAAGAAATAATGTTCCTCATCTTCTGATGTGAAAACATTTTTTTTCAAAGGAGAAGAAAACGGATTGTGTCCTCACATCGGAAGGAATGCCATTTAGTATCATAGAATCGTAGAGTTGGAAGAGACCATAAGGGCCATCCTCTCAGCTCCTCACAATGTGGTATCAAGACTGGTATCAAGAGAAAGTTGCATTATTTAGCTGATGTAGAATCAGCCTCCATCTCCTCCCTCATTGTCAATTATTACATACCTGATTTTGCAGGAATCAATTTTCTGTCAATCCAATTTTAGATCATTTTAAAATAGCCTGGTTTCTTTTTTCTTATACTTCTTTCCTCCTTTGTCTTTGGCATACTATCAAAGTACAAAAATAGCTTTTGCACCATTAATTCTGCAGGAAGGAGCAGAACCAAGGGGGTAGAATCTAGCCCTTCCCTAAAGAATTGGGGAAAATCTAACTATTGCAGCTTCCTAGTTTGTGTGCTCTTCTCTCCTTAATAGTTTTTTTTTATCATCCTGGCATAGTCTAATGTTGCATGACACTTGTGTTCTGGTTTCCAGCTGTGAAATGTTGGAGGGGAGAATGTTCCCAGATCAGATCACAGCAGAGGCACCTGAATAAGATACTTTTGCTCTTCTCAAAGTCCTAGAATGAAAGATTTAACACATTAGACATGTACAAAATAA
This sequence comes from Anolis sagrei, assembly GCF_037176765.1. Taxonomy (NCBI): domain Eukaryota; kingdom Metazoa; phylum Chordata; class Lepidosauria; order Squamata; family Anolidae; genus Anolis; species Anolis sagrei. The sequence goes on from NC_090021.1 coordinate 115,889,487, forward strand.
TTAATAACACAAGAGTTATCTCTAAAGAGCTTAACAGACACATAGCACATTTTCACTGCTAAATTTAAGCAGGTCTCTCAGTGTCAGTCAGATGGGATACTGGGCAAGAAGTCCATATAAGCTGCTGTAGAAGTAGAGATAAAAAAGGACATTAAATATATGCTTTGTGTGGAACTGGATTTTCTGTGAATCTTTCTTAAAATAACCCAGGCCTTTTTTTCTCCTGCAGATGCCCTGACACTCCATCATTCCTTGGGGATACATAAAATGGATCACCGAAGAAGAGGCTAATGGGGGCAATTGTTCAAATAAATTGTTCTGTTGGAGTGCAGGGAATATTTGTTTCTAAATAATAAGCACTTAGCAGAACCGTGGCCATCTCATTCCCCAGAGAGAGTGCTAGACAAGCCTGTTGGTCTTTGGAAAGTACACAAAAGGTCTTAGTGTTTTTGCAGAAGTCGGCAAATTTGCAGCCATTTTAACTATGTATAGGCTGTGCCATCCGAGACTGCTAAATGCACTTCAGGTTTCTGGTTTTATTCCAGGCTTTTTAAAATAATTGCTATTATTCCTTGGTCTTGTGTAGATCAATGTTAGTCAAAATGAGTCCAAAGTCTCCATGGACTAGAAAGAAACTATTCACTCATATACAGAATGCTGAACTAATAATAGTGTGCCCTGCAGCAAAAGAACAATTAGGTTGTAAATTGATAAATAGTGGTGCATGAGTTATTTAGTAGTTAATTAGAGTCAAGTTGCAAAAGTAAGTCCCAAGCATTTATTTGTTTGTTTATTTTAATACTAAATAGATAATGTGGTATTGAATGTTTTTAGTAAGGGGTGTGTACAGTAATTACATTGTGGGATGAGACTGTAAATTTGCATCTTTCAAAGGTGTCTTAATTTCTTTCGCCAGACTTCATACAGGTTATTTTCAGACAATTGCTAATTTTATTGTAAATACAGAGCTTACTTTGTATATGTGTACTGCTAATATCCAATTTCAAGTGGATTTTTTTCCCTTTTTTATTTAAATATATCTGGAAATAAAATGCAAATGCTGATAATCAACTGAGGGATTAATGACTTAGCAGAACATTGCCAAAAGTGGAAGTATGACCACATTATTGTTTAAAGGGAAGAGAATAATAAGAAATAATAACCATCCAATGGAGCAGAGCATCCCAAACTATATATTGCGACACAGTCTTGTGTTGTCTGTAATGTATAGTAGTGTTGCATGAACATAATAAGAAATCTTTAAATCTGTGTAAAAATAACCAAAAATCACATGTTTTAAAAATATAAAGGAAACGTTTTAATGAGATATGTTGTGTCCCCATGCATTTCATTATTACAATTTATGTATGTGTCCGTATCTTTTTAAAGGGGTTAGTTGAACCTCCAGTTTGCCAGTAAAATTGAATTACTGTGTTGCAAAATGATGCAGGTCCAAAAAGTGTGTCACCAACATGAATGGTTTGGAAAGCTCTGAGATATACAATAGCAGGCTTTTAGGGAATTTTTTTGTAAAGTTGTTTAGTTTGGTTGTAATTTGGTTGTTCTGGGTACTATGCAGTTGTATAATGTTGTAGTTTTGTACATCTAAAATGCTTGTTCATGTGTTTTATTTTGTCCTTTTCTGGAATAAAATTAGAAAGAGAGAGAAAATTAAAATGCAAAGGTATAGACACCTGGCATCAGTAAACAACTATTTCTGTGTATTATCTCTTTGTGTGTCAAAGAAAGACACACATAAAATATCTCCACTACTCCCTCCCTCCACAAATTGACACATACACACACACATTCTGTCTGTTTATCTTCAGGGTACCTACAAAACAAAAGAATTTGTTAAGCAAAACTGGCTGGGCAATAGGTATGGTAATCTTAGGAAAAAAAGAAAAATATCTGTGTAGCAAAAAATGCCAGGGTGTGTTTCAAAAACAAAAAACCCAAGTCTGTCTCCAGGGGGAATTGAGTGGCAAGAAGTGAGATGACAGGTGAATTCTAAGAGAGATGAAATTATCCAGGGTGCAAAGCTACAGCCAAATAGACAGACTTGAAAGTTCTTCGAAACAGCACAGTTTCACCTAGGGACTTGTTATGCATCCTCTTGGGAGTCTTGTAGAAAGAACAGAAAATACACCCTAAATCAGTCTGTAGGAAAGCTTATAGATATTTAGGTGTGTCTTTTTTTCTATTGCAAGGCACCATCTCTATCACATTCAATATACATCTTTATATATTTTTATTTATGTTTATATTCCACCTTTCTCCAAAAATGGGCCTCCAGGCAGCTCATAACAGTACTAAATAAAAAAGAGTAGCCTTAAAACACTGAACAACTCCAACTTTTTCTCCAGAATTAAATTAATTAGTTAATATTGTAGTTAAAAACATGATGTCACAACATAAACCTATGAAAAGTAACACGTTCAAATGATAACATGTACTATCCTCTATAGTTGTTCAACAAAAGTCTGCTTGAATTACTACTACTACTATTACTACTACTATTATTATAAAGTTTACCACTGCAACAGAAGTCTGCATGTGAAATTGCTTCTCCCCCCCCCTTTTCAAAATGAGGGGGAGGAAGGTGCTTTGCTCCCCTCCAATGGAAGGAGAGCTTTAAAATAGTCCCAAACAGGACTTAGAAGGGGCAGGACCAGCATAGAGGCACATTCCCCCCTCCTCTTCATTCCTGCTTGGACCTTTGATCCACCCTCCCACCATTTAACAGTATACTTTAAGGGTCACCCATGTCCTACCCTACACTCTTTAGTCCAGGGCTAATTGGGTAAGTGGGCTTTAAATAGGCTATCATGTGGAAAAATGGGGATAGGTTTACATCTCAGTGTGCACCTAAAGCACACCTTTATGGTGTAAGCCATGAACAGGAAACCTCAGCTGTGGTTAAAAGAACCAAGGTGAGGGTGAACAGTAATGACCTTGAGTCTGGAATTGGTATGAAATTATCTCTCCGTTTCCCTGACTAGTCACCTGGAGTCAACAGTTGGTTGTAGCTGGGGACCATGATGTCTCACCCTTGAAAAATGAGTAGGTCTTGGATAGCTACTTCCTCAGTTCATTTACACACCAAGTTCATGCCCTTAAATTGGTCGGCAGTTCACATAGATACTGACTGGTAACTTTCAATGAAAGTTGCCCATGGTTTAACCCACATTACTGTGTTAACTTGTTATTTCATTGGTTTGGGAGCAGTAGAATTTTATCCTACTCTCCTCCTACTTGAACATCCAGTACCCTGTCCAAAGCTCTTCTGGATGACTCATCAACTCTGTGGAAAAGATGTTGAGAGTGCATAGAAGGCCGGAGTTGGTCTGCTTCTTGTTTCAATGATCAAAGAAATTCTGTCTCTGAAAAAGATCTCCACTGTTTTCAGTCAGATATGAATGTGGAAAGTTTCCATGCAGGCCTCCTCTTCAAAACAAATGTGTTTGCTTGATTTTTTTCAAAAAGAACTGAGGTCATCATGTGGTTTTTCTTGCAGAACCATGCTTGATTCAGTACTTCCGGTATTTTCCCCTATCTCGAGGCAAGAATGAAAGGATTGCAAGTGATGTGTGTTATCAGGGTTATAGCTACTGTCATTGTTTGCCAAAACTGTAGATCTGTGAGTATTAGATGTCTTGGTTAGAAATTGAGGCACTATATATCTTATACTGACCAAGGAGTGGGAAACTCCCAATGTCAATCCCAATGTCAAGCAAATGCTTGGGGAATGCCCACCATCACCTTTGCTGGAACTCTAGGACTGTAGATGATTAAAGGCTCCTCTTATGGTAAATTAGGATGGCAGTGTTTGTCTTTTGACCCTTACACTGATCTGTTGCTTGATATCTTGGAAACACAAAAAGAAACTGCTGTTAATTATAATTTGAAAATGTCTAGATGCTTCAGGAACAATTAACATTATATTTTAACCCAACATTTTGCCCAAAAGAAAACTGAAAGACAGAAGTGGATGCTGTGGACTAAGTGCACGCCACACTAAATCAACAATTCTCTTTGCTGTGACACCTTTTCTTTCCTTTAGTCTTTCTGATGTGGCTTGTCAAAAGCTCTGTGACACAAAGGTGTCCACATGAATATATATCCAAGGCTTCTCTTCAGGCAAGTTAAGATAATTGTTACAGGGATCATCTGAGTCTCCAATTGCAATGGCCCCTTCTCCTCCTCTTTGCTAGGCCATAGATGTCTTCATTATTTATTACTTCTCTGCATGACTGTCAGGGCATCTAAACTCCTCCAGAATGATGGATGACTGCAGACAGTAGTATTTAAAATTCTCAGCACGCTCCCTTTCATGAGCTTGCTTGGTGTAATGTTATTGAATTTTTTCTTTCTTTTTTTATATATTTGCTTTGGAATACCTCCTATATTTCAGTTTGCTAATTGTCAGGGCACACTAGCACCGCACAACCTCCTTTGACTATACAATAATACTTGGCACAAAGAAACAAACTAGACAGGCAGAAAAATGGGTCCTGAATGCATCAGATATTTTTAAATGTGACTCTTTGGGGCCTACTTCAAATCCTCCCCATTCTATGCAATTGTAAAGATTACTGGTCTCAAAGCAAGCAAACAGAGAAACAAAATTTCATTATGAGTTATTTAGCTCTTTGCACAAAGGATGACATACACTTCCCGAAGCATCTGCCTTTGCTCGGTTAGGTAGCTGTTAAGTTGGTAGCTTTTTCTAAGCTCCTTTGATCTGACGGCTTCATAATATTGATTATATTAAAAACACACCTGTGAGGGCCATCTATGCTTTCATGTGAGAAGAATCAAAGAGCACCAGAAAACAATGCCACTATTAATTAAACTGAAAGGTGAAATGAAAGCGGATGGTCTTTCATGATCGACAGTTTTCCCATCTAACTGTCATATGAAGTGGGCCCATTTTACTTTCCTATCTGGGCTCTTGTGCTTGAATTTTCAATTCATTTGTATTGAGTAAAAAAATGCATTGTCTTACTATGATATGATGCTAGCTCTTGGAAGACTTAGTTCATCCTTGGGGTTTACTATTTCCCTTTGATAAAATAATTTAATTAGATTATTGATGAGTGCATCCAAATGACCATCTTCTTTGTTTTACTGGAAAGACAGTGTGATTACCATACTCTGAAAGTTGTTTTGATGTTTTAAACCAAGAGGCAGAAAGTTTAATTTGCTTGTTTACTTGGGCTTATGCCAGCAGAGTACAAATGAAGGAGGACTGGAATTATTGGTCTCTTCTTGCTCTTCGGTGATTCTATTTCCTGGTAACTGATTGTCTGAACACCCCGCAGTTATCGCAGTATGATCCCACATCAACTATCATGGCTTCTTGCTTCAGAATTGTAGGAATTTTTATTTTACTAATGATTTAAAGAGGTCTGGCCCACCCAATCAAACTATGGCACAAGGGCTCTAGCAAAGAATGTTAAGTCCCTCATCAAATTTAAAATCAAGTGATTCTATAGGACTAAGCAGTTAAATGGTTATTAATTACTATCACTGTATAGTAATAACTGGATAGACCCTCCTCTATGTCCTACTTGGGGGCGGGGGGATATGGAAGAAAGCCAGATCATCTATGATTGTGGAAAATCCTTCTTTTGTATGTGTGGTGGAATCATTGTCACTCCACCAGAGAACTCATCCTTTCCCTATAAACAGAAAACACTCTTTATGGGACGACTACTAGGCTTACAATATCTAGGATTATTATTGTTAATAGTTCTATTTCTGTAGATTAATTAAACAGATGCTTTGTTGTCTGGTCTTAATTTGCAGGAGAGGGGGAACAGACCTTCTTATTTTGCTATCAAAGAAGATTTCACCAAGATACACAATTTCCCTTGAAGAAAGCTATCTTTAAACCTCAAGGATAAAAACTTTGAAAGCTAGCTTGTGTCATATTCTGCATATCCCCAGGGTGTTGCAATCCATACACTTCATATTTGGTAATGAAAGAATCAGACATCGTGCCAAATTTAATGAGTGGCGAGAAACTGCCTATTTACAGGGAGTTGCAGAGCATAAAGCATCAAGATACCATAAATGTGCATGCACATCTCTCATCTCTTAACAAGGAAAATTGTCAACATACTCTGTGAATCTCACTGTTAAATTGCCAAAAAGTAGAAAGAAAGTAATTAACTTGGCCTGAAGCATACTTGTTTTTCCATCCTGGGGAACTAGACTTGCTGGAGGGGAAAGCAGTAAATCACACACCTATGTGGACTTATTTGTTAGGCTTATATGCTCATGAGTGTTACTTATGTGTAATATTTAGATCCAATACAGAGACTGGCAGTCTTCAAACTATCAACTTCTGGCTTGAGTGTATGGATTTTGACCAGTATAAATATAGGATAGCACATATATGATTTAAAAAGAAATGACAAAGGAAAGAAAGAAATGACAAAAGGAATAGCAATCCCCTAATCTCTGTAACAGGAATGACATTAAAGAAAAAAACAGAAGGTTCAGTTCATTAATGATACAATGAATATATATTTGCATTGTACATTATGAAAGCTTGTAATTAAAGATAACCTTTTCTGATGAGGGAAACAGCTTTTCAGCACACCTGTCAAAGATGCACACTATAGTTTGGAATTAAGTTGTTAAGATCTTAAATCATGAAGAGCTTAACTCATAACTAAAATTATTTTTTACCCTTAATTCTTTACAATTTCTAAAAACAAAATCTGAAAAAGTTATTTTAATTATTATATGAACAGTAAACTAACAGTAAGTGCTTGCCATTTATTCATGGGCGGGGAGGGGGGGTTAGGAGCATGAGAAGCCTTTCTTAGCAAGCTATTTTTTTAAAAAAAAATAAGGCAAGGTTGCTTATTAATGTATCATGCAATTAGTTCAGAATAGGTGAAGGCAAAGGTTTTCCATGACATTAAGTCTAGTTGTGTCTGACTCTGGGGTTGGTGTTCATCTCCATTTCTAAGCTGAAGAACTGGCATTGTCTGTAGACACCTCCAAGGTCATGTGGCCGGCATGACTGCATGGAGCACCATTTATGAATATTATGAGAATATTCATAATATTATGAGTGAATATTATGAGAATATTCACTCATAATATTGACTAATATGATTAATACACTGAAGACAAGATGATGGTATGCTCCAGCTAGATAAGTAACAGCAACTGAATTTTTAAAAAAAGAACAGATTATTTCTGACAAGTAGTTTTCCAAGAAAAAAAATGATGATTTGAAAAGATACATTTACAAACAGGATCCGCAGATGAACTACATTAAATTGCATATGTAGTTCTGATATAGGACCAGTTCGTTACTGTAATTCTGGTCATCCTTACATACATTCTTTACACTATTTCTCAATGAGGCCTAAGTAATATGTATAATGTTTCAAACTATGAAATCTTACTTGGGCGTTAGAAAAAAGTTTAGAATCTAAAAACTTCCAATTCCCAGCAATAAACGGAATACAAATTCTATTTACTATATGGTTGCACAGTCTGGGAGTGTTCAAATATCTGCTATATATCTTTCCAACTATAAACATCATATAAGAGGTTAAAATTGTTCTGGTTACTTACAGAAATATTGGTAAAACAGTACAAAACAATTTCCAGACAGATATAGTCTCCCTGGGCTTTGCACTGAAAAGAAAATAGTGAGGAGTAGGTGAAGTGCAATACTTGAACAATAAACTATTTGTAAATATTTATGAACAGTTCCTTTCTATTTCCAAACTTTTCTGAAATGGTGGAATTAGATATACACCTCCTGTGTTCATGAAGCAAGATGTGCTTTCAACAGAGATGGTAAAAAAGTGTCATGCAGTTTTGATTTTCTAGTGTCTCTGTCTCAGGTAGAGTATCTTCTTGTGCCCTGCATTTCAATTGGTTTGGCCAAATGTTATTACCTACATTAATATCCTGTTTCTCCTGCTTTGACTCCAGGCAGTGGATGTGTGTCTCTGATGTTTGGTTTATCCTCTAAATGATTATACTGAGAGATGGCAATTGTTCCAATGGTCTCTGTCCCAGTAAGCTTCATGGCTGACTGGAGATTTGAACCTCACTATGCATTGCTCTACCATAACCTTCTTACCACTGCACCATAAAAGTTTGATTTGTACACTTGCATTTAGCTATTGCTTTCATGACTCACTTGTGAGTCATAACCAAATGTCAATTGCCTTCAACATTCAGAGGTCCTACAGTTTTTGAAAATACAGATATACATTCCAGTGCATTTAGTCAGGCTTCTTCCCATTAAACTTTATGGAGGATTGCTACCTTAAACTCGTGTCTAGAACAATAAGCTGTTGAGCTAGATTGCTGTTAGCTTGAGTACAGAAATGGTATTTTTAACCATTTCAGAATTGCTCTGTTCCTTGCAGCCTTATCTGCATTAATCTAACAATATTTAGATCCTGTATCAACATTGCAAAGCTGGCAAACAAAAACAACAAAAATACACAATACAAATTGGTACATAAAAATAAAAAGACCAGAAAATCCCACAGATGACTTTAACAACCACAATACCTTACTGTTTTTACCTGCTGTGGGAGTAGCAAGACCCCTGAAAAAGAGGTGCTCTGAATTACTGAAAACAAAATATTAAGTTGGGATTTTGGAAAGTGAGAGTAATTTTACATATGGACATTTTTTATTAAAATTATTTATCATCTCTTGATCTACAAGGCCCCAAGTTAATGCACAATAAATAAAAGCCCTTAGTAATTTTATGTTAACTTAAAAAAAACTAATTTAAAAGCAATGCTTGCACCTGTATAAAAAGAGTTTTAACCCAAACAATTTTGGAAAAAAAAAACCCAGATGGAATGGGCACCTCTAATTTATAGTGTCAGAGTTATGGTATTGTATTCATGTCCTACATGAGCAATTGCAAAGTGGAGGCTCTCCTGATGTTGGACTGCATATCCATGCATTTCTCACCTTTGTCTGTGGCCAGGCCCGTAGCCAGGATTTCGTTGGGGGGGGGGTGAATTTTTTGGGGGGGGGGGTGAGTTTCGGGGGATTGGGGGGGGCTGAGTTTTGGGGGGGGCTGAGTCGGAGTGAAAGAGGGTCTACCCTAGCAAACCTTTTGCATCATTACCCCAATACCCCCATGCATATGGGATATATTGAGTATGGTGATCAGATCATGATATGAATAAACATAACAGTTTAAATAATGCACCAGTAAGGCCTTTTCGCGAACCAACATGAGAATTTCGGGGGGGCTGAAGCCCCTCAAGCCCCCCCCCCCCCGGCTACATGGCTGTCTGTGGCCATCGAATTCTGTAGCAATTGGAGTCTAATAACATCTGAAAGGTCATATTTTGTTTATCATTTCCTCAGCATTTCTAGCAATGCTTTTGAATTGCTTATAAAGTTCAATAATATTTAAATAAGGATATACAGTTGACCATTCCCTTTCATGGAAGGTAGAGAGAGGAAGCTACTGCAGTTTTTGTGGGGACAACCCATCATTGTTTTGTTTTCTGCCCATGTGCACACTCATTCTCCTATTCTCCACTCACTTACCTCTCTTGTTTCTTTCTCCAGTGGCCAGGGCAAAGTGGATGGAAGGAGCCTGGAAAGTCAGCTTATCTCACTGCCTGGAGAGAAGTAGGCAGCAAGCAATTGGGAAGACAGAAAAAGAAAAAGACTCCCAGTTCCACACTCCTTTTGACTGGGCAAACAAGACAAACGCAACTACAGGATGCTGAAGAGAAGACTCCTCTAGGGCAGAGAGGCTGAGTTAGTGACAGTGCACTCAGTCTTTGTCTCCTCCTCTTCAAGTTGCTAGTTGCCAAATGTGTCAATTTCACCCAGGCAAAGGAAGGGAATTACTCAGCATCCCTTTCTTCTGGGCATGAGGAGAGGAATGAGCAATCTAATTGAGAAAGAAATGAAAGCACCAATTTGTTTTTCTACCTGTCCAATTGTCCACAGACTCTCTCACTGCCTGGGCATCCAATTTCTTTTCCTTGCTCCTTCCAACCCTACCCACTGCCTCTGCTGCTGCCCTATGCCATTTTTTTCATAGAGATTTACCCCACTGAAAATTTTTAGACTCTTTCAGTCTCACAAGGCTTGCAGTCTGTATTAAAATGACACGGAGCATCAGCAGTGACCACAGCAAATAGTGAATAATCAAATTCACTAAATTGGAACATGGCAGAGTGGAAGGCTGATTGTATCTAAACACATGTAATTGGGAGAAAATTCTACTGAATTCCGTATAGGTTACATGTTGCTTATTATTATTATTTTTTTGGGGGGGGGGGGAGTTATCGATTGGAGGGAGCTTTTTGGTTAGATAAAAGGATTGTAGTTCCTGCATTAACTCATATACATTCAAATGATATCTTATTTTCATGTGTGTGTGTGCATGTGTAAAATATGACCTTTTTTCAGCAAGAAGATGAATAGCCGCTAGCTGACCTCTCAATGATTAATATGAGAAAGACTAAAGCTATTAAATTATAGGAACATAGCACACAGGAAGAGTTTGAAAAAATCTCCTCCTGTAGTGTCAGCAATGAATAAGTTCATGGAAAAAGATGAAATTGGTATCTTTCCAATTTTCAATGGAAGAGTGGGCAAGACATGTTCATGATTCTTTCTGATACAAGATGTCTCTTCTAAGATAGTGCACTCAGTTAAATGATTTATTTGATATTGTCACATTGATTGAATTTGTTATTCTAAACATGGCAATCAATGTACTCTAGATTGTTACCTCTAAATAAAGTCATGATTTTACTGACAAGGTTTTCATTTGTGTTATAATGATCTAGATTTTAGTTCTTCTTTTTCTTGCTTGCATCTTAGGCTTAATATTTTAATTTGACTAGTATCTAAGCATGTGGTATAACCTGCTGGAGGAATAGATTTTCTTATCAATTATAGCTCATTACAACTGAGGGAGAAAAGATGAGACAAAAATAAATAAAACAAATATCTGGGACTTCTATTCATTTCACAAAGCACAAAGAACATAACTTACTTTATAATATATATCTGCAAGTACTTCTTGATTGGCTTTAGTTCCTTCTTGAGTTTGTTAAAAATTCTTAATAAGGTTATGAAAGCTCACTTTTGCACCACAAATGAAGCTTAAACAGAGTGAGAGAGATAGTTTTGTGTCTTCAAGTTATTTCTGATTTATGACATTTCAAAGGCAAACTTATTATGCAGGTGTCTAGGCAAGATTTGTTCAAAGTGTTTGCTTTCTTCTGGGTCTGAGAGTGTCTTTCCCAAGGTCATCCAGTGTGTTACAATGGCTGAGTGGCGATTAAAAATTTGGTCTCCTGGAGTCCTAATCGAACACTCAAATCACAACATTATATAACAAAAATTCTATATTTTAGAGGGGTTGCAGTGTTAGATAACTGCAGATCCATATGTGGTGGATGTTCACAGGTCCAAACATTTTGGAAGACCAAAAGTGGTGAATGTCAGAGTGGCCACAAAATAGTTTTGATTGGCAGCCCCCCAGACGCTGTGGAGGCAGGAAGAAGTCCTGACTGTTCCCCTCCCATTCTTGTCATCATGGTGGCCAGAGGACATGGCATGGCCAGTGGTAGTCACAACAGGGCCAGAGCAATAGGGAAGGGCGGGGGGGGGAGAGCAGAGGAATCAACTTCTCCTTTTTCTCTCATTCCTTCTCTGATCACCTTGTTGTTCTGGCTAGCATCACTCCAGGTAATGAGCAACAGACAGTATCCATGTTATGAGCACTAGTCAGAGCAATGATTAAAATGGGAGGGGATAGCTGTGTAAATAGTTATGGCAGGTTCCATCTAAGAACTAGCCCAACTGCTTACATGGGCTCACAATTTGCTCCACATTCTTGGAAAGAAATCGGAGCAACCTTCAATTTTTTTTAACACAATCCAAAGCCACATTAAATGGTTGCCAGCCAAGGCAGCCAATGCTTTGACTGGCATCAGCCCAAATCAGCTCCATGCATCATTTAGCCACCACTGAGCTGATTCACCCCCTTTCCTGAACAATAGGTCAGTGTAGGTGTGCCCCACATTTGAAACTGCTACAAACATAACTCACATACTACCCAAATTTTAGAGGAACAAGTGGCATTGAGATAACTTACAGAAAGCAATAACAAGTGATAATGTAATTAAAATTACAAATAGCAACTTGAATTACAATTTATTGAATTGCCGTATCTGCATAGCAATGCATTATCAAAGCATGGAGTTGGTAACTTTAGAGTTTCTCTTCCAATTTTTGACACTGCTCTGTAGCTGAAATGTTTAATCCTGTTAAGTGTACATACATTTTTTTTAAAAAAAATGCTATTTTCCCCTCAGAATTAAGGGTGTACACAGAGTGGGGTGGGGAAATCTAGAGGGAGGGAGGGAGGGAGAGTTTAGAGTAAGGCTTACTTTTCACATGGAGGCATGGCATTTGTTTCTCCACTGTGAACACACTGTAGACTCGGGAGGTAGGCCTGTTTGATCAAGAAAAAATTTGTTTCTAAATTCGATTCGTAATTGGGGTGTTTTTTTGTTTCGATATTTAAAATATTTACAAAACTTTCCAAAAAAATGTTTTGTTATTTACGAAATTTCGTAAATATTTACAAAACATTTTAGAAACAAATTTTTTCTTGATCAAACAGGCCTAGTAAGTGTGAATGTTGCAGTAATGGTCACCTTGATTAGCATTGAATGGCTTTCTCCCACCCTGGACATTCCATAGATAATATTAGATGATATAACTCTCCATTTGCCTAGTTTCCAACAGACCTCTGAGGATGCCTGCCATAGATGTGGGCAAAATGTCAGGAGAGAATGCCTCTGGAACATGGTCATACATACAGCCCTGAAAACTCACACAAGCGGCCTCCGCGCGCCATCCGGCTCCGGCTCCTGCGCCCTCCTCCTCCTCCTCCTCGGGTGACGCGCGCGCGCGCCATCCAATCGGCTCCGGCTTCTGCGCCCTCCTCCTCCTCCTCCTCCTCCCAGCTGTGTTGCAGGAAGTGCTAGGAGGAGGAGGAGGAGGAGGAGGAGGAGGGCGCAGAAGCCGGAGCCGGATGGCGCGCGGAGGCTGCTTGTGAGCGCGCGCGCGCGCCATCCAATCGGCTCCGGCTTCTGCGCCCCCCTCCTCCTCCTCCTCCTCCTCCTCCTAGCACTTCCTGCAACACAGCTGGGAGGAGGAGGAGGAGGAGGGGGGCGCAGAAGCCGGAGCCGGATGGCGCGCGGAGGCCGCTTGTGAGCGCGCGCGCGCCATCCAATCGGCTCTGGCTTCTGCGCCCCCCTCCTCCTCCTCCTCCTCCCAGCTGTGTTGCAGGAAGTGCTAGGAGGAGGAGGAGGAGGAGGAGGAGGGCGCAGAAGCCGGAGCCGGATGGCGCGCGGAGGCCGCTTGTGAGCGCGCGCGTGCCATCCAATCGGCTCCGGCTTCTGCGCCCCCTCCTCCTCCTCCTCCTCCTCCTCCTAGCACTTCCTGCAACACAGCTGGGAGGAGGAGGAGGAGGAGGGGGGCTCCGGCTTCTGCCACGGTGCACTGCTGGGGTGCTTGGGAGCGCCGGATTGGCTCCCAGGCACCAGCAGCAGCACTCAGTCAGCACAGCAGCCTCCATCCCATTAACGACACGAGCTGAAGCTCGTAAAATATATGGGGCTGCTGTTTCGATATTTTTAAACCCTTCCGGGTTTGAAAATGTGTTTTGAAATCGCTTCGAAAATGGTAAAAATAACGATTTAATTACGAAATAACGAATTAACGAACTAAAACCGACAGGCCTATCGGGAGGTACAAAATAATATTTTCAAAGTGAAAAACAAACCCAACGAATTATTTTTTCTATCCTTAGTACTAGGTAGGATTTTGCCCCCAATTCTACTTCATTCAGAAAATTTTATGAGAAAGGATAAGTATCCTAAAAATTCAGTAAGTCTGACAGTACAGGAGGTGAAACCATCCTCTCAGTAATTAGAGGTTTGCTGAACAGCATTACTTTTGAAATAGTTGCTTCTGTACAAGTCAGCCAGTCACCTTCACAGATATCTTCAGCACAGTAGAGCTATTACAGGAGAAACTTGATATTTAAATCTGATGATAAGGGCTTAACTTCTCCTAATCATTCTTTGCTATTTAGAAATGCAATGAAGTTCATTTGAATTTTCAAAGAGTATTCATCAATCAAGGTTTAAGTAGTGTAATATCACACTGTGAAGTAAAAAACTTATTGTATTGATATACTCTGAAATATACCCTGGTGTTGCCCCAGATTCACAAAGCAATTAGGCAATAATGTTTAAAAGTTATGGCTAATTTAACTAATGGTTAATTGAGCTTAGTAAAACTGTCAGAGTTGATGAGCCCTGTGAGAATTTGTGCAAGAACACACATTAAACCTGGGATCCTCATCTCATTCTGACAGTTTAAACAGCATCCTGAATTATAGCCTGTCTAGTGATACAACATAAATATGGAGTTTTTTGGTTGAAAAAATATCTTTAATATTTAAGTGCATACCATTTCAACAGGATTTTCTTTAGGTTGTATCTAGGTGACTGTTTTAATGTTATCTCGGCCTGTTTTTTTCCTCATCAAAAGCGTCTGCCTTTATAAGTAATGAAATTGCGGAATGTATGAAGGTGGATTTTCCAGGAGTCAGTTTAAGGCAATTCTAATCATTTTCAGTGTTTATATTTAAAAGAGGTAAAGGTAAAGGTTTTCCCCTGACATTAAGTCCAGTTGTGTCCAACTCTGGGGGTTGGTGCTCATCTCCATTTCTAAGCCAAAGAGCTGGCGTTATCTGTAGACACCTCCAAGGTCATGTGGCCAGCATGACTGCATGGAGTAATGTTACCTTCCTGCCGGAATGGTACCCATTGATCTACTCACATTTGCATGTTTTCAAACTACTAGGTTGGCAGAAGCTGGGGCTAACAGCGGGAGCTCACGGTGCTCCCTGTATTCGAACCTGTGACCTTTCAGTCAACAAGTTCAGCAGCTCAGTGGTTTAACCCAACTGCACCACCGGGGGCTCCCGATATTTAAAATAAGCATGCTTCATATAGAACGCTGATATTCTATTCAGCATGTCATGTTACCAGGATAACTAATTTGTTTGAAAAAGGAACAAATAATTTACAAATAATCAAAGCCACTAAAATAATCAAAAGCAACATATCAATTAATGTCTTGCAATAAATTGAGAAAAGCTTGCTTGTTGAATATACTCATCTATAAGCCAGCCTAATTTATAAGTCAATAGAAAGTTTTGAGGCCAAAATTATGGATTTTGATATGACCCAAGAATAAGCTGAAGGTCATTCTACAGAGTGGGGAAAACACTATTGCTGTCTTAATTGACCAGCAATCCCTGGCAACCACTGCCCTTTTCCCAAGTATATTAAAAGGCCAAAAATGATGCCACTTTTAGGTTCTCTCAGGATGGACTAAGCCCTAGCCTATCAGCACTCCACTCTGACAAGAGAATGGTTCCTTTTTTTTGATGAGTTAAGGTACAGTACTCACATTGACCCATGGATGTCAACTCAGGTTTTAGAGCCCCCGGTGGTGCAGTGGGTTAAATCCCTGTGCTGGCAGAACTGAAGACTGATAGGTTGCAGGTTCGAATCCCGGGAGAGGCGGATGAGCTCCCTCTATCAGCTCCAGCTCCTCATGCGGGGACATGAGAGAAGCCTCCTATAAGGATGATAAAAAAACATCAAAACATCCGGGTGTCCCCTGGGCAGCGTCCTTGCAGATGGCCAATTCTCTCACACCAGAAGCGCCTTGCAGTTTCTCAAGTCGCTCCTGACATGACAAAAAAAAATACTCAATTTTTGGAGGGAGTTAATTTTTAATTAAAATATATAGACTTATAGTTGAGGAGGTATAATATAAAATATCTGTCCTGCATGTAGGATTAGTGTTCTAGAGTTTTTAAGATCCAAAACCTGAATTCAATAGGCAGACATTTTCAGTACCACAGTTATGGCATTATATGACCTTGACTTTACCATCCTATCCTTTCATAGGCCATCTGACACAATGTACATGGTGCCATGCTTTTGTACCTGAACCTTTTGTGCAGTCTTCAAGGATTACTTCATCAACAGCAAAACATGACCATTAGTACAAAAGCATTTAAAAATTCAATGGTGATAGGCAGATGCTGTCTCCTTATATCATCATCATCATCATCATCATCATCATCATCATCATCATCATCTTTAATTATATCCCGCCACCATCTCCCAAAAGGGACTTGGGGCAGCTTACATGGCACTTCAAGTGCAGCATATAACATAAAACAGTACATGGGTATGAAACAATATCACATACAAATTATAAAAACAACCCACCAAGTTGATTCATATAAGCCTTACCAGCAATCCAAAGTTTTGGTTGGAGGCAAGCAATTGAAGCCCCCATGAGGAGACCAGGTGTTGTCCCCCACCAGTCTCGACATGTGGAAGAGATCTAGGCAGGAGCTATAGCACCTATTTATTTATTTTATTTATTTGCTATACTTGTATACCGCTGTTTCTCAGCCTAGCCGGCGACTCAACGCGGTTTACAACAAAATACAACAATCAACAGTATACAATTTAAAACCATAAAAGCATGATACACAATATTCGCACATCAATAACAATCCAATGCATCTCCTGACTAAAATTGTGATCCAGTTTCGTCGTCCATATTACCAATCCTTTAATCATTACATTCATTGCACCGAATTAACCAAATGCCTGTTCGAACATCCAGGTTTTTAATCTTCTACGGAACACCATCAGCGAGGGGGCTGATCTTACCTCCATGGGAAGGGCGTTCCATAGCCGAGGGGCCACCACAGAAAAGGCCCTGTCTCTCGTCCCCGCCAGCCGCACCTGTGAAGCAGGCGGGATAGAGAGCAGGGCCTCCCCAGAAGATCTTAGGGTCCTGGTGGGCTGATAGGCCAAGATACGTTCGGATAGGTAGGTTGGGCCAGAACCGTTTAGGGCTTTAAAGGCCAACGCCAGCACTTTGAATTGAGCCCAGTAACAAATCGGCAGCCAGTGGAGCTGGTGCAGCAGAGGAGTTGTATGCTCCCTGCGCTCCGCTCCTGTTAGTATCATGGCCGCCGAACGTTGGACTAATTGGAGCTTCCGGGCCGTCTTCAAAGGCAACCCCACGTAGAGAGCGTTGCAGTAGTCTAGCTCTCTACGTGCCTCAGACACACTTTTCGGTGACCCACCCACCCACCCTCAGCACAATATGAGAGAATGCTGGTCACCCTAGGGACTGGGTAGCAATTTTTCCCTCCTCTAATGGGTTTTTTTTTTGCCTACCCCATATTGTGTATGTTGGAGGAAGGAGTTTATTCGGGTGATGTTGTTATTTAGGTTTCCATTGGCAAAAACTGGGGGGAGAACATTGTCAGTGTTCTCTTTGGCACCCTCAATTTTGGGTGAAGCGGGACATCTTCAGTGGGCTCTCTAGGTTCTCTTTGGGGGCTGCTTAGGTTTTTTCACCCTTGGGGCTGGAGCAGGGGGTTCTAATTTTCTCTTGTAGAGTTCTGGGGCTCGGGATGGAGTGCCCTTGGAATGACCCTCCAACAATGACCATCTGGGCCAGCAAGCCATTAAGTGGACTGACCCTGGGGTCAGGTTTTTGCCCAGAGGTAGGTGATACTTTCCCCTCTGCCAGGAACCAATTCTTTGCTGCTCCCCCTCCCAAGTTAGTTTTACTGCCCAGAAGGGCAGTTAAATAAGTGAATAAATGGCCCTTTGTTCCATATTTTGTTGTCTGGTCTCTTATTTCATGGTGGTACTTTAATATACAGTCAGCTCTTCATATCCACAGGTTTTGTAGCAATGGATTCAACTATCCATGTCTTGAAAATCCACTCCACCACCAAGAAAAATAGTAGAAAATACAAATCTTGATTATCCCATGTTATATAAGGGACACTATGTTACTATGATATTGTATATGCTGGTACATGAGCACTTTTTTCCAACTTCAAATTATATTTTCAGGTGTCTGGCTTTCTAAATCTGTTGTTGTTGAAAGTAAGCAAATCCAGCCAAGATGGGGACACTCCTTACGGACACTCCCTGCCCCCCACTCCCATTTCCCACTCCACTTACTTGGAAAAAGCCTCTGTTTGAGGCCTCGAGCCTTTCCCCCTCTCCCTTCTCCCTAGAAGAGCCAACAATGGGCATTGGAAGAGGAATCCCCCCTCCCTTCCCCTCCCCAAAATCCTCTTTCAGCTCTTCCGAGGGGAGGGAGGCTCTAGTTCTCAATGGGAGCCTTCCTCTGGTAAGTGGAGGGGAGAGGTAGGGCAGGAAGTGACAAGCTGGCAATGCCCTTGCCCACCCCTTCTGATCTTGAATCAGCATAGGAGAGCATCAAGCCACCACCATCCTCTGCAAAATCCTGGGGATCGGGCCAGCTGTTTGGCCTCCTTTCTGAGAGGATGTGGGATTTAAAATCCCAATTCTCAGATTTTTTGACTGTTTGGAAGGACCTTCAGGTTTCTCGCCCATGTTACCTGCATCAGTTTATAAAACATCAAGTTAACCCCATTGTTGAGTTATTGTAAGGGATACCCATTTAAATAGATAACCATTAATAAAGTTGTACTAGTTTTCCCCCATATTGTTGTCTGGTCTCATTATTTCACAAGAAGAACCAACAATGGGCACACATATAATTGTAATCCTGTCATGTACCTTAGGAAACATTGGTTAAAAATCATTTATCAGATACCTTTTCTAATCTGTTGTTTAGGAAATTACCACATTGATATGTGTGGATAAGCAGTTGAGAGACAGACAAGAAATATATGCCACGATCTTATACTCAGCCATTTTATGGCCATACATGCCACATTGGTCAAACAGCCCACCAAATTGCTCAAAGCACCACTAGGGCATAGTTTAAAGTACGTAAATGTGAAAGATAAAATATTATCCCTCCCCTTATACCAACTGCTATCTAAAGTATTTTCTACTATATTTTGATGCTTCTGCTACTGTTATCTTGATCCTGATGTATTGCTTAAATAACTGCATGATATTTATTGCATAAATCATTGGGAGATAATAATAATGATGATAATAAAAAAACTTCTCTGACTATTAAAAAATCTTACTGTGGTAAAGTAATCCAAGCTGCAATCCCCACAAAAAAGGCAATAAAGTAACAACAATAGCACAGGAGCAAGACTTTGGGTGTCCCTTATCTGGAGGAAATGAGCCTTCTTGAATGGGCTTCATGTTTTATTCAGTATGTGTTGTGAGTTTTAACAAGCTGCTATGCCTTTCACAAAACTTGTGTGACAGAATATATTCCCTCACCTTCAGAAAGCTCAGCACCCCACTGTGAGACGTTCACTAGCTTCCAAGCCTACAAATAGAAGGTATAGGAATGCAGGAGATAACTCTGGCAGAATGAAGAAAAACTTTCCAAGACGTAAAAAGCAAAAGCAGGAGAAAAAGAAAACTCCAAACACAACCTAGAGAATACTCTTGAAAGAACACCTTCCAATTAGAATATGTGATTAAATTTTGATGAAATTATGAAATATTACTATTTTCTTTGGAGAGAGAAGGAAGTGGGGGAAATCAAGTTCACATCCTTACCCTCTTGTGAGGATTCAGGGTTCAAGAGTCAGCTGATCTGCACATTTTATGATGTTTTCCTGGTTTTGATAAATCCAGCAATTTGTCCTTAAATTATTTAATTTGTTGTATAATTCTGCATGAATCTGCTCAGATATAGTTTCCTAGTAAGAACTGTATAGAACTGCAGCTTAATCAGCAAAAACTAAAGGGAGTTGAATGCTCTCTGGGTCTTGCTTAGAATTTGTTGAAAACATCTGGAGTGCCAAAAGTGCGGAGCCACTGTCCTGAGTAGTAATGATGCAGTCCCTTCATTTCTTTTCAACATTATGCAAGGTCCTCCTTTAGGTCCACCTTGTATTTCTTAACAGCATTATGGTGACTACAAATTAGGATAATTTTCACTCTTGCTTGATGGAGCGGGGCACTAAAATGGCCTCATTTACTGTTCAGAGACATACTGCTAAGGTGATGAAGTCAGAGGTTCCTGCATTTGTAATCCTAATTTGTAGTCTTAATTACAGGGAAGATCAATAAGCATTTCAGTGTTAGAACTTTCTAAAGTATTATATGTCAGTTTTGATGCTGAGAACTGCTGCCCTGTGGGATTCTCAATAGATTCTTATTTAACTAATAGAGCCAGTAACAATGTTTAAAGAGTAATCTGTAGGGATGTCCAACCACGGAAAAATTTGTTTCTAAATTCGATTAGTTTTTAGGGTTTTTTTGCGTTTCATTATTTAAAAGAATTCCGAAATTTTTCTTTTAAAAAGTTCGATATTTACGAAATTTCGGAAATTACGAAACAATTTCGAAACAATAACGAATCGATTCGTTAATGGCGGACACGATTGCGCAATATGCTAAAAAAAACCCTCCAAATGGGACAGGGGGAACTTCTGAAGCTTCCCTCTCCCTCTGTTGTTGACTGTTGGTGTGATATTTTTTTTTATCACTGATAAAACAAACAACGACTATAAAACTTTCACCAGACATACGGAAATAATAACGAAACAATTTCGAAACAATTACGAAATGAATTGGAAAAATTCGTTTCGTTTTTTTAGTTGCTCCTGAATGGTTCAATATCGCTTCGTTATCAAAAAATAATGAATTAATAACGAATTACGAAATTAACGAATGAAACCGCCCAGCCCTAGTAATCTGGCCCTAATTCCATACCTGTCCAATTAAGAACTAGCAGCAAAAAAAATCTCTAATGAAAGCAAGTTAAATGCTATCATACATATTTTTAAATATGAGTGAGTAATAGTTGTTTTGAGATTTCCTGAGTGGATTCTTAAATTCAAAAATTCATCAAAATCATGTACTGTTCTACCACCCATTAGTTTGGCAACACCACATTTTGTTGCAGTGTTTTTTTCAAAAGCCAACTGATCACTAGATTTGGAATTAAATTACATTTCCTCTAATATGCAAATCCTTTTGATCTTTTGTTTCTCCACAATCTCCAGTTATCAGAAGCTTGAAAGTTGAGGTTTGATGGAAAGATACTACACCCATATCATCCTGAACATGCCTAATCCAGCATGATTTCAGAAGCTGAGTAAAGACAAGCCTGGCTAGTGCTTGGATGAGAAGATGTGCTGTAGGCACAGGTCCTAGAAGACTGGCCGGAATGTCAGTTTGCCCAATGGCAGACACCCTAAAACATTAGACATCATGTTAACAATCTTAATTGCCTTTTAGTAGCTTGAACATATAATAGAAGTTTCAATATTATTCCTGCATGCAACTATAACGTATGTTGTATTAGATTATAATTAATAATAATAATAAAACCATCATAGTTGTGGTGGGGATCCTTTGTCTCCTGGTACCCCACTTTTGTTTCTGGGCAATCAAAATTTAAGACTTCGTCCATCACTGGGTACAAGATCTTGTTTCATAGGGAAATGCATATGATGTTCTTAACTTTAGTGTGACAGTTTACACAGCATCCAGAGTAAGTAGATAGAATAAATAAAGTATGTATTTATGGAAAATCAGAAATGGTAACATGAATTTATTCACCAAATGCACAGTAAATTATTCTCAATAGCTTTGACTAACTTTGACTAAGTTTGACTTCACTTTGGAAGAATGACTCCTGAAGGATTAATTTTATTCTAGTTTGGTTGCTAGCATTGTTTTATTTTGTTTGAACTCATATATTTTATTATATTAAAGAAAAAAAATTTCTTACCAGGCAGTTCATAAAAATACCTTTCTGAACACAGTAGAGTTTGCCATTGCAGTCAGATTTCAAATCATAGGAATAAGGAGTTTGAATCCATAACCCGGGACTAACTTCTTAATTAATTAGAGTTGATATGTAGGGAAAATAGACAGATATTTGCAACCTATGCTCCCTAAATCTAAAAGTGGAAGAAAATAAGAGACACATAGAGACAATGGGAGAAACTCCCAAATTGTACCCCACAGTAATAATGATGGCATGGGATCACTGCCAAACAAAAGAAGCAGCTCAAGGGTCAGCTATTCCTTGACATTTTAAAACAGTTAATAGAGGCAATTTTAAGGGTCACATTAGGTTGCATAGTTTATTATTCAGTTTGTTTGAAAAGAGCTGTGGGTGAAGCTGGAGTCATAAAGTGTAGGAAATATTGTGTAGTAGCCAGGAAGAGATAATATAATTTCCCTTTAAATTTGGCTTCTTATATAAAAAACGTTTTGTCTATTTGCCTTATTATACTCAAGCAGTAACTGATTTACCAAGCTAGGTGTACTCCTCAATATTTCTGTTAATGATAACAAGAGAGAGATATGCTGCCATATACTGAAAAAAAGCTGTTTTGGTGTATTTCTGTTTTAAAGGGTACATTACTTCTTTGCCTTTAGCCCTGAACAAGACCCAAAGGTTTACGTGAAGACTATGCATGGCATTAATCTAAACTGGATTTCACTCTGATTTGTGTCCTGGAACGTTTGTGGTGAATTTCAGACTGGTAGACATAAAAATTTCAATTAGAGATAGCCTGGATGACATGGGGCTTATCTACACAGGCCCTATATCCTGGTTCCAAACCGAAGTCGCTCCTTGATGTCCACATGGTGTCCAAGGACTTCTGTTTAGTAACAGAAGTTTAAACCAGTTAAATGTATTGTCAAAGGCTTTCATGGCCGGAATTCACACCTAGCTCCAACAGACAAGAGTTCTTTGTCCCACCCTGGTCATTCCACAGATATATATAAACCCAATTTTCCTAGTTCCAACAGACATCACGACCTCTGAGGATGCTTGCCATAGATGCAGGTGAGACATCAGGAGAGAACGTTTCTAGAACATGGCCATATAGACCAAAAAACCCCTACAACAAACCAGTAAACCAGTTAACCTGATTGTACCACATTAGGAGAAATTGGGGGATGTTCTGCAGTTTCTCTGAAGCAGCCCTATATTCAGGGCACTGTGGACATCTGGACTGGCTCTAATTCCAACTGGCCCACTGTCACTATGTCCCCTTTTCCCTACACTTTAACTGCCATGGCTCAATGCTATAAAATCATGATAGCTGTAGTCTGACAAGGTCTTTAGCCTTCTCTGCCAAAGAGTGCTGGTGCTTCATCAAATTACAAATCCTAGGATTCCATAGCTTAGAGTCATGTTAGATAAAATGATCTCAAACTGCAATCATTTGACAGTGTATATATGAGACCTAGTCAAGTATTGTGCTTCCATGTCACCTTGCATCCTATCTACACTGTCAGATAATGCTGTGTCGTGGATAGCTTGGAAAGTGAAAATAAAGAAATGCTGGTGGAAGGGTCAGTGGTAGAGCTGGAGCCCAGCAGTGTCTCAGCCAAGCTTTGAAGTAGAGTCCATCAAAGTATCTATCACTGCTCAGGTTGCAGAACAAGTGCAAGTGAGTTCCTCTGACCAGACTGAGGAAGAGTTAATTGTTCCAGCTTTTGTGAACCTGTGAAAAGGGAGACCTAAGCTGCACAGATCCTCAAGATTAGCTGAAAATGAACCAGCAACAGGTGCCACCTGAGAACTTAGGATTTAATGAGCTCAGGAGTGGCACCTTGTTGTTGGCTGCAATTACAGTGCTAGAAGCTACAACCTGGGGCTCTTGCTATCTTGTATTCCTCAACCCTGGCTTATGGATTCTGATTGAATCTTGCACACTGGACTCTCTCATATTCAGCTTACAACCCCTGAACAAACACTCTTTTGTCGTATCCTGATATTGTTACCTCTTGTTTGAACTTATGGACTTGAGCCCGGACTGTTGGTTAAATTTCTGCTGGTAATTGAATTTGAGGCTTGTGACAGGGGATAAGCCTTTTACTCCGATTTACACCCAGGTTAAAGAAAAACCTTGCAAAAATCTTTCATGATTATCCAGTTTTTTGCAGGTGCTAAGGCAGTGGAGACTGGCATCTGGAATTGTCATGCTCAGGCAGCCTGTGGAGGTGGGATTACAGTGCCTCCTAAGAGGGGAGAAGGCTCCATGCAAAAGGCATCATGTCATCAGTGAAAGCAGTCCAGAAACAAAACAGCCTCTTGCAATGATAAAGAGGTTTTCCATGCATTTTGGAGAAGGGGTATGGGAGACAGTATGCTTGGAAGGCTGTGTCCATGCGCCACTGTGCTGAACCAGAAGAGTAAAAAGTAATAAATAAAGTAAGAAAAGAGAAAAATAACACTTGAATGAAGGTAGATGATATAACAACAGACTTATATATTTTCACTACCCTATATACTCATGTATAAGTCTAAAAATTCTATTTAAAAATCACCCCAAAACCTGTTATTCATATGTCAATGTGAGTACTGCACATGCACTATCAATCAATTGGAGCCCCCGGTGGCGCAGTGGGTTAAACCCCTGTGCCGGCAGGACTGAAGACCGTTAGGTCGCAGGTTCGAATCCGGGGAGA
Organism: Anolis sagrei; assembly: GCF_037176765.1. Lineage (NCBI taxonomy): Eukaryota > Metazoa > Chordata > Lepidosauria > Squamata > Anolidae > Anolis > Anolis sagrei. The sequence goes on from NC_090021.1 coordinate 115,914,011, forward strand.
GGCGGATGAGCTCCCTCTGTCAGCTCCAGCTTCCCAAGCAGGGACATGAGAGAAGTCTCCCACAAGGATGATAAAAACATCAAATCATCCGGGCGTCCCCTGGGCAACATCCTTGCAGACGGCCAATTCTCTCACACCAGAAGCGACTTGCAGTTTTTCAAGTCGCTCCTGACACGACAAAAAAAAACTATCAATAAAGGAACCACATCTTTATCTGACAGAATGGCAAAAGGCAACAGTTTAATATGTCCCAGGAAAACCTAAAAGAACTTACTCCCGCCAACATGGTCCCACCTCTCAGCCATTTTAAATAGCTGGATGGTGAATTGGTGGTTGTGACCAGGTACTGCTGGCTCCTGAGGAAGCATTGTTGCTTTTCCCTCTTCACAGAATGACCCTTGACTTATCACAGATCATAACAAAATCCATAATTTTGGCACCCATATGGTCCCTTGACTTATGCATGAGATCAACTTATACATGAGTACATATGTTGTTTAGAATATTTGTATCCGGTTGATGTTGAATCAAATAAGAAAAACACTGCAATTTGGAATTCTCTAGTAATGTAAGCATACATAGGCAAAAATGTAATGGGAACTGACAGAATGTCAAATTTGAGACAAGATTGTTCCAAATGCTGTAATATGTGACAAAGAGAAGGGAAACATTTTACTCAATAAAGCTCTCTAGCCACTATATTATATTTGATTGGGGGCGGGGAAGCTTTGAGGAAGAAAAGAAATTACCAATGACTCTTTTCCTATTTCAATCAGAGTAGACTTCTAATTGAGTCAACAGCTTAGCTTGGCTTCTGCCAGTTTAAAAGAAGGACTGCAGGGAGGGAGAAATCAAATTATATAACATAAGGTTTTCTCTTTTTCTCTCATTGAACAAGGCAAGGGAAATCTTTTATTTAGAGAAATCAGTCAGTAGGATTTATAGATTGTGTAATGTAAAATAAATTAATATATCATGCAACTTTCCTTACCAAACTTGTTGCATATGAACACCCTGTTATTCCCAAATAACTCTACTATTTAAACAAACATATGCACACACAAATTGCAATTCAGCAGCTTGTTTAACTAACTTCAATTTGAGATTGACTGGGAAACTCATTTATAAATGGCCTCATAATGAAAGGGTTTCATGCCAGCTTTAGGGATCCCTTTGCCATGGAGATTGAGGATGAGGTTTTCTAAAGTCCCTAATTACTAGTGATATGCTGACTACAATTTTTTCTTTCATTCTCTTGCTGTCTGTGCAGCTACCATTGTAATGAATTATCTTATTAATTTTCAGAGGGATTTTTAGAATATTAACAATGTGCACATACATAATAGTGATTTCTCCCTTTTACCTACATGAAAAGTAGAAACTATTTTCAGCTCAGAGAAGGAAGAGTGTAGATTATTGAGTGTGGGAACCTTTTTAACATGAAGAAACATTTACTCGTATGACATCTATTTAGGGGACAGAGGAAAAAAATCTCTCCCTCCCTCCCTTTCTCTCCATCTTTCTATACAAGGTATGGGTAAAACATTCATTTCAGTTCACATTTGACCAACATTCATCTAATTCATATTTCCCAGAGCCTAGGACAGATTTGAATGCAAATAGTGATTGAGGATTCCCTTTCACTTTCTAGATTCTCATTATAATTTGGGATCTACATTTCGAAATGTTCACAAATCTCATTTTAGGGGAACTATGATATAAAAATTCAATAAAAATGCACAATAAAACACAAAAACACTCTAATCCCTTGGTAAGAGAAAAATGTGCAATGAAAAAATGTACAAAATATGTGCTTCTTTCTGGAAAAGTGCAAAGAAATGCAGACAAGCATTCACCGCAGGCAAGGGGGTGTAGAAACATGTTCTTAAATCTCAACAAGCTTGAAGAAATTTGACAATGCCAATAAATTCATCAAGGTCACAGCTGGCAAATTACAAAACATTACTGAAGCAATCAACATAAGTGAGACTGCTGTTCATCTGCAAATCACAAATATTGTCTTCAAAGTCTTCTGCTTTGGGGATTCCCAAAACTAATGTTGGACTGCAATGGTTTGCTCTACCTGATCTTTTCCCCAATGCTATTAATTCACCATTTGAAGAAACTTACTATGGAAAACACTGGAGTAAATCCTGCATTTCCAGATCTATCCACATTGGCATGTATAGAGACAGAAATTGTGTAGCTCAAAATCCAGAAAATTTGCAAGTTATCATGGAGGATTTTCAACATAACTGGAATTCATTTAACAGAGTGCAACCTGGTGTAGGCAGTGCCTGAGTTACAAACAACTCATAGTTAAGAATGGGGGTGAGACAACAGGAAATAAGAGAACTACTCCTAAGAAGGAAAATTCACTCCTGGAAGAGTTATTATCATGGGGAAAATGTGTCTCCACTGAAGTTTATTTGCAATCCTTGTTTTCACAACAAGCCAAATTTTCAAAATTCAGTTGTCACAAGGACAAAAAGTGAGGTGTTTTGCACAGACAGCAAAACAAACACCACAGGGGTTTTAACCCTTCTCTATGTTAGCCAAATATATATAGCTGGAGTAACACTTTAAAAATGTACCTGTTTCAATTTACATAAAAGTTCAATGTAAAAACAAACCTAAAGAACCTATCTTGTTTGTAACTTGGGGACTGCATTTGTATAAGGCTCTCAGATAGGCTTCGTTCCAGACTTTAGGGAAGGTTTCAAACAGGTGCTTTCTGTGTATTTTGTACTACAAATCCCATCATTCCTGGATTCATAATCATAGGAGATGATGGAAATTATGGTTGAAAACAATTTCCTCCTTCCACTAAATGGAAAGGGATCAGTTTGTCAGTGAATCACCCCAGAAGGAAGCAGACTAGCTTGTACTAGTTACACTCTGTTCTGTGTCATAGCTCCTAAATACTATAGATATGATTGTTGCGCAATCCACTTAAATAATTGAAATTCATTGGAGGATATACCATTGTCAAACTGTCACAGCTTTGCAACAACATGGGATAAATTGGTAATGTACCTGCAAAATATAGTTTCGTTCTGTCATTGCCTTATTCTTGTTATGGAAATAAATGGTTTTGAGGCTATATGATTATAGGCAGAATACTATATCATCTCCAGTAGCTTTTAGGTATTTTTATCTGTGTTGTACTTTTGAGTACCATTGCTGCCATGAAGAATATCAATGCTAGAGCATCAATATTCTTGCATGCTCATTGATGGCCACCTATTGGCTTCCTAATTTAGTATGCTGTTGATGCCAACATCATGGCATGTTTTGCTTCAGCTGCTGGGCTCCAGGTTTCTTACAAGATGGAAATGGAGTCCTGCTATGGAACTGAGCAGCTGTGGGTTTACCAATCATGCTTATGCCTGACGTTGATCGGTTAGCCTACTGAGAAGTGCTGCTGAGCTGCCAAAATGACATGCAATTTGGATGGTTTGGGGGGAAAAGTAGGACAAAAAAAAAAAAGGACTAGCTACCACAAAGCTATATATAAAAGGCTAATGACAGAAAAATAGTTCAGATTTCAGCATTTCAAGATGAATATTGGTGATTTTTTACTGAAGTACTCTGGTGGCCATTAAAAATGTACCAGAGACTTTTGACTACAATTTGATTTTTTCTTTGTCAGAAAGTATACAAAGTCAGTCACTTCTTTCATTTTTCTTTTGAAGTAATGTACACAATTGTGTGAACAAAATGCTTCCTTGATGGATATTAATTAAAGCTGTCTAGACAGTTACTTTAATAAAGAGACCTTGAAAACAGTCTTTTCAAGTGCACAATTGCTTTTTTACTTAATGTTTTAAAGTATAAAAATATAGAAGTGTAAATCTTGCAGGAAGTTTTATAACTTTACATATGACTGCACCAAATGCAAGAAACTGCTTTGCAGGATTAGGACTGATAGAGTGACATATCTTGGTTTCAGACATGCTGGAAGGGTCCTTCTAGTGAGTGGCTCTAAGGATAAAGGCCTGAATTATATTTCCCCCCAGCAATTATGATAAATCACCTCTATGTTTTAGAAGTAAACAAGATTCCTGAATTATTTCCAGTGGAGAGGCAACAAGAATACTTTCCCCCAAAATTATTGATTTGTAATTCAGGACATGTCTGTGCATTACTCATTTGAGCATGTGTAGGGTTAAAACTAGGAACAGGAGTGCAGGTGGAATTTAAACTCTGACCCTATCATCCCAAACCCAAGGGTAAGCTAGACCTTCAAATACTGAGCATATAATTCTAAAATGAACCCCATAATTCTTAGCGGTTCCTACTAACTATTCTCAAAGTTTTCTATAGGCTTTGAACTCAATTGGTGAATTTTAATTCTGGGTGCCTAAGACTTTGTTGGAGTCCCACTTTGTTGAATGCCCACTTTTATCTGTCTCCTGATTTTATTTCTACATGTATTTAAATTATTGGTTCTGGTAGGAACAACCTTTCTTATATTCTAATCAGCAAGTGACCCAGAAATCAAATGGTCACAAGGCCACAGGTAGTTAGGTAATTAATCCAGTCTAGATTAGCCATATATTCCCCAGCAAGATTCAAGGAGAAACAAGAGGGAAGCCATCAGTCCAAAACTCAATAGAGCAAATCAATAATATCTATAAGCAAAATCAGCAAGGAGTAAAATACAGAGTTGTCAATTGAAGTCTGACAAGGTCAAGAACATGTGAATGCCAAGAATACTACCAATCACCCAGCTAGAATTCTTGAAATGAAGAAAGACACCAAGCAGCAGCTGGGAGAGTTGCAGATAGATATCTCAGGACATTATGTATTTAATGAGTCGGTATTTCTTATTTAATTAATGCTAGGATCTGCCTAGCTCTTCCTCATCTCTTCAATATTCTTCAAAGAATGGAGAGCATCTCCTGCCTTTTCTGAGGAGTGAGCCTCTCAATTGGCTGAGTCAACAGCAGTGCAGACTCAGGGAAGACCCCATTGTCTAAGCCAGGAGTCCTCAAACTTTTTAAACAGAGGGCCAGATCACAGGCCCTCAAACTGTTGAAGGGCCGGATTATAATTTGGAAAAAAAAAAGAATGAATTCCTATGCTTACTGCACATATTTGTAGTGCAAAAACACTTAAAGCAATGCAATAATTAAAATGAAGAACAATTTTAACAAATATAAACTTATTCGTATTTCAGTGGGAAGTGTGGACCTGCTTTGTTGGCTGATGAGATAGGGTTGTTGTTGTTGTTGTGTGCTTTCAAGTCATTTCAGACTTAGTTTGACCCTGAGCAAGGGCTGGGTAAATGACCTTGGTTTGAGGACCCCTGGTCTAAGCAAGCTGACTCCTCTGTGTCTGAGTCTTTTAATTCCAGAGCATGAGTTATAACAGGAGTGGCCAAGCCTCTAAATGCCCAAATGGGAAGTCTCTGTCTTGCCATAGAAGGCCATGTGGTAAATCATCAGGAAGCTGTTTTTTTTTTCACTGTCCTGAGGGACTAAGGAGAGGATATACATTTCAGTGGCTGAGAACATATTTTACATTCAGAACATCAAAAGTTCAGTCACAGATATTCCCTGTTGAAAAGCAGAAGGCCTGAGTTAGCCACCTCTAAGAATATATTCCTTCACTAATTTTCCTCTTGAAGAAAGCAAGTAATTTTAGCAATTTTATTCTCACTGCAAGAAAGACTTTGACAGCTGTGCTTCAAAGCTGTCAAAGCTTCAAAGAGTATTTACAGTTCATGATTTATACTGTATAAAATTCACACATAGAATGTGTCCCATATTCTGCATGGGAAACAATGTGGAAAATGTGGTTTTCAGTGTAAAACAAACATGTACAAATTTTGTGTTGAATAAGTCCTGAGCTGTAACATATTTTATTGGTCCAAGATTTTTTTATAACAGTCTCTCAATCCTAAAGAAGCATGTTTTTTTTTCAACTGATTTTTTTCAACCATTTTTAGGGTATTCTTTCCATTCCTATCCTTCACCTAATACCCTGCAGGTGAAGGACAATAATTTGTAGCCAGTGGCTTAGATTAATCAATTAATTAGTTTGTAAATAGTAATTTGTATTTATAACATTGAATCAGGCATCTATGGGTCATAGATAAGCAGAGAACAATTCTGTTTTCCTCCAAACATACTTTGTCCAAGAAGTGGAACTGGAGTTGAGTTTCAGTGTTCCACAATTGCAAAGCAGTCATGGAGAAGATTCTCTTTGATTCCTACCAAATTTAGGAAATAAAGGAGCTAAGACTGAAAGAAAGCCTTTTCCAAAGATTTCAGAGCACAGTAGTCCTTCTAATAACCTGGACCCATATCACAGGGAGGAGGGAGCAAGCTTGTTTTCTGCCTTCCTGGAGACTAGGACGTGGAACAATGTCTTCGAACTACAAGAAAGGAGATTCCATCTGAACATGAGGAAGAACTTCCTGACTGTGAGAGCCGTTCAGCAGTGGAACTCTCTGCTCCAGAGTGTGGTAGAGGCTCCTTCTTTTGAAGTTTTTTTAACAGAGGCTGGATGGCCATCTATCAGGGGTGATTTAAATGCAATATTCCTGCTTCTTGGCAGGGGGTTGGACTGGATGGCCCATGTAGTCTCTTCCAACTCTTTGATTCTATGATTCTATCATATAGAGCTTTAGAACACTCTGAAACATCTCTGGAAGCAAACCAGTAACCTGTGGATCTGTAACTACAAGAGATCCCCCTTGACAGCCCCACTAAAGAATCTGGCTCCAGTCCATGGGAAATTTCTGAAGATTTTTCAAAGGCAACTTTGTGTAGAACATATTAACAGTAATGTAACTGAGGTGTGTGTCACCATGAACAGGATGAAAAGCAAGACAAGAACCCGTTGTCTCTTAATAGAGAGTGCATCATTGTGTTCAATGAACAAAGAAATGTACATAAGGAAGTACATGTGTGTTTGGATCTCTGATCATGTATTTTGGCTGAGTCAACTTTTTATTAAATTAAAATACACTATTGCTTTTAATCAATGAGCATAAAACCTATTTATAGCAATGTAAAGATAAAAAAATGTTTTCCAGTTACATTGAAATTTGCTTGAACAGGGCACTGGTTTGTTATTATTAAAATATTTAATTGCCTTGTTTTAAAAATTTATTGGGTTGTGTCATGTTATTGTTACACTCCTTGAGTCCCTATGGGGGGAAAGGCCAAATAAATAAAATAGAAAGCAAAAATTCAGTAAGTTGGTGATTTCCTGAGTGTCCAGAGTTCAAAGATGAATCAGAATTGGTAAGCTGAAGTCTAAGGTAAGACCAAAGTTCAGGAACACAACATAGCAAGAGTCCAAGGTTGTAGTTTCTAGAACTGATGTTGCAGCCAGTAGCAAGCCCCCAGGGGGTCGCTGTGCCATTTTCCGGGGGTCGCGAAACTACCTCAGTTGGCCCCACCCCCTCCAAAATGGCTGCCGGCTCCTGTGCGAGCCAAACAGCCAGGCGCTCCTGGTTGGCTCCTCCTCCTCATCCTGCAGGGCTGCAGGGAGTCAGGAGGAGGAGCTTGGAGGCAAAGGCGCATGTGGGCACTTGCCTTCTGCCAAGCTCAGAAGGGGCGAGGATTGAGCAAGCTTCCCGCTGCTCTCCTCTTGCCCCCCTCCGGCCTTGGAAGGCACAAGGGGCAAGCGCAAGGCTCCCCGCATGGCCATGGCCATGCAGCGGGCCTTCTCTGCTTGCCTCCCGTGCCCTCCAGACTCTCAGGAAGCTGTGCTTGCACCACTCACAGGGCAGCAAAGAAGCCTCTTCAAGAACTGAAGCAATTGAAGGTAGAGCAAATCTAATCTATTTTACATGCCTCCCCCAAACCCCTCCTGTATTTTTTGTTATTCATGGAAGTACTGTATGCCAAGTTTGGTTCAATTCTATTGTTGGTGGAGTTCAGAATGATCTTTGGTGCCTGGTGAATTATAAATCCACAGAACTGCATTCCCAAATGCCAGGGTCTATTTTTCCCAAACCCCTCCAGTATTTTCTGTTGGTCATGGAAGTCCTGTATGCCAAGTTTGGTTCAGTTCTATTATTGGTGGAGCTCAGAATGCTCTTTGGTGCCTGGTGAACTATAAATCCACACAACTGCAATTCCCAAAGGTCAAGGTCTATTTTCCCCAAAACCCTCCAGTATTTTCTCTTTGTCATGGGGGTTCTATGTGCCAAGTTTGGTCCTGGTCTGTAATTTGTGGGGGTCTCATTGGGCTGTGGAAGTCAGAGCTGAATCTGTTGAATGTACTTCAGATCCCTTCATCCTTGTCCATACTCCCCCAAACATATTGTTTTTATCATTAATCACTATGCTTTAATTATGTTCAATTTGTAACAATGAAAATACATCCTGCATATCAGATATTTACATTACAATTCATAACAGTAGCAGTTATGACATAGCAACAAAATATGTTTGGGGGTCTCCACAACATGAGGAACTGTATTTAGGGGTCATGGCATTAGAAAGGTTGAGAACCACTGCCCTAAATCCTAAGTTTACAGGTTTTACTTGTTTTGCATCTCAGGCAATCTCAAAGACCTGCATAGCTGACACCCCTCTCTTTGCAGGTCCATGAAAGCTGGAGCAGTTAACTCTTCCTCAGCCTGCTCAGGGGAATTCACACTTGTTCTGGGTGCTGAGAAATAGTAGCTGCTTCCATGGGGGCTGCTTCAAAGCTTGGCTGAGGAAGCTGTTGGGCACCACTTTGCCCAGCTCAGCTGTTGAGTCTTCCACCGGCATCTCCTCATCCTTGCTTTTCAAGCTATCCATAATTTTTAAAAGTTGTGTAACTGCCCCTTCAGTTCATGGGACCTGGGGTGTAGGGAAATAGGCATCCTTTGGGGTGTCAGGTTAAAAAGCTGACCCCTCATTAAAAAAACAAAAACAAACCAAAAAGGCCTCATCTTGGGAAAGTTGGGGGGGGGGTGAGTGACACCATCTACAAGGTATTAAAAATTAAATAAATAGGTAAAATAAAGTGGCTCCTATTCAACCCAATTTCTTTATTCCCATGATTGGTTAGTAAAGCATTGATGTAGAGTAGATTATTTAAGGATGGACTGTAATCTTCTAAATATTCTGAACCTTTAGATTCATATGATCAGAAAATGGAACGGAAAATTCATTACTTGGCATTTTTATTCACTTTTTATAAATCTACATTCTCCCCAAAGATAAGGAGCTTACTCTGACTTGGAACTCTGGTGACAAAATTGTGGGAACTGTAGTATTATGCAGGTAGGTAAGTACCCAGCTGTGAATTAGCACTTTTGGTCATTAACTTGTTCATGCTCAAATAACTTCATTTAATACAATTAGATCTGAAAGGTATCTCAAGAGGCCATCTTATCGAAACCCCACATTCCCATATCAAGGCAGGATTAATTCTAACTAAACTATCCTTGGCAGATGTTTGTCTGATCTCTTTTAAAATACTTCTAGAGTTGGGGATCCCTCTGGCAATTTGTTCCACTACCCAATCACACTTGAAACCATGACCTCTTCATAATAGTGTAGCTTTAATCAATCATTCTGCAACTTGACAATATTGCCTTTTTGTTCTTTAAAAAAAACATAGTGGATATCAAATTGTAACACAGATCCATAATTTCCTTCCTTCCATCTTTTTTATTTTATTTTTTGCATCCTTGTTTCTATAGTATTAAGTAGCCAATGATCTCCTTTTCAACAGTGCATCTATTTAAACATACAAGTTATTAGCTTTTCAACTTTCATATGTGTTCCTTAGTAAAACACAATGATATTAGATTATATTCTTGATTGATTTAAAGAAAATATTCAGGTGGAGGAATGAACCTTGGATTGAATAACTGTACATAGAAGAAAGGGAAGACAAAAAGGAAAATTATCAGAGCTAAATCATGAAGAGGGGATAAGTACATTTATAAATGGTTACACTATAACTAAAAAAACTACAAAAGTCTGGATGATATCAGCATTCACGGTCTACTTTTGCAGAACAGTGTCACCAGAATATTTCAGAAAATGGCACAAACCCATATGTTAATCCCAGATAGAGTGTACTCATAGAATCAATAAGAAATTGATAAAGACATAAAATCAATAGATTCAATGAATTTACTCTTGTTGGAATTAACAATTGGATTTAACCAATTAATCTCTTCTCAAGTTCAGATTTGCTTAGATCCCAATTCATAAATTTCATTCTTCTGGAGTGGAAGTCCAATGTCCAGCCAGCTGCACAATGGGAATTATGGTGGACTCTTTGAATGCTCAAGAAAACATGAAGGGAATCATGCTTTTGAAGAACAAGGTTAGTTCTTTGAGTGGATTTCACAGTGTGTTTTCCCTCAAGGATGGCAAGTTGGATGCAGAATCATTACAATAATATTTATTCATTTATTTGCTATATTTATATCCCACCCTTCTTAACCCGAAGGGGACTCAGGGCAGCTCACAACTAGGCAACAATTTGATGCTACATACTTACTTTTACTTACTTAGATGATCCCTCTTGTCTGAGTAAGATGGTCCTCCAAGTGCGGTGTCCTGATGGTGGGTACGTAGGTGACTGCGGAGCCCATTTTTGACCTGCATGTTCTCCCACATTGGTTTCCAAGTGGAAGGTGGTCTCGGTCTATGTATAATATGCTGCATAAGATACATACAAACACAATAAAACATATACATTAAAATCCAACATTAAAACAATTCAATATTAAAAATAATGATTAAAATCATGCAAACCAATATCATAGTCCAAGGCCTTTCCAGTTCTCATTGCACTATTCTGTATTTACTTATTACACTGAAAAATCACTGTCCAAAAGCTTTGATGATGGTATGACCATAGCAGAATTGTTTGTTAAGCGGTGGTGGGTGGTGGCTTCCATATCATGGGAATAGGCAATCTGCTTCATATTCTGTAAAGGAACTAACCAAGGGGCTGAACCTATTTTGGGAACAGGAATCTACCTCTTTGATCAATCCTTTAAAGTCTGAACTAAAGGCAAGAGATAACTAATTGCATCCAGTTACTGAGGACAAATGCCCCAAAAAAGAATATTAAGCATACCACTTCTATACAGTCATCCCTTCTTATCTATAGTATCCACATGGAAAAATAGGTTTTTACATATGGGAGTCCTTTATGTATGGCAAATTACAAATGAATTTGGATATAATGTTGATGTTCATACAGGGCAATTAACACCATGACATTTCCATCGTTTGGGGGTATATCAGATGTGCATAAAAAACCTCATAATTAAAGCCAAATAGCTTGCATTGTTTGTGAATAAATGTATCTTCCAATCTCTTTTGGAGCATGTATAAAATATGTTCCTGAAATGTTGGGTCAAATCCATATCTGCAGACAGATAGGTAGGGAATGTTGTATGGTCTAAATTCTGAGAACATTTCTATGCAAGTTTGCTAGAAAGCCAATTCTAATTACATTGATGGAGTTTGCTTTTTTAAAAAAAATCATGTCAGGAGCGCCTTGAGAAACTGCAAGTCGCTTCTGGTGTGAGAGAATTGGCCATCTGCAAGGACGTTGCCCAGGGGATGCCCGGATGATTTGATGTTTTTATCATCCTTGTAGTAGGCTTCTCTCATGTCCCCGCATGAGGAGCTGGAGCTGATAGAGGGAGCTCATCCGCCTCTTCCTGGATTCGAACCTGTGACCTGTCGGTCTTCAGTCCTGCTGGCACAGGGGTTAACCCACTCCACCACTGGGGGAGTTTGCTTAAAAAGGTGTATAAGATTGCACCTAAAATGTATATGTTTCTGACATTTTTCTATTGTTGGGACTTATATGCATTCTTATGCCTTATTTTTTCACAATAAATCTGTTCTCATTTTATGAATGAGATTATTTTACTGTATATTCAGTAAGAACAAAATGTCATCAATATTATTGAGAGGGAATCCAGTGCTTTATTGTACATGAACAGATCATCCTTTCAAGAAATATGGAATGAAACCCATCTATTATTGCTTAGTGATGTTCAAAGGACAATAGATTTCTTATATCTTTATTTTCACAACATGTGGCTCATTTCTCTCCCTCCTGGTTGGCCTATAATAATAGAAGGAATATAGCGAAAATAATAACAGGAACCGTTTGTTAGTTCTATGCTCCTGGAAAGCCACACATACTTCACAGTTGTCCTTTTTATGTTTCTTCAGCAGTGGAATTGATGTCTGAACCTGATCCACAGCAGTAGCAAATGTCAAACTGTTTAGCTGTTTGCTGTATCCAGTTTGCTGTTAAGCTTTTGATGTGGTCCATATTTTATGGGTATAGCTCTCTGTCCTGTCTCTATGCTTGAGATTCAATCTGCTATTTGCCTAAATAGTCCAGGTTCCACATCTCCAACCTAATATTTAGAACAGAAGTATCTTCTTTTTTCGGAATCAATGCTGTTAGAATATTATTAGTTTTAAGTTGTAGTGACCTGGTTAGCTCAACTTTATGTACTGTATGAATTGGTTTGAACCACAATGCCAATGAGACATACAAAAGTATAGTACTACAATTGTTTCTGGCAAAATATTATGCTATTGTTGATACCACTTTTCTAGTTTTTATACCTTTTTCTTGCTATCTCTTGCTGTCAGAAAATCCTTGCTTCAATGGAAATCTTTGGTTAAGTTCTTAGAACAATAACCTGAGCAGATTACTAAGGAGCAATGAGGGAGAGTCTAGGCTATTTGGTTGACCACATCCCCCATACGAACCTGCCCAGGCCATGAGATCTTCAGGAGAGGCCCCTCTCTTGGTCCCACCTCCATCTCAAGCTTGGTTGGTGGGAACGAGAGAGTGGGTCATCCTTCTCAGTGGCTGCCCCTCAACTCTGGAACTCCCTGCCCAGGGAAGCCAGAACAGCCCCCCTCCCTGCTGTCCTTTTTATTCAGGCAGGTTTTTAAAGGTGTTTAAGATAAGTTAAGGGGATTTTGTGGTTTTTAACTCTGAATGATTTTTAACTGGATTTTTTAAAAAATACTGTTTATATTTAATCCTACTCTGAAATAATAATAATAATAATAATAATTATTATTATTATTATTATTATTATTGCAGGGCCTTGAAAATAAAGCCAAAAAGTTTGCACTGAATGCTAAAAGAAATAAATTACCAGTGAAGAGTTAATAAAATTGGAGTAACATGATCAAAATAATGGATCAAAAGGATAGGCTTAACAGCAGAATAATGAATAGAAATCAAGGGGCTAGTACAAGGTAATAGAAGACCAATCAAATTAACAATAATCAAAAGCCAGGCATGTTGGGGAACAAGTGGAGATTACGATGAAATAGCCAACTGACAACAGATAATATGATCGTATGTTTCGAGCCATATGCTCTCAATTTGGAGTCTTTGCTCTCAATTCAGGGGCAATGCACAATGCTGGATGGGATATGATAGCTAAAATCCTGGAATAATATATCCACTGGTCATCTGAACGTTGTCTGCCTCTGTTTTACATAATATTGAAATGAGCAAAACCCACATGTTTTGTTGACTAATGTTACTCCTAGTATGTATTCTCTTTAGACAAAGTTTATAGAAGAACATATGCCTTCTTCATGCAATCATTGGATGGAGGAAATCACTCTAGTCAGTGGGAGATGGATCATGGTGCTGCTCTGGAGGTCATGTGGCTTTCCTGGGCATATACAAAATGAAATGTGCAGCATGGAAGTATAAGCAAATATAGATTTAGAATTGGGCTGCTAGTGTCCTAAGTGATTATTGCTCAAGAATTAAGGTAACACTATTCATAGGTTTTTTAAAAATATAATAAGCTGGATCCTGAAGTCTAATTCATGTTAATAGCAAGAGTTTGCTTTGTCTCCTTTTTTGGTTGCCAATTTTACAAAGAATTTGGGACGTTTGCTTCCTTTCTATGTATGCCCAGTTAATAAGTCCTTTACACACTAACTATTTGACACTCACAAGAAATGCTACATGCACAGGTTTCTACCTTCCAAACTTGTGACATTGAAATATTTCACTTGTCTCATTTAACCTTTGCAGATATTAAATATGCTTTCTTCTTTTACCTTTTGTTTGGAATGGTAGTGCTTTGTTAAACCACTTGCTAATTAAATCTCATTTTGTTCAACAACCTTGTTGCTGATTCATTAAAGCTATCACCTGGATTGTCAATCATATGTGCAGTCTCTTAGTAATTTTTCAGTCTCTCCTCTAGTTTCCCTGCATGATCTGTAGTCTAAGGTCAAAGGGAAGGCAAGTGATTCTTCAGTTTTAATATTATCTACTTAAGATTGATTTACATGAAATGCTTCATTCTAAAATTAGACTGTGTCATGCTGTTGGGACTGCACATTAACGTGTAGCAATGTAAATCATATTTCAGAAGAAAGGACTAACAAAACCACCTGCATATTTCTTCCCTAAGAACACCCTGTGAAATTCACGAGTCTGCCATAAATTGACAGAAGACTTGAAGATACACACCCATAAACATAGAATGGAATATTACTTACTGACAATTTCAGGATAGTTGAATTAGTGCGCCATCCTTCATTATTTGGAGAAGAGTACTGATCTGTTTCTACCAAGCTGGAAAAACAATGGCAATAGCTGGATAAATGAAGGAGCAGCATGAGAGATATTATGGATAGATTAAAATATTGGATTATTGGGACATCAGATTCATACTTTAATTTTTGCATCTTGTTAGCTTTCATGTCTTCCTACCTTCTTTCCCAGAAGTAAAGTTCCTTCGCAATCCTGTGGGTGGAGTTCAGGGAAGGATGATGGGAAAAATGTAGCAGAAAGAATGCACACTGTATGCTATTAGACAACAATTGCAACTCCTAAGTATGAAAATCCCTCATATGAAATTCTGGGAGCTTCACTAGAACTCTTGTGCCAGCTGTCATAATTTTTCAATAGAAAGAGGAAAAGCTTCCAAGCTTTTGATGTTGCTTTCTGTGCTATGTCACACTTCCCAGCCCTTAATTCTTGTGTGATAGAAAGCTTTTCATCCAGTTTATGGATCATTTCTCCCAATTCAAGACAGTACATAAGTATGATACTTTCACTGTTGGAACCCAGACATGAATATATTGGTTCAGGAAATCTGAAGGCTAAACTAAGAAAGATGGATGGATGAATGGATGGATGGATGGTATCCTTGAAGTGACTGGCTTGACCTTGAAGGAGCTGGGGGTGGTGACGGCCTACAGGGAGCTCTGGCATGGGCTGTTCCATGAGGTCACTAAGAGTCGGAAGCAACTGAACAAATAAACAACAACAAACTATGAAAGCAGTAGAACAATTTGACAGGCAAATGGCAACTAAAGACATTTTCCAGGAAAAGTTTCAAGGACATAAAATTAAAACATATTCCTTGTTAAAAGTTAGACATCAGCTTTCTGTCAATTCTGTATAAGTGGTTTTGTAATCTGAGTCAAGCTGTTCTCATTACATTGATATTTTATCTTGTTTTTATAGGTGAACTACAAAAAAATAGCAATCTTACCATACTGTGATCATTCACATTGAGAAATATTATTTTTCACAGTATTTTGTTGTCACAGTTGTGCTCTGAAGATGACTAACATACACTGTATGGCAGGTGTTTTTTTTTTCATTTTACTGTTATTACATTTTTCATTTTTAGATATTTCTAAAAAAAATCCATTGTGATTGATGTTCATAATGGAACTCAAACACTTGCATTTATTAAACACTTGATTATAGCACAGTTGATTGAGTTTGAATTTTCTATTATCAAGTCCAACTATTCCTGTAAAATACAGGCTACTCTATTGGTCAAAGTAAAATAATACTGAGTTATTTTAACAAGTGAGAAACTCCTTTTTATCTAGCATTTATGTTAAGCACACACTAACCACACTGAGTCCCCCTCGGGGTGAGAAGGGCGGGGTATAAGTGAACGAAATAAATAAATAAATAAATAACCAGACAATGGCCAATGGACAAAATTTCAACAAAATAAATTGCATTCCATTGATTCAGAAATTATAAAGTAGTATTGCTTGTAAAGAAGTAGAGGATAGAGAATTACAGAGTTTTCATACTTTTCGAAATTTCTTTGTCATACATTTTTCATATATTTTGTCAAAAGCCCATTTGATTTTGCATAAAAATACTCATTTTTGAAACACAATATACCTCCCATTCAAGCTATATCTATTTAATCATCAAAATCTCCACAAAGAAATCTGGGAAATCTGATATAATCAAGGTGATGAGGATTTTCTGCCAGGTCTCCCTTGCAAATTCTCCCCAGAATTCTATTTTACAGAAGAATGAAAGGAAGTTGTTATTGTGTTGTCAAAGAGTTCTTTCTCCCATCCTGGATATCACACAGAAAAATCCATATACGCTCCACTTGACTCATTTCTAACAGACTTCTGAACAAACCTCTGAGGATTCTTGCCACAGATGCAGGTGAAACATCAGGAGAAAATGTTAGTGAAACATTGCCATACAGTCCGAAAAACTCACTGCAACTGAAGTGGTTAACCTTATCTCTGATATACCTATGTGGATAGAACCAACTGGTTCCTTTGTTTGGGTGATGGGTTCTGAACCTGAAACATAAAACATCATCTCCCAATTCTGCCACTGTGGCTCATCTCCATGTCATTATTTCATTGAGAGATTCCTCCTATTGGCTATTCAGTGGCATTTGTAGGGTGATCATTCACCAAGACTTCCTGAGGTTTCTGGCTATTTTGACAGACAATGTTAACACCCTGGGTTCTTTTAGAGGGACATAGGCAAATGTTTCTCTGATCTTTCCCACTGTCTCTAATAAATATGTATTTTAAACTGGACACACAGTACTATTTTTAAATGTTTGTGTTCACCTGGTTTTAAATTGATCAAAGTGTGTGGTTGCTAGCTGCCTTGGGTCTCCTCGGGGAGAAAGGTGGGATATAAATAAAATAAATAAATAATAAATAATTGGTAAATATCTCCCTAAGAAATGTCTCATGTGGTTTCCGAAAAAGATAATTTATAGCCGTTAACCATGTAAACCCATGCTATCTTTAAAAGCAATATACTCTGTATGGAAATAGTATTTAAATACAGAAACATGGTTTTGACCGTTTTTTCCAGTTCCTTCCTATATCTTTCTCTTTCTTTTTTTCTCTTTCTACCAAATAAACATTTCACATTAACGAAGTCTGTTTTCTTCATGGATGAAAGTTTTTAATGATGATTCCAACACTAACCTTCCTAAGGAATGATTATTAGTGGCCTGAATTATTTATGGGATGGAGTCTTAAGTAGTTCATTCTACTTTTTTTCTTCCTTCTTCAAATGGGAATAGTGAAAGCTTTAATATGATTTTTCTTCACACCACTGTCATCTTTCTCATCAGGGCCAACGAAGCTGCTCAGTCCAAAAGCCCAACCTGAGGCTCAAGGCAATTCACTATTTTACAATTTTACCTGTTTATGAAAATATTATGGGAAGACGGCTCATGAATTGGAATCATAATAGTATTAAAAAGTAGTTCCCTACTCCCACTCAAATATACATGGTTGTTGATTCGTTTCTTTTCAATTCATTTCTCTTTTCCTCTCTTGTACATAAAATATGAAGGTATGAGTTGGTCCAAAGACTAGACACCCTGACTGAGGTTTTGTGGGGGAAAAGAAAACAATTAAATGAGAATTAGTAGGACTTAGTTATCTGAAGAAGCAATTTAATGAGAAATGTCTGATTATGCTACATGTATCTGTAATTAAAAAGAAAGTCAAATGTCACCTTCTATTTCTTTAAAAATATTTTATTAATAGAAATATATAATACAATGTCATAAAATAAGAATAGCTAGAACTGGAACAGGTATTGGGGAAAGAGTAGGGGGTTGACTATCAACTATGGATAGGGGGACTATCTAAGGTTATAAAAGTACAACATGGGATGTAGAAAAAAGGAAAATAAAAAGGAGGGGATTTTGTTGACCTCCAGTCTTCTTCATCATGGATAAAAAGTATTTATTTCCTCCCTTATTAAATTCTGCTTCACTACTTCACCCTTTTCCCAAATGCAAACAGTTTTTCTCTTTATCTTCCTTATACTATCATTTTCATTTTCTCTTTTTTCAAATAATATTTAAATAATGACAAATCCAATGTTTTTTTGTTTTTGTTTTATTTTGTGCTGCCTCAGTGGTTTGTTAATAGTTGGGTCACTTTTATCCATACTTCTTATCTCGGCTATTTTCTGTAGCAATTTCTCTATTGTTGGAACTTCTTTCATTCTCCATTATTCTAGCTGCCATCACAAAATAATTAAACAATATATCTTTGTTTTTATCTACCTTTATATTATTATACCTAATTAAAAATATTCCAGTTTCAGTTCAATTTTTATTTCCAATATTTTCTGAATTATTTCTTATATTTTCTTCCAATAATTATTTGCTACTTTAGAGGACCACCACATGTGGTGAAAGTACCCACATGTGCTTCACATTTCTTTTGTGTTCTTATAACATTTTTGCCAAAAAAAATTTTTTTTTGGGGGGGGGGGCAGGCGGGGGATTACATACCACCATTACATGTCAACTTCTATTTCTATGTATTCTATTGCTATCTTTTTCTCATCTCTCTTTCTGTTAGACTTCTCTTCTTTTTTCTTTAAATACTTTTATATTTTATTGTATCTGGAAAATATTTAGTAATAAATTGAAATGAAACAAAAAAAATGTACAAAATGAGTGGGCCTGTAACCAGAGTTTTCAACTGCTTCCATTTAACATAGTTTAATTCTTATGTTTTTTTTGTACACAGAAAGGAAAGATATTTGTGCTCAAACTTCTTAAAGCTCTCTTCAACTTCTCACTCTTTCTTGTGTTAATGAATAAACAACCTCTCAATAGCAGAGATTACTTAAGCAAATAGGCTTTTTATTTATTGAACTTTACAGAAATACTATAAAAACAGTATATCCATCCATTATGTGTGGCAGCTACAACTTTAAATACAGCAATTACACAAACCTTCTTAATAACAAACAACGTAATTACCAAATAACTAAACTGTTACTTGGCTTGAATCCTTCTCGTTCCTGAAAAACAACAACACAGTTTTATTTATATAGTATTTTTCAAATGCATATCAGAAAAGAGAGCTTATATTGTTGTAGTGAAGTACCCTATATAGCAGCTTTGAATTATCTTGTATCAGAAATTAGCAGACATTTTTGGAGTGGCATTGTTTAGTTTTGTTTGTTATTTTCTTATCTCGGTGATATCATTATGCTTCTGCATTTTGCTCATGGAAGATAAGCAAAATTTCACTAATCATTATGTAAGATCATCTTTACTGAAGACTTGGAATAAGTACAGGAAATTGATGTACTCCAAAACACCAACATGGATATCACCTGTGGAGGCATATCATAGGAGAGAAACCCCAAAAGACAGATGGCTTAGCTACAAGCAACTACTTATAAAAAACAACGAGTGGTTTTTGAGGCCCCTGGAAGAACTTAGGCAGGAAGACAAGGAAATGAACTGGTTTTATTATTTACAAATAAAAGAATGCTTCAAAACAGACCAAAAGACAGGATTCAACGAAAAAGATACATGTTGGGACATCATAATGAAAAGAGAGAAAAAGGTGATCAGAACACTATATCAAAAGTTACTAGAATGGAATAACGAGAAAGAACTTGTAAAAGAAAATATGATTAGGTGGGCCAAAGATCTTGGGCACTCTATACTGCTCAAAGAATGGGAGAAAATTTGGAAAACACAACGAAGACTCACAAAGGCTACGAACATAATAGAGAACTGGCAAAAGGTATTCTACAGATGGCACCTACACCACTACAGCTTTCTAAATTCAACAAAAATCATGATGGAACTTGCTGGAAGTGCAAGAAAAAGACTGGAACTTACCTTCACCAATTTTGGGAATGGGGGAAAATTAAAAAAATTTGGCAAATAATACACAAACACACTCAAAGCATAATTTGAACAAAGTTTGACTTGAAACCTGAATATTACCTATTAAACATAATGGACTTAAACTTGAAGAAAAATGAAGAAAAGATATTCTTCTATATATCAGCAGCTGCAAGAACCTTAATAGCGCAAAAGTGGAAGAACGAAGAAGCTCCTACAAATGAGGACTGGATCAAAAAAAATAGTAGAATTTAGAGACCTAGATAAGCTTTCGCAAATGCTAGAAGAGAATACCAAGAGCAAACAAACGAATTGGAAACATTTTGGAAATTATATAAGAGAACAAATCAGATTGGATATCTAAGATGCTACGCAAATTAATATAGATTAATACAAAGACAAGAAAAGCTGAAAAAACTGTTTGAAATTACCCTGTGGAATGAACGGGAGTCAAATAATTCGATCCCTCCCCCTCTTACCCTCCTTACTACCCTCCCCGCCCTGACCTCCCTCCCTTCCCTCACACGCCTCTATCTCTCCGTTTCCCACCCTTTCTATCCTTAGACGTGTTCCCACTCTTTCACTGTATAACGCAAAAAGAATCAATAAAAATGATTTAAAAAAAGGAAGATAAGCAATGAAGTGAAGAAGTCCTTTCCTTATAGATGGCCTCAAAGATATTAAACATGGCAATGAGACCAGGAATTCAATTCCTAAAGCAACTGTGCTCTGTAGGCTTTCAGTGAACCATGGAGCACTTTTTTGATTTGCAATAGAAAACAGAGTCTCATGACACAACTTGTCTTTTTTGTTCCAGCTAGCATGCAGATTTGAGACAGCTCTAAACACACTGAATACTTTTCTTAGCCCTTTTCATATATTCAGAATTTGTTTACTTCCTCAAGGGAAGCTTTGAGGTTGCCTCTAATTTATGGGAAATAGTCTAATAGAAGGAGAGAAATTAAAAAAAACCCCTTAGAATCAATAGTAATGCTATCTTTCTTAATTCACTTCTGTGACAGTGCATGTCTAAACAAATCTACTGATATGTTCCACTAAAGCTGATGAAACATCCTCTCAGTCTCAAATAAATGAGTGCAGGGTATAGTGTGAATTTTGGATAAAAACACTATAAAGTTGATCACATATTTTTGTGGTTCTTATGTATTTAATACAAAGTAGAATCATTTGCTTTAAATTGCATTTAGTATGAAAATGTGAATTATTGGGTTGGATATGTAAGAGAGCTCCCAAGGGGAAACTTCCAAAAATAGCTTCCTACCATATTGTCAGCAGAAACATTCTTATTCTGAGTGCAATTCCACTTGGGGATGCTCCCAATAGAAGAGAAAAAAAAGTCCTCATTGTATATACTTAAATGATCAAACACAGAGGCATACTATGTACTATTCAGAATCTGTAATGATCCAACTTAGTTCAATGTGGAGTTTCTGTTGATATACATTCTATATTTATAGTATTGCATTTTAATGTTAAATTAGAGAACTAAAATCCTATTGAGCAGTTGCACACCTATAACCTATAGTTATATTCACTGAGGCACATGTTGAGAACCACACATTTCCTATCCTTGAGCTAGGTGGGCCAATAGGTTGATTGGGTATAAGGAGATTCCTGTGATACAGAGTACATATTGAAACCCATATGGTTGACACAGGGGTTATAAAAGTCCCTCAAACCCTAGTTACCACTAAGCAGCCACTAGGATCAACAGGGGTCAATTCCCCTCTCATTTGAAGTGTTCCCCCTCACACACACCATTGCATAAGTGATCTCTGATTCTAGGGGGATTTGTGACAAGGGTCCTGTTTCTGCCTGTTACACCAGAAATTGCTCATGAGAGGAGTGGAAATGCCGCGTTCCTCATGGGTCACTCAACATTTCCCTTTGCATATCGCTCCCTCCTTCTTCCTGGACACATGGTTACATCTGCTGATGTCAGCACATGGTCATGGAGCTCTGGTTATGGCAAACTTATGGTAGAACTGGATTGGCTGGACTCTGTCCTATCACTGCTGCAGGTTGTGTATGAGATGTGTGGCTAGTCACCTTAGGGGTAAATCTGGAGCATTTTTGCTCTACACTGGCCATGGATGAAGCAGCCCATGGAGATGAGACCTGAACTAGGAGTAGTGTGAGAACACTTGCTATTACTGCAGATGTCAGATCTAGCATTTGTTATGTTCTGTTCAGTTTACTGCACAAAAGCAAACAAGATTGCATTTGAAATGTGTCTAGAATCTTCAGTGGGTTCAAAGAGCTGCATCCACATTGTTAACTAGGGCTGATTATGTGGAGCACATGCCCTCCTCATTAAGTGCACTTGTACAGGCTCACAATCTCTTCCCAGGTAAAACTGAAAGTGCTGGTTGTAAATTATAAGCGCCTATATAATTTAGGTGTGCAATATAAGATTTTTAAACACGGCTTTAATCATTACAAGTTACAGTCTGTCCCTTTCTCCAGAGTGACATCCTCTGGTGATAACAGAACATATTTATTCAATTTATCAAGGCTTAATGGGTTAGAAAAATGACTTTTCTGTGTGTTCTTATATTTTACCTTTATGAAGATGTTTGGAAGAGAGAAGACATGAAAATATTCCACCAATGTGACTTAATAAGTATCTCTAGCTATATTATATCTGAAAATCTTAGTTTCTTTCTGTCACTGTTACAATTAACCTAACAACCTCTAACTTAAGGGTTTGATTGTACTATAATTTTTCCAGTTCTCCCAGAAAACAGCTGATATGTGTGTGGGAGACCTGTTAAATGAAGATCAAAGAGAATACCTAATTTTACATAGCAGTTTTTTTTAAAAAAAATCAACTGTCAGAAAGCCAAGATAGATGAGATGCTCTAAACAGTGAATAGTCTCCTATTTCTTCTCTTTTACTTATGCCAGTGATAAAGTGGGGTTTGAGTGAACATTTAATTGTATGAAACAATGCTGTTGCCTTATAATAATAAATTAAACTTTATTTATATACCGCTCTATCTCCGCGAGGGGGACTCAGGGTGGTTTCCAAGTAACATCACCAAATCATACAAAGTAAACAGCATAACATAAAATTAACAAAACAACATAAGCATAAAATTATCACAATAACACATGTATATTAAAAACAATCCTGCCTATTCAGAGCCTTGCCTCATTCCCTGCATTATTTTTAATGCTACTTCATTGGCAGATGTAGGAGCCCCCAGTGGTGCAGTGGGTTAAACCCTTGTACCGGCAGGACTGAAGACCAACAGGTCACAGGTTCGAATCCGGGGAGAGTGCGGATTAGCTCCCTCTGTCAGGTCCAGCTCCTCATGCGGGGACATGAGAGAAGCCTCCCACAAGAATGATAAAACATCAAATCATTTGGGTGCCCCTGGGCAATGTCCTTGCAGACAGCCAATTCTCTCACACCAGAAGCAACTTGCAGTTTCTCATGACACTCCTGACACGACAAAAAAAATTGGCAGATGTGAATTAAGTGTTGCACTGACTCAAAATCCTAGTGATGTCGGAGGTCATACTTCAGTGGTGGCCCCAATTCAGAAAGCAGACTGGTGGTCAAGTGCAGCAATATGCTTTGTTGGATTGACTCTAGGTCCAAATAAGCATCAATCTGCATGCACAATAAATACCAAAACCTTCATGCATGGACAATTTTTCCCTATGAAAAATCCAATGACTCATAGAGGAAATATGCATAAGCAAAGAGCTCCATTATAAAGGATCTCTGCCTTTTCCCGATAGGGATAGAAAGACTCATGTTTACAAATGTGGAGGGCCACTGACAGCCAATGTAGACAAAACTGATCTAGCTCAGAGATGGGGAACCTATGATTCTCTAGATCAGTGTTTCCCAAACTATGTTGTATGAAATCCTAGAGTTCTGTGAAAGCATCATAGGGATTTCACAAAAAAAAAAACTATGCCAGAGTATAAACATTTTATTGAAATTCAGTGTAACTCTGCTCTGAAAATGAAATTTGAATCTCTTCTACTACATTATATGAAATACCAAGGTAATATGAGTAGGTAAGAGGAGGAAGAACTTTGTGGGTTCTCAATACTTAGGGACAAAGTTAGGGTTCTGCAGGAAAATCAGGAGCAAAAATATCACTGGCTGTGACTCTAAGACTGCAGAGTCAATGGGAAACAAGGATACCCAGTTATCCAGTCTGCAAAGTTTAGAAGTCTTTCATGTGCCGGGCTGATGATGTAGGTTTTGTTCTAAAAGACCATTGGTGTGAATTCCCAACAGTTATGAAAGAGTATGTCCAGCTTGCAATATCATCACTACTTAATAAGATACCAGCCAGAATCTGTTGGAGGTTTCTTATTCATAAATTCCAGGGTTGCACCTTGATTATTTTAAGCAGTGGTTCTTAACCTGTGGGCTGCAGACCACCAGTGGGCCGCCAGGATGAAAATCTGGTCTGCGAGCCTCCTTCCTCGTTATTATTTTATCTTATTTCCACTCCTTTTGCACCACCTGCCACTCCTTCCCTATCGCTGACCACGGCATATCTTCTGTATCAGAAACTAGAGATGATATGTTCTCTCCAATACAATTTTCTGAATCAGCACCCCAAACCAAATCTAAAGTTGACCAAAAACTGATTCATAATCCTTTTGGTACTAATGTTGGAGAGTAGTCCTTAGTCAAGGTGGTCCCTGGTCAAAAAAAGGTTGGGAACTACTGATTTAAAACCACAAAGACTAATGCAAACTTTAGCTTATCTTAATTGCAGGCCATAGCCCTTTGGACTGCAGGCCAGAGCTCAATTCCAGGGACCAATTTCCCAGGTTTTAAATAACTTGATACCATCTTTATTTAAATATTCAGAGTAGATAACAGAGTCTCATCTCCAGATGAGGCACCTGAGCAAACTTCTTCCAGGGTTGCACGTTTCTCATCCTTTATCTGTAGGATATTATGGTTACTCATAGATTATAAAAGAGGCAATGAAGTTCATATTCTTTCTGGTGATTAGATTAGGCTAGACAAAGTTTCTCTTTCTGATTGGAACAGACAAGTAGAAAGTATTATCTGATTTTATTACTTAGCCTCCAAGTAGGAAAGTTTCCTTGATTCTGTGACAAATGGCTCATATTTTCTCTGTTTGAAATTGAATTGTTTATTTTATTTTAATATTAAAAGTCCTCTTAATTCAGCAAGGAAAAATTACACTTGCAAGTGAATTTTCTATTTGCAATTTTACCAAAATTCATAAAACGACCACTTTTAAAAATATTCAGACAAGAAGAAATTGATATTTCTGAATGGAAGTAAGTGAGGAGATGTGATGAATTGCCAACCTTTTAGACCCGAATAAGCTCAGGAATTAGGCCCAGGTTTTTTGTATGGTGCCTGGAGGTAGCAGCCATCTTAGGTTAGTCATTTCCTAGTGGAGGAGGAGCTTAGAAGAAGCCTGGGGGGGGGAATGTGGAGAACCCTTGTGATTGGCTGGGAGAAAGTGGGCAGAGCTTGGGTAAAGTGCAGGCAAAAAGAGCCCTGAAGTGTGCTTTTTGAAATCAGACAGTTAGTTAGGTTCTGGTGTTTGAAGGAGAGAGTTAGGAGAAGGACTGTGGAGTTTAGTGAAGCCAAAGAAGTTAGTCAGAGTGTAGTCAGAGAAGTTAGTCAGAGAGCTAGTAGGAAAGAATAGCTGGTATAGTAGATCCCAGGAAAACTATTTTATAGTAGATAAACAGATCCCAGGAAAAGGACTGTTTGAAGTAAAGGAATTCTAGTCAGGAGGAAGACTACTAGTTTCCTGAGGGTGTTAAGAGTTGTTATTGGAAACTGAACTGTTTTAAAGTAACTAATTAAGCTTCATCTATTTCTTGCAACCATTATGCTTAAGTGCCTGTGTTTTTGAAAATCACACAAATAAAAATATGTGTTCTTTGTTATCAAACAAGTGTCTCAGTGTGCCTCAGTGTGAAGAAGTATTCTTATCAAAATAGGGAAACAGAGTTTCCAGATTGGTGGCAGCATATTACTTCTTTTGGTGGCAGCATTTGAATCTTCAACCTTTGATTAATTAAACAAATAAACAAATAGTTCCTCTACAGGAGACAATTCTTTAAAGCATGATGAATTAAAATCTCTTGGCACCGACAAAGCATAATTATACAGAAAAAGAGAAACAGAATTGGGGCTGGGAGAGACTCTTAAAGCACTTCAAACCAGGGGTTTTCAATTTTAAATGACTGGTTAAAACAAGGAGGGTAATGTGCTGTTGATTTCAATAATATTTCATTCATTGACTTTAATGGGAATTTTCAGAACACAGTCTGATTTGTACAAATCACTTTGATGACATTTACAGAATGATACATAAAATATACTGAGCAGTAGAACCAAAGTAAATAGATATTTGTCGACCCCTTTTCAACATGCTTCTTTCTGAAATGGTTTGAGTTCACTAAAAAAACCATTTGTATATAATTTATATTTTTGTTACATTGTACATGAAAGCAAATTTAAGATGCAAGGTCTTAAATATGTTTGGACACCAACTTATTTTTCTTTTTGTTTAAAGAGCTCCACTTTGTCTCTCCATCCCATGGTTTCCTCATTTATGGGGGACATGTTATGGACTGCATGTGACTTCATGAAACTACAGATAATAGTGAGCCCTATTGAAATGAAGGACTCCCCACCCAATAATTGCTAGAGGATCTTGAAAATGCCTAAAGAGGACATATTTTGTCAAACGTGAATAAATGAAACTTCAGCTACTGGTCCCATGGATATGAGGATTCTACTGTATAATTCTTTCCTGTATGAGACAGTGCCTATTCAAGAATGCTCAACAAACCTCTTTGCTCAAAGAGAGGTAGACGTTGTGACCAGACCTCATTGGCCTGGAGTTGCCAAATACCCAAAGCAGAAACCAATCTCTCTTAGGGCCCTTCCAGACAGTCCCTATATCCCAGGATCTGATCCCAGGTTTTCTGTTTATCCCAAATTATCTGGCGGTGCAGACTCATATAATCCAGTTTATCATTTTTTTGGGAGCCTCCTGAGTTCAGGTGGGCAAAATTCTGTTTTTCAATCTGGCAGCTAAAAAAGATCCAGCCCTTTGGCAGCAATGGGGGAACATCCAAGGCTCCCCTTTCCATCATTTTTCCCCTTCAACTAGACCTGGGTTCAGGCATGTAACTGGGGGGGGGGGGGCTCAGGGGGCTTCAGCCCCCCCCCCCCCCCGAAATTCTCATGGTGGTTTGCGAAAAGGCCTTACTGGTGCATTATTTAAACTGTTATGTTTATTCATATCATGATCTGATCACCATACTCAATATATCCCATATGCATGGGGGTATTGGGGTAATGATACAAAAGGTTTGCTAGGCTAGACCCTCTTTCACTCAGACTCAGCCCCCCCCCGAAACTCAGCCCCCCTGAACCCCCCTGAAAAAATTTCAGCCCCCCCCCCCCCCGAAACGAAATCCTGGCTACGGTCCTGCCTGGGTTTAACTACCTCTTCACAAGGGACTAAAATCTGTGGCATAGGCTGGTTTAGCCCAGGTCACTCACAAAGCTCCCACTGTGGGTTGAGGACAGCAGAACTGGCACATGCCACCACCAGAGCAACATGGAAGGTTTCCTGTGTTGCCATTGGAATCCATGGGGGGAAACCGCGTGTTCCATGCATTTTCACTTACTCCCCCCCTCCCAAATGAAGTGGAGTGACTCTGGCAACCACGTGACAAGGTGGTAAGGCATCAGACTCAAGAAAGCACTCTTTCAAGGGTCCTTTCTCCTTATATCCTTCAATAACACCTGGGTTTAAGGTATCCACTTTAAGAAATCACCTTTTTTATTTAATTATTTAATTAATTAAAACTTTTATATCCCGGTCTTCTCTACTTCCATAGAGGGACTCAGACTGGCTAACAGCAAGGATTCAATGCTAACTATACAATCTTAAACATCATACATCAACAATAAATTAAAATACATCTCTTTTCTGGCATTGTTTCTCCTCAACACACTTTTAATGAAGCTGAGTTAAGGCACCCTTTGTCAGTGGGATACATCACATTTGAATTTGCATGAATATTGTGAATTAAATCACACAACTGGTGGAAGGATCAGAAAGCAAGCTAAGAGGATTCTTCTCATTAGGATTTCAATGAAGGATCTTAGATCTCCAATTGTAAAGGAAATTGCTTACTATATACAGGCAGCTAACATTTTCAGTCATTTCCCCCTCTCATCTCATTCAACCTGAATTCAAGCAAACACACAGTTTCTAATGTGCCAAAGAATATGTGTTTATCAAGAATGAACTTTAGATGAAAAAAAACTATTTAGAACCTAAAAGGCTTTGATCTTGATGGCACAGACAGATGACTCAGAAGAACATTAACAATTTCCCCACAAAATAATTACTGATGAATTAAGTACAAGCTTGAGAAATGTCACCAAAAGGGTAATTTTCAAGAAAGTTGTAAGTGCCGGAAAACTATGAGAGGAGCATGCAATTGTCTTTTCAGTCACACTTACAATGGTCACCATAGCAATGCTATAATTATGGTTTGATTGAATCTGAATTTATAATGGAATTGAATGTTCAGGTTCCCACATGGATACACATTAATGTATATAATAATTCCAATATGTATTGGTAGCAATGACATAGTCATTTAGGGGTGGGAAGCTACTACATGTCTTAGTAAGAAACTTAACTGACAAATGGCGAGATGCCACATCTACTGAATTGGACATGGCTCTCAATAAATGTAAAAATGGCAAAGCAGCTGGTCTGGATGATTTACGGATGGAACAAATCAGGAATTTTGGTCGAAAAGCAAGGGGCTGGCTGTTGAAGCTGATGAACAATTGCACTGCATCCTGTCAGATCCCCAAAATCTGGAGGAAGGCAAGATTCATAGCCATCTTGAAACCAGGCAAAGACTCATTTGATATAGGTTTTTTATAAAATTCCTCAAATACTTTCAATTTTTCTTTCATAGCTCTACATAATTTACCTGTTTTGTCTTTTATCGTGTTTATCATTCCTTCCATTTTCTTTTTCTGTGTTGATTTAGCTAGGATCTTTGAATTCCTATCACTAAACTCAAAATATTCCCTCCTTAAATATATTAAATTTTCTTGTACTTCGTCTATTTCCATTTTATCCAATTCCTCTTTTTTTGCTCTTAACCTAGCATAAATTCGTGTATCTCTCCTTATTACATATGCTTTTTCAATCTCTTCTATTTCTCTTTCTAGATTCCTTTTCCTTTCTTCTTGCCTTCTTTTTAAGTTAATTGTCTCTTTTATACATAACCCTCTGGTCACTGCTTTCATAGTATCCCATAGGACTCCTTTTGTCACCCCCTTTTCGTTGAAGCCCCATATTTCTTGCCATTCTGCTTGCACTTTATCTACTATCTCTTTATGATTTAGTATTCTTGTGTTTAACCTCCACCTTTTCATTTTATCATAATCACATTTCAACGCAATCTCAATTGAAACCAAAGCGTGATCCGAAATCTTAATCATACCTATATCAGCATTTAGCACTTTACTTGTCATATTTTTGGAGACAAAAATATAATCAATTCTTGTATACACCTTATGTACCGATGAATAATATGTATATCTACTTTCATTCCCTTTTACCAATCTCCACACATCCTTTAATTGCCATTTATTCATTACTCTGCTTAAATCCGTTGTTTCAATATTTCTAGCTTTTGATGCTATCGTAGTTTTATCCTTCTTTAAATCCATACAGCAATTACAATCTCCTCCAAATATTACATTTTGTTGATGATAATTCTCTATTTGCTCTAGCACTTTTTCATAAAATTCTTGCTGTTTCACATTTGGTGCGTATACATTTACTAATACATATTTTCCTCCCCTATTTCCCCATATATTATTATATATCTTCCCTCTTCATCTTTCAATACCTTGTTTATGACAAAATTACATTTCTTTGCTATTATTATTGCTACTCCTCTTGACTCTAATGATCCAAAAAGCTATAGAGCAATCTCCCTGTTGTGCCCCCCCCCCAATTAAGAATTTACCACCACCTCTAAATTTCCTAAAATTCAGTGGATGACCCAAACATTCTGAAATTGGGGGCTTGCAGTAATAAATGTGCTCTCCAAGGGTGGCCATTTCCATCCCAATGACAGAAAGAGGAGCCTCACAAGTTCCCCTATTGTCACCAATGCACTGGATTTTCCCAGAACTTCTGCCTGCCAGATCACAGAATGGTAATTTCTCCCTCCTGATTTCAGGAATTTCCTGGAAAATGGCATGGGGGTCAGCTGAAAATCTTCCTGGAATTTAAACAGAACTTCCGGCTGCCAGATTATAGAACAGTAATTTCTCCCTCCTGATTTCAGAAAATGGGATCGAAAATGGCATGGTTTTTTTTTTTTTGGCATCTCTTACACCTCTATAAAAGATTTCATTTTTTCTTTAATCCCTGAACATTTATCACCTTTCCCAACCAGCCAATAATTCTCTGTCAACCAAAACATTGACTCCATTGACAAACATATTTTGTATGTTTTCTGAAAGATTTTAGTATTGATCAGTGAGCGTGCTCTTCCTTTTCTTATGTTCCTAATACATTTACTTTTTTCATTACATCTCTTTAGTAAATATATTTTAATATATATTTAATTTGTAAGTTTTTCAGTGTGAATTTTAGCCACATGAAAGAGATTTTTTTCTCCTCTTACCAGCCTAGCCATAGCTCATTACCAGGTTTCTCAGATTTGTGTCTAAAGGGAGTAAATGGGAAGTTGGCTGCCTGCCTTTGTAATGCTAGACATTCTGAAGCTGGAGGCTCTTTTATCTGAAGTAGTATCTTGTCTAAAGAAAAAGGTGTAGAGGCAGACCAACAATAAGAAGTATAAACCCCTACCTGATCTCTCAAAGCATTATTACACAGTTTTGGGAAAGTTTACAACCTCAACATAATGTATTGGAATTCATCATCACACAAAAGTATTCATCTATACTATGGAAAGATTCTATGTTTAAAAATTCTGATAGAGAAATGAACGAGTGTGTCTATTGTATGTATATAGAATTCATCAACTAATTGAAAATTGACAATGATCAAGCCAAATGAAAATAGTTCCACAAACACCTACTAAAAAGCACTATAGCCCATATGGAGATGTAGATAATGAGACAGCCTTAGCAAAAAATGTGTATCAATCCAGATATATCATTTTTTCTTGGGGGATAATAAAATTAACAAGACATCAACTCTAGCTGAGCTGTGGTTGCTCTTTTCCCCCCAAATGAATTCATTGACCTCTATCAAACATCACACAAACAGACTAGTATCAGAACAAGAGAACTTCATTTTCTAATCTCTGACCTGTTCCAAAGGAAGACCCAATGCTTAGACTAAAGTCTGAGAGAGGGAATTTATCCTGTTGATGTTCATTCCATTGGCAAGCAGAGTCTCTCGTTCCATCTCAACTTCTAATTACTGTTTTAACATTCCATATTTTAAATTTGCCATTGATGTGATTTATTACTTTATTGCTGTCCTGATATGTATATCATTGATTGAAAGTATATTTGTTTTCTTTTTTTCTTAATCTGCTAGACTACTAGTAGACATAAAATAGCCAATAGTCCAATGATAGATGGATAGTTAAGTTTCTAGTGAATATTCTGCAAAATCTTTTGAAAGGAGTGAAGAAACCTGGTAGGGATCAGGCTATTCCGTGTTCAGACAAGGATGAATTCCCTAATAGTTCTAGTCATAATCATTGCATCTGTGAGCAAACAATCCATGAGAATAGATGTATACAAGAAAGTTAGATGTCACAAGTTGTTAGCAAAGTAAATTTTGGAGGAGTCATTATGTTGAAATATATTTACCCTTTTAATGTCCAAGGTTTGGGGGATATACATTTTTTTATTAACAACACTACTGAAACAGTATTGGAAATAGCTTCTAGCTAACCATTGTCATGTGTATGGCACTTGAAATTCCATAGCTGAAGTGGATCTTTAGTGAAGTGAGCCATTCATTTGTTGCAGCTAGCTACATGGGTTGGCTTCAATACTCCATTGCACTCTGTTACCACTAAAGGTTCTTACAAGAGGTTTTTGGCAGTCAGAAAAAAAAATTTCCAAGATGGCTCCCTATCCAACTCTTGCATATAAGTGCCTTATTGTTTGAAATATTCAAAGAGAACAATTTAGAGAGATTAGAAGAAAAATGTATATCCTTTACAAAGTGAAAATTTATTTAAATACTTTGGCTTTAACACATTTACTAGTTCTATATAATACTTCTCACTATAATATATCATTAAATGTATCTGTTAAAAACATACTTGATTTCTAATGCAACATGTGATTCCTGATTAATGTCGACAACACCTCGTAAGATATTTTAAAAAACACACAAAAATATTTTTCAATTAAAACCTTTTAAAAGCCTTTATGAAATGATTATAATCAGTATTAAAGTGTTCAAGTCTTCTTCTTAAACTACATTTCACAAAATTATATTCCATGAGTCTGTGTGCTGAGGGCTGGAAGCTTTCGTTTGATCTAAGATCAAGATTTCCTTTTTATTATGATAATTTATTATGGTGGGATGTTCATTAATAAAGCCAACACACTCCCATAATAAATGATACTTAATGGCTGAACTGAATGGTTTTGCATATGGTTGAACATACACTTAATCATTGAAATTACAACATTAATTATCACAAAGCATGCCTCACAGTGTTTTACACACAGTGTATTGTTAACATGTCCCTAAGTGGTTTTCATGAACCCCTTCAAAGACAGGGGGAATGGAGGTGAAGCACTGAATTTATAGAACAGGCTACC
Organism: Anolis sagrei; assembly: GCF_037176765.1. NCBI lineage: Eukaryota > Metazoa > Chordata > Lepidosauria > Squamata > Anolidae > Anolis > Anolis sagrei. The sequence goes on from NC_090021.1 coordinate 115,946,788, forward strand.
TCTCTGTCTTTCTGATGAACTCAAATAGATCATCTCTCACCTTCTATCAAAGTGATTCCTAAATATCTTCTTGCATTGTTACAGGTGGCACATATTTTTTGCTGCACATTTATTTGTTTTGAGGACAGTTTCAAATAATGTAAAGCGAAAATAACTTGAAATGAACAGCTAGTAGTAACCATCCAGTTAGAGATGCTGGAAAAAAGCATGTTTTTCAAGAGTGTCAGTGAATTGCAAACAAAAATTCAATCTCTATATATCAGTCTCAATGTAAGATGAATGATAACAATTGTATCTGAAGACAACTATTAAACCATTTTTTCTGACCTGGAGGAGAATATCTCACAGATAAATAAACATAATAGGTGTCAGTTTGGCTGGTTCTTGTTATTCCACAATATGTACATGTGCTCTACTTTAAATTCTGCGGTTTGAACTTGTTCTAACCTGGGCCTCACTTAGTGATGCCTCTTGCCATTAATAATGTATAATGCTTTGTGGAGTAAGTGCAACTGCTATTTTCTGTTGGCACATACACATTGAATCGCTACTATTTATGTAAAATACTCTGGTTTCTCTTCAGATCGTATATGTAAAAATGAATTAGCATGATTCAATAGATCTTCTGTACGTTGAGACTAGCAACTAAACTGAAGATGATATTTTCCTAGGCAATACTTACTTTATGAAAGTTAATAAATATGATTTTGCTAATGATAAATTTAGCTTCATCCTTAAAATATGGAATAATTTGACTGAATTTTCAATTTGAATGGGTTTCTATTAGTTGTGAGAATGATTCTTAGTACTCTGAAAGTTGGAGGAGAGACCAAATTCATTGTTGTTATTTGTCGTAAAGGCCCCTTCTACACCGCCATGTAATTCTGATTAAGCAGACAATTTACACTAGGGTTATGCACCAAATTTGTCTGTTCCATTTTTTGTATTTTTTATGTTTTTCATTTCTTCAGGAGCATGAAACAGGAAGTCCACTCCCCGCACAAAAATCAGCTCAACATGAAACCAAGCTGGAGTCGATCCCAGCTCCAAGTCTGTTTTTGCCTGCAGCAGAGCGCCTCCCAGAAAAACTTGCCTCCTTGCCAGTGTGTGTGTGGCATAAAGGCCCAAAAAGGGTGTATGCCTGCCAGTACCTGCAGCCAAGTGCCTTTTTCTGCCATGCCACGCCACACCCTCCCCCCATAATGGCCCAATAGAAAATGTATCTTTTGGGGCTGCCAAACCAAATATAGAAATCTGCCCTCCCAATTTTGGGAGGCTCCCAAAAACGGATTAGGGGTGCCACCGAAAGGTGGGACACAAAACGGGTCAAGGTTTACCTTGAATGCACAATCCTAGTCTGTGCTGCCATATAATCCATTTCAAAGCACATAATCTAGATTTTATATGCCAGTATAGAAAGGGCCAAAGTCTTTTAAAACTTTGGTATTCTAAAACACATTTAATCAGAGTATAATCTTGGTAAGATTTATTGAGGGGCATGCAAAATGTTACTTATGTCACTACTTCACTCCAAGGCTGAGGTAGTGTGAATTCTGCAAGGTCACCCAGTGGTTTTCATAGCCAAGTGAGTATTTGAACCCTGCTCTCTGAACTTGTAGTACAACTCTTAAACAATTACACCATGTTCACTCTTGACCAAATTTATACATACATGAAAATATACATGAATATAAATATATGTATTAAAAACAGATCAAAGAAAAGAACTTGCATTCTCATTCTTTACAAAGTGCTACAGTGTAGCAACAGTTTTATGTATGTAAGTTTTGAGGCACTTATCCCCACCATTAATGTCTGCAACAGTTATTTCTGAAACATTAAGTTGAATTACTTTTTCAAAACTGTCATATAGCGAGATTCAGTATTCTATCGGCTAAACCATTCCTTTGTAAAACAGGCATAATATCATAAAATCTTGTTTTAAAAATCACATGATAGATTCAGGGAAAGAAATGGGAGAAATCTCAGAGTCACTTACAGTTGGAATTTGTGTTTTGGAAATGCTCATTTATCAGCAAAAGGGTGCTAGATTTGAACCTGTGTTTGACACATACATTTCTAATTATACCAATACTTGTTAATCCCTGGTGGAGTCAGATATTGTAGCACTTTTGTTATTATGTTTATATATAGACTCATGTTTTTAATCTGTATATCTCACCTCTTTGCTCTTGAATAAAGCAAAGCAAGTAATTTTAAAGCAAGTAATGCAAAAGGTTTCATATTCTTGCTCATACCTTTTAGAATAAAAGGCCATATAGAGTGATGGCTTTTTAAAAAAATTAAAACAATTTGTAGCAGATAATATTAAAAAGTCTCCCCTTTCCATTAACCTGCTTTTTGTACTGGCTAACAAAATTTCAGTTTTTCGCAGATAAAACCAATGAGCCACTTCACCATTCCTTTCCAGTAAGCAGCAAATTAGCCAAACATTTAAATCTTAGTTTTTACTACAATGAACATGGGAAATGTAATGTGGCAAGAAACTACAAGCAATATGTTATCTGCTCTGCTAGTGAGAAAGGATACTCTAGATTCAGAGTTGCCTGTATAGTGCACCTGAAAAGTGTAACTCTAAGTATAGCATAGATGCCACTTACCATCCCTCCAAGGAATTTATCACATGAAGTCACTATTCTAGGGTGGTATGATAGATAGCAGAAGCATACCAAGATGATCACCTTCAATATCATGCTTTCTCTTCATTTACAGAAGTAGACTGATTTGATAATCTTTGACAATGTGATGGTTTTTCTGCAAAGCACCATAACCCTGCTTTCCCACACTTCTGCTGCTCCTTACAGGAATAGAAAAGTTAAATATATCTGTAAAATATGAAATAAACAGAAAATAATTGTGCAATTCTAGCTAAGATTATTAAAAATACAAATAAAACTTAGAAGAATTACTGCTTGAGAATAAGGAGGGAGAGAGAAAGAGAATCCCATTCCTGATATCACTTTACTGCTAACATGTCATCACAAAACTAGACCCCATTAAACCAAGATAGGTGGCAGGAATATTGCCAGGAGTGCAAGGTATTAATAGACCTTGCTCATCAGTAGTGTTAATCACTGGGAATCAATGGCTGATACCAAATGAGAGACTCCCCCCTGGGCACACAGAAAACTGGGCGACTTGGAAGGCGCTGAACAGACTGCGCTCTGGCACCACGAGATGCAGAGCCAATCTTAAGAAATGGGGCTACAAAGTGGAATCCATGACATGCGAGTGTGGAAAAGAGCAAACCACTGACCACCTGCTGCAATGCAACCAGAGCCCTGCTACATGGACCATGGAGCACCTTCTTGCAGCAACACCAGAGGCACTCCAAGTGGCCAGATACTGATCAAAGGACATTTAATCAACTACGAAGCTTGCAAACTTTGTGTTTTGTCAGTTTGTTTGTTTGTTTGTTTTGTTAAAAATGTAATACAAATGTCTGGTTGCTCTTGACACAACAAAATAAATAAATAAATAAATAAATCACTGGGAAGAGGTAGAGTGGCAATAGGATGTACATGGTATCTTTTGATAGGGACAGTCACCACATGTGACAGTCCAGCTTCAATGTTGGTTTGCCTGCTTTGTGTGATAAAGTCCTAAGAAGAAATATCTGCAGGCCACAGTGGAAGAAACATGCACAAATATGGGAGTGTAGATGGTGTGTCCTATGGAGTGAAGTTGCATATATCTGGTAGATACTGCTTTTTGCTTTTTTTTATGGCTTTCAGAATTCATCCTGTCTAACAAAAGGAATATTTAAATTGCAGCATTTCCACTGGGATTTTCTTTCACACACTGCAGCAAAATTAAAGTACTGCTTTACACTGTATTGTAGATGCCACTTGTTTTAACATGCTCTCCAATCATTTAATAAACACAACATTATTGGAAGAACAAAAAGCAGATGCCAGAAAATTATATAGCATGAACAAGTATGTTTTCTCAGAAATGTTATTTTAATATGGTGATATAAAAGTGTCAAAATATCTCTTATAGCCCCTCTCCCTTTTTTATTTAAAAAAATAACATTGACCATACTTGCTATGGGAAGCTCATGGTTAAAGTATTCTCACTATGATGAAACTGTCATTGACATCTGTAGTAGCAGAAATTTGCTAGGAAAGAAAATATACTCTGACACAACACATATTTGAACTGTGACATATGTCAAAAGATTTCTTTGATGTCCCAGGTGAAATCGTCATTTAGTTGAAGTCAATGGCAAATTCTCTACTAATTATCTCTCACATATTCAACAGAATATTCAGAGAAGGTAGATTTCATTCCTAGACTTCTTTAAAATATTGATTTGCTTGGCATAGGCTTGGCTAGACAAATTACCCTTAGCTTATTGCTGATACCAGTCATCATCCTGAAATTTTTCTGGGGCATGGGAAATTTAAAAAAAGACCTTTCAGTTTGTAATGGGCTTATCACTCCAAAGATTCATAAATGCAAATTAATAAGGCACCACATATTTCCCACTAATTTTTAATGCATTACCAACAAACAAAAATAAGAATCTTAACTATTAGGGGAAAATATGGAAGAGGCATATGAAGGTCTTGCTGCAGAGAAAAGATGCTTTGCTGGCAAGTCTTTATGGAAATATGAAGGAAAATGTTATTTCCCAGTAATTCACGAGGAATTAGGAAGCATTGCTGATAAATCAAAGATATAACCTTATTGAAAGGAATCCATTTCTTCTCCACACTCCAGTATCTACCAATCTGAACAGAAAGGAGACACTGAGTTGATCACTCATTCACTCTATTACAGAAGGTGTCAGACCACCTTATATTGTGCGTATGCTGGAGGATTTTCCTGTCCTTTCAGTATTCATGACCAGCTTTTTACATGATCTTCCCAGACCTTCTGTAGATTCCTTTCCTATCAGAAGTCCTTTAACCATTATGTTTTAAGTAGGAAGTGAAATGTTGCATGTTACTGTAGTCATGTAAGCAGATTTTTCCAGATAAGAAATCCCTGAAACCAATGCACACAATTCTAAATAAACAAAAGCATTCTCCCAAATTAACCCAAGTGGAGTTGATTTTAATAATCCAAAATGAACCAGAAAAGGAAACAAAGCCTCAAGTCCCATGTGAACATTTTGAAATACACACAGAGAGACAAGAAGAGAGATTGGCAAGTTTAGATTGCTTACACAGTTAAGCAACCTTCACTGAATTCCCATGGGGTTGCTGGGTTATGCTTGAACTTCTAAAGCACCCAGCATTGCTGTCTCCTCCATCCTTTTCCTCATCCCATAAATGAAAAAAGAACTTATTTTGAGAAACCTGAATTCATGGCCATAGTCAAAATGGAGCATCTTTTGCCATCAGTGCTACGGACTATACCAGCTTGGGAATCCCTCAGGAACAACCTGGTACTTCACTGGCAATTTCTTACAAGGAGAAGGTCCCATGGGAAGAAAATCTACAGGTCTACAATTTCTAGTTAAGGTTGAGGTTTCCTCTGATCCAGTGGTAAAATGAAAATTAAAATACTTAAGAATAGATGACTCATATAATTTAAAATGATTTTTTAGTATAAACAGATAAGGATAGTAAAGGAATTTGACCTTTGAATATTCTAATGTGCATTGAGATGATCCACACTCCCAAGATAAACAAATAGATTCAAATTTAGGGCACATCCACATAGACAGTAGGAGTGTACATTTTGGTTAAAGCCCATGCCATTTTCAGTGTCTGGTTTTCGGCTGGCCCCACTCAGTTCTTTCGGGAGCTGCCCAAATCTGGGAGGGCAAAATGCCATTTTTATCTGGCAGCCAGAAGATTAATGGGGGAACTTCCAAGGCTCCTTTTTCTGTCATTTAAAGAGCTAATGGGATCAAAACGGCAACATATGGAGGTCACATTTACTACTACTACCCTCCTGAGTTTCAGAACATTTGGATCATCCACTGATTTTTAGGAAATTCTTAAATTTTCAAAAAATAAAATCTTTTTAAAAATAAACCCAAAAAGGAATCCCATGGGAGGATCTGATTGAGGTTCATCTCCCTCTGGCTTTCACTCTTCTGAAAGCTGGCCACTTGACCCAGCAGCAGGGGCCACACCATCGCTACACCCGTGTCTGTGTGTGTGTGTGTGTAATTGGGAGGTATATGCTCAGGCTTCTTGTGTGAGAGAAAGCACATAGAGAAGCCACAAGCAAAATATGAGAGAGAGAGAGAGAGAGAGAAGAACAGCAAATAACTTACAGGAGTTTTTAAACAGGAGTTTTTAAAATATTATCTTTAAATTTTTATAAAGAATTTTATTTTGGAGAGGAAGGTTGCACTGCTAGACTTGTGCAGGAGTACAAACAAGCTAGGGGCGCACACGCACACACGCACACACGCACGCACACACACACACACACACACTCATTTGGCAGTCACTTCTTGTCCGAATATGATTGTCTTCCAAGTTTAGTGCCTGGGCAGTGGATCTATAGGTAACTGTAGAGACTTATTCTTGATCCACATGTTCTTCCACAGGGAGGACATCAATTTCCAGGTGGAATACGATCCCAGTCAGGTTTGGCTTGATGCACCTTCCTCTTGACATGTTTCTCCCTTTCACCCTCCATTTGTGCCTCTTCAAATTCCACAGCGCTGTTGGTCACAGCTGACCTCCAGATAGAGCGCTCAAGGGCCAGAGCTTTCCAGTTCTCAGTGTCTATGCCACTGTTTTTAAGGCTGGCTTTAAGCCCATCTTTAAATCTGTTTTCCTGTCCACCAACGTTATGTTTTCAATTCTTGAGTTGGGGATATTGTAACTGCTTTGGGTGGCTGTGATCAGGCATTCAGACAATGTGGCCAGTCCAGTGAAGTTAATGGTGGACTGACACTTATATTTGCCCGCCTGTCTTCTCAAGAGATTTGCAGGATTTTTTGGAGTCAACGTTGATGAAATTGTTCCAGAAGTAGATGGTCCATGTTTCGCAAGCATGTAACAGGGTTAGGAGGACAATTCCTTTATAAACAAGAATCTTGGTATCCTTACAAATGTACCAATCCTCAAACACTCTTTAACTGTATCTAACTTTCTAAGCTGTTCAGAGAATTCTTGACAGATTTCTTTGTATCCAAGCATTTACTGCTCACTAGTGTTTTGAATCATTATGGGGCCTAGTACAAATAACCGTCTTCTATCCTTCATGCTGTAGATAATGTTAATCCAAAGACCCTGGAAACTTTAAGAGCAGATGCAACTCTCGTATTTGGAAATATCAACCACCAGGACTCCTCTTAGCTATTGGATCTCAAGCTGGATAAATCTGTGGTTGAGGTAAGATTGTGCTCTTTTTAATTAAGCTGTGCAGATATATACAATCTGTTGCACTACAGAAAGTCTTTGAATGACTTTGAAATGAAAATGCTTCTAATTGTTTGCTTGCATTTTATAATCTTATGCTGTTGGTTAGACCTTTCATGGGGATATTGCAATATCATAGAATTAGAGCTGGGAACAATCTTGTGGTTACTCTGAATGGGAGCAATGTATTCTTAGCATTTTTTTCAAAAATTTGGAAACCCTTGAGGAAATCTGCCAATATTTTGGAGTGGCCAAGCTATAACCCTGTAGCCATATGCAGCTATTAAGCTTTTTAAACTCCCCGGACTCTGATTTTTGACCATAAAAGTATGAATTGCATCTCATAGAAACTTCCAGGAGAGGTATTTCACCTTTTCAATATATTTCTAGAGAATCACTAGGGTTTTATTTTTTTAAGACCAAGGCTATGCATCTCAAAATTACAAGTGGGCATATTGACACATCTGATTATTTTTTGTGGAGGAGGGGATCTTACTGTGGGAATATACCATAATTATTTGAATATAATGCACACCTATTTGAGCTAAATGACCTTGCAAAAATTGGAGTGTGCATTTGATTTGATGGCACATTACAATCACACACCAAAGGCGGATTCCCAACTGGCCTCATCCAGGCTCTGAATGAGGCCAGCTGCGAAGCCATGCCCCTCTGCCAAGTCAAGGCTGGCAAGGTCCCCAGTCTCGGCATGGAGGGGGCAATACTTCTCTCCAAGCTGGCTTCTCCTTCTTCTCTCACCAATCATTTTTGTTAAGATTCTGCAACATTTGGAAGCCTCCCAAGGTCAGTTTAATTTTCATGGCCAAAATAGTTGAATTTTATGGCCAAAAAAAGAACATAAGTGTTTTAAAAACCAATCCTTTTTCTTAGGCCCGATCGTCACCACAAGCTAAGGCACTGGGGGTTGGACTAGCACAAATAATGGGTAGAAAACTGAGATCTTGGAAATGTATTTTGGGAAAGCAAGGCCCCTGTGGCAGAGAATGCAAAAGGCCCTGGCCTAAATTACATTTCCTAGAATGCTGTGCTCAGCATCAGAAAGCCCCAATGGCACCAGACATTTAGAGCCAGTATAATAATAATGAATAAAATCATTGAATCTGCAAAGAGGACTAAAGTAAATAAGTCATATAAATCTGTAATAAGTTGAAGTTCTGTGGTTGTGTGTCATAAAGATAGACAAACATGAAAGGGATTGCTGCTGTCACTTTTTGAAGGGATAAATTGGTTTTGTGTAACTTTTTAAAATCCCGAAAACATGTGTAAATGTGTGATTTTTTCTGAAACTTCTGGAGATAGATGCCCTGATTATCTTATGCATTGTATATAAAATCCAAGTAGATAGCTCTTATAGTTTTTTTTAATAAGATGTTGTTTATAAAAACTTTAAAATTCTCTAAAAATCCATGGATAAGTGAAAAATTCTGAAATTTAGTGGACTAACAGTGGTAAATGTGTTCTATCGTTGTAGCATGTTTCACACCAATAGCTTATAAAATGAGAGAGAATAGACCTCCCAAAGTTTCCACAATTATAGTAATTATGTGCAATTGCTATAACAAAATAGTAATGAAATTTCATTACTGTCATTATAGTAACGAATTTTTCACTAACTACATTTTAGAAACAATTTAGAAATGAAATGCTTGTGCCTCCCAGCTTTGTAATGACTTTTGAACAATTTTTAATGGATCCACATCCCTACCAAACAGAATAAAGGAGCAGGTCCTAACATGTAGACAGATTGGTGTTAAGAGGTCTGGCTAGAACACATGCTCTGTGATATCCTTCAAATAATGTTTCATTACATAAGGAGTTATCTGTCCTTCTAATTTCCTTATCTGACCGGGAAACTTGATTATATATCTTTTCAAAACACTAATAGCTTACTAGTTCAAAAACTACCTCTACCTTTATTTTCTTTAACTCACATATCATACCTGTGTGTGAAAAATCCTAATTAAGTTTGATGATACCTGCTGAGTGCTTCAGAGATAATTTGTGTTGCAGATCTTTTAGATCTAACAGTTTGGCACAGTGAGCTTTCTTTGATTGAGAAAGACTCACAGCCAAGACAGCATAAACAGTGGGTTGTATCTCATCCCTTAAGAGGTAGTTCTTTATATTAAAAACTCAGGGTTACTTAACACAGAGATACAAACTTTTTTCACATGGCCCCAGCAGAAGCTTTAAAAGAACAATCAAAGGTGACTTGCAGTGTTCTTCCTTTCTAATAGCTACTTTGCAAAATTATGGTTTCCCACTTGAAATCATTGAAACATAGTAGAAAAGCTCCACTGAACTGCATTCAGACTGTTTCATGTCCCTGCTAGAGTTTTTCTTTTTCTTTGTCACAGAGTAAAGATGAATGAATGAAAAATATCCATTGTTGATGGACAGAAAATAATTCTGATACAATAATGGCAGCAGGAAAGGTTAAATGATGCTATCAATTCTTCTCAAATTGAGCACATTTAATTGTCTAGTATTAGCATTGTGGAACTTTTTCACACAATGTAGTTATAGTAGTAACTACACAGCATTCTAATGCTGATCAATTCAAATTATTATTTCAAATGAAATAGTATGTTTTTATATGAAAAAGGGGGGTGTTGCACAGCTCCTCAACCATTAGTATAAAATCCCCTGACTCCCATCTTTCACTCAACCTTTGCTTGTGCTTTCTACATTTGGAAAATCGTCTACTCATTTTCTTTTGAGCACTAGCAAGATTTCCCATTTCACCATCTATCTCCTCTCAGCCCCCCAAAAGTTCAATAAAACAGCAGGAAGATTTTTAAAGTAAAGCCTTTCTTGTTGTGCTACCTGAGAAATAGCCCACAATGTTCTAGTGTATTTTTAAATTCACAAGTGAGGGGAGGACTTCTAAAAATATAAAAAAAGAATTCCATTTATCAACAGATCACTTATATACTCAATATAATTTTAACTCTTTAGAAAGTTAGGGGGGAAAGTGAAATCATAAAATTTTCCATTACTTATCACATGCTTTGAGGAGTAGATTATAAAGAATCCATGATGACATCATATAGTCAAAAGAGAAAAGGGAAAATCTATCATCTATCTATCTATCTATCTATCTATCTATCTATCTATCTATCTATCTATCTATCTATATGATTGCCACATTTGTAACTCAACTCTCATCTTAAGTGCTTAAGTGCTCAAGGTGACATTAAAGGGGGAAGAAGTTTAGACAAGTGGAGCAACTATAACTACTGAGTAGTGAAAGCCAGTTTGCCAACTATTAGGATTTCTGGGAGTTGAAGGCCAAAACATCTGGGGATCCACAGGTTGAGAACAATTCTGGACAAAAAAAACCCTGCCTTTTTGTCTTGTGCTTTTGGGTCATTTCCAATATATAACATCATGAAGACAACAACAGCATGCCTTCAGTGAGTTCAGTGGGACTTACTCTCATCATAAGACCTCATCACATGAACCTTTGAGAAGTGTTGAGGACTGTCTGTCTAGGGAATTATACTATTAGATCCCCAATTGTCCCATTTCAAGTTCTATCTTCCCATCACACATGTTTCTCTCTTCAGGTATTCACCCATTGTTGTCTGCATGCATTTGAAACCATCACATGGGGAATCGTTTTCTCCACCCTCTCCATATTACAACAACAACAACCTTTTTTTTATAGTCCAAAGACCCAATTTGCTCAGCACAAAAAGTGCACAGCAGATTCATAAAAGGGTGTGATTCCAGATGCATAAGAACATGAGTAAAAACACTAGAAATATATACAAGACATGTTTCAACCTGTGTCTAATACAGTTACTAGTAGTCAGTCATCCTGGGCTAGATGGTAAGTCAGACCTGAAAGGAGGGAGCATCACAAGCAATATATGTTGTGACAGGCAGAAGCAGGTTGCAATCCATCCTCACAGTGGAGATTGCTCACATAAGGGAACAGGAGGGCTATTAGCCAGATGCTTCCTGATCAACAGAGGAACAAACCCCAATTGATCACAGCAGCTGCTTTTCAATAAGCGGGGATTTAGGGACTTTCACAGTCTCTGTGAATTCCCTAAATGAGAAGATACATAGAAATTCTAAAGACAAAGCAGTCGCTGATGCATAACCCTCTGCTACACAACTATTTAGTAGAATTCATTTGGATATTTGAGACTAATGTTTGCATTTTTCTGTAAATTCTTGAAACTGTGATAAAGGTCGATTTGGTCAAAAAGAAAAAAAATGTAATACTGGAAATGTTATTTGCATTTTTGTAATCAAACAGATGCCCTTTTGTGTCTGTGTCTTGTATGTGGCCAGATATTTAAAAGAAAAATACAGTCCTTTGTAATGACTTCATACACAAATGGTAGATAAAGTTACAAAAAAAAAATCTTGATGCCTTGCTTTCATCCACAAAACTCCCATAGTGGTTAAAGAGTTCTTGACAGGCTGTCTTACCAAGAAGATGCTATATTGCCATTCCAAGCTGTCCTCTCTCATCCAAATTCTCACTGACTTTTTTTTCTCACATCCTAATAATAAATTATACAACTTCGGGCTCTGTCTGAAGTGTCCATGCATTGTTCATGTGGTCTGTCTTCTTTGATTTTGCCTTTAGGCTCCACATTTTAATGAACCAACTGCCACTTTATTAGGCCATGGTCTCAGCATGATAGTCATTGCCCTTCAAATAGGATGACATTCAACATGAATATGTGTGCATGTATGTGTACATTTTGTGAATGTGATAAATATATATTAAGTAAGGCAGATTATTATAAGGTTATGTTCTAAAATAGAGGGTGGCTGAAAAATATTCCATAGATGTTCTGCTTCAAAGATCTCTTTCTCTTTTACATTGTTCAATTCTGTAGTTTCATTTGCTCTGATATTACAGTTGTATTTGTGCATTGACATTCTAATCTGTGACTATGAGAGAGGATGAGAATGAATGGGCAGAAACTATTTCATCAGATAAATGATATCATTGTCTGCCTACACAGTGGCTTGCCATGTATCTGGCATAATTTTAAATGTCCCAAAATTGAATGGTGCTGAAAACAGTATCTAGTGTAGGGAAAACATTCTGCCATTTATTTCTCCTTCTTTTTCCTTCTCCTTTTGCCCCACCCACTGAATAACTGTGTGGACTGGTTGTTCTCGTGCCCAAGAATATTCTGACAGTAAAAGCTGTTCAACAGTAGTATATGCTTCCTTGGAGTGTGGTGGGCATAGACTTCTCCTTTGGAGATTTTAAAACAGAGACTGGATGGCCATCATGAAGCATGCTTTCCTGCATAACTGGGACCGAATTGGCCCTTGAGGTCTTTTCCAACTCTATGAGTCTCTGCTTTTCTTAAAAGAGAGGGTGGACAGATTTAAAACAAGGATTATTATCCAAAATTAATATCCATGATCAAAGGTAGCAAGCTTGCTAAAATCCTTGATTGCAATAACTGTATTCCAAGAACCATTTAATAAACAACTAGAGATTGGGATTGTGAACTGGATCCAGAAGAAAGCTGCATGCAGAACATACCTGGGCTAATTCGAACAGACCTAGGACTGTTGAATCAAAATGGGATTTTATTAAGGGAGATCAAAACTTGCAGTCCTGGAATTTTGTTAGCATAAAACATTCAGAGGGATATAGAACTACACAGTGTTTCTATAAAAATGGACACATTTCCACCTTCTGCAAGTTCACAATTGAAGGAAAACTCCATATTGGAGAGGAGAGATGCCTAGAGAATTATGCTGTGACAAACAGTTCTAGTTGCTTATTATAGTAGATTATTTTATCAGGGCTCTCCATCTTAATATTTTGAATGGGTGCATATTGACATAACACATAACAGAAATTATCTCATGGCCAGGATTTTAAAAAAGTTTTCTCTCCAGACAGCAGGAATGTTGAAAGTGTATGGTAGACTTTGAGGGACCTCAGATGATACAGCACTGAATGATTTTTTGGAAAACTGTGACATCCAAGACCTTCTGCCCCTGCTCATGTTTAGTACACATTAATCATCTACCCTTGTCCTATTATACTTGCCATTTTGTTCTCCTCTCCCATTGTATTTACTATGTTTTTCCTCAATCACAAGAAAAGAGACTTTTTCATTCTCCATAACATACTAATCCCAACTTCTTCATAACTTTTGCAGAGGTTTGTTGTTTTGGAAGTTATTGCTATGTCATATCTCTTTGCTATACAAGTTTTAAACAAGCTTATATAGAGAGGGTTAGGAGAAAGTGAACCTCTCTCCCATAAATACCACCTGCCCTTTTGAAATGTATCTGTCTTCCTAATTTGGGCTACTTTTATGCTTCATAGCTTTTTGAAAACAATGATAATTTTACACATCTCCTCTTAATCATCATCATCATCATCATCATCAATATAATCTTTATTTATACCCTGCCACCATCTCCCTGAAGGAGACTCGGGATGGCTAACAAGAGGCCAAGCCCCAGAATACAGTCACGCAAAATAAAATACAGACAAGCAAATGATAACATCAAAGTAAAATGCAAAATAAAACAAAATATACAATAAAACAATGCAAAAAATAGAATGTTAAAGAAATTGGAGCATGGTGGGCGGGCCAAGTGTAAAGGGTTAAAATTTATAAAACCCTGAGTGAGATGAATAAATGGAGTAATATGTCTGAGGACAGAATGCCAGTGGAAAACAAAAGACATTTAAAAATGGACTTAAAGCTAACTTTAAAAAATGTGGTATAATACCAAGAACTGAGAAGTCCTGGCACTTTCATGCCATTACTGGAAGTCAGTTGTTAACCAATGGTTCTATGGATTTTGAAGATGCATGAATATAGGGTGAAAGTAAGAATTTTACTGAGAAGAAGACACATCAGGCAAACCCTTGTAATGACTGACTGCCTTACATCTGGAAATATGTGCTCATTGTGAAAGCCCATGTGGATGCAAGATAGATCTTCACAGTTAGTTACAGACCCGGCACCAAGACTCTACCTTTGAAAGACAATCATACTCAACCATGAATGATAATTTTGTATGATATAGGAATAGTTAGTGCAAATGCATCACTTTTCCATTCCAAAATTCTCATTTGTCAAATTCTACTTTTTTGGGCCATGCTAAAGCAGTAACAAATGCTTAGAATTAACCTGTTCAAAGAAAAACTTGATGTGGTGTCAAATTGCATAAATTCTACAGGGATGATTCACACTAAGTGTCAGGAATTGCATTCTGATGCTGTGAAACACCATAGTTTCACCATGACAGTTCAAGGCCAGAGAGAGGCACCAGGGAGGAGGTGCCTCTCGCCGGCATCTTGACATCTTCCCATGATAAAATACTGAGAAGAACTGGTTGGAACCTTTCAGAGTAAAGACTGAGAACTGCTTTGGATTGAGCTATAATGAACTTGGAGGGGGGAAGCCAGGGTTCGAGAAGTAGAAAATACTGGGTTTTCAGTCACAAGCTTCATTAGTAAATTTTGCTGGCTTTAGTAACTTGGGAAAAAATAAAGATCAGTGTCCAAGGTTCTTTGTGAGTGGTTTGGATATGCTGAAGGAATTTAGCAGTTAATAACACTAAGAGTGTAGCCTTACAAGCTGTCCTGATGGTGGCTTAAATTGAACTCACTTGAGTCTTACTTCTGAGTTGATATGCATAGGGCTGGACTGCAAAGGGTTAAGACAAATCTTCAGATAGTGACTGATCATATATATATACTGAGCTGAGAGAGACTGGAAGAGATGGAAGTGGTCTCTTTATAAAGAGACCAGTTATTGGCAAGTAGTTATAATAAAGGCTGCAAACGTTTCCCCAGCCTCAAGTCTGAAGTGTTAATATTTGCTTTTAATTAATAAAAGGGCACATGAATATACCATAAATTGCATTTAATTCTAAGTACAATAGAGCAGGATGGAAGTTATACTGGTTGGCATGCAAATAAATCACATCAATTTTGAGTGCTGGAAGTTTCATCTTCAACCGCAAATATAGGTCAGAGAAGGAAATGAATCTATCAGGCAGATATATTTGATACTGCAATGCAATTATTTAAGGTCTGATGTTCTGAAGTACTAAAGTACCTGGGGAAAAGATGATCAGCTTTGAAAATCTTATTCACTTCAGTGGCAATTGAGGATACTTTTTACATCCTGGGAATTTCTGAAAATCTAGCAAGACCAGGTCCCTTGCGTTGATATATCAAAGTCCTTTTTACTTATTTTGAACTCTTCTGTGGTTATTTAAGTAAATTCTTGTAATGATCAACAATGGTCTGGCATCTGGACTCAAAAGAAAGAAATACACAGTGGTCTGCATTGGAGCATTTTTAAAATTTATTTCACTTTTTGTATTAAAAATATTTTTGTATTATCATTCTTTCTTGGTGCTTTCATTTTAAAATAAATCTTTTGGGAAAAATCAGTATTTTCATATTGACATACAAAAGATCAGGCAAAGATTAAGGCAGAACAATCAGTGGTGATTAGGAAAATTTCCAGCCCCTGCCACAGATTTCTGTAACAGCAAGGTGATTTGGTAGAGGTGAGATTTCTATCATCATCATCACGCTCTCTATGTGGGGTTGCCTTTGAAGACGGCTCGGAAGCTCCAACTAGTCCAACGCTCGGCAGCCATGATACTAACAGGAGCGGAGCGCAGGGAGCATACAACTCCTCTGCTGCTTCAGCTTCACTGGCTGCCGATTTGCTACCGGGCTCAATTCAAAGTGCTGGCGTTGGCCTATAAAGCCCTAAACGGTTCTGGCCCAAGCTACCTATCCGAACGTATCTCTGCCTATCAGCCCGCCAGGACCCTAAGATCTTCTGGGGAGGCCCTGCTCTCTATCCCGCCTGCTTCACAGGTGCGGCTGGCGGGGACGAGAGACAGGGCCTTTTCTGTGGCGGCCCCTCGGCTGTGGAACGCCCTTCCCATGGAGGTTAGATCAGCCCCCTTGCTAATGGTGTTTCAAAGAAGATTAAAAACTTGGATGTTTGAACGGGCATTCGGTTAAACAGTGCAATGAATGTGATGATTACAGGAATGGAAATATGGACGACGAATTGGATCACGACTCTAGTTATGAGATGTATTGTATTGTTATTGTTGTGTCAATATTTGTATACTATGTTTTTATGGTTTTAAATTGTATATCGTTGACTGACTTTTACCCTTGTTGTAAACCGCGTTGAGTCACCTGTTGGGCTGAGAAACTGCGGTATACAAGTAAATAAATAAATAAATAAATACATAAATACATAAATCATCATCATCATCATTGCTGTCGTCATCACTGTTTCTGCCTCCCACATTGTGATTCCTGACATGAAAGGTAAATAGTGAACACATGTAAGAAAAAGGTGGTGTTAGAGAAATTTCCACCTATGATCATCACAGACTTCTGGTTATATAGTCACTGATTGGTAGGCTTCTGCATGAATTCATTTTGGCCATTGTCTTTCAGCTTCTTCGACTTGTTCAGATGGCTGTAATGGCAAGGTCACAGCCACCATGTTTTTTTTCTTTTTGCCCAATTTGACCCATGTGGCTGCTGGTCATGGCTACTTTCCTTCTATACAGGAACATGTGGTGTGTGGAGAGGCTGCTGCGTGTTCGCACAGGGTTTCCTTGTGAGCCCTATCTGTTGGGCCAATCGGAGTATGATTGCAGATAACATGGTATTATAGTAGTAATTATAATATTTTTTAATGTTTTCTAATCTTGTTTTATTTTTTAACATAAATGTCTATTTAATTGTATATTGGATGTATATTGTTTTTAAGGCATTGAATTATTGCCTATGCTGTAAGCCTCCTTGAGTCCCCTTCGGGGTTGAGAAAGGCAGGATATATAGTAAATAAATAAATAAACTAATCAAAAATGTGACATAAGGCTTTCATCTTTGACAAGTTAAAACCTGTAAATAATTATGATGCTACATAGTGAATTTTGTCCAAAGCTCCCAAGCCTCACTTACCAGTAAGCAGACACTGAGCTCACTAAGGGTATATTCCCTTGCCTGATATTCCTGCCTCTCCTATGAGTGATATCCAGTAAAATAAGCAGGAAAAGGACAACTATCGCAAATTTCCCTCACACTGGAGATTGCTCATATATGTGTGCATGGTAACATCAGGCACCCACTTCTCTTTTGACAGGGGAATAGATTCCTGTCAATCCCAGTTGCTGCTTATTGATACTTTTGGAGTTTTCATAGTCCCTATGGCCTCTACATGTTTAGGGATCATTAATATATATGAATATGCAACAATGGGTTACATATTATAACTGCCTGACAGGATTCCAAATATCCCTTGGAGGGCTTGAAAGCATTTAATTTTGCAAATATTGGGAGTCCTACTAAAAGTTCAAACATATTATATATGTGTGTGTGTGTCGGAAATTATCAGAAATATTAACAATGGACCAGATTTAGCCATTCAAGTAAGCATCTTGACCTTCACCTAAGGAAGGGTTGAGCAATTCCTTTAATTAAAATATGCTTTGTACCATCTAAAGGGCATTTGGATAATGACCTAAAATTGGGGGGGGGGGGGGGAGGGGAGCTTATGTAGAATAGTCTTTTGTTTATAGTGGAACCCTAACTGAGATTTTGGTCATTGGTGGTAAAGTTCAAGTAACAGAGCCTGAAACTCATGGAGAACAGTTTCTTGCTGCTGGATGCAATAATAATGTTCTCCAAACAAATCTAATAATACCTAATTCTGATGAAAAGATCACTGGGAACTGCTGAGATAATTAAGATAAAAGCTTCAAGCAACTCTATATTATAGTTCCTGATGTGAAAACATAACTGCAACAGAAGGAAAAGGCAAAATAAACTAAACAGTAATGGGTGTGAAGAGACAAACTATTCATTTTAAATATATGGGTGTGAATTGTCTAGGAAAAAATGAAGTTTGATAATGAAAGAGCTCTTTGAGATGTAGGCAAAGAATGTAGACATTCCTTTGAGATTAAAAAAATATCTTGTTATAGAACAGTGTGCACTGAATCCTCTTGCTATGCTCAGCATGGTAAATGCAAACTTGTCTGTAACATTGTGTCAGCAGTTATCTCTCTGTTCATTTCAAAAGAAGCCACTGCTAGTCCTTAAAACAAAAATACCCCCCTCGGTTTACTACTTCACTTTGAAATCCAATGAGCTTCACTAATCAAAGACGGAAAGAAAATAAATTTGTTGGGTTCATATGTTCATAAGGGAAAAATCATTTTATATCTCCTCTGATTGGCAATGGAATAGCATGCATCTTTCTTCTAAAATATTTATATCAGGACTCTTTAAAACAATTTAGATTTAATTTGTTTTGTTCAGCTTTAATTAATTCATTGAGGTTTTCATTTGCTTATCTATTACATTTCTATGCTACCTTACTTCAAGAATGGGACCTAAGGCAGCTCTCAAACTTGTTGCATTTTTCTTCCCAGGAAGCTCTCCACCATAACTTTTAGAAACACATTGGTTATGTGAATCCACATGGTCCTTCCCCTCCTTTTAATCTTGAATCCACACTCTGCAATGAATAAGACAAAATCTTTAATTTCTTCAATACAGAAGTAGCAAGAATATCTTCTCTGACTACTTTTGCCTGCCAACCCCCCGAAATGAAGACACCAGACAATAGTTATGGGTTAAAACTGGGCAACTTTATTATTACCATTAAATTTGTAACTGAATTTCTAAATTTGCCTATCATGAATTTGTAGTGCACAAAGCCGAGGTGGCATCCCTTCCTGGTCTACCACTCAGCTAAATAGGGCGAAGCACCCGGTCCCCTGGTGACCTAAACCCGGATAACCTTTAGGAAAATGTGTTGGATGAATCTTCCTCAAGGCTGTTGAAGTTAGATCCTTCCCATTTATCTTTATATCTCACTTTGGCTAGTATACCATCTGGTGATATATCTGTTAATGGCCTTCGCCACAGAAGGGGGTGCCTTGGGTGCACACCAAATATAAATCCTTTTTCTGCTAAACCTATTTAACAAACCACCAAACCCAATCTGCCCCCTGGTAACAGTGTAGGGTAGGCGAAAAAAAAAACCCCTAGAACGTAGGAGGGAGAAAAAATCCTATCTGGCTCCCTAGGGCAACCAATTAATTACACTGTTAATGGTTAATGGGTGGGTGTGGTGGACATCTTGAGAAGACTGAGCTGGATGGAAGCTATCTCCTCCAGCTCCCCCCCCCCCCCCAGTAGTTTCAGCTGGGAGAGATAAATCCTGGTGCTGATCCAGGGTGGAGTTTGCTTGAAACTTTGGAGTATCCTGGACTTTGGGGCAGGCTGGACAGCTGGATTACGTCTGATTTGGTTTGATCCACTGTCTACACAGACACTACTGCCATCACCCTTTCCCTATGCTAATCGGACCCTTCTTGCTGGTTGTGCAGGAGCCCCATTCAGGCATCGGAAAATGCAATTGTAGTGGCCATGTTCTCAGATGGAGTTGGTGTGGTAATTTGGAAGGGACAACCTGCATGCACCAGTATAGTCTCAACACATCTGGACTCTGGCTCCATTTTCAGCATGGATGTTCTGGATCCAGGGCTGCTCTGGGCCAGATTCAAAATAAATTACCCTACTATGTGCAGACAATTATTTATGTTACATTCAGCAGACAAGATGCATTTGGAAGGCTGGGTTCCTCTTTTCAACTGATAATACTTTTAGACAGTGCTCCAGTCTCTAACTCATCAGTGGAGGTGCTCTGTAATTAGAATTATGTGTACCAACAATTAGCCACATTATAACAACGGCATTTTGCAATGAAAGATGGAATATGTTTCCAAGGCATTCCATAATATTGTTCTAGCTCAAGGGTGATGTTTCTTAACTGCAAGTTCCATCATAGCCTTTAATAAGGAATACTGGGAGATGCAAATCAATGACTTCTTGAAAGATAATATGTGATTCCCACTTTTGTTCTACAGTATATCTTTATATTAGAAATGATGACTGGTAATATTGTCATGTCTTATTTGGAAGTGGTCTCCTCAGACAAGGAAGTTGAACATGTTGTACAGATTAATCAAGCTACCTTTGTTGAGTTATAAATTAGCACAGCCAAGGCCTTTTCTTTGCTGCAAAGCAACTCTATGACCATTTGGATACATGGCCTTCCCTGTTTTCTAGTTTTCTTAGCTTTGACAAGTTTCTTGTATTCATCTCTTTAGTTGCTGACAATTTGTCAATTTAGTAGCTGACAATTTTTAGTACCTGACAGTTGATGACAATTGCTATGGTAATGGACTACGGACACGCTTGATGGAATCTCCAACCACAGAATTCAGCTAGATAAGGCCACAAGGCTGTTATATTTAAGCATATTTTAATTGAAATGACAATGTTTTAACTGTATGTAAGTATTGGTTTTTATTATGTGTACGGGGGTTGAAAAGGGTGGGGTACAAATATCTGAAATAAATAAATAAATAAATAGCTGTCTGTCTGGCAATTGACCCTGTTTAAACTGCTTTTCATGCTTTGTCCCCAAATTGTTTTGTCAGCACTTCCATCCTTATAGACCATCTATTTATGATCCTAGATTGGATTGATTTCTTCATTGTTTGTTTTCTAGACCTAAAGAGACACTCATTTCAATATGTGTTATCTTGAAACCTGATAAATATGTTAATCTATGATCATATAATTTGTATGTTTAACAATAAAGTTCATCACACATTTTAAAACCTTCAGAGAAACATGATAAGATCCTTGGCATGAACACAAGGTGTGATCAAGCCAACAAATAGATTTTTAATCATAAATAGGCAATTATTATGAGACATGAAGAGAAATTAGCCAGCTAAAATCCTTTCTCATACTCATGTTAGAACACAGTACATTACAATGAAGTCTAAGTTTTGATTGATGCTGATAGGCCTGATTATGTCAAGAGAAAGTATAATTGATACAGTTTGTGGTATTGCAAAAGCATACTATGTGGCATTAATGATACTCCCAATGCAAACATATCTGGGATATCATGCCAATAAAGAAGAATATGCCTTGTGCCCTAGGCATTGTGGTTAAGAGTGCTCTCTAGTTGAGACAAGAATTATTTTGCACTGAAGGTTAATGCCTTTTTGTTTAATTTTACATTTTTAACGACCAATTTTTTTTTTTTTAAAATATGACTATCTCAAACTAATATGGAGCAGTGTAAATTGTTAGAAAACTTAAAACTGAAATTTGCAGATCAATCCAACTCAATGGGTTTTTGTTACAGCTGAAAGATTACCCCAAATAGATTCCAAAGATGAATGCCTTCCTAATAGAAATTACTATAGATTGGATCTAAATAATAATCTAATATGTGGTTTGCATTCCAGTTCCTGCTATTTATTAGAATGCTTTTCGTTTAAAATACACAACTCCCTTGTTTCTTTTAGCAATGGGAGAGGGACATTAATATTGTGAACTAATTACTGCAGTGAAATCAAGCAGAACTCTTTCTTTTTACACATGTTGGCTTTATAAAACTGCCAATTAGATGAAACTAAATAAGACAAAGATAATTCGGTTTGAAATTGTTATCTGTAGAAATGTGAGATGTATGCTTACTTATACTCTACTTTAATGGTTACTATAAATGTTAATTTTTCTAATTCAACTTCAAGGTTATGCATTGTGGCAACCTTCTTATTAATCTACTAAGGATTAACAAACAGTTTGGAGTACACTTGAAAGGGAATTTAATGCAGCAAGGATAATACACACCCTGATAAAACCAGATGTTCCTTGCAAAATGAGCCAGGTGTTCTAACTTGCACATTTTTTTTCTACAGGTTAGATATCCATTCAGTGGATGATGCTGAAATACCTATTTATATAGTGAAAAATTTTCATGTGATTTTAAAATGAATTTTAGAAGAATCAATTTAAGACCTGATGACATCATTTGTTTTTATCAGGCATGTGGATATTGGCCATGAGCAAACATATGCATATGTGCAGATGCCTGGCTAAAGTTGGGCAATTCAGTTGTCAGAATTCTAGATGTTGATTACAGGATTGGAAGTCATATTTCTAGTTCATGCAGTTTACTTTCGTATGGGCAGCATCCCTGTGATAATAGGTGAACAGTTAAAGGGAGGGGATAATATAAAGAAAAATGCTTTGCTCCCACCCATATCTGTGCAGTAGAATTAATTCAATCTACAACTTCCCATGAAATCAATGATATTACAACCTTTGGATGCATCTACACATTAGAGGTAATTCTGTTTGACACTACTTTAATAACCATGGCTCAGTGTTATGGAATCAAATCAAAACTTTTACCTTCCTTCATATACATTTTTCATGATGATGTCATTATCTTGAATTAGCAGAAGGCATTATTATACATTATTTTGTGCATGTATTAGATGGGCTCCAGGATGAAGCTTAGGTAGATTCCTCCCCATGACCCAAAAGAAGAAGCTATTTTCCTTGTTTGAGTTAACTATATTTGGAATCCAAGAGGTGGGTTAGGAAAGCTCAGCTGTTAAAAAGGAATCACATAGATTGAGCTAATTATTTATTTTAATAGGTAGAACCTATACAATTCAATGGATAAAAACATAACACCCAAAGAGCAGAGGAAAATATATTGTCCTGAAAATAAAGTCTGAGATAATCTATCTTCTTTCATGAACTGGACATCTACAAAATAAAGTATATATTGTTACAAGAGATGGTCTATAGTAGTGGTTCTCAACCTGGGGTCCCCAGATGTTTTTGGCCTACAACTCCCAGAAATCCTAACAGCTGGTAAACTAGCTGGGATTTCTGGGAGTTGTAGGCCAAAAACATCTGGGGACCCCAGGTTGAGACCCACTGGTCTATAGGTTACAAATAAAAATGAAATGATAGTGTCTAGATCTAGGGAAGTAATGCTACCCCTCTATTCTGTTTTGGTTAGACCACATCTGGAATATTGTGTCCAGTTCTGGGCACCACAATTCAAGAGAGATATTGACAAGCTGGAATGTGTCCAGAGGAGAGCGACTAAAATGATAAAAGGTCTGGAGAACAAGTCCTATGAGGAGCGGCTTAAGGAGCTGGGCATGTTTAGCCTGAAGAAGAGAAGGCTGAGAGGGGATATGATAGCCATGTATAAATATGTGAGAGGAAGCCACAGGGAGGAGGGAGCAAGTTTGTTTTCTGCTTCCCTGGAGACTAGGACGTGGAACAATGGCTTCAAACTACAAGAAAGGAGATTCCATCTGAACATGAGGAATAACTTCTTGACTGTGAGAGCCGTTCAGCAGTGGAACTCTCTGCCCCGGAGTGTGGTGGAGGCTCCTTCTTTGGAAGCTTTTAAACAGAGGCTGGATGGCCATCTGTCAGGGGTGATTTGAATGCAATATTCCTCCTTCTTGGCAGGGGGTTGGACTGGATGGCCCATGAGGTCTCTTCCAACTCTTTGATTCTATGATTCTATGATTCTATTCTATGATATTTAGCTCTCTCTC
Source organism: Anolis sagrei (assembly GCF_037176765.1). Classification (NCBI taxonomy): domain Eukaryota; kingdom Metazoa; phylum Chordata; class Lepidosauria; order Squamata; family Anolidae; genus Anolis; species Anolis sagrei. Next base: position 115,970,634 of record NC_090021.1, read on the forward strand.
AAACAAACTTTTATTGCAGGCAACAGAACATTAAGCAACACATTAAATACATATAAAACATTACAAAATTGTATTAAATGTAATTATTATTAGAACAATTTAAAAGGTATAAAATCTATATTTTGTTTTTGTTATTCTCAATCTTTTAGCATGTGGGATAGGTTTTAAAAAACATGAAAAAGATTAAAATTTCTCTACCTGAAACAACAAAAAAGCTGAAACTGTGGCAGAGGCAGGAAGGTGGATCAAACATAAGCAGTAAAAGTGGAAGGAGATGGGGAAGTTAAGCCATTAATGAACTTTATTTCTTCCCTCTTCTTTTTTTATTGCACATAGTGCCAAGATGTATTTTATCATGCAATTTCCATCCCAGGAGAATAGTAAACATGAACCCCTCTTTGCACTGTTCCACTGGGCAGGTGGAGTCCAGATTCTGCTAGTCCTTCCATGCACTCAACATATAAGAATAGCAAATGGCTAAATAAGGCTTAAAATCATAGCAGTAGAAAAAGTAAATATCATATAACCATGGAGATCACTATAAAATTGTGCAAGACCTACACAATATTTTAGTAATTTAGCCAAACTGAGATGAAAATTTGCATGATGACTTTTTTCCAGAAGGAATTCACACTTAGCAAAAATTCAATGAAACACATTTGAAATAGTGGTGCTTTTTAATGGCATTCTATAAAATGTGCAATATTGCTGCTTTATTTACTAAAAAGTAAAATGATCACCATAAAATAATAATAGCAAACTGTGGATTCCATTGACAATTCTCCAGTAGAATCAGTACAATACAGTCATACAAAGAACAGGTTCTTTCTACGTTTGCCCCCATTTCCAGAGCTCTTCTATATATATAAGCTTCTTCATATAGGGTAAGAATAGTTTTTGTTGTTGTTGTTGGCTATGTTGGTTGTGTGATTTCTAGATCTGGTTGTAAATGTTGGACAGTGAAGAAAGCTGGTAGAAAAGAAAATCACTCCTGGATAGATTCAATCAAGGAAGCCACTACCCTATCTGCAGGATTTATGTGAGCCACTGATGACTTGAAACCATTTGTTTAGGGCAGTTACATCTGTAACACAGTCAGAAATACAACCATACCTCACAAATGAATCTATGTTAGGTGCAATTCCTATTGTGTGCATTATAGAATGGCACAGCTTTGTATCTCTGGGATGCATACTCCATGTGTTGCTAGCAATTCCTAACAACTTCAACTAGTGTAGCAAAATGTCATATGGGTTGGATTTCAAAATATTCAGAAGATCACACACCACTAAACTCTGTTTACATGTTTTCTGGATAGGACATCTTCAATACATCTCAAACTGTATTACATCCAAGTACACTTTCAGGTGAGTAGTAGATAATTTAAAGCATTATATATTTATTTTCTCTTTGGGGAAAAGATGTATAAATATAGAAATAAAATCCATGATCTTAACCAATTACAGTTGACTTTAGATATTAGCAGGAGTAAGAAGACATTGCCTCAAGGCTTTGCAAGGATATCTCTTAAAGCACCCCACAAGAAAAAAAAATATGGCTCAAAATGTGCCCTATCTCAAACTTGACCAAACCTTTTTCTTGGAATAAAATTAATCAGGCAATCTGTTTATTTTAAAACATTTAGTAAGGCTTAATTCAGACATTTGTGATATAGGAGTAAAAAGAATTGGTTTCTTTCAATCACTAAGTTGAAATGAAAGCCACTTAACTTACAAAATAAGCTACAATTTTGGCATAGTAATTACATTTTATCAAAACTTTCATTTCGAGTTTAGTGCTCATAGTTATTTTCAGTGGAGATGGTGAAGAATAAATGCCTTCAAAGTACACATTGATAGGATTGACTAAAATCATTATGGTTTATCATGTCAATGACTTTGAAGAAGCTATTAAAGATCTTGCCAGTAACAGTAAAATGATTGTTGGGAAATTTGTTTCGGGACCAGGCATGGTAGAATTTAGAGGGAGTCTAAGCTACCATTTGAAAAGGTAAAAGAATTCAGAAGAGCTAGAAAGTAAGTAAGGATTTCATTTTTCTTTCCAGATGATGAGTGCTTTTTTCATTTTGACAGCCAAAAGAATTACCCAGCTTTTAGAGGAACAATATCACTAAGAAATTTCAACAGAGATTAAATGACCAATGAAAATTGCCATTATACCAATGATTACAAAGGAATATTTTCCCTGCCTTCTTCAGATGATGGATACACCTCATATCTCCAATATCATATGAGCAGCTTAACCAGGGGTGCCTATCTGAACAATTTATTAATTGAATGTAAATGAAGAAATGAAGAAGCCAGATCTAGAAAGCTGATAAAACAAGGGCATTTTATTAACCTAACTATTTATATTTGAACTAAGGGCTATTTGCTAAGATGGAGAAAATAAATTTATGTGGGTCTAGGCCAGTGGTTCTCAACCTGTGGGTTCCCAGGTATTTTGGCCTACAACTCCCAGAAATTCCAGCCAGTTTACCAGCTTTTAGGATTTTTTAGTTGAAGGCCAAAACATCTGGCAACCCACAGGTTGAGAACCACTGGTCGAGGCCAATGGAAAGCTTTCAGGTTTTGACCATCTCCTCAGACCATCACTAGAGCAAAACACGTGATCCTGAAAGGCAGTACAATACTCTGAGTTGCCATTTTCAGTCAATCATTTTCAAAAGCCAGCCCATATATCCTCCCACCCCAAGCCACAGAGGTTTTTAAGAAAGAGGGAATGCCTCAGGTCAGGCCCAAGGGCAGACTCTTTCATTGCCTGGCAAGCCACAAGAACTAAATATGTCATTCTGCTGAAACAAAAGGATCCTAGCTTTGCTCCTATTATGTGGAGAGGGCCAGTGCAGGTGCAAGTGCCAGTCCCATGTGATCAGTTTCTTTTCCTCATTCCTTGAGATATTCAAAATGCTTCCTCCACTCAGAAGCAATGCCACTCACTTTGGGGAGATTTTCTTTCCTCCTGTGAGTTTTTGCCTAGTTTCCTTGTGGTCCATGATGCAACTTACGTTGTCAGCACAATGAACCTGAATTGACAGGGAGGTTGTTCTGTCACTTTCTCCAAATCCTTCAGAGGACCATCAAACCCAGGCATGTAGCCGCCCCCCCCCCCCCCCAAATTCTCATGGTGTCCTTACTGGTGCATTATTTAAACTGTTATGTTTATTCATATCATGATCTGATCACCATACTCAATATATCCCATATGCATGGGGGTATTGGGGTAATGATACAAAAGGTTTTCTAGGGTAGACCCTCTTTCACTCAGACTCAGCCCCCCCCCCCCGAACCAAACTCAGCCCTCCCCAAACAAAATCCTGGCTACGGGCCTGATCAAACCTTTTTTTGCTGATTACAACATGCTTGTGGTATGGACACTGACACTAATAACAATCTTCCTATCTTTGTATTCATCACTGAGATCAAATTAATTGATGCCTTATCACCAGATTTAAGACTAGTTCAGTTATTGTAGAACATGAAGTAATGACTGAAGTTTGTCATTCTGCTCTGAATGACTGGTCTTTCTATAGACCTGGAAATATGAGACTTTTGACCTGAATTCCCTCCTTCCAAATCACTTGGAATAAAATGGATCACCATTCTCCTTTGGAATTATTAATCAGAAGTGAACTAAATCATTAAAGGTCAAGAGATATTAAGACAATTATTGCTGTTGATCATTTCCATGAATGATAAAGACTTCCTGCAATCTATTCCACTTGGCAGTATGTTCCACTGAACATATGTATACACATGGAATTACAATGTATGGGATTTGTCTGTTGCCACCAGGGAGTAGTTTGCATTAACATTCCCAAACAGAAATTTAGCATGTTGTAACACATTTTACATGACACACTTACTATAAACTGGAGCAACATGCAATCAACATGGGATAACTTTTTCTTGTGTTAAAATGAATGAGCATTGAAAGGAACATTTTTTTAAATGTTTGCAATGTTATGAGGCCAGTTCTTGTTATTTTGACAAGGTTCACATTGCTGATAAGCATGTTCTGGATTTTACAGTATTAAAAATAACAATAAATAGAGAAATGAGATCATTTCAAGCAGATATTATTTTTAAAAAGTGAAAATAATTGATTTGGTTATCAGGAGAAAATGCATACAGCATAAGAAATAGGGCTGTTCCGAAAGATTTGGCTCCTATCAACTATGCTCAAATGTCTTAATTTTAGCTGGGGATGTTCACACTCTAAGCTTAACAACTTACATTTGTAAATCAAATCAATATCTTCTGTTGAAATTGAAAATGGGGTATTTCTTCATGTAAGCTAGGAAACTCTTGGGATGCTTCCAATGGTGGTTTTTACTATGTAATCACACTGTTTCCTCCACAAGATCTGGTCATTATTATCTTCAGTTTGCAGTTTTACCATGTTTTCCACTTGATTCTTTGTTTCTCCTCATTAGTGGAGAAAATCTGTTAATGTAAAGGGAATTTGGTCAAATGAATGTTGTTATCACTTATCAGCTCTCATACCAGTGAGTTGCAATTTCTCAAGTCACTCCTGACATAAAAAAGCTGGCCTCAAGATGCCCTAGAGTATTATGTCATCTTCCAGTGAGTACTAAAATACATCAACCCCTTTATAAAAAAGTATAGTAATTCAATATGTGTCATTCCCTTGCAAATGAATTGAGCAGACATTCTGTCATCTAAACGTAACATTCACAAAGTTATGCAAGTCATGTTTTTCTCCTACTCATAGATCTCAAATATATATATATATATGTGTGTGTGTCTTTGAAAGGTTTGTCCCATGTACATGAAAAAGAATAATTTAGATATGAATAAAGACACATATCCCAAACATATATGGAAGCAAAATGTTGTTTTCATAGTAAACATTAAAGTTTACACAGGATTCTAATAGCATGTGCAATTCAGTTCTGGATTAATGATGAAATTTTGTTTTTCTTTAAGTTAGATGTTCGCAAAAACGGACTTGTTTCCATTGCACTGTGAGCCCTCCATTCCTACGAAGATACAGTATTCGTATGAATTATAGGTAGTGATTATTATGCGTTCATGATCTGTTGTTGTGTGTCTTAAATTTTTTCCCTTGGATTATGGGAACCCAAACATGAACCTATTATAATAGGGTGGTTTTTTTTGTTTTGTTGTTTTGTTTTGTTTTTTGCAAGATGTGTTCAGAGTTTTTTTTTCCCCTTGCCTTCATTTGAATCTGCACAGCTCACCCACTGGGTTTCCATGACTGAGCAGTGATTAGAACCTTAGTCTTACGGTTCCCTAGCCCAATGCTCAAACTGATAAGAAGTAGTAAGTAACTTTTCTAAGAACAGGGAAGACCTTGTCACAGAAACATCAGGCCCCAGAGCACTGTAAAGTCTAGATAAACCTTTGATCAGAAAGACTTATTCCTCAATAGATAGAAATCTACTGTAGGTTAAATTTATTTGACATTTTCCATGAGAAATGTAAGTTAAGTAGAACTAAAGATACATAACATTTTTTTTTAAAGAAAGAGAATGGCAGATGAATGCCATCAAAGTCTCCCTGAGATTAAACACTTCACATCATAAAAGAGTGGCCTGGAGAAAGTAAAAAAAAATATATATTGCATTTCTGGATATTCAAAACAAAAGTGGTAGAAACATTATTAAATGATGTGGGCCTGGATGAGAATCTCTGTCCATGGAGGAGATATTTTATCTTTATTGGGGAAACTCCTATCATTGCATTTTGTAGTGGGTTAAACATAAAAAAAAAAACAGTTTAAGTATTTTAATGCATTAGAGCTCAACCAAATTCCATAGTATTGTTTGCTTTTAAATAATTTCTCACATATAGTGACTCTAAGGCATATTATGAGGATCTCTTGGCAAAATTTGTTCTGAGGCTGAATGTGATTTGCCCAAGATTACCCGGCAGGATTCCATGACTGAGTAGGGATAAGAACCCTGGTCTACACTGTCTTATTCCAACACAGAAGCCACTACATTGCTGACAATGCCTGATGGTGCCAGATACTAATCAAGTTTCATTGGACACAACAGGAACTATAATAATTGCAATTCCTGTGTTTCTGTTGTTGAAATTAACAATGTCAAAATGGACATAACAACACATTTGCTTTCTCATCTGTCTGAGAAATGAAGAAAGCTTCAGAGCTTTAACTGGGCAAAATTGATTTGCATAACATGTAGATTTTTTTCTTTTTAAAAATGCTGTTCATTGAATGAAATAAATAAATAAATATCTGCACAGAAAAAGGTTTTGGATTAATAAAAAAGTATTTTTTTTGTAAAGTGACCAGATGCGTGTGCATGTGCATGTATGCATGTTGTTTAGGGAGCAGAAAACTCATTCAAGTAAACTACATATCATTTTCTTATGCACTCTGTATGTTTGCACAATATTATGCACTTTTTACAGAAAATGTACAAATATATCGGGGTTTCTAAACAGTAAATGGCATGGTTTTACTCAACGTATGTTTTTGGTCTTCTTTCCCCTCTATTTTTATTCAATTTACATCTTTTCTGCCCTGAACCATATTTCCAGGAAACCCACATGCCATTTTTATGCAACTGAACTTCCTCCAGCAAACCCCAAGATATTAATCCCCAACAAAAATGGAAATCTTATTCAGTGAGAAAAATTGCTAAAATTATTTTTGGATTCAAGGATAATTTTAAAAATCTACATCCCTATTGTAGACACTCAGTAGATACACTAACTTAGATGGTAGAATAAGATATGGTTATAGATGGATAGAATGTTCTGTCTGTCTGTCTGTCTGTCTGTTTATGTATCTATCATCTGTCTGTCTATCAATATCTATTAGGGGTGTAAAAATTTTCATTTTTAAATTGTTAGTCATATCTTGAAGGAGTGATGTGAAGGAGTGATGACATTATTATGTCCCTTATGCAAGAGGGACACCATTGTGTCCCCAGTACAGAGGTGCAGAAATGGCTATGTACCACAGAGGGATTGGCACACCATACCTCCATATGGACATGGCAGATTTCAGTCCTCTGACACTAATGCTTCACACCATTTTGGCCAAGTATACAGGACATCATGACATAGGACTAAAGACAGGCCATACTCCCCAGATACATACACTGTTCCTACCCCACTGACCATGTATGGACATTACCCTTGAAGACAGGAAGGATGACATCGCCTGTAGCTGACCTCACCTGTAGATTACCTCACCCTTAAGAGTCCAACCAATCGCTTGGCAGTTATGTAATCCTCCACTGTTGCTATGCAGATTTTGCTGAAGAGCACCAAAACCTATATAAGCTGTGCTTAGACAACAATAAAAGGTCATCATCATTCACTTCTACACCCTGCCTCCCGCCTGGTCATTATCTCGTTTCAACATCTGGTGACCGACGACGTGATAAGATCCAGGCCTTCCATCCCATGCTTACCGCTGGAATAGCTACAAGGTGCGCACCTTCAGTGAGTTTTCTCACTCCCACAAATCGTAAGTTATGGGATTAAGTATGTCAGTTCCGCAGCTGAGGCATGCACAAGAACTGTACAGGTTGTTAAGACAGGCAGGGTATTTTGAAGTAAATCAGGGCCAGGTAGAAGATTTACTTGGAGAAATCAGGTATCATTGTTTATGGTATCCAGAACAAGGTTCATTGATCCCATCGGATTGGGTCAGAATAGGTCAAACCTTTCATGAAAAACCCCAGGGGACAATTCAACAATTATTGCTGTGGAAGCAATGTTGTGAAACAATCACTCTCCTGAGAGTGACAGATAATTGCCCACCTGTGGCTCCGGTCACGAATCAACCTCTCCCAACTCAGATCATAAATCCTCTTTTTACCCCGCTCGAGATGGGATGTTCACAGCTAGCCCTCCCTATCCTGCCTTCTTGTGTCTTTGCTTTTGAATCATCCCCCGCCGATCCAAATATCCCCTCTACTTCTCTTGAAAATAAACAGCCAAGTCTTGAAAAGTTGTTACAGCCCCAGCCACTGAGAGACATGATTCCTCAGACCATTCAAAATGCTGGGGGCCGAGAAAACATAACCGCAATCCTTCCTGACATGACAGGATTCGGGGAAGCTATATCCTCGACTGAACACATTCAAAACACAACAGCCATGATTCCAGATCTAATTTATGGCTCCGACACATTCACTAAGACAGCTGGCCAACCGGAGCTCCCAACAATGACATTTGATCCTGCTTTTCCATACATTCAGTGGGCTCCCGAAATCCAAACATTTGAACAACCTATTGATCACCAAACAATCATCAATATCATAATTCACCTCCCAGATTTTGAGTCTGAAAAGACGCATGCTTTTGCAGGGGGAGTTACATAAATAAACCACATCTGGATAGACTGTTAGGTCACAAATTCCTCATTCTTCTTAATATATCATTGATAAGACAGTTTAACAACCCCTCTCTCCAAAAGACAACATTAAAACATTTCCATTCAGCAAAACATAAAGCTCCCGTGTATACTGTCATTAAATTTCTTACAAAATGATTTTCAAAATAAACTTCTGTTTAATCAGAAGTTCCAGGGTTATATCACATAAATAATCTAAAATCAGAGATCAATATAGAGAGTCCTCATTCTTTTTAAAAGAGTGTTTTGATAAAAAAGCTTTCAAAATTTTATCTTTGATAAGAGATAGACAATACACAGTCCTCTAAAAATTGTCAAATTTCATCTCCTTTAATGCTAAACAATATTAATTAGTTATAAAATATAATGAAAGCCACTACAACTCTTTAAGATAGTTCTTTATGTTATACTAACCCTCAACTGAGAGATTGTTTAAGATTGTTTTCATTGTTATTGCTATTTCATAGTTATAATTTTACTCATTGTTATTGTTTCATAATTATAAGTTTCCTACTGTCATAAATTGTGATAAAAATGTCTTACATACAAAACAGACTTTCATTTACTTAATCAAGTTTGATACACATACCCATACACAACAATTTAAATACTGACAAAGTTGGTGTTGATTTCATAATCAAGAGTTGTGCTTCTTAAAATCTATAGTTCACAACTCAAACACATTCTAAACTCCACCAACAATGGCATTAAACCAAACTTGACACACAAAACTTCTTGTCCCTTTCATTTTAAAGGGTTAATTATATATAAGACTCAAATTACACTATATTCAACTCACACTTCTTCCTAAATTTTAATCACACCTAAACAATTACATGCTTGGTCTCCATGCCTTTCATCTGATGCTTACAAATAAATCAGCTTCACAAAAACACACTTCTTACAAAACATGACAACACATGCTTACATGATAACATATCTTGCTATATTATCAATCATATTATATTTTAAACATTCTATTTAGTTCATTTTAAGATTGAGTTTATTAAGTCTATAAATCATAGCTTTGTTTAATGCTCTTCTTCCTTTCCTAAAAAGACCACACTTTCCCCCTCCATATCCAACCCAACATGCTAAAATCAACACTCACTTCTTAAAGACAGACACACCTACTTCATAAACACGTTAATAAAACAATACTCAACACCAAACATTCATTGCTTTATTCACACATCATATCTACCTTACACACTAAAATCCATCAGAGTCTCTCCCCTTTCCAAGCCGACACACGCTGCCCAACAAAAGGGGGGCGTACATTCCACAAGCCGTGCAAGACACGGCCAGGCTCTGAGATCATATACACACACACACCAACATTACCTCCTCCTCCCGTCCTGTCTGTTTTAAAATGATTTTTTTTATTCATGATTGTTTACCTTTTGATTTATGCTTAATTATATTAAAAGATGTTTTTAAATATGCTTTCATTCTGCTTTCATGCCTAATACTTAAAAACTACAATTCCCTTCCTCACACACCGATGCCCATTCTATACTGTGCTGGTCAAAGACCATAATAAATCATTGATTGATTGATTAATAGCTACCACAATCCTTCCTCTACAACAAAACACAACCCTATGAGCCATGCCTTTTCATTCTCAAACTACAAAACCTATCATCCCTTTCTCATTACACAATCACTAAAGTTTTCCAACAGCTTTACTGTTGCTCATTGCCTCACTCATCCACATATATTTCAACAGATTAAAACCACTTACTCATAACATTGCTCAAAATACATTCCCTAAAGATTTTAATACAACATTTTCTGCCTTGGTTAAATCTATTCTTCCTAAACTCCACCCACATTACTACCTTAACCTTAAAGGTTTTAAAACTGCTTTTGTTCTTTTATGACTCTATACCAGTTTCAGAGGTTTTAAAATCATACCATCCCAATACTAGGGGTTAAACATGGCTTCCCACTCTGTCCCCAAACCATCCCTATATATCTCACTCATGACAGACTTACAAACTATCTACATACAATCAACAGGTGTTTCATAAACACCCCATCCTCAATGAGATATCACAATTAATAAACTCCTAACTACAACAGTCATTTCAACTTCAACCACTTATACTCTTTGCCTCATTTTTTCCTTACACAATTACCTTTACATTCATAAACATCTTTACTACAACATACCTTATGTTACAATGCTAAATTCACAATGTTCTGCCCATATCTTTAACATTCCATATAATAGCCACACCAAACGCGATTGCTGAGCGTTCAAATCATACCTCTACAAACCATCTGCTGCTTTTCACACACACACACACAAAAAAGGGAGAGTTACTCCCTGGCTTCGTTGCCTTCTCCTTTCGCTTTCCAAAGGCTTTCCCGCAATGGCCTTCCTATACGTGTTATTTACCATTAATCATTTAAATTTAATTTTATCTGATTCTTCTTTCGTTACCAGGATCCAGAAGCATTTCCCTCTCCCTACCCCCTTCTACTCCCTTTGATGCAGGTTGCCAGATCCGGAGTGAAAAGGCCCAGCCCCCCTCATCGCCTAGAGCCAAGGAGTTAAAGGAGACCTCATGGGCCATCCAGTCCAACCCCCTGCCAAAAACCAAGAGTTCCTGCTTCAGCTGTCATAAACCTATGAACTTTACTTCTTAAATCAAGCGCTTTGGATTCCTGCTCACTACATTTGTCTCTGGAAAGATGACGTGACACCAAGGCCTCCAAAATTCCATTCACCTTCCAGTCTATTCTATATATTGTTTCAAATCTCACAAATAATTTCAACAAAATACTTATGCATGTTGTTTTTTAATGACTTAGCTTAACATTTTAAGCAAAACACTGTACCTGCTTGGTAAAACTTTTATTATCCAATTTGTTTACTCTACACAAATATTGATGGCTATATAATAATCTGCTACTATATATCCCATTGTTATAAGCTTCTTGCTAGCCTCACACTCTGCTGACCTTTCCCTTCCACCTCAAAGTGATATCCTAATACATGACCTGACTTCCTGTCGACTACAAAAAACAGTTCAAATTGCTTTACTATTGACTGGTTGTTTGATCATATGCTGCCACATTCAATACATCCCATCCCTGTAGCAGCTTTACCAGCCACGGCCCCTACAAGCCTCTCCTAAACATGATGTCCTTTATACGTACAAATTGTTAAAAAAAAACAAAAAAGGGGGAGATGAAGGAGTGATGTGAAGGAGTGATGACATTATTATGTCCCTTATGCAAGAGGGACACCATTGTGTCCCCAGTACAGAGGTGCAGAAATGGCTATGTACCACAGAGGGATTGGCACACCATACCTCCATATGGACATGGCGGATTTCAGTCCTCTGACACTAATGCTTCACACCATTTTGGCCAAGTATACAGGACATCATGACATAGGACTAAAGACAGGCCATACTCCCCAGATACATACACTGTTCCTACCCCACTGACCATGTATGGACATTACCCTTGAAGACAGGAAGGATGACATCGCCTGTAGCTGACCTCACCTGTAGATTACCTCACCCTTAAGAGTCCAACCAATCGCTTGGCAGTTATGTAATCCTCCACTGTTGCTATGCAGATTTTGCTGAAGAGCACCACAACCTATATAAGCTGTGCTTAGACAACAATAAAAGGTCATCATCATTCACTTCTACACCCTGCCTCCCGTCTGGTCATTATCTCGTTTCAACAATATCTAATTTGTAAGTGTTGTGTGTGTGTGTGTGTGTGTGTATGTGTATGTGCATGTATGTGTGTGTGTATATATATATATATATATATATATATATATATATATATATATATATCTGATGCATGCAAAAACTTAAGAATCAAAACTCACTCATTATTTTTTGTTTGAATTCTGTAATGCTCAGAAGTCAGTTTCATTTTCAGTTTCAGCACAAGTGGCCCTAAATGTGCACAAAAAGCTGCAATTCCCCTTTAAATTAAGAAAAGATAGGCTGTCTCTCACCATGAGGAGAGGAAAGCAGTAGGGTGGGATGATCTCATATTTGCTCTCATTCTACTCTTTGTCTGGGGTTTTAAACAATTCTTTTTTGCCACTCTAGTGATAATATACAAATTTCTAAATAATGGCAGGGCAACTCCTGAAGTAGATGTAACCAAGTGAATTATTTTATTGCCATTTCAAAAAATCAATTGCAATTGTTTGAAAACACATATGTTTCAATTATCTGTAGTAAAATCTTCAATAAAGTGTTCTTAAAATAAAAAGCCAAAGTGAATGCCAAAGGACAACTCTCTAAGTATTTTTTTAAAAAATGATTAATATCCTATTTTCCTGATGGGTTTGGGGTTTAATCTGGTTTCTACCATAATTAATATGGGCCCCAACAAAAACAAAGTAAAATAAAGATTGAATTAATGTTATTATTGTAGCAGCATGGCCAGAATCCTGTTGGAAATGTGTACATCTATAAATAATTATGGTGCTAGAAGGTAAATTCTGTAATAATCTACTCAATCATTTCTTACCAGTAGGTAGCTGTTATGATCATTAAAAGTCTGTTTCCCTGTTGATCAGGAACTAGCTAACTGAAGATCCCCTCCACTTCTCTTAGCAATCTCTCATGCTATAGTCAGAAGCACTTACTGAAACGGAGATTCTTTATGCTCACAATGCGACTGTTGCTTTCTGATAAAAAGGAGAGAGGTTCTATATAGGGATTGTGAATATAAAATAGTTATGAATGAGTAAGTTTGGGTTACATATTTTAATTGCCCACAAAATTCTAGCAGACTATCATTGAAGACCTACTTAAATAGAAATGTTTTTTCTGTTCATGTAAGGAGATCAACAAGTGAGGTGGAGCCCCCGGTGGCGCAGTGGGTTAAACCCCTGTGCCGGCAGGACTGAAGGCCGACAGGTCGCAGGTTCAAATCCGGGGAGAGGCAGATGAGCTCCCTCTATCAGCTCCAGCTCCTCATGTGGGGACATGAGAGAAGCCTCCCACAAGGATGATAAAAACATCAAATCATCTGGGCGTCCCCTGGGCAACATCCTTGCAGACAGCCAATTTTCTCACAACAGAAGCGACTTGCAGTTTCTCAAGTCACTCCTGACACGAAAAAAACAAAAAAACAAGTGAGGTAACCTAATGGGTGAGAGTACTGTAATTCAGGATTGCCTGAGCAGGCCTGCTCTTGTATCTGCCCTAAATGTGCTTCTGAAAGTGATGAAGAGATGCCTTCCCTTGCTTTGAGGGTTGAAACAAAGGTATCAGACTTTAGATTCTTGGTTAGGCTGTGATACCTATAATCCTAACTCTGAAATCAAAGCATAGCTCCAACAGATATTCTAAATATTTATTACATATACACATTTTCATGACTGATGAGAGAATTATCAGTTTTAGTTTGTTAATCCAATGGCACTAAAATGACAAAGTAAGGTTTTACAGCCAATCTGTCAATGTCTTCAGGTGTCTACCTCCGATTTTAAAATTATTTTATTTAAGTTTAGTTTTTACCTAATTCTGACTAAACCGGATATTATCTAGATTTAGGCTAATATCCCAAATATTTTAATGCAAGTTTAAAATTGAACAGCAAACTTCTGCATTCCCTGGACAATTGCTATATTTTGTCCTCCTTCTGTTGATCTTGATAAATTAAGATGTTTTTGTTGATACCAGTCAAACTAGTATTTCATTCAAATAATGAATTAATTTCAACCAGATAATCCTATACATTATATAGATAAATTATATAGACAAATTTTGTAGAATGAATTCAGAAGAACAAGTAAAATTAAGGTAGGAGGAATTAAACTTGGTGAGATGTTCCGGAGAGTTCAAGAAGTCAACAGAGCTGTAAGAAGTCCAAATGAAGACCAATTTTTTTTGAAAAGGATAAAGAGGAAAGTGTAATCCTAGTTTCAATGTCACTGTTTTCTAATTGTACTGGTAGGTTCCTACTTCGTCTTTTACATGACAGATTGCCTGCAAATTCTGCATACACTGCAGAAAGAGAAAGTACACTTTGTAGCTTGGGATGAATTAAAATGCCATTTGAAGAATCTTTATCTTTCTCAGACTTCTTTTACTGAAACAGCTAATCAAGCATATCCAAACTCTTCTAGAAAGTTGTAATATCTTTTTTAACACAGTAATAAATAGAGGTCCATAAAATTGTTATTGGCAACAAAATGTTACAGTGTAATTAAATTTAATAAAAATGGCTACATAAACGAGGTGTTTTGTGAACTCCAGCAATTATTAATAAGCTTTTTATCTTTTAATGATACACTTATGAAAACATTCTGCAGTTCTGTGAAGTAAGAAGTGAATTATTATGATGCCCCTTTAAGGAATGCATAGGAGGAAGTGATTTTGTGCCATGAACGGTGCTTCACAATTTGAGTACATCAGAGCAAGCTTAATGGCTGCCTTTGCATTGTTGCTCAGGCTCCAGAATTTGCAGGAATATGGTTCTGTGGCCCTCTGGACAGCTGAATCAGGTCTATTTCGAGTCTATACTATCCACACAGATGTCACAACCACCACTGCCATTAGCCTTTATGTGAACTGATCAGAGTCACCTCCATATCACCATTGCTGGCTTACTGTCTACAGAGCTCCCTTTGAGTGCTTGGCTGTTGTAGTCACATGTGAGGAGGTCACTTACTTCATCCTAATGCCAGCCACTAGTGATAGGGAAGTTACTGCATTCTTTCAGCTTCCAGTGCAACTGAAAGATTTTGAAAACAATCAATTCAAACTAAGTGCCTACACCCCATCAGTTGTGACATATAAACATAATTCATCCAATTAGCCAAATAGTAAACCGTCAGCAAAAGTTTTAAATATTACATAGCATGAACTAAGTGTTGTAGTAGAGCCTGTTGGCAGTGCTGCAACTGGTAGTAGGAGTGGTAAAGGAGGGAAACGAGGCGCCCAGGTGTTAGATGAGGATTCGGGAGATACTTATGTCACCCACTGATGAAGAGTCCTTTGAAGGTTTCCGAGAGTGAAATGAGTGAAGAGGAGGGAGACACAGATGGGAATAGAGGGATCAAGAAGATTATTCGAGAGCAGGAATCAGACGAGGAACGTCAGAGAAAGAAGATCCGGGACATACTTACTGCTCCCACAGAGGATGAGGATTTCATGGATTTTTCTGGGAATGATGGGTCTGGGAGTGATGGGGATGAAGAGGAACCACTGGATTGGATCAAAGTACAGGAGGTTCAGAATGTGTGTACTCAACCAACATCCAGTGACACTTTTGCGGGGTTTTCTGGTGGTGGGGATTGGCAATCTGGTGATACTGTGGATTCATGGGGAGACCTAAGTCTTGACAAGAGGTGGAAGAGTTGGAGGGATGGACGTTGGCGCTCAGCTGTGGAGGCTAAGCCAGCTGAGAGTGATGAGGATGGAATGGAGGACAGCTCATCATCAGATGATGAGCTGTAAGATAAATGTAGGCACTGGAAAGATAGAACTTGGAGTAGGCAAAGTGTTGCTTTCGTGCCTTGGGTCTTGTCACTGCCGCTTTCTTGTTGGGCTTGAGTCCTGGATCTGCAGTTGCTGCCTTGCTTCGTGTATCAACCAGTTTAGATTCTTGTAAGTGCGGATTTCCCCTCTCCTGGATTTCGGACTGTTTTTGACGATGACGCTGCTTTGTGGACTTTGGAAACTTCAACTGGGATTTCTTCGACTTTGGACTGCATTTGGATGATGGCTTCTCTTCACGGCTCTTTGTTTGTTTGTCTTCTTTGAACTGTGTAATTTTGGTGCATTTTTGAAGAACTCTTGTTTAATCCAGGTTTTTTGCCAGTTTAATCCGGATTATTTTTTGAGTTTGATTTACTAGCTGGAATTTGCTACAAACTTTGAGTTTTGACCAGAGGCACTGAAGTAAGTATCTCTGAGTCCTGTTTACTTTGTTTTAATAAGACCCGTGCTTTGGACATATTCCTGTGTCGGGCTCTTTAAGGCATCTGGGTTCTGACACTAAGTCCTTAGATTATCTCCCTTATTGATCTCCTTTTGTGTACAAATAAAACCATTTCTGTTTATGCAGGCCTTCTACACTGGCCAGATATTAAAAAGTAGATATGTTAAACTTATTAAGCATTTTACTGCTTAATCTCAGTTGATCAGAATCCTGTTGGGTAGTTATAAATATGTGGCAAGGACTAAACCTACTTAGACTCCAAAAGATGATAGGGAGTTCCTATGCTCCAGAGAGGAGTGGGAACAGCAGAGACCTGAGTTAGGGCCACATTTTCCTCAAACAGCCAAATGTAAGTCAACAACCTGCATTTAACCAAAAGTTTGGGGAGGGCAAAACCATTTTTTGATCAAACAGTAAAATCATAGTTGTGAGCCTATTTTGACAGTAGAAATATTTTCCTATTTCTGTTGGCAGCACTTTTTCTACTGGTTTATCTAAGAAATTTGGTAAGATCTACCAGAAAAGGAGGTAAAAAAGATAATGATTATGCCTGGTCCAAAGTTCCACCAGCACAAGGATTGAGACATAATACTGATACAAACTTAGGTCAGAGTGAATTTAGTCTTAAATAATTCAGCTCTGAAGACTTTCCACTGCACTGGAAATCAGTTGCTTTTCTATGTTATTGGCACCCTGTCATCTCTTATAGCTAGCCAGAACTGCTTGCTGAAATTAAGCTTGGAAGTGTATATACCAAATGCTGTCAAAATCTGTTAGGTACAGAGGAGCAGCATGACTCCGTAATCATTTCCAGCGGTGGTCTGTTGATGGCTTCTTATCTCCACAGGAGAAACATGATCCATGGTGGTATCAGCCACAGATGTGCAGCATAATGTATTGCATGTGATGGTGCTTTACACATATCATATGCAAAGTAAAGATCTGTTTAAACTTCCCCGGATTCATGACAGGATACCATACAGTATATAGAATGGGTTTACAGTTTTAAATAACATTGCAGGTATCTTCTGTAAGTGCAAGATAACATCTTAGTCTTGCTCTAAAGCCAAGTACAAGAAAAATGCAAGGAACAAAATCAACCTCTATACATGGCATTCATTGATCTTGCAAAGGCATTCAACACAGTGAATCACAGCGCTCTCTGGACCATCCTCCAAAAAATTGAGTGACCTAACAAATTTGTGAACATCCTGCAGCTCCTCCATGATGACATGATGGCAACAGTCTTGGGCAGCAGTGGCTCCCAAAATGACCCATTTAAGATGAAATCAGGTGTCAAACAGGGCTGTGTTATTGCGCCAACTTTATTCTCCATCTTCATCGCTATGATACTTCATCTTCTTGATGAGAAGCTTCCCACTGGAGTGGAAATCATCTATCAGAATGATGGCAAGCTATTTAACCTCAGCAGACTGAAAGCCAAAACCAAGGTTACAATGGTCCTTGAAGCGATGGTCCTCAGCCATCAACTCCACTGGACTGGTCACGTTGTCCGGATGCCTGACCACCGTCTCCCAAAGCAGTTGCTCTATTCTGAACTCAGGAATGGAAAATGGAATGTTGGCGGGCAGGAAAAAAGTTTTAAAGATGGGCTCAAAGCCAACCTTAAAAACTCTGGCATAGACAATTTTTTTTTTGTCGTGTCAGGAGCGACCTGAGAAACTGCAAGACACTGAGAACTGGGAAGCCCTGGCCTGTGAGCACTCCTGCTGGAGGTCAGCTGTGACCAGCAGTGCTGCAGAATTTGAAGAGGCACAAATGGAGGGTGAAAGAGAGAAATGTGCCAAGAGGAAGGCACTTCAAGCCAACCCCAACTGGGACCACCTTCCACCTGGAAACCAATGCCCTCACTGTGGGAGATGATGCAGATCAAGAATAGGGCTCCACAGTCACCTACGGACCCACCCCGGAGGATTATCCTACTCGGACAACGAGGGATCGTCTAAGTAAGTAAGTAGTCTAGGACATATTCTGTGTAAATGTTATGCATGCTTTTTGCCCGGAAAACAATATATATAGAAACATTATTTTATCAATAGTAGCAATATTTTCTGCACATAAGTTTTTATTTGCTTTTCATAAAATTGTTTTTTTTCCTGTAGTAATGAACTGTGAAGATTCCTCTCAGTCTATGATTTTTCCTTATTAGAATTACCCAATATACCCCCAAATTATATTTCAGATTCTTTTTAGAATATTTCAAACAAAGGCTCTTGGTGGATCAGTTATTTGCTTAATGGAGAGGAAAGAATGGGGGACGCCTGGCTCGAGAGCAGTACGTGTGAAAAAGATCTTGGAGTCCTCGTGGACAACAAGTTAAACATGAACCAACAATGTGATGTGGCGGCAAAAAAGCCAATGGGATTTTGGCCTGCATCAATAGGAGCATAGTGTCTAGATCTAAGGAAGTAATGCTACCCCTCTATTCTGCTTTGGTTAGACCACATCTGGAATATTGTGTCCAATTCTGGGCACCACAATTCAAGAGAGATATTGACAAGCTGGAATGTGTCCAGAGGAGGGCGACTAAAATGATCAAGGGTCTGGAGAACAAGCCCTATGAGGAGCGGCTAAGGGAACTGGGCATGTTTAGCCTGAAGAAGAGAAGGCTGAGAGGAGATATGATAGCCATGTATAAATATGTGAGAGGAAGCCACAGGGAAGAGGGAGCAAGCTTGTTTTCTGCTTCCTTGGAGACTAGGACGCGGAACAATGGCTTCAAACTACAAGAGAGGAGATTCCATCTGAACATTAGGAAGAACTTCCTGACTGTGAGAGCCATTCAGCAGTGGAACTCTCTGCCCCGGAGTGTGGTGGAGGCTCCTTCTTTGGAAGCTTTTAAGCAGAGGCTGGATGGCCATCTGTCAGGGGTGATTTGAATGCAATATTCCTGCTTCTTGGCAGGGGGTTGGACTGGATGGCCCATGAGGTCTCTTCCAACTCTTTGATTCTATGATTCTATGATTCTATGAATAGGGGGTAACACTCAATTCTTCTTCCTTTTGCTTCTCATACTGTTTTGGGGGGCTCTCCAATTTTTCAGAGCCTATTATGGGTGTGTGGAACAAGAGTCCAAATAATCAACAAAATCATCTAACACCAATTACACTTGTTAGAGCATCTTACAAACTCAATCCATCCATAGGAACTTAGCATCCATTCCATGTATATAACCAGTTTCAAGAACTTCCTTTTTTGCCCTACAGATTCACCAGCTATCATAGCTAGTAACTACTTTCTCGTGCAGTTAAGAAGTAAGTTGTGTATATAGCAATTTGCACAGAGAATCAGTAACAGGTGGGGAGGGTTTATCTTAACTATTATGTGGCCACTTATACACTCTGAATATTTGATATGTGGCACTTTCTCCCTACAGTACAAACAATATTTGATTAAAGCCATGCTTCCCTGCATGCTTCAGTGAATAGGAACGAGAATTTGTTTTATAAGTAATGTGCTGACGCATCACTCCACACCAAAGAAGATGACAACTCAGTCTGCAATAAGCAAATTAAGAGAAGAAGAGGAGCAAATTATACAGAAAGTGTTTTCATTATGCTGTACTTTTTCACCAGCTGAACAGGCGATCTTCTCATCTTCATGAAGTATGCACACTGTAATGGCCTTATTACCGTAGGAAAATAAAAGTAAATTGAGTTGTAAGTGAAATTGCTGTTCTCTTCTACATATGATTGGAAAATGAAATACTTCTACAGCAGGATGACATTAGATCCAAATCAGAAATTTGTCTTGTTAAAATTAAATATTAACACAGAAGCATTTTTAACAGCAATACTTCAGCTTGCAAAATCAGCATATAGCTTTCAGAGTCAAATGAAAGGTCAAAATAGAAACAGTGCTAACGGGGCAATCTCGTCTTGTGAAGGATTAATCCTGTTAGATGTAGCAACCTTACTTACCCTCTCCCTTACTGCCTCAGTTAATCTGCATTTAGTCAGGGTTTGTTCATTTTCCATTTTGAAGCCATTAATGCTCTCTCCCCTCCACGTTTGAACAGCACATGGTACAAATCCTGAAACCATAAAATATTATGAACCCTTTAGTATTTGTAAAAACTCTGCTTCATAAACACACGCACACGCCAGGCTTAGATAGATAGATAGATAGATAGATAGATAGATAGATAGATAGATAGATAGATAATTATTTTTTGTAGTGTCAGGAGCGACTTGAGAAACTGAAAGTCACTTCTGGTGTGAGAGAATTGGCTGTCTGCAAGGACGTTGCCCAGGGGATGCCCAGATGAATTGATGTTTTTATCATCCTTGTGGGAGGCTTCTCTCATGTCCCCGCATGAGGAGCTGGAGCTGATAGAGGGAGCTCATCTGCCTCTCTCCGGATTCGAACCTGTGACCTGTTGGTCTTCAGTCCTGCCGGCACAGGGGTTTAACCCACTGCGCCACCGGGGGCTCCAGATAGATAGATAGATAGATAGGACATGTGTGACTCATAAAAATGGTTCAAAAGGCCTTATAAAACTGGGGGTGCAGGTGTTTCATTTCTAAAGTTTTTCTAAACTATAGTTAGTGAAAAATCCATTATAAAATGAGAATAACAATTGTGCATAATTACTATAATTGGGGAAACTTCAGGGGCTCTTTCTCCCTCATTTTTATAACTATTGGGGTGAAACTCACTACAATGGTAGAACACACATTTACCACTCATAGCCCACCAAATTTGAGAACGGTTCATTTGTACATGGGTTTTATCGGGATTTTTCATTTTTTTTATAAACAATATAAATAAAATGGATTGTTGTAGGTTTTTTGGGCTGTATGGCCATGTTCTAGAAGCATTCTCTTCTGACCTCTCGCCTGCATCTATGGCAGACACCCTTAGAGGTTGTGAGGTCTGAGAAAATATATTCCTAGTTTGAAAGTGTTAGTTCCTGTTTAATTGTGTTGTTCTTCCTTTGAAAGTAGTAGTTTTATTCTGGGAACTTTGCTTTTATGCCAAAAAACTTTGTTAAATGTGTGAATGATGATGTTAAATTGGCGGACTGGAGACTACAGCAAAATGTGCTATAAAACAATGTCCCTTGTACAAAGACAAAATTTTGCTATTTAATAAGCTTTTCTCATATTCTTTATGATAGAGCCAATTAGGAAATGACATTTATAACCCAGGAACAAACATCACAGTGTAGAATATTGAATGTATTGGAACTTTGGCAGGCTATAGAGGGGAGGGGCAAATCTCTCTGATGCTGAGCACTGCATTCTGGGATATGTAGTTTAGGGTAGGGCCTTTTTGAATTTTCTGGCATAGGGCTCCTCACCTTCCCAAACTACATATCCCAGAGTTCTGTGCTTTTCCCAGAAAACTGCTTTCTCCCTTCTTTTCTGGTCTCTTTTAATGGTGAGAGTTCGTTAATTTACAGAGGAAAGGCAAGGCACTACGGCAGCATTTTTGACTTCGCTTTCAGCTTTGCTTCATTGCACTGAATATAAAACTGACTTTGGAAGCCTTCCAAGATTTACAGAACTAAATCGAAAAAATATGGGGTAAGTTTCAATTCTTAATTTTTTGGTGTGAGCCACACCCACGTATCAGTCAGATATCAATTCAGAAATACAAATTTAATAAATTTGATCCGACTTATGAGGACTAATGAAAAAATTGCACACTCCTACATATATGACTAAGATAACTAAGCTTGTTTTATTTCTCTACTAAATCCTGCATGCATGAGGTAGTGCTGTGGGACTGGTTGTGGATCCTCTTCTGCCTGCGAATGCCACAAGCATATACACAAACACACAATTCAAACACTATAGAACTATACAAATACATCAAAAGAAAAGACGAAAGGAGAAAAATGAGAAAAATACCTTAAAAGATAAATCATAAAAAGATATGTAAGAATAAAGAAGAAATGACTTCTATCCTTCCTTTCAACTGCCCACAGCACCGTAAATTATTGAGTCCTCCCAGGGAGAAAGTCAGGGTATAAATAAAGTGTAGCTCCAGCCTATCTCTCTCTCTCTCTAAGCTTTGGATAGCATAAGAAAGGGTTAACATCCCTGTCATGTTTGTTTTGCAGCCTGTATGTGGCCCTGTTCAGAAGATTTCATCTTACTTTCTGTCGCTGTGATAATTGGATTTTGAAAAATAGGCTTCTTGTGGAAACAAGGATTAGTGAGAATAATAGTAATAGTAATAATAATAATAATAATAATAATAATAATAATAATAATGTTAGCTTCTTGGCCACCTCTCATCATGGCTTGAGGCAGGTTACAACACTGCCAACAAAGCTTCAATGGAAACAATTTTTCTTCATGACAATTCTTTCAGGAGTGAATTTCCCTTCTGAGGGGTAAATTGCTCTCAAGTCATGTTGTCTCATGCCAATTCTTAATTATGAGTCATTTGTAAGTTGGGTATGTGTAACTCAGAGACTGCTTGTATTCGTGAAAAAAGTAAAAAACATCATAGAAAGGAAACCTTACAAGAATAAATTAGGAAAACACACAAATGCATATGGAATTGAGTTTTTTAAAACAATCAATGTGATTTTAATGAGAAACCGATACAGAAGGACAAACAACAGAAAGAAAGAAGGGGAAAAGGGTAAATAATAACTGAAAAAACTAAAATGGACAGAACTGCCCATTTATAATCCAGTAGTAGCACTCACAAACAGGTCTGTTTTCAGGTTAAAAAAAAACTGGTTTACTTATGAATTTTAACTGGTTAACCAAATACCCATGCTAAGTCTATGAGACGCAAAAAAATTAAGAGACAGAGGGACTGCAAGCACTATCTGCAAGCAGAACTGCAAGCACTATCTCAAGCAAATATTGACAATTTATTCACACTGTCATTACTTGCAGCAATAGCCGATGTAGCGAAGCAACCAAGTTGGGGGGGGGTGTTGAATGCTCTCATTAAGGCTGCCAGATTTGGTGGAGGTGGTTGACAGGGGTGGAGCTGCAGGCTATTGAAGGCTACTCTGCCCCCTGCTGTGCTCTTTGCTTCAGTGTGACCCTACACTCCCTGAAATTTTCAACCCTCCCTGAAATTTTTTTCTGGCTACAGCCCTGCTCACAAAGCATGTAAGTTTCAGTTCTTTGGAGCACATGCAAATATGAGTTCTGTAGTTGCTGAAGAGAGCTACATAAGTAAAGGTAAAGGTTTCACCTGACATTAATTCTTGTCATGTCCAACTCTGAGGGTTGGTGGTGCTCATCTCTATTTCTAAGCCAAAGAGCCGGCATTGCCCATAAACACCCATGGAACCAAAATAGATCTTTGAGTTAATGTACACTGATGGGTAGGAGGAAGATCTAGGTTTGTATTGTTTTATTGTTTTTATCATTTTATTGATTTTATTGGATAATGCTGAATTGGGGGAATTTGTATTGTTGTACTTTGTGATGATTGTTTTGTGTGGCAGGTGTCTAAGTACGCCTTGCAGCTGTAAGCCGCCCTGGGTCCCCTTCGGGGTGAGAAGGACGGGGTACAAGAACCCCAAATAAATAAAGAAATAAATAAAACACCTCCAAGGTCAATAGGTACTGCTTCATCCATTTCCTTCCCACATAAGCAGTACCTATTGATCTACTCACATTTGCATGTTTTCGAACTGCTAGGTTGGCAGAAGCTGGGCCTAACAGTGGGATCTCACCTCACTCCCCAGCAAGTTCAGCAACTCAGCAATTCAACCTGCTGTGCCACCAGAGGGCCATACCCTCAAATCACCAGAGGTATTATTAATCTTCTTTTACTTGCCTTCCACCCCAGGAAACTTTGTTAGATACATACGAGGCCTTCAGAAACAAAAGAATGTGAATGAGAATAAAACTGCTTCTTGAACAATGTGTTAGTTGGCTGTGTTTCAGAGATATTTGGCCTCTACAGTGAAAAATGTTTCTTTAAAAAGCACAGGGGAGGTCATTATTTACCTAAATGTTTCTGGCTGTTTGCCTTATACCCAGGTGTCTGGAGATCAGACAAGATGTGGTGAAGTTAGGAATGCCAAGCACACTTTTAGAGTAGTAAACATAAGCCCTGGCAATGAATCTTTTACCCAAAGTCACTGTCAGTCCTTCTCTTTGCCAGGTTTGCACAGCTGGTAAATCCGATCTGCAAGAGAGGGCATACCAACTCCTGCTGTTTTTAAGTCTTTCCAGAGTAAACCAAAAGCCTTTATAAAGACCTTTAGTAAGTTTTATTCTCCTTGTGCTCTGGAGTTGTGCGTAAGGCAGTTGCTACAACAGTGATTCACATACATCACAGCCTTTGTAATGCAAGCAGGGTCAGTCATGAAATGAGAGATCTGTCTGGCAGAGCTCATCATCTATGCTCCTGATGCTTGTGTCTCAGCAAACCAACATCAGAAAACTGAAAGCCTTCAACCATTTCCTGCAGAGTTCCTTGCATTGGTAGGTCATGGCTTAACCTAAGAATTACTGATCCAATGGTGCAAAGAACATACAATTGATTCTTTCCTTTGAACATTTGTATCCTGTGTTTCTATGATAATAAAGTGGCTTGCAAAGAAGAAGAAGGAGAAGAAAGCCATGTAGACACTTGGGAAGTGTGCAACGTGTGATCCAATACAGAAGCCAGCATAGTAATCTTGTCTGCTGTGGACTCATCTTGTTGTGTTTCAAATCATAATAACAATAATAATAAATAAAGGGAGAAAAAGTACACAGGCAAAACAAAATCTACCTGCTGCTCTATTCCAAAGGATTTTTACAGAGCTTTGAAAAATCCCCACTGCTTTGGATTTTCATAGTCCTGATGTGACTATTAGGATAATGTTTTATAATTCTGTTAGGGTATTTTTTTATAAAGAAAAACCAAACTGCAAGAACTTTATTGAAAGAAAAACAAGGATCAAGGAACTTTATCTCGAAAGCACTATGAGAAGCCTCACCCCTAATCCTAGACCTTTTGTTTTTCTGTCACATTTATTTATATAGCAATAAGAATATACATACATATAGGAGTACATTTATGGATCAAACCAAAGGTGTGCAGAGCCCTGTGCCTAGATTTGCTATGGACCTATTCTCAGAGTGGCTTGATGCAAGCATGACCAAAGTCCTTTTTGATCTTCTTACATAGTTTAGCATTTTGTCACTTAAGGTAAAGGTCATGGTTTCCACTGACAGTAAGTCTAGTCATGTCCGACTCTGGGGGGTGGTGCTCATCTCCAAAGAGCCATCACATAGACACCTCCAAGGTCATGTGGCCAGTATGATTGCATGGAACACCATTACCCTCCTACAGAAGTGGTACTTATTGATCTATTCACATTTTGAATGTTTTTAAACTGCTTGTTTGGCAGAAGTAGGGCCTAACAGCTGGAGCTCACCCCACTCCCCAGACTCCCAACCTCTTGATTAGTAAGTTCAGCAGCTCAGCAGTTTAACCCACTGCAGCACCAGAGGGGCATATTTTGTCACTTAATCCTCTAATGAATGCAGTTTCTGCTGAGTCACATTTATTGGAAAGTATCGCTTTGGGTTCATATATTGTAAGCTTTGAAGTGACCCCTAAAAACAAATTCAAAAATAATTCTAAATATAAAAAAGTGGCAATTGGGAAAATGCTGTGCAAGAAAGACACAATTTGATTATGTTGCCAAAAAAGTGTGAATTATGCACCATATTTTCTTGAAACATATAATTCCTCATCTAGAGCTTGGAAAATTTACTTTCCTGTGAGGACAACCCCTTGACTTCCTCAACCAGCATGGGTTTCTTAGAAATGCAGTCTCAAAAATAAGGTTTCTTAGTTATCTGCTATGTACACAGAAATCTGCTCTGGTAACATTATCTAGGACTTGCCTACACTACCATATTGTCTGGTGTATAAGGACTTTTTAACCCCAGAAAATCTTATGAAAAGTTGGGGGTCATCTTATATGCTGGGTTTAAGTTTTCAGTTTTATAAAAGAGAAGAATAAAATCCAATCTGTGTTCTCTCCCTTCCTTGGCAGGGCGGGAGGAGAAGGAAGCAGCTCCTCCTCCTCCTCCTCCTCCTCTCCATCGCCCAGTGGCTCCCAGCTTGGTGTCACCTCTTCCTCTGCTACTGCACTGTCAGCTGAGGCAGGCAAGGAGTGGAGGAGGCCCTCAGGGAGGCTGAAGCCCAGCAGTGGGAGCCTGGAGGGCCTAGCAGCGCAGCAGCATCAGCAGACAGCTGCCATGCTCCAGTGGGAGGGCAGCTGCCTACCTCCATCACCCTCAGTGTCCTCGAGTGGCACAGCCTGAGGAGGGGAAGGAAGGAGGGAGAAGGCAGTTAGGAGGGCAGAGGGAAGGAGGGAAGGAGCAGCAGCAGGCCACATTGCAATGGATACAGGCTGGGGTTAGTGGCCCTTTTGGGCTGTCCCCACTGCCGTAGGCCTGGTGCTGGCTCTGCCTCACCATGGGCCTCCCACAGAAGTCGGCCCTCAAGCCCGGAACAAAGAAAGCTTTGGGGAAAGGATGTTCGGAAAGGGATAGTCGTATACAGAAAGTATATCCAAACTCTATATTTTAACTGGTGTTGTGGCTCAGCTGGAGCTTCAGGCAGAAGATGATAGGATTCATATTCAAGAAGATGTTCCTGTTGTTTTTGAAGAAGTATCTGGGGAGGTTCAGTTTCCCATGGCAAGGAATGTTTCAGATGATGTTTCTGATGTTAGTGAAACTAGCCAGGTGCAGTTTGAGGAGGATGGCTTCCAGCCTGACGATTCTCAGGCGGCTAAAAAGCTATCTGACCTTGAGAGCTCTGAAGATCTAGATAGGAAGGATCGCTTACAATTCAAAGTTCGCCGCAGTGCGAGGCTTGCTAACAAGAGGGAGGTTAGGAGTCAACAGAATGCATTCATGCTGGGAAAGTATATTAAACGGGGTGTTTGAAGGCAAATCTTTGTTAGTGCAACTTCTGCGAACAACCCGATAACTTCTTTGGATTGCCTTGGCTTTTGGGCAATGTTCTTGGCTTCCTGGGACTCTGTCATGCTGTCATGGAATCTTGTTTGATCGATGTTCTTTGGATTATGCTTCATGCTGTTTGCTATTGAACTTTTGAAACTTACTTTTGCATTTAAGACTTTTCCTTTCTTCAATAAACTACAAAATCTTCAGCCTTTGTGTGCTTTGGTGTTTGGAGCAAGGTGACTCTACTCTGAGCTGCAACAACTGGAAAAAGTTGGTGGTTGTCTTATACACCCAGTCATCTTATATGCTGGAAAATATGGTAGTTTGAAAAAACTGCACTCACCTTGAATCCATTGCTGGCAGTCATCGCAATGCACAGGAACTTCTGGTAAATATCCAGAACCTTTGACCCATAAATTGATAATGTCACACACTAAGTAGACCCGGAGATACCCTGGCATTTGCAGAAAACACCCAAGTATCACATTGGCTTAGATTGGGTCCATTTTCACCCAATCTCTTTTACACATGAACATAGCTGCCATCACCCTTTCTCTGCGATGATCACCACAGGAAATGGGGTGGATCCTTTCTGTATTGTTGCCACTGCTTCTTGCCAGCCACAGAGCTAGCACCTAGTTATCATGGCAACATCTGCTGAGACCAGAATGGGATACCTGTATGATCAAAAATCAGGAAGCGGTCACTCTACCTCCACCTTGCTGATTGCTTGGATGTGTATTATGAACTCAGAAGACAACAGGTGACAACCAAGTGCTTGCATGAAGCTG
Organism: Anolis sagrei; assembly: GCF_037176765.1. Taxonomy (NCBI): domain Eukaryota; kingdom Metazoa; phylum Chordata; class Lepidosauria; order Squamata; family Anolidae; genus Anolis; species Anolis sagrei. The sequence goes on from NC_090021.1 coordinate 115,998,685, forward strand.
TGTGCCAGTGAGGAGCAGTGGCCTTTACTTGTAGGCAAGGGGATAGATCAGTAAAGGGATGGGTTGGAATCGAGGCAATTCCAGTGCACAAATGACCTGGACCGACTGGCTCAGTGTCTATGTACTTCTAGACAAAAAAGCCTATTTTCATTTGTGGATATATTTTCCTTGGTTAGAGCAATGCCCTTCCAGTGATGTTTCAAATTCTGATATTTATTTTTGATATCCCAAGGTTCCTGTTCCTTTTATTACATAGGAGTGTAAAGATTCTTGAAAGCAATCTTGTTGCCATGTTTCTAAACAAAGTAATGAAGTTTAAGAATGCATTCAAAGTACTCATACGGTAGTTACACCTATCCATTTCATAAGCATTTTAAAAGCAATTTCTCAAAGCTGTTTTGTAGATCTTTTGATTTTTTAAAATATATATATTGCTTGTAGAAAAATACATTAAAAAATAAAGAAGAGTTATTATTGTGCTCCTTTGAATTATCTCTGTCTTATGACAACCCTAAGGTAAACCTAATTCATGGTTGGATGTGGGGCTATCTGTTGCACCTTAGAGCAGGAACAGGGCCCTCTAATCATTAATCACACCACACCTTGAATGTAGGAAGTCCTTTTTATTGAAGAATAACTGGAGCCAATAAAAGAGATGATTATAAAATAGGTAGAAGTCCAAAAGCAGAAAAGCCAAATAGAGCAGCAATATAAGCAGTGTCCAAACATAGGAATAATAACAATGTCCAAAAAGCTTGCAGAAATTGAATCCTAGAATCGTAGAATCAAAGAGTTGGAAGAGACCTCATGGGCCATCCAGTCCAACCCCCTGCCAAGAAGCAGGAATATTGCATTCAAATCACCCCTGACAGATGGCCATCCAGCCTCTGTTTAAAAGCTTCCAAAGAAGGAGCCTCCACCATACTCCGGGGCAGAGAGTTCCACTGCTGAATGGCTCTCACAGTCAGGAAGTTCTTCCTCATGTTCAGATGGAATCTCCTCTATTGTACTTTGAAGCCATTGTTCCGTGTCCTAGTCTCCAAGGAAGCAGAAAACAAGCTTGCTCCCTCCTCCCTGTGGCTTCCTCTCACATATTTAAACATGGCTATCATATCTCCTCTCATCCTTCTCTTCTTCAGGCTAAACATGCCCTGCTCCTTAAGCCGCTCCTCATAGGGCTTGTTCTCCAGACCCTTGATCATTTTAGTCGCCCTTCTCTGGACACATTCCAGCTTGTCAATATCTCTCTTGAATTGTGGTGCCCAGAATTGGACACAATATTCCAGGTGTGGTCTAACCAAAGCGGAATAGAGGGAGTAGCATGACTTCCCTAGATCTAGACACTATGCTCCGATTGATGCAAGCCAAAATCCCATTGGCTTTTTTTGTCGCCACATCACATTGTTGGCTCAAGTTTAACTTGTTGTCCACGAGGACTCCAAGATCTTTTTCACACGTACTGCTCTCAAGCCAGGCGTCACCCATTCTGTATCTTTGCATTTTGTTTTTCCTGCCAAAGTGGAGTATCTTGCTTTTGTCACTGTTGAACTTCATTTTGTTAGTTTTGGCCCATCTCTCTAATCTGTCAAGATCGTTTTGAATCCTGCTCCTGTCTTCTGGAGTATTGGCTATCCCTCCCAATTTGGTGTCATCTGCAAACTTGATGATCCTGCCTTCTAACCCTTCATCTAAGTCATTAATAATGATGTTGAACAGGACTGGGCCCAGGACGGAATCCTGCGGCACTCCGCTCGTCACTTCTTTCCAGGATGAAGAGGAAGCATTAGTGAGCACCCTCTGCGTTCGTCCATTTAACCAATTACAGATCCACCTCACCGTAGTTTTGCCTAGCCCACATTGGACTAGTTTGATTGCCAGAAGGTCATGGGGGACCTTGTTAAAGGCCTTACTGAAATCCAGGTACACTACATCCACGGCATTCCCCGCATCTACCCAGCTTGTAACTCTATCGAAAAAAGAGATCAGATTAGTCTGTCATGACAGGTTTTTGATAAATCCATGTTGACTATTCGCGATGACCGCATTTGTTTCTAAGTGTTTGCAGACCACTTCCTTAATAATCCTTTCCAGAATCTTGCCTGGTATCGACGTGAGGCTGACCGGACGGTAGTTGTTTGGGTCATCCTTTTTTCCCTTCCAATGCAGTGAATAATCAAAAGCCTTCAATAGAAAACCATGAACAGACTAGCCACTGCTAATCCACTTGAAGAGCTAGATATATCCTTAGAGACAAGGCCATTTGAAACAGGAATTTCCAGGAGACTTGAGCTTGATTCCAAACGATGCCTGATCTGAAGAAGATTATCTAGGGGCCCGATTTAAGTCCCAAAAACTGGTTTCTACTCCCCCCAGTTTTTGGCCTCAACTGCCGAATTCTTTCTGACCTGCGTAAACATTGGGCCTCTGGACGGTTCTGGCTGATTTCCAGACGGCAACTGGTCTTATTTATATCCTTATTAACTCCACCAGGTGTCAAGCTATCTTGCAAACTCAATAGAGCCAATAAGTGGCCAGCTGTGTTTCTAGGGTCAAAAACAGACCTGAGAGCTCTTTTAAGCCCCTATCCCCACTCTTTACTGGTGATGCAGTGTAGAAATTAAAATGAATTTCTTTATTTTCCACTCTTCAGTCACAAAAGGTCTTAGAGTGGCTTAAAGTTTGATAATATGACAGTTCCCTGGCTTCAGGTTTACTATCTAAATAACATATAATACAGAAGGAAAAGGGAATTGCAGTGTGGGAGGAGATAAGGTCCATCAGATATTGCCCATTCTTATCTTCTTCTGCGGCCAGGGCAGTAGACAGGATGGATGGAGGACATTTTATCTGTTTCTAAGCCTAGGCATGATGGAACCGTACTTGCTGTTTTTTTCTCTCCCTCTGAGCTGCATTGATTATTAGGATGTATGAAGGGCTTTCATTCTTCCCTCTCTCTGTGGACAAAGCAGAGGGAGTTATAAAAATGTCAAACATCTTCATTTCAATCTATTATCTAATTCAACTTCTAATAGCAGGCATGTAGTTGGGGGGGGGGGGGTTGAGGGGCTTCACTCCCCCCCCCCCCCACGAAATTCTCATGGTGGTTCACGAAAAGGCCTTACTGATGCATTATTTAAACTGTTATGTTTATTCATATCATGATCTGATCACCATACTCAATATATCCCATATGCATGGGGGTATTGGGGTAATGATACAAAAGGTTTGCTAGGCTAGACCCTCTTTCACTCAGACTCAGCCCCCCTGAAACTCAGCCCCCCCGATACCCCCCTGAAAAATATTTAGCCCCCCCCCCCCCCGAAACGAAATCCTGGCTATGGGCCTGTCTAATAGCTTTAATGTTTAGCTCAGTTAATGACTATTAATTATAACATAAAATCAAAGTTGTTGGAATAGTTTTTAAAGAGGAAAAAGAAAAAGAAAAAACAGCTTTCAGGCTATCAGAAATTGTGTGCTTTCTTGTAGTTCTATCAAGCTCTGTGCACGCATCTACTAAAGGTCAGCTAGTTCACGTACAAAGAAAAGCTTCAAGACTTGAGTTGTGGAACTGCTTCATTAGACATGTTTAATGCAACAATGCATTCTCTCCTGTGACTATACAGCACACCTGTTTTCAAACAAGTATTCCTTTTTTTATCTCCCTGTGAATTCAAAAGAAGAAAATTGCTGGATATATTTCACAGAAATCATGCTTAAGATAATTACAATGTAACCGTCTCAAAATAGGCTGGGAATGATGAGAACTAGATTAATGAATATCAGTAAGGAGTATAACTGTCATATTTAGTAATAAGTAAATAAGTAAAGGGACATTCCAAATGGCATGGCCAAAAAAATAATACTATGGCATTGAATCAAACAAATTGCTGGCTTTGTGATGTTTATCTCAGTAGTCTACTGAAAGCAGCAAATTTGCATTGGAACTTAATGTTAACTACTATGTTATGTGCCCTTACCAAGGTATAAGCCTATTTCAAGTAGGACTAATCCTTGAGTAGGCATGTATCCATTTGCTGTCAATTCCTTTGTGAGAGCCATTTCACCTCACCAGAGATTTAGCAGAAGGAAAGGTTGAATAACGTAATAGACTTTGGGAATTAGTTCAGAACAATTAGCTTACAATTTGGTGGCTGAAATCCGAAACCTGGGATTAAAGGTATTGTTTTCTACCTTGTCTCTGTATCAGCTTATTAATATTATCAATGCAAGGCAATTAAGTAAAATAATTAAAGCTTCTCATTGAGGAAACATGATGACAAAGGAACCTGAATGAAATACAAGTATGTTATGAGCCTTCCAGCATCTAAAAAGTAAATTCTCTGCAGTCAGTGTTCCTTGGGAAAGTCTAAACCTCTGTTTAAAAAAGAGAAAATAATGGTAAGCCATACTGTGAACTGCAAAAAAAGAAAAATAATTCAAAGTAAATGAAACTATGCATATAATCTGGAGTATTTTGAAAAATCAATTTTTACTAAGGCCAGGAATGTTCAAATTTAGAGAAAGCAGATGCAACAGAAAAAAAAAACATGAATTTGGGGTGGAATTTTACTATCCAAAGTAACTGTCAGAAGCTGCTGGGTCCTGTTCAGTTTCCCAAGTGTTCAACCACTGAATTATAGCTGACAGCTTTTCTCTATAGAGAAAAGTCCTTGGACTGACTCTGCTTATTCAGGCATGCCACTGGAGTCTTCTGAGCTGGAAGGAATATATTTCAGCACAGCCTTTCCAGAGCAATATTGGGCACATCTACAGTGACCACTTAATAAAACTGGAAGGCAGCTTGACAGTGTGGTGTTTAGATTATGTACATTGTAGACACATGCAGCAATTCACATTAAGGGCTTTAAACTGGGGTAAGTGAACCCACGCGGCCATTCCACACATGCCTAAAACCCCAAAAGAAACCAGGATAAAAGGGGAGTGGGGATGCTAAATGGCGTTTGCCATGGGTGGAATCAGGTCAGCAGCTGAAAACTACATGTTTAAAAGGTATACTTAAAACCCATTCAATCCAAAAAAAATGTGTATCTTTGCTTGCAGTCATGGAAAATATGTGACCTCCTTCCAAACCCCTGTGTGGACTGCTTCAGCACACATGTGTGCACTTTGAAAGCCCTAAACAGCTGATCAGACTGTCAAAAAAAATGGAGCCAAAGGCACACAAGTAGCTGAATTCAAGGACAATTGGAAATCAACTAGAACTCTTTGCAACCATTCCTTTGCTCTACTGTTTATAACATTAAACAGAGCTTGAATTTAGAATTGAGTGAAAAGAGAATAAGAAATCTGCTTGTGCATACATTAGTATGAGTGCATATGAGATTCAGCGCATCTTGGAGAACTTTAAAAAAAACTTTGCACCAATTGTTCTCCATCCCTCCTCCATCTTGTGGACTTATAAAATCCACTTCAAAGAAAGGCATGAAGACAGCAGAGGAGCATTTCCCAGGACTGATAAGTCTGTGTGTGGACTTGCTGTCAGGTCCTGGGATTGTTTGCCTCACTTTTAAAACCTGCATTTTGATGTTGTCTGGAAGCGCCCTCAGAGCATACTCCAGAATAAAGCCTGTAATGTTCATCAGAACACCTTAATGCAAACCGGATTGGATTGCAAAACAGATTAAGGGATAGGCACCAGAATCTGCACATGTGCATTGCAGAACATGAGGTGACACCCCCCCCCCCGCATTTCTTCCATAGCCATGAAACCACAGATGCTGCAGATCTGAAACCAGCATCTAAAGCATCTTTGTTTTTATTAGTTAATAAGAAACTGATGTTTGGAGTAACCAACATCAAGTGAAGGGAAACTATGAGAGAACTACATTAAAGAACCAGAATGCTGTAACAATTTAAGTACTGTACTAAGACTAGATCTACACTGCTATATGATCCAGTTCAATGCAGTTAATCTGCATTCTGAAACTTTGTTATATTGCAGTGTAGATCCAGCCTAAGACTTCAGGGTTTGAATCCAAGTAGAGCCATGGAAATTCAAGTAGAGCCATAGAAATTCCAAGTAGAGCCATGGAAATATCAGCAGTAGAGAAAGAAAATGGGAAACTTCTTCTGGATAAACACTGCCAAGGAAATCCTAAAAGAAGGTCAACAGAGTTGACTTGAAAGCAAACATTTTGGGAGAAGAATGTGACCTAGGGTGCATCTACACTGTCATGATTCAATGCTATTGGATCGTGGAAGTTGTAGTGTGATGAGGCACCACCGCTCTTTGGCAGTAAAAGGTAAAAATCTTGTAAACCTACAACCCCCATGATTCCATAGCATTGAGCCATGACAGTTAAAATGGGGTCAAACTGCATTAATCTTACCGTATAGGTGCACCTCAAGTTAGGGAAAGGAGTATGGGAGGAAATGACCTCAAGCCTGAGTCTAGAGTTGGGAAACAGAATGCAGATAACACGCACCTCCAGACAGAAGGAGCCAACGGATGGCTGGAGGGGAGCACTTGAATCCCCCTGTGGAGGACCAGTTGGTTCTTGCTGGCATTCTTGCCAGGTGGAAGAGGGGAGGGGCCTTACAAAACTTCCTACAGGTAGCCCCCTCCCCCCTGCATTCGCCCATCCAGCAGTGCAACCCACCCTCCCGCCCTCAGTTCAATATGAATTGTACTGGTCGCACTAGGGCCGGGTAGGAATTTTTTTCCCTCCTCAGAGAAGAGAGTTTTTCATCTACCCCATATTGAAGCTGACAGAAGTAAGGAATTTAAATGGGTGGGTCTGTATAAATAGGAATTCCTGGCGGGAAGTGGGGGGAGAGATTGGATCGGCGTACACCTTGACATCCCTCCATTTTGGGGTGAAGGGAATTTTGGGTTTATCTCTATGGGCTTTATGGCTTAGGGGTTCCCAAAATATCTTCCTTAGAGTTTTCCTTTGAGGGATTACCTCTCTCCTATGGGGCTTTATGGTTCATTGGGGGTGGGGAGGTCCCCTCCAACGGCCTTCCAGTAATGACTTGCAGGGACAGTAAGCTGTCTATGCGGACTGCCCCCGGGGTCAGGTGTTTCATCCAGTGGTTAGTTTGGCAGGTAGTCCCAGAAAGATACCTGGCCTTACACCATTACCCATGTTGCAGTGCTCCCCCAACAACTAGTTCACTTATCAGTTTCTAATTAGGACAATAAATGGCCCATTTATTCCTCCACATCTTGTGTCTGGTCTCTTATTTCACGGTGGGGATTCAAAAGGGTTTACATTTCAGGGAATGTAAACTACTTGTCTCCTTTGTAACCTGACAGAGATTCTTACTACAGTCATAGTAGTTTGATATTACTCCATTCTGCAGATCCTTGTATTTTTAGACTGGATGGATAATTTGAATTCTTTTGTAAAGAATTCTAGAGCTTTCTGGCAACAAAACAGAGTCTTGAATGGAACTACAAATCTCAATATTCTGAAGTTTGAAGCCATGACGGTTATAGTGGTACCAAACTACTTTTACTTTATAAATGCAGACACATTCATGGTTATTTGTGCAAATGTGGTATACATTTATCAGCTACTAACAATTGTTTTATTTTGGCTTATTCACTAGACTTCCTTTGATTTGTTTTTTGCTTCCACACATAGCTGGCCTGCCACTGTCATAAAAGAAGCAGAGGGAAAAGTCTTAGTTTGTAAGACTGTAGCTTTATAATGTATTCAGAGTTTAAGCAGAAAAATTTATGATGAACTCTCACCTCTTCTTTATTCTCCGTCTGTCTCTCTTGTTCCAAATGCATATTTTTCTGCCAGCAGAAATCACACAACTGGATGGAGCAGGTGCATGTTCTCAGGCTGCAAGAGTACAAGAAAACAAAGACAACTTGAATTCACTTAGTACTTGATTTCACTTGCAGCCAAGCCAATGTTTGTAATTTTGTCAAGAGCCTCACAATATTTTAAAGCTATATTTAAGCATTTGCTTCAAAAGTCTTGGAGCTCAGATTCCTTTTAAAATAATTGCAGGAATAGAAAAATTATCTTGATGTTTATAATGACAGGAGAAGTTATGGCTAAAGTATTAAAGTATGCATTTAAAAGCCTGTTATTGACAGGCAAACAAAAGAAAAGTAGAATGACGTAATGGAAAGTGCACTGGAAAGTGCAATCTTGAGCAGATAGATTCGAACTCCACAACTACTGTAGACATTCGGGAGGACTTGCTGAAAGTCCCAGTTCTTAAGCTTTGTGACCTTTCTGTAAGGGTAGGTATTTTCCTTTAATGCTAAATGGGACAAATATAACAGCAGCAGCATCTGCTGCTGCAACATTAACAAAAATATCTCCTCACTATGACACAAGACATTTTTATCCATCGCAAAGAGATGTAGCAGATTTTTGAAAGACTAATCATAGGTGGGAATAGTAGACTTCCAACTATGTATACGGGCCCTCCAATGATATGATTGAACCTGTGCAAAACGAATCCTTAGATTCTGCCCAATGCACAGCACAGGAGCATAGCAGCAAAACAAGAAGGTGGTAGGGACTCCAGTGAGGATGAATTCCAAAATTATGCTCTAATTTAATGCATTCAGTGAACTAGTGGCTAGACCATGGATTCCAAGTTTGTGAACCTGTAGAAATAGTAAGGATGGTTTCATTGGCCAGGTCCAATCTCCACCTTGGCAACAGAACAGATGCCGAAAAACCACCACAATATGGTTGATGTTGCTGCATTAGTATTTGCAGTCTACAAAAATGCAGCTCAGCTAAATCATGTGATTAATTCCAATATATTCCAAGATAAAAAAATACAAGGAATATCTGAACATCTTCCTTTTTAGATCTTGAGACCATTTTTATTAGCCTATTTTTGTATTGGTCCATAAGCTAGTCTTCTTTTTCTTCTGATAGCAGAAAGTCTTGCATATAATCTATAGCTCTGAAATCACAGACACTCCAAGTTAACAGACTGCAAGATCATAAACAAAGAATTATGACCTCTTAATGTGATAAAACAGCAGGAGGAGAAAGAATATGAGGACAAAATTATCTCAAATATGACATCTTTAAAAATTGCCTAATTTAGAGAAGAGGGAAACATAAAACATAGCATGCTAATTGACTTGGATATTTTCATAAGCTCTTTATTTATTTATTTACTTACTTACTTACTTACTTACTTAAGCTTGCTTTTAATTAGCATTCTCAGATTCCAAGTTTTGAAATGTGAATGTGTGTATCAGATTTTGATTGTGAGGTAGGCAATGGCTAAACATTATAAGCACACAATAGTAAAGAGAATATTCACTTTGCCTCCCTCTTTTTGTGTTTACTAAATATTTATCATAGGAATAACAACTTTTGAAGAGCAGGAACTTTTTGTGGGACAAAAAGCTTTCCTTGTGATCCAGAAGGGCAGTGATGACAAGACTCGTAAGAATCTGAAGAATAAAGGTATATCATTGAATGCTAAAGTTAGGATGGTTTAAGGCACTGCTTCTTATAACCTTATCAGATGGGTAGGGATAAAGTGGGGGGCAGTGGGGGAAATTTTGGGGCAATCTTGGGGCAGCGGGGAGACTTCAGGCTCTGTTACCTCCCATTGGGACCCTTAGTTTCCCTTCCCATGATGTTTCCCTACTGTCACCTGCTTCCTTTTTGGCTTCTCTGGCTTTTTGCTGTGAGGGGTTGGGTGTATGCTGCCAGCACAGAGTCCCATCAAATGTAACTCTGAATCATATGATGGGCTCCGGGGGAGTCTGTGCCAGCAACAAAGAGAAGTGAGGAGAAGATGATTCTCTCTCTGCAGATGAGCTTCTTAAACTGTGGGTACCAGAGTCAAATGGGCTCTCCTTAGCTCAATGGGGTCTCAAAAAGGTTTGGCAGTAGTAAAATTTCCGAATATGATATATGTTCTCATCATATGGACATCTGGCTCTGTCCTAGGACACTTGTAGGATGGAGCCCACTGGTGCCCTTTCCATGACACAGGGATACTTCTGATGGGGCTCTGTCTTGGCTCCATTCTGGAAGCATCCTAGAATGGAGCCCTGATAATGTGAGTGGCTACCTGTGTTCTCATAGCCTACGGGGGGGGGGGGGCAGGGAAAGGGGAAGTTGGGTGGCAACACTTTCTCCCATGTGATGGGGAAGGCAGCAATTCAGGTGATTGTGGGATGAAGGCTTCCCCCACTGCTCACCGGATTCACCACACTGCCCAGTGAATTCCCCTGTTGTCACCTGTGTTAGGAACCTCAACGTGATTGGTCCATATCAGCTGCTTTAGACATTTACAGTGTCTAGAGTGGACACTGCAGAAGATGCTTCATGCCATAAAAAATGGAAAATCAGCCTGTTTAGCGAGCCTTGCAAATGGTGATTTTATATCAGTGAACATTTATGGCAATTTTATATATTGTATATACTTGAGTATAAGCCTAGTTTTTCAGTCCTTTTTTTAGGCTGAAAAAGTCTCCCCCGGCTTATACTCGAGTCAATGTAATTTAGTATTTTACTTTGTTGTTGTTGTTATTACATTTATTATTTTATTATTGTTATTATTACATTTATTATTTTCCTCTAATTATTATTTCTATTGTTACATTTATTATTTTACTCTATTATTATTATTATTATTATTATTATTTTACTCTATTATTATTGGAGGACATGTAAGCATATTTACATTGAAGAAGGTTAATCAGAGTTGGACAGTCTTATCTTGAATTACAGTTTTATGTAAATATTCAAAAACATTTAACCTACTGATGCCTAAATTAATATAATTTTATTGGTATCTATTTTTAATTTGAATTTTACCAGTAGCTTCTGCATTTCCCACCCTTGGCTTATATTCGAGTCAATCAATTTTCCCAGTTTTTTGTGGTAAAATTAGGTGCCTTGGCTTATATTCAGGTCGGCTTATACACAAGTATATGCGGTCTCTATATACCCAGGGTCACATAAAACTTTATTGAGACAAAAGATGTCAGAAGTGGAAAAGTTTAAGTCCTGGTCTAAGGTTTTGTATTTCAAAATTCATGCATAGCTGTATAAGCTGGACTTTGAAGAAAGTTGATAGGAAGAAAATGAACTAATTTGAAATGTGGTGATGGATACTGTAAAAAAAAACAACCCAATTAATAGTTCCTAAAGCAAATCTAGCCTGAATTCTTCTTTGAAACCAATACTGCCATGCTTTGGAAACATCTGGTGAGTCATGACTCACCAGAAAAAAACCTAAAATCCTTGGTAAGGTAGAGGGCAGTAGAAAAAGAGGTCTCTCATCATTGGGTCACCATAAGTCAATTCGACAGCAGCTAGCAACAAAAATGTGTCTCAGTTGGCTGTTTTCATATCAGCAAGCAACTTTTTATTATTATTCTGTGGGCTTTTGGGAACTGAATGCTTTAAAAGCACTGTTTTGAATGCAGTGTGCTATTTAAATCCTACTGACCAGAATTCACCAAGGCAGTTACAAATGTGTAACCCAAAGTTATGCATTCATGTCTGGCGCTTATTCACGATCTCTGTGTATTCATAGCTCCCCCACTTTCCAGTAGCTACTGTGATCAATGGAGTTTTCTTGCTTTGTCAATCAGGAAGAAATGTGATTTAACCAAGTTCCTTGCCAAATGCTCAGTTACTCATACAATTATTTTACTGTGGTATTGCAACAGCACCCACAAATGAACATCCAGACCTAGTGTACTTTCTTCTGTGACAGGAGTATTTATTGGCTGGATTGCATGTAAAATCAACTCCTATTGGGATAAATATGTGCAATAAAATGACTATAAAACAACAGGATGTTATGCAAATTATATTTCTTATGGAGCAGTGGATTCCATGAATCTCTGAACGAAAACAGTGGAAATGGGAAGGAGTTATGTGACTGCAAACCATTTTACTTACAATTAGCAGTCAATATTCCATGAAGAAAACGGATGCAATTATTCTATTCCTATTGAGTTAATTGAACTTTTTGTCATGTAAATGTATATAGGATTGCAACCTTGGCCACAGTAGTCTTGGCCACAGTAGTCCATGCGAGTAGTCTACTGCAAAGCACTCTATATTGGGTTGCCTTTGAACACTGTTTGGAAGCTCCAATTGGTCCAATAGGTGGCAACCAGACTGCTCATTGGATACAGGGAGCACACGACCCCCCTGTTACGTCAGCTCCACTGGCTGCCAGTCTGATAGCAAGCACAATTCAAAGTGTTGGTTTTAGCCTATAAAGCCCTAAACAGTTCCAGTCCAGCTTACGTATCCAAATGTATCTCCCTCTATGAACCATCTTGAAGATTAAGATCATTCAGAGATGCCCTGCTCTCGATCGCATCTCCAAGTGAGACAGGTGGGGTTGAGAGACAGGGCTTTCTCAGTGGTGACTCCTCAACTATAGAACTCCCTCCCCAATGAAATTAGATCAGTACCCTCCCTCCTGGCCTTCAGGAAAAAAAGCAAAAACTTGACCAAGCCTTTGGACAGTAAGCAATAGAAGGAATGATCAGGGATTATGTGCAATAGATATTGGACATTTGGAACAGCCTTGGGCCATAATTTCTGCATTATGTGATTTTAACTTTTATATTAAAATGTTTTTATCTCCATGTTTTAATTGCCTAAATGTTGTTATGTTTTTATGATATATTTGATAGCTATTATGGAACTATGGATGCTGAACTGGACTTGGATGTGATTGTAATTGCTATTAGAAATGTTAATAATTGGATATTTATAACTTATTGTTTTAATTAATGTCAAATCTGTGCTATATTATTTTGTTGTGTGTATTGGCATCGAATTGCTGCCGGATGTAAGCCACCCCGAGTCCCCCCTCAAGGGTTGAGAAGGATGGGATACAAATGTTTGAAATAAATAAATAAATATTATTTTTTATTATATATTAGATTTTACATGTATGTGAGGCGTTAAATCTTTCCATAATATGTCGGAAACTGCTTTGAGTCCCCTCCCCTTGGGGTGAGAAAAGTGGCATACAAGTGAAGCAAATAAATAAATGAATGAATAAAACCTTAACCTAGAAGTATACTATCCTTTTTGCCTAAAATATTGTGTTTTCCCCCTTCCTAAAATTGGTTAATTCTAAAGAAATTTATTTCTTTAAGAATTTATCCAGAAAAAGCACTATTGGAAGGAAGGAAGGAAGGAAGGAAGGAAGGAAGGAAGGAAGGAAGGAAGGAGGATGGATGATGGATGGATGGATGGATGTTTGGGCATGGTACTTATGAGACCACTTTTCTCCCCAAGGAAAAGGCATGAATAAAACTCAGAATAGATAAAATAGGAATAAAGAATATTATAGTCTTAGTAGCATGGAATCTGCTTCTTTAAACCCACATTTTCTCTAGTAAACTAAAACTGCTCAAGAGCCTCAGGTCTTCAGTCAAATACAAAAAGAAAAAGAAAAAAAACACTTAAAATTTAAAATGAACAAGTTACTCCAGCTTTTGCATCATCAGTCACAGAAGAGAACAGATTTCCAAACTTGCTCAAAAGGAGTTTCTGCCACTTTGATATATGTAAAGCATATAAATATTCATAAAATCAATCATTTCTTAGAGGGTGTAGAAATTAGCTTCTTATCGATTATGCCTTGTTATCTGTTATGTTTGTGACAACATGAAAATGAGCAAAAGCTTGCTGCCATTGATTTACTGTCCAATAAATAATTCCTGGTCGTTAATTATTGATTATGAAACTTCCATAATCGTTTCACTTTCATCCTTATGCTCCCAGTGTCAGATTCAAAGCTGAAATCATTGACCTTATAGACCCAATGTCTAGGTGACTTACTGCAGAAATGAGAGAATACCTACATTGTCAAATGTTATTTATTCTGAAACAATTTGGAGTTAGAAATAAATAGCTTTTTGTACCACATGATCAAGTTCATGAAGACTAAGTTGGAAGATTAGCGTCAATTTTAAGTAAGATATTTTGTGCCTTGGAATTGAGGTACCTGTTTCTGCCTTTTACTTACCCTACATACAAAATGAATGCCTTCCAGCATTCATTTTGTGTATTAATTGTTCCACATCGAACATGCATTTTTTTCCTATACTTTTTTCATATTGGGTTGCAAGATTTTCTCTTTAATTCCGACACTGACATGTGTGCATATTTTCCTAATATTTGGTAGTATCAAGATCTGTTTATGCATTTTGTCCAATGTATAGATTTCCTTATAATGACTAATACATGCCATTGTATATTTTTCTAGTTAATGGTGACTGGTGGCATCCATATGAGTGGGATGATAACTCCACTTCAGATTTTATCCAAACAGTGTATAACCTGTTTTGGTGATAGAGTTCAGTACTTTGGATAGGGCTTTGCATGAGTTCTCAAGATGGATGCATATCTTTGTGTAGCAATCCTTGCAAGTCTAAAAATATCAATTTCATTGAGACTGCCATACCCAACAACATTATTTTATGTTTCTAACACACCCTCACACAGCATGAAGTGATTTCAAAAGGAGAAAAGTCAGTCCACACTGTTGCTAGCATTGAGCTAATCTGGCAGTGTAAACTCATATAATCCAGTTCAAAGAAGATAATCTAGATTATATGGTAGTATAGATGGGGCCTAAGACACCACTAAGGTGAGGTGTTTTATTTCAAGTTTTTTTTTGTGGAAAGAGTTATACAGAGTAGTTTTTGTCTTTGCCTTCTTCTGAAGTTGAAGTCCCATCTGCATTGCCAGAAAAAATCCAGATGATTGAACTGGATTATATTTATTTATTTATTTTATTTTGGAGTGCTTCTACCCCGCCCTTCTCAACCCCCTAGGGGGGACTCAGGGCGGCTTACAAAAAAGGCACAATTTGATGCCTGACAATTCATAAAATAGAGTACAATATACAATAGACAATACACAAATTTACCATATAATACCAACAATTATAACTAATTAAAACAATCAAACAATATACTAGCAGCAATAAAATCATCTTGTGGTCAATGTTCGCCAATTCATAGCCCGTGATTCATCTAGCATCGTCATTATCCTTTCCTACTCTGGTTGTCATTGGTTGTTTTTGTCCATCTGCCAGCTTACCCGAAGGCCTGGTCCCACATCCAGGTTTTTAGCTTCCTTCTGAAAGGAAGGAGGGATGTTGATGACCTAATCTCCCCCAGGAGTGCATTCCACAGGCGAGGGGCCACCACTGAGAAGGCCCTGTCTCTTGTCCCCGCCAGTCTCGCTTGTGATAAAGGTGGGGCCGAGAGCAGGGCCTCCCCAGCAGATCTTAAACTCCGACATAGGACGTAGAAGGAAGGAGATATGGAAGTATAGACTCATATAATCCAGTACAAAGCAGACAGTGCAGATTATCTGCTTTGATAATCTGGATTATATGGCAGTGTAGAAAGGGCCTGGAAGACTGTGACTGGCAAAGGTCTCAAAGTGGGTTTTCATGATTGACTAGGTATTTGAAGCATGATCCCCACAGCCCTAGTTCAAGGTCCAAACCACTTTATCATTTTGTAACCCCCCTCAAGTCACAAGGAGGGGTGAATAAGAAATAAAATTATTATAATAATTATTTTAATCTGTATTTTTTGGTAATAAGTTTCCAATCGATTCCATCACTGCATGAAAAAGTGGATTGAAATCCATGAAATCTTTTGCTTAAATAATGCATTTCATCTGAATGCTTCTGCTGCTAGATTCTTTCACCTTCCCACTCTTTATTCTCTGAACAGACTCCCATCGTTATCTCTAGGAAAACTGTTTGGCAATAAGGAATATGAGATGAGAAGGCTAAATAAGAAAAGCAGAAATGCATCTTTAGTGTGGGCTTGGATCCTGAAAGAGGTAGAATATTTAGATATTTATGTTATCTGATTGTTATCTGTATTTCAGATCCAATGAGAATGAATTAGGAAGACAGGTTTGCATCCAAATTAGATTGAGAAGGAATCCAAAAATATTGATTGTCTGTTTATTGGACATTCCAAAGAGGTATATTGGAAATGAATTTTAAACAAGGTGATGTGATATATTGCTCATTGTGAAGAAAACATGTTTTATTCCAGTGGCTTTGTGAATTCATTTTCCAAATGCTAAAGTGCACACATCTTTCTCAAATACAATAGGGGTAATGTAAAATTCCTGAAATATTTCTTATTCTGAGCTACTCAAGGCTCTTCAAAGGTTCTGATCTTATATAACAGAATGTTGACTTCAACTGAGTCTGGCTCAAAATCTTCTTGGACCAAAGAAGTTACAACTTTCATTCCAGGAAGGTATTTGATATCAATTCAGGGGGTTCTGTGGTTTTTAACTTTGAAAATGTTTTAATGGTTGTGTTATTGAAAGCTTTTATGGCCAGAATTACTGGGTTGCTGTGAGTTTTCCGAGCTGTATAGCTATCTTCCAGAAGCATTCTCCATTGTAAGTCATTAATGTAAGTCATACAACTACTAACAGAATAAACAAGTTGTGCTTGACAGTTTATATTATAGGTGAAAATACTTTTGATACTTATTATTTCATTTATTTCACTGAAAAATGGGATTTGCCACTACGATTATTGTATCCCTTACATTTATGGTGTCTAATTTACATTCAGTTGTAGCCATGCACAGCATTTCATTAAGAGCAAAGGTAGAAAACTGTGCTCCTCTATACATTGTTAGATTTCACCTCCCATTAGGTAGAGTTAGCAGGGGTGAGAGCTACTGTCCTACCAGTGATCCACCCTTCCTTCCGACTTCTTGTTGTTGATATGTGCCTTTAACTTGTTGCTTATTTACAGTGGCCCTATGAAGACCTATCACAAGGGGAGTTTTTGGAGAGGGGGTGTCAAGATTTTTTCAGAAGAAGGTGAGAAAGTATGATTTACCTGTAGGTTTCCACAGCCAAGCAGAGATTTAACTGTGGTCTCCAGAGTTGTAATCCAAGACTCAAACTGTTACACCACATTAGCACTCTTTAGATTTCTATCACTTAAAAAGAGAGAGTATTAATCAGTAGGCTTGGTTGATTAAAAAAAAGGTTAAAAACTCGTTTTGGATGTAGGGGGTGCTGGTGGTTCGAATCTAAATTACTTCTGAATTTTTCTGAAAAAAAGTCAGAACTTTCTGAAACTTCTGAATCAATTTGTTAATGGTGGATACAACTGTGCAATACCCAGAGAACAGAACTGGCACTGGGGAAACTCCAGGGCCTTCTTCCTCCCTCATTTTTACACCAAGCTTGATGAAACTTGATATACTGCCACAACACATCCTCCTCTGTTAGCATACCAAATTTCAACATGTTCAGATGATCCACATATTTTTTTAATAAAAATTAAAAACACTTTTAGAAATAATTTATTAAAATAAAAATAAAAGAGCTACCTTCTTGAATTTTTAAGGTAATGACAAAAGGTTATAAGGGATCACACCCCCAACTTTCAGACACATTCATACTGCTGGAAGTCTCTGTTTGTACAGCTGAGGCCCAGCAATGTTGGGAAATGTAGCGTCAAGTCCCCAAAACACACACCAGAAAAAAGGAGAGACCCCAATAGAAATAGCAAAGCTTTAGCAGTGAGCAAAAAAGAAGTTTCCAGAATTGACTTTATTAATTATGCCCTCTCCCCGCCTCCCAAGCAAACTTTTCCTTCTTTCACTCTCTTCTCTGGCTCCAAACCCTTCCTCTCTCAAAATCTTCCCTTCTCCCTTGCCTTCCTCCATTATCAAAAACTTCTTTCCTCTAGCTTCAAACCCTTTCTTCCACACCACACCCAACAGCAACAAGCAGCAGTAGCAACTGCCCAAGCTCCCCTCTCCCTTCCCTGGTTGCCAATGGGTTTATATACAGCAATAGCTGCCAGATGCTTCAACCCTATGTTTTTATGTTAATTGCTTGTATTGTTGTGATTATTGCTTGTATTGTTGTGTTGGGCTCGGCCTCAAACTGGGGAGATGGTAGCGGGGTACAAATAAAATGTTGTTGTTGTTGTTGTTATTATTATTATTATTATTATTATTATTATTACCCCCCTCCCCAAAATATGACCCCTGATTGGCTGAGAGGCAAGCAGCTTAGGCTTTGCCTCCCAGGAGGCTTAGTTGCATTAAAAATGCTTCACCATAGTTCCGACTCACTTCTGCACCACTTTTTGGATCAACCAAGCCTACTGAAATCAATTGCACAAGGCCAGTTGATAGGAGACTACAGCCTCACAGAAACATGGCAGAAGTCCCTTCAGAAGGCAAAAACATAAAAAAAAATTCCAGGTTACACCACATCCAAGTGAACCTATCCAACCTTATTAATTAGTGTGAAATACAGCAGTGGAATATAAGAATCAGAGAGGCATATACTTTCCTTGTTAATATTTAGGGGTCAAAGCATCTGTTGGATCATAAAACTGAATTTCACCCTATATTTTTAACACTTCTCTGAGTTAGAATAGAAATAAATACATTGCAGTTCTTTCAAGTCATTTGAAGTAGTATTAAATTGTAGTTTTCTTTTCCTGCATATGAGTGAGCCTGGATTGTACTTCTGTTTTGTGGTTCTATTGCTAATAACAACCTTCCCATCACCCATAACATCTTCTTTTTGTCGATCTACTGCATTTGTATATTATAACATGATGCTTTAATGCATGCTACCATTTTCTCTTTCCAATTATTTTCATTTAATGAAGTCGTTTCTATTGTTCCTTTTTATGCTTAAGATAGATTACAATAAAAATAAAAGACAAAATCTTCTATATAAGCAATCAGTGAATCAACGAGATAAACAAAGATACTAAATCTGTGGAATGTTTTCTAAAATAATATTAAGACTTTCATATTATGTTTTGCCTGGAGGTGGTCACTATTTTGGTATTAGGAGCACTAAAGGGAGAAATATTTCTTAAATACACATATAAAAAGTGGAAATGCTATAAAAGTTTTATGTGCACTTGGCAGGTTTGGGAAGAAGTTAGATCATGACCTTCAGGCTAATCGTAGAGTGAATTGCAGAGATCTGCAAGAATTTCTGACTTCCATATTTTTTACATCAGCATCAACAATATATTATATATAATATTAATTTATTCCAGCAGCCATATAAATATAAATATGACTGCTGGAATAAAGAGCTGACCAGAACTAAGTTTTTTCAGAGAAAGGACTGTGACTTCACTTCTGATGCTCCAAATACTTTTTTGATCTCAACAGGAACTTCCCTTTTCTATTAGTTGTACCAAAATGTCAACCAATGCTATTTACACAGAATGACAAATTCAGACCATTGGGTCAAGTTTGATTGGATAAAGTTGAACTGCAGCTCTATAGCTTCAAGCAACTTCTCTAAAATATTAGGGTTGAAACTTTAATAGTGACAACACTGCTGTAAAGAGCCATACAATGAAACCAAAGAATGTCACATATATACACGTCAGTTAATACCTACCTTAACTCTGAGCAAAAAAAGACCCGCCCTTCCTATGTCACATGCATGTGGAGTGATTCAAAGAAATGAGCCTCATATTAGCTTGTGGTCTAAAGTGAGTGTTGTCACAATGTTTTTAAAAGAAGAATGGAGTTGGACAAAAATTGAATGTGCCAGAGGTTGTACAGCACAGCAGTGTCATCAAGGTCTTCAAGAGGCTTGCGAAGAATCTGCATTACCTTACAGAACAGTGACAATATGGGTAAAAGCCTTCAACAAAGGATGCCAAAATGTGGCAGACATGCATCGGCCAGGTCGTCTTAGTGTCAGCGAAGCAGAAGTGAATGCTGTTGCTGCACTTGTAGACAGTGATCGATGCCATACGACCCATGAGCCAGCGCAAAACACAGGATTTGAACATATGACTGTGCTCCACATTCTGAAGGAACACCTGGATATGAGAAAAATTGCTTCACAATGGGTTCCACATCATTTGACGGAAATGCAGAAATAGCTATTGTACAATGCTGCTCGTACCCACTTGGAGTGCTATGAGTGTAAATGAGAGGCTTTCTTAGGCCGTATCATTACGCTGGAAGAGACTTGGACCAGATCGTACCAGCCAGAACTGAAACACCAGTCGAACAAATGGTGTCATTATGGGTCACCATGATGTTTGAAATTTTGTCAGAACCACAGCAATGGGAAAGTTATGGTATTCTCGTGTACGATTGTGATGGTGTCATCCTAATGCACACCATTCCTCCACATCAGACGGCCAATGCGCAGTATTACTGCTCATTTTTGGAACACCATCTCAGACCAGCTTTGAGAAAAATGGAAACACTTTCTGCAGAACACCCCTTAATTTTGTATGACAGTGTTTGGCCACATGCAAAGCAAGCTGTGGCTGATTTGCTCGATCGATGGGACTGGGAAATGCTGTACCATCCACCATATTCCCCAGACTTAAGCCCTTGTGACTTTGACTTAATTCCTAAGATGAAGGAACCACTTTGTGGCATTTGCTTCAGAACTGTTCCAGAGACTCTTGTAGCAGTAGACTGCTCCATTCGAACTATCAACAGAACAGGCACTGTAACAGGTGTCTTACGACTTCCACATCATTGGAAACAGGTTGTACACAATGCTGGCGACTATTTTGAAGGACTGCAAAACTTGGTGGCTTGTATCCCTTTTTATCATATGTAAATAAATAGTTGTCACTATTAAAGTTCCAACCCTCACATTTTTATGGAGTCCTTAAACCCTCCAGTTGCTTACAGATGTCTTTTTTTCCTGGTGAAATGAAGTAAAAGAGAACTTTATGCTCTCTCCTGAGTAACAATTTCCTTTTTAGAATTAGGTTGTATGGATCTCATATATTGTTTCATTTTTTAAAAAAATAAAAAAAGTATATTTTCCACAGAATAGATAGGCTTCTATTCACTTCCCCTCCCTCCTTCCCTGGAACTAGCTATGGGCCTCATCACAAAGACTAGGCAAAACATTTCTCTTCCTCTGGCTTCACTGAAAAAGGAGAGGGGCAGCAAGGTGAATCCATCACCCTGCACACAGCTCCCTCTTGGCGATGCTTTCCCCATCACACGGCCCCGTGCTACCTCCATTGGAGGACAGCACAACCCGAGAAATCTCCCGTGCTGTGGAGAAAGTGTCCAGCAGTGCTTTCACCCCAGTTTTGGGGGGGAGGCCTCCACTGGAAGTCACATGATATTGTGTGATAATCAGCATGGGGCTCCATCCATTAGATTGTATAAAAGCATTCTAGGATGCAAAATTGCCACATCTGATGAGTTAGTAAGATGGCATTTACCATCTACATATATGTTGACTCTTCCCAGGATCCAATGGAGATCAAGAGAAGGAAAGAGGAATGAGAAATGCTAGTAATAAAAGAAAATGTTACTAATGCCTAACTAGTGTAATATTGCTAAAACACTTTAATATTTTGATTCTAATTCCTGAACAATGATTTAAAAGGCCTCAGTGGAAATGCATGAAAATTTAGTTCAGAAATGTTTGGGCACCATAGAAAGCAACATTTTTTCCCCTCTTGATGACCTGACAACTTTCTTGAGTAAACTAAGTAAAAATGTAGACATACCTGCTTTGGATAGTAGATAAAGAGTTATTTGAATATCAGAAATGTTATACAGAACTTGAGAATATCTGGATATTAGAATATTAACTAGATTGAAATATTCACAAATGTGCCAACAGATTGCAATCTCACTCTTTCCAACAGCATCTTAACAGAAAGGGTAAAGGATAACTAAGCAAATATTTCACTATCATTTTTATCATGTCAAAGGTGGTATCTTGAAGAAGAGAGAGAAAAAGATAGAGAGAGAATAGTTTTTATGGATGACTGTAAATCAAACAGTGGCTGTTAATGAGAAAGTAGCAACTACGACTGCACATATGGAGCTGCAACACACAGTTTGGATCAAAAGTAAAAGAGAAATTATCAGTGGGTGCAAGAAACCCAACAGTAATACTTTCAAAACCGGAGGATTGCATCACGCTGTCAAGGATTGACAGTGGAAGAAATGAAAACAAATGTAATCTGCACCAGACTTTCAGAAAGGGAGAAAAAAATATTGACCCAGTTACAGTCAACAACATTTCAAAAACAGTTGATGTCCACAGAATGGCAGAATAAGATAGAGCTGCTGACAGACAAATTTGAAGACAAAACAAAGTTTCATCCAGGTGAGGTGAAAGAGGAGAAAGAGAAGGTTAAAGCTAAATGGGGAAAGGACTAAAACAAAGCATCTATTTGAAGAGTACACTCCCCATATCTGTAGATTATTATTATTATTATTATTATTATTATTATTATTATTATTATTATCCTTTCCCCTTGGGGACCAGTACCTGTTCTGCTATCCATTTTCTGGAATAATTCTATGGTATGCTTTCACCAGACTTTGACCATAGAATCATGATGGAGGATCTAGAAGTGCTAGAAATGTGTTCTCTCTACGAATTTTTAGTAGGGCTGGGCGGTTTCGTTTCGTTAATTCGTAATTCATTAAAAATTCGTTAATTTTTCAATTACAAAACGATAACGAACCAGTCTGGAGCAATTTTTTTAAAAAATGAATTTTTAAATTGTTTCGTAAATGTTTTGTATTTCGTTATTGTATTCGTTTCGTTATCATTTTGAGGTCGTTTCGTTATTATTTCCGCATGTCTGGGACAAGTTTTATAGTTGTTTTTGGTTTTCTAAGGGTTTTTTATAGTTGTTTTTGGTTTAATTAAGCTTCAGAAGTTCCCCCTGTCCCATTTGGAGGTTTTTTAGCGTATTGCGCAGTCGCGTCCGCCATTAACGAATCGATTCGTTATTGTTTCGAAAATCGATTTGTTATTGTTTTGTAATTTTTTCACATTTACGAAATTTCGTAAATATCAAACTTTTTTAAAGGAAAATTTTGTAATTATTTTAAATAACGAAACGCAACAACCCCCAAAAAACGAATCGATTTTAGAAACAAATTTTTCCGTTGTTACCCAGGCCTAATTTTTAGGACCTCCAGTGGGATTGTATGGTATGTTTTTCCAGAGGTGACAAACATAGTATTGCCAGTTAAAACTGCTAAGATGAAAGCAGCCCCCCCCCCCCCGCCTTCCCTTGCCAACAGCTGCCTAGAACTCCTATGGGTAGCTACAGGTTGATTGCAGCTAACTCCTTCTGACACATCTGTCTCATTAAATTCCACCCTGAATAAACAAGAGGTAGGAATTGTATTCCATTCTTGTGCTGAAAGTGTGGTGCCTCTGAGAGAAAGAATCAGACCAGCAGCCAGGCATAAAAAGGCTCAGATTATTTCTCTTTAAATTGAAAGTTGAGAGTACAACAGGATGAAAACAGTGATGTTATGGAACTATCTTTATTTCAAACAGGATAGTAGTCACATGCCAACATCTAGCTATTGTTAAAATCTTAACAAGGGAAAGGTAACCTGTCAGGAAAGAACATCTACTGATTTTCTTAATGGTAGAAATAAAGTGTCTATATTTTGAAAGGATAATAATTTCTTTGATGTATATATTAGATCTCATTCCAAATTCTGGTATTTATTAATGTTTAGGAAGTTGTTATTATACCGGACTCTTCTGTGTTCCTCCCTCAGAAACCCATTCTCCCTCAGAAACATATTCCAGATATCTCATCCAGGGTTTTTGTCAATTATTATTATTATTATTATTATTATTATTATTATTATTATTATTAAAGCCTAATGACCACCACTGACCAGTCAAATTAAAACTTATTAATGAAAGGCAAAGACTTGGTATCCTATGTCTCTAGCAATTGCTGTACCTCCATCAGCAGAAGGAGAAATTAGAAATGCGCTTCTATGAAGAGGGAGTGTGATTTTGTATGTGATGTGGTTTTAAAGCAGATTAGGATAATTATGAGCTGTTGTCTATTTCAGGTTTTCAAGGCATATCAGCATTATCCATATTTTTTATTTAAAAAAAACAGGAGTTGCAGAAAATGCCAAGTAGTGGTTGGCCTCTTCTAAGGGCCCTTTAAATCAGGCCCAAAATGTGGGACCTGACTCAGTTTTATCTGAGGCATCAAACAATGCCTCAGATAAAAATGAATTATTCTGGAGAAAACTGGGGGGCACTTTCCAACAGGCCCTATATTCCATGATCTGATCCCAGGTTTTCTGTTTATCCCAGATTATATTGCAGTGCAGACTCATATAATCCAGTTTAAAACAAAAACTGGGATCTGATCCTGGAATATAGGGCCTACCTGGAAGGGGCCTGAGATTTCCCAGTTTGCTCCAGACTAATTTAAAACCCGAGAAAGATGTGAACCTTAAGCTAAGTGAGGGCCTTGTGAGGGCCCTGTGGGGATTGAGTTCTGGGACTGCTTCCACAGTCCTGGGGGTGAATCCCCACAGTGATCCTGGTTCTTTGGATTCAAAGAGCCTGAAGAAGCAGTATGGGACCCACCCTTCCCCTCCAAGACTGCAATTTTCTTCCCAAAACTTATCTGAGGGGTCTGCCGACAGCATAGAAAAAATAACTTCCTCCCCTCCCCCCACCTCCCGACACATCATTTTCACACGTCAGGGGAGCTTTCTGGAGGGGCCTGCACTCCCAGTGGACCCCTTAAGAAAGCTTTATGGGAAATGGGGGGCTGGGGGTAGCTGGATGCCTTCCTTAGTCAATCTTTGGTTGATCTGAGAGAGAATGAAGCCATCCCGCCCCCTGCCTCTGAGAAAGCATGGGGTTTGACTCAGGTGCTTAATATTCTAGTCCTTCCCAGGATTCATTGATGTCTGGAAGGGCCCTTACAAGACTTTTCTTGAGCCTAAAATACCCCAGCTTCCCTCAAATTGTGCCACTGTGCCTGGTCCTTTATGCTGTTTGTGTGTGGGGGCATACACAGGCATACAGGTGAGGGTGAACGGAAATGGCCTTGAAATGGGAAGAGTTCTGGCTTCAATAAAACCTTTTATGTTGGGGGAAAATTCTCCATTATGTTTCCCTGAGTGGTTACCCTTGAAATGGTACAGTTTATTACATCCTGGGACCCAGGTGTTTTGCCAAAGTTAGCCAAGGAGTAAGTCCTAGATGGCCACTGCCTTGGCGTAATCCACACCAAGTTCATGGCCCTTTAGAAATGTTTTTCAAGTCACAAAAAGGTTAATTAGGTAATTTTAATGAAAGTTGTTCATAGTTAATCCCATATTGTTGTGTCATCTCATCATTTTGGAGATTGGATGGCAAAAGCTTGCATTATGTATTTTGTGCTTTTTAGTTCTCTCAAGAAAAGTAATACTGTTCTGTGGTCCATTGTGGAAAATTGTCACAAATATACTATTAATATACTATTAACAGGATGTTAGCTAATGCATCCTGTTTGGTAGACATTACAATTCTCATTGATGCCCCAAAGTTCAAGCTTTGACTCTTCTCCCCCAAATTCTATGTGTGAGATTATCTATGGGTGCATCTACACTGTAAAATGAATGCAGTTTAATCCCACTGTAACTACTCAATGTTTTGGAATACTGAGAGTTGTAGTTTTACAAGGTGTTTATCTTTCTCTATCAAAGGATGCTCATCACAGTATTCCATATCATTAAGCTGTGACAGTTAAAGTGGTGTCAACCTCCAATAGTTCTAGAGTAGATGCACCTTATATGAAATGCAACAAAACTCAGATGGCAATACATATTTTCTATCCTGACTATTATCCCATGAAGACTATCATGCTCTTGTTGATTTATGAATCCACATATTAGCCAACATGAAAGTTGACTGCAGATCCCTGGATGCTACTCTTACATTTTTAATCTTTATTTATTTATTTATTTTGATAGAATGGTCATTCTTTGGTATAATGGCTTTGGTCTTGAACTTTCTCCATGTATAGATTGTCTGAGACTGGATTGATAATAGCCCCCAAGACTCAGAAATTGGTCTGCAATGCTTTTTTGACCAATGAGTGCAAATAACTGCTTTCTGAGGTCCTGAGATATATATTTTGATTGTGACATGATCTGTCTTTATATGGATCACAACGTTTATGATCATTTCATAGGGCAAAATCTCCCAAACTTACCCCTGAAGATCTAGCTTATTAATGAAACACCTAATCCTATTTCTCTCTATTAACTGCTGATAAATCCAGGAACTCATTTAATTTTTTTTTTTGCATCTGCACTGACTCTTATTAATTATTGGTTGCCTAATTTATACATATGTTTCATTGACAAGATATGCAATTGGTTATTATAAATCCTTAAGATATTTATATAAAAAGGCTAGTTTCATTCATGGAGGCTGTCCAGGTAAAACTATGGTATTTCTATAATTATCATTAGAATACACAAATATTTTTTCCTTAATATATGTAGTAATCATTAGTATCATTATATCATTTTGAAATTGATTAGAATTTCAGCAGCATGGATCCATTACAGCCTCTGGAACATCTGTCCTTATGGAATCATAGCTTTTTTAGTGAATTATGGGAAATGGTTGTTCATATAAGTTCAGAGTCCATTTCTTTCCGTTTTCTCTATCCCATTAGACTACATCATAAGTTATTGAATTCTTTTCCTCCCCTAACCTTGGTGCCATGCCATAAGCAAAAGAATTAGAAAATTTATCAAACCAATGTATGGGAAAGCATTTCTGCCTACCAAATCATTTTCAAATCTGAGAAATAAAAGCAGCCCTGGGAGATAAATACAGAGAATTGGAAATCGCTATGCAGAATTTCCTGAATAGCCCCCTGTATGGCCCAAAGCAAGATGTAAATTAAGAAGTAATACACTTTAAGTGTAATGGAGCATGTACTTATAAGTTCATGGTTCCATTCATCTTATATAAACAGCACATACTCTATACTTCACAGGAATAATTATAGACAAAAGTATGGTCTGACATTACAAATTTGAAGACAGAAAAATGTTTCTGTAAAAATTCTCCCCCTCACCAACTCCACTTCTCCTTAATAAGCTGAGCCTAAAAGAAGCCCAGTCTTAATTGGTATATTGCTTTCTAATTGTCCTCATACAAAAAGCTGGAAAGTAAAGAGAATGGGAAATGCTCTCAATTGAAAATAAAATGTTAACTAACTGGTTGGCATGACAGGCATTCTCCATTCTGCCAAGTGATCCATTAATATTCAGGACAGATCATAGGGCTTCCAGCATTTGAAGCGAGCAGGACTGGATGAATTATACACGGGACATTTGATCTTTCCTAGAATAGATGAGTTGAATTACAAAAAAACCCCAAACATATTGAGACCATTCAAGTGATTCCTTCTACCAAAAGGCTATACAAAATAGGCTTTTATCACTAATCAATAAAAACAACTGAACCAGACAATAGACAGAAACATCCTATATGCTTCACATACATAAAGAGGCATATGCTGGTTGAGTATCCCTTATCTGGGACATGAGAGAAGCCTCCCACAAGGATGATAAAACATCAAAACATCCAGGCACCCCCTGGGCAATCCTTGCAGATGGCCAATTCTCTCACACCAGAAGTGACTTGCAGTTTCTCAAGTCGCTCCTAAAACAAACAAAAATCCCTTATCTGAAATGCATTATAAAATAATTTAATGTATGAAACAAAGTTCATGTATATTAAACTATTTATGTATAAATTATGTATTTAGGATATTTATTTCCACCCTTCTCAACCCCGAAGGGAACTCAGAGCAGCCTTACAATCAGCAGCAATTTGATGCCGTCAACAAACAACAGAAAATAGACATGTACATTAAAACAAATTAAAAACAATAATTTCACTCCCCGGTGAAATTAGATTATTGACTTCCCTCCTCTCCTTTAGAAGTAAGTTAAAAACGTGGATGTGGGACCAGGCTGTTATTGAAACAGAAACCGATTTTAATTAATTAATGTTTTAAATGTATGTAATTATTAGATTTTATTATGTATTTTATTATGTGTACATTGGAGGCATCAAATTGTTGCCAGCTAGAAGCCACCCTGAGTCCCCCTGGGGTTTGAGAAGGGCAGGGTACAAATATCTGAAATAAAATAAATAAATTCACTGATTGCACAACACTATTGCCCAAAAGTTTGGTCCCAGAGCCATGTTTTTACTTGCTTCCTGAAAGTCAGGAGGGAGGGGGCTGACCTAATTTAGCTGGGGAGGGAGTTCCACAGTCAAGGGGCCACCACTGAGAAGGCCCTGTCCCTCATCCCCACCAACCATGTATGTGAAGGAGGTGGGAACAAGAGAAAGACCTCCCCAGACAATCTTATTGTCTGAGATGCTTCATAGAGGGAGATATGTTTGGACAGAAAAGCTGGTCCAGAACTATGTAGGTCTTTATAGGATAAAACCAGCACTTTGAATTGTGCTCAGTAGTAGATGAGGAGCCAGTGGAGCTGGCATAACAGGAGGGTTGTTCTCTTTCCATATGCTGCTCCAGTGAGCAGCCTGGACATGCCTGGAAATTATTGGAAAGTGAAAATACCACTATCCCAGCCATCCATTTGGACAATTTTGGATTTTAAAGTATTTTTCATTTCAGAATTCCAAATAAGGGATGCATTGTATTGTAGTAGGTAAAGGTTTTCCCTTGACATTAAGTCTAGTCATGTCCAACTCTGGGGAGTGGTGCTCATCTCCATTTCTAAGCAAAGAGCTGGTGTTGTCAGTAAATGTCTCCAAGGTCATGTGGCTGGCATGACTGCATGGAGTGTCATTATTTTCCTGCCGAAGAAGTACTTAGTCACATTAGTATGTTTTTGAACTGCTAGGTTGACAGAAGCTGGGACTAACAATGGGAACTCACTTGGCTCCCCAGATTCGAACTGCCGACCTTTCAGTCAGCAAGTTCAGCAGCTCAGTCATTTAACCCGCTGTGCCACTGGGGGCAGCAGTAGTCAATGAGATTCATTTTGGTTGCAATATTTTTCATAAGTCTCATTTAAAATTAAATCTACATATTACTCAGCAAATGTTTAAATGAGTACCATGGTTTAGCAAAGTTATTTCTCAGTCCTCTTCTGTGTCCTAGGACGCTTCCACACAGGCCTGAAATGTGAATAAACTGGCCTTTTAAATGCTGGTTTCACTCAATGTAGAACCCACAAGGAAGACCCAAGTCCCACCTTTTTGGTGGGATAACAGCCAGATACCCTCCCTGATTGATATGCAATAAACCTAGAGGTATTACCTCCGGCCACCAGTAACATTTCAAGATATTTATATTATACCAATCAGTTGTGTGTGTGTGTGTGTGTGTGTGTGTGTATCTGATGCAAGTTAGAACTCTTATTTCACCCCCTTTGTGAGTGGGCCAAATTCCGATACATATCCATAAACTTTACTTTACATGCATGTACAAAAATATAGAGTTATGCTATACTATAGAAGTTATAAATCAATGCCCAAAGATTGAAAATTGCTTCAGAACGGTAATGGATGACCCAAGTTAAAAACAGCATTCAAATCATTAAAAGCCACCAAGGCATGTTTTACAATTCTAGACAAGAGTTTATTAATAATATTATTCCAAGATGAAGTTTGGCCAATGAGAACAAAACCCAGCAGAGCAAGTACCTCTATCCAACCCTCCTGTTTTGAAAAGATCTTCTTTATTACATCTAACGGGTCAGCAGACCACTCTTTGCCTTATCACTTTTTAAAACAAATTGGAATGATGGTAACTATAGATCAAGTAGGAGGTGAAATACCTGAGATGATAATTAAAGAAAATAATGAGGCAAATATTTGAGCACACCAGTCAGAAAAAAAAAAGTGAGAATAATGATTTGGTCATACCCACTGAAGTTCTTTCCCAACCGTATTCCCCAGTACACTCAATTCAGTACTCAAAAAGATGAACAATGAAGGTTGAGTTCATTAACTATCTTGCTAAAATGATTTTTCCATTTGGTCTTAACAATATACCCCTCCTGATCTCTTTTCCAGTCTTGGAAGTATGTCATAGAATTTACTTGGATCCCCACCCTTCCCACCCCAGGGATTATGGCTTAATTACTTTCATTGTACCTCATAATAGATTTTATTTCACTGATTCATCTTTTATACCTTTTACCTATTAAATAAATTTGAAAGGGGATAATGGAAGAACCACTTCCAGAGAATGACTTTATCACTTTCCCCATCTGCCTCTTGAGTTCATCACAGTCTTCATTAAGCCATTTGTTCCCCTTTTAATTTGATAGTTCCTTGATAAGGTACCTTTTTCAGGAAAAGAACTCTACAATAATTAATTGTTAATTGTACATATAATTATGTCACTGACTCAGTACTAGATGCTTGATCCAGATTATTTTTTAACTATAATCATTCTTCTTTAAAAGCTTCTGTTTCAAATCAGATTGTAACAAGAGGCTCTATTTGATCCGTCAATATCACTGTGCCTGAACAAAATTTAAGGCTACATCTACATTGTAAAATCAATGCAGTTTGACACCATATTAACTGCTTTGGCCCAATGCTATGAAAACATGGGAACTATAGTTTGATCAAGAGCTAATACTATTTGGCAGAGAAAGCTAAAAACCTTCTAGAACTACAGCACTCACGTTTCCACAGCATTGAACCATGCAGTCAGTGATGTAAAATAGCAGTATAGACCTTAAGACCCCATCTAGGTGGTCATTTAATGCAGTTCAAAGCTAGTTTCAAACTGCAGTGGCCAGATAACAAAATTCCACAAAAAGCAAGATAAATAATGCTCTTAATGCTCATTAGTGCTCTGAGGTTTATGTAATCAGTTTCACCATCCAGGCATGATACCGGTTCCAGGATTTCCTATGAGGTCATCTGCATAAAGAACCCACTTTCTTTAATACCAGTTTGAAACTGCATTGCTGACAAACCAGAGGCATAAAAAGACCGGGCAACAGAAGTGAAATGAACTAATGAACTAAGGGTAACTTTAATAATAATTAATAAGAAGAAAAATAATCAGAAAAACACGTCCTGGCAGAATATGTCAAGGAAAGCCAAGAACCTGCTTTAATTGAAGTCAATAATCAGAAACTTCTCAAAGCACAACAGACAAAGAACCAGTACAAGAAAACTGCACTACAAACCAGAGCTGACAGCTGGCACAACAAAGCATTGTATGGGCAGTTCCTTGACAAAATTGAAGGAAAAGTTGACAGGGAGAAGACCTGGTTATGGCTCACAAATGGAACTCTGAAGAAGGAGATAGAAGACCTGATTCTTACAGCCCAGGAGCAAGCCATCAGAACAAATGCAATTAAGGCCAGGATCGAAAAACCAGCGGATGACCCAAAATGCAGGCTGTGCAAGGAAGTTGATGAAACCATGGATCATATCCTCAGTTGTTGCAAGAAAATTGCACAAAAAGACTACAAACAAAGACACAGTTCTGTGGCCCAGATGATTCACTTATGTCACAAGTACCACCTGCCAGCAGTAAAGAATTGGTGGGATCATAAACCCACAAAGGTTGTGGAAAATGAACATGCAAAAATACTGTGGGACTTTCAAAACCAGACTGACAAAGTTTTGGAACACAATACACCAAACATCAGAATTGTGGAAAAGAAAAAAGTCTGGATTATTGATGTCACCATACCGGGTGACAGTCGCATTGAGGAAAAACAACAGGAAAAACTCAGCCACTATCAAGACCTCATAATCGAACTGCAAAGGCTCTGGCATAAACCAGTACAGGTGGACCCAGTGGTCATTGGCACACTGGGTGCTGTGCCAAAAGACCTCAGCTGGCATTTGGAAACAATAGACAAAATCACAATATGTCTACTGCAAAAGGCCACCTTACTTGGATCTATGTGCATCATTCGAAAATACATCACACAGTCCTAGACATTTGAGAAGTATTCGACTTGTGATTTTTTGATACAAAATCCAGCATATAGATCTCATTTGCTGTAACATACTGTGCTTTTGTGTTAGTAAAATAATAAAAAAACAAAAACTTTATTCTTATATCCCACTATCATCTCCCCAAAGGGACTCGGAGTGGCTTACATGGGGACCAAGCCCAGCAAAAACAGAAGTAAGATATAACACAATTAAAATACATTGCATTTCAATACTTAAAACAATAAAAACAAACAACATACATCATAAAAACATAAGAACATTAACTTTAACATTAAAGTTAACCTTATTAACTGTTACCAATATAAATGTTTCTTGGTAGTGGTTTCTCAAACCTGGGGGAGCAAATTTGATACAAGAGAGGCTGAGGCAGTCGGTCACACCAGCCTCCCCTGGGTGAAACACCAAAGCCCCTGAGAGCAACCCCTGATTAACATGGTTGCTCAAAGGTGAAGCTCAGATACTGGAAAGCTAGTTAGAGCTACTTTGGTTACTGGCGAGAAACCAGCCTCAAGGACAGGAGATTCCCAACCCCTAGATTGCTTGATACTCAGGGGAAGTTCAGAATTCCCATCCAACACCAAATGTGCCAGTAGGTGGATCACCAGATCGTAGTTCCCCTAATACCTGCTTAGGAAACCTATTTAAATTGGCACTGTCTGAAATCAATTGTCCATATCTCTGTGACAGGTTAGGTTAAAAAAACAGTAAAGGAGAGGGGAGTCTGGCTTTGAGGCAACCACTACTATTTACGCTGTAAGAGGAGGTAGGAGGATGGACCAAAAAGATTCAAAGAGGCAAATGAGGACATGGCTGTTCTATAGAAGCAAATTAAGCCATGCCCCATCACACCATGGCCTGACCAACTGTCATTAGAAAATTATGGCCTGGCTTCCCCCTAGATGTCAGCAAATTAATTTTCCACACTTCAACTGTTTTACAGTGTGGTAAATGGGCTTACATGGTCAGTGTAGATATGCCCTGGCTTTAGTAGCTTTGGATCAATGAAGAGAAATATACAGTATATAGTCGTTTAGATTACCACCAGCCTTTGCAACTGCAGAAGGGAATGACAATGTTTCTTTAAATGAGTTGTAAATCATCACATAATATTAAGTTCTTTCCCCAGACTTATTTATATAAGGAAATCATCCTTGTGAGTTATCCCATTGGGACTAGTTAATTAATATTAAGATTAATTTAATTGCTTGTGCAATTAATGCTCCAAATTGTTTGGGCACGTAGCAGCTTTAGAGAGTTTGAGAACACAGGGGCAAACAAATTGGTTGTGCATTGTATGCAGCCCACAGTAGATTCTGTGGTAGGATATTCAGTTTTCAGGTCACAGTGACTTCTTCCATCAAATCAGCATTCTGTATAGTGGTATATCATAATACACACTTGTTTATTAACTTAGATTTGCCCAAAGACATCTAGAAACACACCCAGTAAGTTAGAAGTAAGATATCAAAAATGCCAACTAGCTGAACCAAGCCAATCAATACTTCTGAGAATTTTCATGATTTCTCCTTTGTAGGTTAAGAATTTACACTACAGACCTCATTCTTACTATCAGAGAGTATTATACTCATCTCTTTCAGAAAGAATGATTGAGACTGTGAACAGCAAGTCTATGAAATCTTAACTTAATGAGTGGCAACAGCAAAAACAGCAATCTCCATATTAGCAATTATTGGGAAAGAATTTTAAAATAAAATGCTTAGAGTGATACATGAAGTCATGTGAATACACATGTGCTCATGAAACAGGACTGTCACCTACTTTTCCTAACAGCATCTTTTCTTTATGATATCCTCCAACTTTCTTGAGGATATTGCAGGGCCAAGTGGAAAGGGAAGAGAAGCCTAAAGGGAGTGATGTGGCAAATTTGCTCCCAAACGAGAGAGCACGGCAAACCATATATTGAACTATAATCTTATACATAAAATTTAGATAAGTGTGTCCAATGGTGAAAAAATCTGAGATCAAGCTTCTTTCAACAATTAGTCACTTAAATCTTATACTAAAAATATTGGTCAGCAAAATTCTATATAATCCCTCTAGTTTCCACAGAGCTTGACTTCTCAGGTCTAAGAAGCTCTTGTAGAGACATGCTGATGTATGGCTGATTAATATAACTATTACTGTAGGGAGGAAAAATGTAGACAGATGTGCATTTATATGTGTATGACGATTTGGCCCTATCCAGTCATTTATGTAGAATGTTTACTCATAATGTAATAACCTAAAGGCACCTGATCCCATCTAGTATTGGAAATTAAGCAAGGTCAGCTGTGCTTGGTACAAGGATGGAAGGCCACCAATGAATACTATATTCAGAGGAAGACAATAGCAAGCTACATCTAAGTATTCCTTGTTTAAGAAAATCCGATGAAATTCATGGGGTCTCTATGTGTGACTTGAAGGCAAATTCATTAAAAAGTGACTTGAAGATATATACACTCAAAGAAGGGAGCACACGAGCCATCTCCTTATATACATTGAGGATAAATACTCTGAAAAAGATAGTCTTTAGTATATCGAGTTGGAACCCCTGAAAAGCATTGGGATCCCTCTGGTGTGGATAAATACACTCCATGAATAGGAGGCTAAGAGAGTAAAAGAATTAACCTACTAGATTAGAAGAACTAACATTTTGATTAATATTTGGTAAATTAGAGATTAAACCCGCTGTGAATGACTGAATAACACATCTGTCTTCCTAACCATCAACTTATTTAACCACACATAGTGAAATTGGACTGTGGAGCACTGCGACTTGGTCCTCACTGAGAATTATTTCATAGAATTATAGTATTCTAAGAGCTGCAAAGAACAGAAATAATTATTTTTCTCAACTCCCTGCCAGGAATTGGGATACATTTGTTCATGACATGGTCCTCTTCAGAGCACCATATTGCAAGGAAAGACATTACACTCCATAATGTACTGCATTTAGAAAAAAAAGATGTTAAAAATTCAGAAAAAGTTAAAACCTTTAATTTTTATGTATATGATGTTGCAGGTTTTCAAACTATTTTATGTCAAATCATTACCTAAAAAATTACATTCTCTCTAGAGCCTTCTCGAAGCTTTTGAGCACAATTTACCTTTAATACAAAATACACAACAAAGCAAAGCTTGAATAATGGTAGGAACTCTGGAAAAAAACACACCTCTAAATGCCAGTAGGTCATTAAGTTCCAGCAGGAGAAATGAAAGAGAGGGGGAAATCTCCCTCTTTCTTTTTCATGCCTGTATGTATTTTGTTTCATTTATCCCACCTTTCTTCCTGGGTAGAGAGCTCATTTTACATTTCACATTACTTATTCTCTCCAGTGTTATCATAACCCTAGGAAAATATTCTTGGGACAAAATCTGGCTTCCTAAAGAAGCTACACTGGCTACTATCAGACTGTGACTTGTGTTACACACAGTAGTGTCTTATTTTCTAAAAGTGGTAAGAGTATTTATGCTAGTTATTTGAAAGAGATTGCTATAAATAATGCAAGAGGTTCATTAATCTGATTTTTGTATGGATGCACATATTTATAGAAGTTTAATCAAATACCGTAAATAACTGACTAGAACCCATACAAGGCATGAAATCGTTGCTAAATTTACATCAGTATCAAAGAATATCAAAAGTGTTATATCCACTCAGTGAGATTTTAAGAGTTTTTGTGAAATTTCTTTTTGCTGGGAGAGGGGAGATAAGATTTTATATTACGTTTTTGCAGAAAAATGTGTAGCATACAGAAAATAGTGTCTTATGCACTAGAGTATAGCTGAGAAGGCAATTTAAAAATATTGAGACATGGTCAAAACATATTTCTAAACTGTTGGGACCCCTGATGAGTAGGATTCTGAACTAATGAGTATCTTTGCAGCTCGGGATTTACGCTACACAAATTTTGCACATTTTTGAGTAGAAAAAACAGCACTTTTAACAGTTTGTGTTATAGAGCAGTGCACAGACACACCAAAAATTGTATGTCAAACAAGATCTGAACAACAGTAATCGCTGCACAGGAATAAAGAGAAGAGGGAAGGCACATGAAGGTAGATGAAGCTGGAAAAGAATTTGGCAATCTCTTTCCAAAGCCCAATTAGTACAGGAAGAAACTGTGCTGTTTCAAACATTTCAGGATGTAGCTTGGCTTATTTTCCACATCAGTACAGTGCACAGACATTGTAGGAATCACATTTTTATTCTAGACATAATGGTTAGCAGATTCTGGAAGCTGTCATCCAAAAATAACTTTTGCACACTCTACAGGTGTATATATCCTACATATCCTCCGGGGAAGTGAAAATCTCCAGTTGGCCTTTTCTCTAAGCATTCATCTGAGCTAGACTATCCCAGTTTCAGCAAGACTGGATACATCATATGGGTGGCATCCAAGTATTACCTACCTCTGTATTTAGAACATACCCTAGGCATGAGCAATTCAGAGTATTTGTCATATAGCAACAAATAGATTGGTTGAAACTTAGGGGTGGTGTGGGTTGTTTACCAGTTTCAAAGGATTCCCTTGAGTTCCTAGAAGTAATGTATTTGAGACCACAAATATTGTTAATTTGTGGTCTCAATAATCATTGCTATGTATTAAAAACAACATAGAAATTGTTCTGTTCTATTAACAAGAATTTATTTTCCTGTATTGCTCCATGTCAGAGTCTCTACAGCAGGGATCCTCAAACTTTTTAAGCAGAGGACTGGTAACTGAGACTGTTGGAGGGCCAGTGTCAAGACCCAGGCGGACCAGCAAGGCAGGACAGCAGTTAAGGAGTTAACCAAAGGTCTTTAATGTCAATTAACGCATGAAAAAGGGCTCTTAAAAGCAGAGCAATCAACACAAAAGAGCTTGCAGCCAGCAGAAATGTAAATAAACAAAGTCCCAGGCAGTCAGCGCTGTGAAAAGGAAAGCAACAATAACACAGGCAAAAAGGCTTGAATTCAGCGTCAAAACTCAGTCAATTCCGAAGTCCAAACAAATCATTAAACAGTAGTCCACATAAGGAGCGGTTCAACGAAGTCACCAAGGGATAAGCAGGAGCGTAGACTGGTCAGGCAGTCCAAGGGTCAGGGCAGGAGATAAGACTCACGAATCCAATTCCGGCAAGGTCGTCCACACAGTCAGGAATCCACGAAGCTGTAAGCAGGAACTCAAGGCACATGGTAACACGACACTTTAAACTCTGCAACTAGACTGCTTCCCAGCTACTCCTTAAATCTCATCAGAGTCGCTGGAGTCACTTCCAGGTGCATCCATTTCCACAGGTGAATCACGACTTCTCCATTGCTGCCATTCTGTACTTCGGACTGCATCCTGCAAGGTAGTATCTGAAACCCAAGTGTCTGTGAAACCCTGGAATTCATCACTGGAAGTTGGAGCATTAACCACATCTAACACTTCCTGGACCCTGGTCCAGTCCAGCTCTTCCTCTTCGCTGTCAGACTCCTCACAATCTGCTACGTCTCTAAGACGCTTGGAAATGGATTCCTCATCACTGTCTGAGCTGCGTGCTACTCTCTTTACACCACGGTAATCTTCCACCTCCATTTCCTCGTGAGTAAACCCTTCAAAGTCCTCCTCATCCGTAGGCTCTAGGAACAAGTCTCTAATGCGCTTTAGCTGTTGCTGAGCGTCTTCCTCTTCCAAGCCTCGTTTCCTTCTACTACTCCTAGTAGGTACATGAGACACACGCTGAGTTACAACAGCCAGACTATAGTTTGGAAAAAAAAACATGGATGATTTCATATACACAGTGCATATATCTTATTTGTAGCGCAAAAATATGAAAGAACAATACAATATTTAAAAGGAAAATAATTTTCATAGAATCATACTGGAGTTGGAAGAGACCACATAATCTAGTACAACCCCTTGACAGATGGCCATCCAGCCTCTGTTTAAAAACTTCCAAGGAAGAGATTTCCTTTGCACCACACTCGGAGGCAGAGAGATCCACTGCTGAACAGCTCTTACAGCCGGGACATTAGTTATTGCTAATGTTCAGGTAGAATCTTCTTTCCTGTTATTTGAACCCATTGCTATGAGTCCTAATTTCCATGGCAGCAGAAAGCTCTCCCTCTTCCTAATGACATCCTTTCACATATTTATACATGGCTATCGTGTCTCTTCTCAACCTCTTCTTCAGCAGGATAAACACACCCAGCTCTTTAACATGCTCCTCATAGGGCATGGTCTCCAGACCTTTGATCATTTTAGTTGCCCTCCTCTGGACACCTTCCCTCTTAAATTGTGGGCCCCAGAATTGGAAACAGTATTCCAGATGAAGTCTAACCAAAGTAAAATAGAGAGGCATCATGACTTCCCTTGATCTAGACACTATACTCCTTTTGATGCTGCCCAAAATCACTTTGACTTTTTAAGATGCTGTATCACATAGTTGGATTATATTCAACTTGTTGTCCACTAACACTCCCAAGCTTTTTCTCACATGGACTGTTGTTGAGTCAGGGATCACCAACTGTGTATTTTTGCATGTCATTTTTTCTGCCAAAGTGTACCCCACCTCATCAATTAAATATGTATTGTCTCTAAGAGACTATATTTTCCATTTTCCCTCATTATTTAGTTTATAAGTCAAAATCAATTGTTTTATAAGAACAGGCAATTGGCTCCATACAACAAGTTGGAATATCTTAAAATACATAAAAAGATAGGATACAATAATATTCCTTACCTCTACCTCCCATTTCTACCATGCCTGAATATTGTAAAGCAAATTATTATAAAGCAAATATATATCGTAAAGCAAATTATTCAACATTAAAATCAGAAACCTTGCCCTTATACTAATCAAAGATAACTTATCCTGTATGTAACTTGGTTTCTCACACCCTGATTAATATGATAAAGAAATTACTTTTGATACTGCTCCACAGGACACATTTCTGCTTTGCTATTAGATTCCTGATTTACAGCAACATAACATTCTTTGTTGGAGAAAAGAGCAAAGAAATTCAATCAATTTCTTGGAATTGTATGGCATTGGTGCCACTAGTACATAAGGCCTCTTAGATCAGGATTTTGTGAAAACTGACATGATTGGGATTGCCAAACTAATTACCGGGCTGCAATTCTACATATACTCACATTGGCATTAGACAGATTGCATTCGATATAACTTATGCATAGATTGTGTTGTATCAGAGGCTGATAGACTATCTACTAGGGCTTAGAATAAGGATCATTTTAAAAAATAGGTACAATATAAAAGCTGGAAAGTGAGGACCCCATGTGAAGAAATGAGAAATTACTTACCTAGGTGATCAAATTTAGAGAAAGTAGAAGCCATCACAGCAGCCCTTGCACAGATCAGATGGCTCTTTTTACTTGTGCATGGATATTGTGTTGGGATAGGAAGGGTAGACTTCACCTGGAATGGTCTGAAACATGGACAAACGCTGTACTAAGTCCCCCCTGAGTCCCCCCTCGGGGGTTGAGAAGGGCGGGGTAGAAATGCGCGAAATAAATAAATAAATAAATAAACAACAATGTCCTTCTGGACAGTAGTCAGGAAAACACTGCTGTTCAGCACAGGGAAAAGGGATTAATTTTGCTCTTGATGTCACTGCTGCCACTCCTATCAATCACAGAGTTTCTTCCAAGCTCCTGGTCATGACAGATGTCTCTATTGATGTCAGAATTGGATGTCCATGCAACCAAATGGAAGTAGGGAAAATCACTGCCCTCCTTCTTGTTCATTATATGGGTGCCTCATTTGGACATTAGTAGATGCACCTGCAATGGTCTGAAATGTGGACTGAGCTTTGTGGTTGGGTTTGGGTAGTGACACACAGGAAGTGACATCCCAGTAGGATGGATGTGATCCTGGTCCATATGAACAATGAGCTGGAATTCAGCATTAGCTCTTCTGCTCTCTAAACCTTCCATAAATGGAATATATTTATCCTGGTATAGAGGGGCTTTAAGAGATAAAGTCTTCACTGACTCCTCTTCAATGTCTACCAATTTCAAAAAGCTTGTGAATAGATTATATATGTTTCCAGCTTGCATGTGCACAGTATTTGTTCACAAGATCTATTATGATTCATGGGGAAAGGATGGAGCTAAAGGGAAATGTATGTTTTTCCCATATGACCCATCATGTCAAGGGGATTTTCTATCAAAATAATATGTGAGGCATCAAGGCTGATTCAGATCTCTTTTTACACATTTTGGAAAAAGCTCCAAAAAGAGGTAATAATGATTTTGCTCAGGACTTTATTGCATGAGGGAAGCTCAGGGCCCTGTCACACAACATCATGCATATCATCCTCTTCCTTTCTCCCCACTCCCCCTCACTATTCCTGAGCTGCTTATTTTCTAATTTATAGTGAAATGTGGCTTTTTTTAAAAAATAACCATTACTGGAACTAGGAAATTGCTTTTCACTAATCATCATCATCATCATCATCATCATCATCATCATCATCATCTATGAAAGTAGATGTGTGTGTAGATGGACCACAGAAGATATGTAGTCGGCAATTGCAAGTGGTGCAATTGCAGAGATGGAGGTGTGATAGCAAAGATGCACATGCTAATATGAATCCAGTATTGGTGATTGCGACCACCATGATGTAACAGGGATTGATCCTCAGAATTTGAAAAAAAAACTACTTTTTTGTAGTACAACTCTCAGAATCCCCCAGCCATAGAAACAGAAGACACAAAAAATTAGGCTTGCTATAAAAGAGACACAACTTCAGTTCCTGAGTATACTAAAGCTATCAAATATTAGAATTTCGGAAGGCAAACTCAGGATAGCCAATGAAATGAAAATGATAGCATCCAAACTTCTGAAAAATAATATTTCAAAACTGTTCATACTTCCTGTTTTCCTATAATGTATGAAGAGAGTCCTCAGTGGGATGTAGTAATTAATGTGTAAAAAAAAGCTATAAATGAACAATCTAGCAGCACACCTTTTAAAGACAATTTTTACTAAGCAATTATTCATGCTTTCAGAGTTTGGTGGGTGTTTTTTCAAGCAATTCTCAGCTCATCCTAAATTAAATCTCTTATGATAAGCAGAGACATAACTGCTCATTAAATGTCAAAAATGAAAATGAACAAAAGGGACACTTGTTTGATGATTTTTTGGATCCGATTTTTTTTTTGCTGTTGCACTGCTCAGCATTATATCAGAGAACATGCAATCATATGATGATTTTTCAAAGCTTGTTTAAAAGTCATAGGTACAAATTGTTTTCATGTTCAATCATTTAAGCTATTTCTCATTAATGCCAATATGTATGATACCACACATTTGGAGGTATTTGATTATTGGTAGGCTTATATGATATTAAAGCTTGATAGCTCAGAACATAAACATTACAGAATGTGGATTTAGAAGTAAATGTCAGGTGCCTATCATTAATATTGCCAACAGCCTATTCAATTACACTGGGAAAGTACTGTCATGCATAGGTTCAAAAGCATAACCCTCTCAATCCAGAAATATGTACATACCTAACAATTGTGCTGTAGGTGATGTTCGTGAAAACGCCGTTTGGCTTTGATTTGCTGGTTATTATACTAACCAATGGACAACTTAGTTCATTTCTCCATCTAATGACAACACCCCCCTGCCCACCCCTTCCCACTCCATAGCAAGGAGCACCAAAATTTAAAATGTGAAAAAGTACTTCTTGGCACTGTGGAAACCTGGCCTCCAATTTCAAAGCCAAGTTCAGTAGTACACCGAAACTGTGAAGCCATGTCTTTAGTAGTAGTGTAAGCCCCACCTAATACTAGCTGAATCCCTATTCCTCAATCTATCTTCTGTTGGATCAAGAGCATCCCTATCTGTTCTGTGTGAAGTTTCCATTTGTTTTCCCTTATCTCGCCCTTATCTCGTTGACTGCTGCTTTAGGACCAGGACAGCTTTGGTATAGAAAGCTGTGAATTGCCAGTCTTATTTAGTTATTTCATTTACCACACTTGTACCCTGCCCTTCTCAATCCTGAAGGGAACTCAGAGTGGCCTTACAAAGGCAGCAATTTAATGCCACATATACATATAGTCTTGGCTAACCAAATCTATGATAACAAGTCTGATCTCCAAAAACACCACTTGTTTTAAATCAAAGGTGGAAAAAATGTCCACCGTATCATGATTGTATCAATTTATACCCTGCTTTTCAGGACTGAGACCCAAAGCAGCTCATAATTTGCAATAAAAATGCAATCAAAGATATACAAAAGTTCAATATTAACATGGAATTAATCTTGTACAATTTCTAAAATCATTCAATTACAATTTTAATGAATGAATGAATGAATAAAAAGCTGTTTAAAACAATTCACTAAATCTATTCATTAAATGTTGTTAGGCTGGGGCACCCATCAATAGATAAAAGGCAGAACTGTATGACCCATTATCCTGGAAAAATGCCCATAAGTTGCATAAATTGGCTAGTGCTTCCACTGCTCAGTAAATAATACTCAACTGAAAAGTTTCAGAAGAAACCCACAGCACATTGACTTTTGGGAGGTAGTAAAACTGGTGTCAGGATGGAAAGAGCTAGCAGCATCCACAATGATGCCCAACAATTGGAAAATATTTTGAGTTTGTTGGGAAAGAATATACTGAGATGGACCTATTAGAGTCACAGCACCAGGTACATTTAGAGGATACAAGTACAACAGATTTCTGAGTGTGAAGAGATTTTCTGCTTCCTTTAAGCATTCAATTTCTTTTCTTTTCCTTCCTCCCTTTTGAGAAAAAAGTGCTGCAAAAGCTAGTAAAAAGCATTTCACTCTTTTATTACTTGCAAACTGCCAGAACAGTTTCAGAGCAATAGCAATTATTGTTAAAGTGAGAGGAGATAGATATAGATACAACTTCAGAAACAACTGCATTACTCTTCCTTTTCCCATTGCAAAACTAAATGCATATTTGAAAATGTGGGCACATAAGAGGAGTAAACCACTAGGACCATAGAGTGATGTTTTTTTTAAAAAAAAAAAAAACCCGATGGTGATGGAAATATATAGATTGGGGAAGCCATGTAAAAATAAACAAATAAATAAATAGTGAGAAAGAGGGCACATTTCAAAACAGGCACACCCTACAATTATTTGTGTGGACAGGATGGAGACACTCAAAATGGAAGTGGCACTTCTCACATAACAGATATGATAATGTAATTAAAATTATGGATATATTGACAGGTAATACAAATTGTTGACAGATATTGGAAGCTTATTGGTTTTGGTTAAAATAAAGCCAAAATTTGATTTTTTACAGCTGCAGATAGAGTTGGAGCTAGAGGTGTGCAAAATTCCATATGTCTTTTCAGATTTCAGTGATTTGGAATATGAATATGAAATACAATGTGGGAAGGGCCCCTCCAGAGTACTTATTAATCAAAACACAAGCCTCCAAATCTTCCAGATAAATTTGAAACATTTGTTGATTTGGACTCTTTTTTCAATGTAACATATTATTCTGCTGCCATGGGGTGGGGACTGGCTAGCATAACTGACAGCCAATCAGAAGAAGAAAGCCTATCACGCAGCTTTCTGTAGAGCTGGTCTATATATAGCTGTGCATACCTACTCCATTGGAGCCCCCGGTGGCGCAGTGGGTTAAACCCCTGTGCCTGCAGGACTGAAGACCAACTGGTCACAGGTTCAAATCTGGGGAGAATGTGGATGAGCTCCCTCTATCAGCTCCAGCTCCCCATGCAGGGACATGAGAGAAGCCTCCCACAAGGATGATAAAACATCAAAACATCCGGGCGTCCCTTGGGCAACGTCCTTGCAGACAGCCAATTCTCTCACACCAGAAGCGACTTATAGTTTCTCAAGTCTTTCCTGACACGACAAAAAAAAAGTTACTCCATTTTCTGTGGTTGGTGGAGTGGCATTTGGAGAGAGAACGAACGTGTCCTTAGCTCTATTCAGTTTCCCTGCCTGTCTGTTTCTCAAAACTTATAAGAGTGCTACTCTAGCTACTAGCTAACTTAGCTTTTTGACAATTCTTTTTCTTTGTGTCCCTTCATTGACATCTATCTTCCTCTGTTGAAAGCTCTTTTGGGTTTTGAAAAGAAATTTTATTTCTTTAATTTCCTAAAAATCAGTGAATTATCAGATCTTTCTGAAACTTTGCGGGAACAATGCCCTACTTATGTTCTGTCATTATGGGGAAAGTTAAGGGGATTCCTCTTTTGGGTTTTTTAAAAAAGAAATTATATTTGTAAAAACTTTTTAAACTTTCTAAAAATCAGTGGATAAGAAAAACATTCTGAAACTTGGAAGGCTTAACAGTCATAAATGTGGCTTACAAATGTGGTAAGATTCATAAATGTGACAGAAAGACATGTCTGGTAAGTTTCCCCATTGGTGCTAATGGATCAAATCTTACCGAAACAATATTAAAACTCCAGATTTTGAATTATGAATCTAAATTCCCCCTCCAAATCTTCCTGAAATGCAACATGGGGAGGGATATCCAAAATTCAAAATGAAACTAAAACAGATTTTTGCCATTTTGAACACCTCTAGCTGGTGTAACATGTGACCCGCTGCAAGTATTGACCAACGTGCTAATACACCCTGTTATCAGATCTCATGGGATGTCAGGGCAAAGCAACCCCTATAGGTGTCCTGTCCCTTTTTGACTACTCTCTTCACATCACTAGGGGCTGCAGTACAGGCATTTCTTCATGGAGCTTTCAGTTTTGAAGTAATGTTTTACTCAGGGGCAGCTCAACCCATTACGCAAAGTAAGATTTTGCAGTGTAGTTGATTTTGCCCAGGGGCGCTCTTGAGGCGCTCTTGGAGGAAGATAGACCTTGGCATATGCAAGCTGTAGTTACTGGGATGTATAGTTCACCTACAATCAAAGAGTATTCTGAACTCCACCAATGATGGAATTGAAC
The DNA here is from genome assembly GCF_037176765.1 of Anolis sagrei. Classification (NCBI taxonomy): domain Eukaryota; kingdom Metazoa; phylum Chordata; class Lepidosauria; order Squamata; family Anolidae; genus Anolis; species Anolis sagrei. Next base: position 116,043,381 of record NC_090021.1, read on the forward strand.
CAAATATGGCACACAGAACTCCCACGATGAACAGAAAATTATATCAGTGATTGTTTGGCGGGGGGGGGGGGAGGGGTGAAGGGGGCAAAATACTGTTTGCTTACCGTTGAAAATTACCTAGGGCCGCCTCTGGTTTTACTTTTCTGTTTTTCCCAAAGTAACTACTTATTTGAATGTATAAGAATTATTGATTCATTCCTCAATTACTTCAAAATTTTGCAGCATGGAAGCAAAATTTTGCAGCATGGAAGCAAGTCATTTGGGAAAACCAGAGGAATCTAATAATTGGGAATTCCAATATAAATTGACCCAATCCAGAGCTAATGGACTGCTAATGGTGAGGATTGTAATAAAATTATCCTGCAGATTTCACACTTTTTAGATAAGTTATCTCTTCTTTAAAAGTGTATCTTTCATGATGAGAGGCACTCCCTTTTTTCCAATACATTATAAAGAACTATTCCTTTAAAATGCTATTTCATTGTAAAGAAAGTGTCAATATTTTCTCTTTGAAAGAAAAGCCACCAAAGAATTTCATGAGCAATACTGTTGCACTTTGATATCCTTATAGAAAAGTCAATAAATGTATCCTGAAGTCAATATTTTCTAGGGTTTAGTGCTTATTTTCTTACCTGGATTCTATGGTATTTTATATTCATTCATGCTTTGATGAGTCCCATCACATAGCTTGTTTATTAAAATTGTGAGTGAGTGAAATCATAAATCCCAGCACACTTCTGTGCTGAGCAATCCATGGAGCAGGAGATTGGGAGCATAAAATAAGGTAAGGGAAATCATGTAGCATTCCACTGGGAGACATATTTTATCCTTCAGAGGCATATTAGAAATGCATGTTTTAGAAAATGAGGTGAGGCATACCAGACCATCCTCCTGAGGGATATCTCCTGCCTGGAGCATGGTTTTCTCTTGACAGTTGTGTTTCAGAATGAGAAGGTCAGTGCTTTAATTTGTTTAGCACTCATACTGCATTTTCTTTAATTCCAATATAGCCTTACCACATCGACTGGGATTTTTCTCTCTCTCTCTTTTGCAAACTGTTTTAACACATCACCAGGATTTGCTGCTTTATTTCCCAAAGGGTTCCTTGAGCCATCAGAGTATCTTTCTTTCACATCTGTTCATGGATATGCTCTTGTTGCTCCAACTTATGTCCAAGATGATAATTTCATTTTGTTGCATACTCAGTTTCTATCAAACATGCTCACAGCACAGTGCGTGAAGCTGGGAAAACACCTGTCATGGATGAAAATGACTCATGATCCAGTCCTGAGATTCACTACAGTAGTATATAAGAGCTTTGTCTATGGCTTACCAAATGCTGAGCCTGCTAAATGTCAGAAGCAATGACAGAGTGTGCCATGTGGAGGGAAAAAGGATTTCTATATTATGGCAGAATAATGTACACAGAGAGAAATAGAGAGATCTAAGCAGAGAGTAGGGTGTGAAACTAAAGGAAATCACTCAATGTTGCTCTAGTTTTTATGTCACATAACTAAATCTCCATACTTTACAATAAATATATATGTTTTAATTATTCAGGAATTGAAATCAACAAGCCCTTGGCCATTCAGAGGCTTTTGGACTCTTTGCTTCCTTAATGCAAGATGTAAACTAAAGAAGATAATGTGCCTGTTAAATGAGGCTTAAATGAACATGATTGAATATGGAAATGTATGGGCTTTTAATATTCAAAGGAACAGATAGTACGATGTGCATGAAAGACACTCTCTCATATGTTTCATTACACATATTAAAGTTGAGTTGGGGAAAACAAATTAGACAAATTCCTATTGGGCAGTTATGAAAGCGTAACTTAGAGTTGCACATTCATGACTGTTCTGACTTACTGGGTTTGGAGGGTGATAGGGACTGTGAAAATCCCTCAAGATCTACTTAACAGGCAGCAGCTGCTGTGATTGACAAGGACCTGTTCCCTTGTTGATCAGGAAGTAGCTGACTAATTCTCTGATGTTTTCATCCCTTTCTGGCAGGAAGGCAAACAGCAACAGAGCTTCTGTTTCTGCTTACTATGCTGCCATTTGCTCACAGAAGGGGATGGAGCATCGGTCAACTGCTTCCTGATTGACAGGGGAACAGATTTACATCAATCAGCGAAGCTGCTGTCAATAAGTGTATACTGGGGAGGTCAGGCCAGTAAGTTACAGTATAGGTCTGTAACTAGAGTACCATAGTTATGTTTCTCTAATTGCTGAATAAGATTCTGACAATCAAAATAAACTGTCAAAAATCACTCTCCAATTGAACAGAGAAAAGTGTTTGCCCATACCCAGTGAATGGAACTGGTCATGGAGTCTAGGCATCCCCAAACTGTGGTCCTCCAGTTGTTTGGGCCTCCAACTCCCAGAAATCCTAGCCAGCTCGTTCAATTATCAGGAATTCTGGGAGCTGGAGGCCTAAACAGCTAAAGGACACAGTTTGAGGATGCTTGAATTAATCTAATGGGCTCACCCATTTTAAATCACAACCAGTCCTTTCACCTCAGGAATATTATTACTAAGGCATTTCTGAAAGTTGCCTAACAGTTACATCATCATTAGATTATATTCCGCTTTTTTTTTGGCTGTAATAACTGAAGTTACTTCCCAACTCAAGACATAGAGACTAGACACAACAATAGGATAAAACAAGAGCAACTTTGTTAACTGTTACTTATTTAATTGTTTTTGGTGAAGTAAACAACTAAATAGAGGGAGCAATTTAGTCCAGGAGTAGCTGCAGCAGTTGGTCCCCAAAGATCAGAACTACCAGCCTCCTCGGGGTGAAAATCCCATAGCCCCCAAGAGGAATTTCAAAAGTCAACTTTGCTACTAGGTCCAGCTAATAAACTGCAAGGCTAGGTGCTTTGGCCCCTGATGAGGGCCAGAGACCGGCTCCTAGGACAGGAAAATTTTCCCAAACCCCAAGATTGCTTGATAAACCAGATCAGTTCCAAATTCCCATCCTACATAAATGAGCTAGAAGGTGTATCATTGGATAATATTACCCTTCCACACAATGTCTGTTATGACTCATTTAAGAAACCACACATAACCAATTGTCCAATTCTCCCTAACAGGATAGGGTGAGGGGAAAAAAAACCATAAGGGGAGGGGAAGATTCCTACCTAGTCCCATAGTGACCCAAATAGTTACACTGTGTAAGGAGGTAGGAGGGTGGGTTGAAGAAATCCAAGGGGGAGAATGCCTTTTAACTGCAGGTTATGTCCTTCTCCCCACAAGATGCCAGGACGATGTGAAGAGGGAGCTAGTCTCCATTCTCAGCAAAACAGAAAACACCAAGCAATTTTTTTGGTTATAAAATCAGTTCTAAAACTTGATGATTGTTTGTGAACTCTTTTTGCTGACTTACGCTACTGTATTTGTACGACTGGAACAAGGGAGAGTTAGAACAGAAGCAGAATTGCTGCCTTGCTTGCTTCCAAGCAGCTCAAGACATCAGGCACATTTAGTTGATGGGGCAGATGGCATTTGCCACTACCACCTAGGCTAGTGTGGCCTCTTTACTTCTGTTTCTGCCACCTTCTAAGCCACTGGGAAGGTTGCAACTGACATATGTTTCACATATTTCACATATTTATGGGGAAAGATCGTACTTGCATTGTGCAATGCTCCCTATACCCAGTTCAGTTTCCTCTACTTTGCCCCTACTTTGAACCTCAGATAAATTATCTTCACAAGGAAATAGACACACAGAAAAACACACGACAGTAAAGAAGAGCAGGTGAGGGAGGGGAGGAGAGAGATAAGAAAGGAGGGAAATTGGCTATATGTACTGCAGTTCCCCTGTGCTTATAGTGGTTTCCTGTTACTTGTTACATTTCTAACTCATTTACTCCTAAAGTAGTTCTATAAGTAGTAGAGTTAAGGTGAATAGTTTATGAATACAAATTTGAAAATCATTTTCCACTATAAACCCTCTAATGAAGACAGGTTTTCAGAGATAACTCAAAAAGTGATCATGATGATATCAGAATGAGATTGCATGATGTAAGGCCCTTCCAAACAGGACTCAAAATGCAGGCCCTGTCAGATTTTTACCACAGGCATCCAAACAATACCTCGGGTAATAGAGGATTAATTTGGGACAAATTAATCCTGCTTTGTCTCAAATTACTTTGATACCCCATTAGACCCGGGCCTCCCTGAAAGGACCCATCCCCACATCCATTATGGTTTCTCAGGCCCTGTGGGCAGGAAGAATTGAGGGCACCCCCCCAAAAAAACCCTTAAAAATAAGCTTACCAGGTTGCCATTGGGTTTGCCTGCTAACCCCCGAAATAACGAGACCACACAACAATATTTGGATTTGAAATATGGGCAACTTTTATTAATTGTTACCAGTTTAACTTTGACTGTATCTCAGTTTTATGGATCTTGAACTTGGTGGCAAAGCCGAGGTAGCGTCTCTGTCCGGCCTACCTCTGTGCTAGTTAGGGTAAAACACCCGGGTCCCCTGGACACCCAACCCATGTATCTCTGAAGGAAATGTGTAGGAGAAGTCCCCTCTCAGGGTATCCGAGACCATAATCTCTCTATTTTTAGGCCATAATAATTCCCTTCACCTAATCAATTGAACCTTAGGTGAATGTTTTAGTGAATGGCCTTCACCCCTGAAGGGTGTGTCTTGGGCGTACACCAAATTATTAGCTTTTCTGAATTATTTATCGCCACGGATTGGGGGCAAATGTCCATTTAGCCCCCATCCCCCACCAAGTCCTCACCACAGCTCCCAAAAACCAGCCTCTATTCACCAAATATATTGGTAAAATCAGAAAGATGGATACCATCTGTCTCGAAAACTGGGCCCTATCACTGGCCAAAACCTCACAAAAAACACCTGGCTCCCATCTCGAATTAGCCAGCTTTAGGCCATCACCACCAACATGCCACCCAGGGCAAGGAATCATTGGTGACCGGGCCATCTCACAAACCGTCTCCCAACACCACCCGTGTTGGTAAATCAGCAAGATGGATACCATCTGTCGCAAGTCAAGCCACTGTGTAACCAGTGCGTCCCCTTTATCTTGGGTCAACGATAAACCACCTGGCTCTTATCATGATTTAGCCAGCTTCCGGACATTGCCACCATCATGTCACCCAGGGCAAGGAATCGATGTCCGGGCATCTTCCAAAACAGCGTCCAACCACCAAAACGTGTTGGTGAAACAGAGAGATGGATACCATCAGTCTCGAAACGAACCACCTGGGTTAGCACACAAAACACCTGGCTTTCATCTTTATTTAGCCAGCTTCCGGACATCACACCAACATGCCAACCATGGCATGGAATCATAGTTGACCAGAATGTCTGATGGGGATTCGCACCTGGTTGCAACAATAAAGCGATACCATTGTCTCCAACCAGCCTCTTGCATCTCTTCATTCAATTGCGACCATTAATAGTCATCAAGGGGACTCAAGTAAGCTTGATGCTTGTCCCTGTGGGCATAGCCAAAGCACTATACCAAAAGGTGAGGGGACCTCCATACCTAACCAAAACCACTGTTCAGAAACAAGCTGGTTGTTAGAAGAGAATGATATGAATGGGTTTCATTTGTGACTCTCTCGGGGTTAAGCAGAACCACTGTTTATGAAACAAGCTGCTCGTTTTGCATCCATCACCGGATGGTAGAGCCATTTGTCTTTTGTGTTTTATGGGTTTTGACAAAAATCTGTAATGTTTAGAGCTTTAAACTTAGTGGTGCCATGACCAAGCTCATAATGAGAGATCAGTCTTTGGTAGAGCCACCCATTCGAATATTTAGATTATAACACACGGGGGGATCCATCCCCAGCTACTCCCCAACCTACTGGCTAGGTATGTAAGGCATCGAGGACCGAGGCTCTTCTCTCCAATACATCTGTCACAGAAGCTGACCGAAGTCCTACAACTTCTAGAGAGGATATGTCCGGGCACCTGCTTCCACTAGAACATCATACATTTAACCAGCAGGGCACTCAGCCCGGCTGAGCTGCTCCCAGAGCTCAGGGTTTGCCGACGAGACATCGTCAACCGGTGAAACCACCACATCTGCAATTATATAATCCTCAGACACAAGGCTTTTGGACCACCGGCCGATCCGGTGAGATATGGCCCAACATCTTCTAGTGGCTAGGTAAATAACAACGGATAGCTATCCTACATAGGCGCCCTTAAACATAAACTGTCAGTTTTAACCAATAACATTGTAGAGGCTATCAGGAAGGCCACTCCCCAAGGTGACATGGCCAGTGAGTTTTGGATCAACCATAATATATTGAGCCTTGACCCCCCACCAAAATCTAGGGCCGTGTCTTAACAAATGCCACTCCGTTCAGTGGGTGACCCCACTCATGTTGGGTGCTCACACACCCATTGTCCGATTAACGAATTGCCAAAAAAGACATGTGATGGGCACTATAAACACTATTCCTGGGATGACACACCTTGAGATAATTGCTGTTATATCACAGCCCTGGGATCAAAGGCAACGGGTTGTAAACACTCAGTTGAGTAAACCACATCTAGAATCGTGATGTCTCAGTCACTAGCCCTCGTTCTGGGGCTTACCCATCAACCCAGGAGACGCTATATTAATAAGACAGAGCCCCGATCCACCTTCCCTTCGTGAAGGGGCCCCAGCCTTAGGGCTGACACAATCCAAAAAATTGATTTAAGGCCATAGAATACGGCCACAACTCGCTAATTGTTAATACATACCAATTGATAACACTTAATTGTTAACGGTTTTTCGTTCTGGTTTCCGTTTCATATAAAGGCTGATCTGCAAAATTTAAAATTAATTCACGTTTTTCTTTTCTTTTCCAGGACATAAGGGAGACTTAGATCAGACAAATATGCCTAATTGGATTCTGTTAACAACTTTCGTTACCCAAGACTAACATGGGCCAATGACAAATCTCTATTTTGTGAGGCCATCTCATCCACACGGTTAACCTATTAGTTCAGTGTGACACCTTTTTGCCAGAGCTGACCTTATGCTGGTTAAAATAAAATTTAACTCAATAGGGTCTCGTCCGGATATAGGGCTAGAGACAACATGTTAGTGATGGCCTCTAGGGCTCCAGGGTCACCATTAGTAATTTATTTCAATAGACGTAAATGGACTGAATGTTTTCCAAATAAAATGTATTTTAGCGAAGAGGGGCACAAGGAAGGAATAGTTTGAATGGATATAAAGGGACTCATTGTCACCACATGGCTCAGGCTGACCCAAGGGCCTGGGACCACCCAAATAATATAGCTATATAATTAATGATAAGTTAAGTATGAACTATGGTCCTTCCTTCAAACATTGGGAGCCCCCTATACTCGCCATTCAAGGAGTCTCAGTTAACCCGGGGCCGAGATCTTTTGCATTCAACTCTTAATGATGCTCGGTGGTTCATGGCCGGGCCCTGGTCTTTGGACTCCCGACATTTTTCTTAGGCAAATCCTGTAGAAATAAAATAACAAGGATGAGCATATAATTTGTTCGCATCATAGTCACCCAGTGACATGAATTGTATAACTTAGAACTACCGCTGTAGTCGGCCCCGTGACACACATTCACCATCTAGCGTCGTTCTTTGTCGGGATGGAAACCTTTGACAAGATAGCACTGTTTAGTTAAAATAACTGTTAAATCACTCCATCACCGTCTAGGTGAACCCTAAGATTTTTAATGATGAGCGACAATTAGTATCTGAGGCCATATAGTGGTTAGGATGTAGCCGGGCCCTTCAACCTAGGGATTGGTCACTATCATATTATAATTTCATAATGGTTAAATAAGGTTAACTATATTTATTAATATTTATGCATGAAGTCATACATAATCATAAAATCATAGAGTTGGAAGAGACCCCCCATGGGCCCTCCAATCCAACCCCTTGTCAAGAAGCTGGAAAACTGCGTTCAAAACATCCCCATCACATGGCATCTAGCCTTGGTTTAAAATTCCTCGAAAGGAACCTCAACCACAGGTCAGGGCAGTGAGTCCCACTGTTACACAGCCCTTGCTATCAGGAAGCTCTTTGCCTTGTCAAACTGAAATCACACTTAGTAGTTTGAAGCCTATATCAGATGGTTTTGGTGACCATAAAGAACCTTATTTATTTTATCATATCATATGCTTATTATTTATTCTTATTGGTATTGTATTGTAGAGGTCTTTCAAGGAAATGCCTCAAACTCTTTTTGCTGATGTTCGGTGGTTTTTAGGATGGGCTCTTGGTCTTTGGACCCCGGACCGTTCTCTTGGGCAAATCCTGAAGAAATAAAACAACAAGGATAGGCATGTTAAATGTTCACATCATAGTCACCCAGTGACATGGATTGTATAACTCACAACTGCCGTTGCACTCAGCCTCGTGACACACATTTTGCGTCCAGTTTCATCCTCTGTTGGAGCAAGGAACCTTTGACAAGATAACAATGTTTAGTTATAACAAACCCGTCACTATCTCGGTGAACCCTAAGAGTTTTAATGAAGGGCAACGATTATTGTCCGAGGCCATACAGTGGTTAGGATAGGGACAGGCCCTTTAACCTAGGGGTTGGGCCCCATCCTATTATCGTTAACGTATTGGATCTCCTTAGTCCAAGAGAAGGCCCACACCTTCTATTGAAATAGTAATATGTTTATACTTGTCAAAACTGTTTATTTTGATTATTGTACTGTTTTCAAGTGTTTTGCACTATATATGAGATATGCAGTGTGCATTGGAATTCTTTCCTTCATTTTATTTATTTATAATTACAACTGGCCCTAAAACAGTTTGAGAAACTGTCACCTAGCCCTTTGTTTGAAATGTTTGTGGACCTCTGGTTTAATCCATTGTGCCGACTTAGGCTTCAATGGTTTTTTGTTTTTTTGTTTTGTTTTTTTTAATACTGTCCATCAGTTATTAAAAGACTCCAAATTAGAACAGCACAAAAACAGAGAGGAAACAAACACAGACATCTAATCACCTCTCAACAAAAGATCGCCCCAGACACCGCCGGGTGATCAAATGCCAATCAAGGTGGTAAGTTAAAACATCCACACCTAGTTCCAGCATACAGGAATCCTTTGTCCCACCCTGGCCATTCCACAGATATATAAACTCCTTTTTTCTAGTTCCAACAGACCTCACCATCTCTGAGAATGCTTGCCGTAGATGCAGGCGAAACGTCAGGAGAAAATGCTTCTAGAACATGGCCAAGCTGCCTGATAAAACCTACGACAAACTAACTCCAGCAGCCAGGAGCCCTTTGTCCCACCATGGTCATAACACAGATATATATAAACTCCAACAACCACTATGTCCGATTTTATAGAGAAGCCATTGCAATCCACAGGCATGTGGACAATTCCACAGAAAAAGGGGGGGACCATGAAAATGGACAAAACCTGGCCACCAGTATTAAAACAATTCTAAAATTAGAACAGCCAACAGAGAAGAAACAAACAAGGACATCTAATCACCTCTCAACCAAAGATTGCTCCAGGCACTGCCAGGCAATCCAATGCTAATCAAGGTGGTCAGTTGAAACATTTACGCCTAACTCCAACAGACAAAATGGCTGCCGGCCATGTCCGGCCCAAGATGGCCGCCAACTCCCAGGATGATTGTCAGCCATGTGGTCAAAATGGCCGCCACACCACCCAAGAGGGGGGGGGAGGAGGAGGCCCAGGGCAGGACTCCCATCACCCCCGGGGCCCTCAAACAGACCTCTAGCGACCCACCTCATCGATGTTTGGCATGGAGGCATCTAAGCCCACTGTCCCCAAGCCTGAAGCCAGCACCAGGAGAGCACCTACGAGAGCCTAGGCCAGGCTCCATTCGGCTCCAAAAGGCGAGCCGGGGCAATCCACCAAGCGTGGAACACCGCGCTCCGGCCTGCAAGCCTGCGCCGAAGCAGCAATAGGGCCCAGGAGGGAAGGGGGGGCACACAGCAATGAGAGCCAGGGCGAGCCACCTGGCCCGAGAGGCAACATTGCGCCCAGCTCGCACACCGGCGCAGCAAAACAGAAGGCCGTGCAAGCAACGGCCATTGGCCCCGCGCCAGTCCAGGCCTACCAAGGCCCGCAGCGCCCAGCGTGTGCCAACTCCAAACGGACCCGCACGCCAGGCCGAACACCGCCCGCCCACGAGGCAAGCCAGGGCGAGCTCGCGCACGTGCGCGAAGCAACCCGGGAGGAGGCGCCGCAAAGGCGAAGGCCAGCGGCCGACGCCAAGCCTGCCTCCCAAAACCAGTGTAGGCCAAAAAACCGGGGAACATGGCCAGGGAGGGCAGCGAAGCCCTTCCACGCCGCACCCCAACAGCCTAACCATGGCTGGGCCCAAAGGAGCTGAGGAAGACGAGGGAGAGCAGAAAGGCCCAGGGGGAACCCACCCCCCAGGAAAAAACCTGTGGGAAGGCCCCAGACTCAGGCCAAGGAAAGGAAAAGGGGCGGCAGGCACGGCATGGGTGGGCACCAGTACACCATCCACCCCCAGTGCCCAGAGACCGACCTTCTGTGTCTTCCCTCGTCGACGCTCAACTTCAGAATGATGAAGGGGGCGGGCCAGTGCTAAGAGCTTGGCTCCGCCCCCTGAAAAGTAGTTCCAGCCGGAACTATATTTGCTCTCTTCGAGGGAAGAGGCAAACTGCTTCACTCTCTCCATTTTGGAGAGGGTAAAGCTTCTTCCCCGGAGGCCTCCTGGCACATAGAAATGATGTGTCAGGAGGTGTGTGTGTGTGGGGGGGGGGGGGAGTCTAATGGCAATCTGGAAGTTTTCCTTTATTTTTGAGGCTTCATGAGGAGGGGGGTGGATGGCTCCCAGGAAATCCCAGGTTTTGGGAGGAGGTGTGGGGACTTTAACTCACTTCAGAGCAAGTTTCTTTAATGTGCTCCAAAGTGGATTTAAGCCCTGTATGGAAACGCCTGTAGTTTCAGGTTTAGTTTTCTTCAGAGTCAAGTTGGTTTAAATATATGTATATATAATAGTATCAAATTGGTGTGACATGGTGCATTTGTTTATTGAAACCACACTGGCGAAAGAGTTTACTTCATAGACTGGGTTGTAAAGGGTGTTAAATTAAATAATTGAGTTGCATTTTGCTGAGTATATGCAGTCACATTTAATGATTATGATTCAGGGTTAGTGATAACGCTTGGAGTTAGTGACAAATCTAGGGACTTCAGTAGTGGTTGTAATTGATGAAGACCTCCTATCAAAGATATCAAACCCATGGGCAAGGGATTGATCATTTTCAGCATAATTGGCCAGACCTAGTTCAAACTGTGAGGTTCCAGAGGTTATATGGAAAGGCAGCGCTACTCACATGGCATGACTCAAGGGAAGGGTCAAACAAGACACATCTTCTTCACAGCCAAGACAGGATTCTGCACTCATGATAAGACTTAATACATGTAGTTTTTATTTCCAAATCAACTTTCACACAGTAGTCAGAAATACAAAATAAACACAGCAAAGGATTTAACATGAAACTTTTTAGCTATCTGCATTTCAGGATGGTACCTGATTTCCATCTGTCTGAACAGGGAATATAAGATTGTATGTCAAGTTGCATTTTAAACAAAAAACTTGTGATGTGTTGCTTCTTATATCTAAACAGTGTCCCGATGGAAAGTCATGTATGGTGAAATACAGTTTTGGCTGAAATCCTAAGAATATTTATTGGGAAATAAATCCTACTGAAATTAATTAGATTTTTATATAGATATAGTTGGGATCACAGTGTAATCAGCTGAACTTTCATTTGTTTTGAAAACTACTGACTTTTCCACAGCCTTTGGTTTCATTTTCCCTAACAGATAATTGACCTCCCACTCACATTTAATAATAATTGCCACCTCACTGCAGTCTGTAGGAGGGCAATCTTCAGCTTTCATGGGAGTGTGATCTAACTCTAATTAATTTTGTGTATAGAAAAAGGCAAATTAAAAATTCCATGGGTAGTTTATTAAAAAAAATAAAAAATAAAAACAGCAACTCTTTTGTTCATGAGAGCTGATTAACCTTTGTTAGTGGATGGCATAATTATAATGTTTAATTACTAAATGACACTATAGATCACCAGCTTTATTAATCATCTGGACTACAACAACATCCGCACCCTATTGTGAACTATAAAATGAGTCTGCAGCTTCTCTTCTTCCACATCACAGTATGAAAATAAGTGTCTAATCATAAATATCTAATAGAATTAGAGAATTCAAATGAAGATTGATGATGACTCACAACTGAATAATCACGCCTTTACTTCCTCTACTGCAGTTTTGAAATACAGTCTTTGTTGTTATTTTTAAAGTGACCTTCTATAGACTCAGGCAGCTGGGAGGAAACCCACAGTTAATTCTCCTCCAGCCTCTTTTACCAAACCAGAACCCACTACAGCCAAATATTCTTTCATCCCATACTATTTGCAGTTGTGTTGCATTCATTTTTCACTCATTTTTGTTACCTACTTGCATATAATAAAACCTTACAAAAGTTTACTTGAAAAGCCTCTCTGAGATTATATATGCAATCCGGACATATAATTTATCTAAAAGAATGTCATGTATGAAAAATAACTAAAGTTCAAGGATTTTTGTTTACATGTCTTTTACTAAACCCCATTCTGAATATTGCTAATTTTTATTTTACCTAGTCCTTTACAAGCAGTTTCCTTCCCTATTCTAATGATTAAATAATTAACCTACCAGTCTCAATGAGTTGGAACAAAGACAAAGGGATTTTTTCTAGTTATTCAAACAACCACGTGGGATTGTGGTCAAAATATATTAAGTGATATTAAGCCTATTGAGGAATGTATGGAGATTGCATTCAGCAAGTCCAGTTCAACAGGTATGAGTATATTTGTGCGGGTGTGTGGTTGTAGTACCCTTACATGATGGCATAGAAATATGCCACAATAGACGGCTCCACATGCATTCAGGAGAAAACATTTTGTCTATTGATTTTTTTAATGTCTGGAATGATCCAAATATCATTATCCTTGCAAATACACTCTGCTCAACTCATTTTAACTGTTGTCAACCTGATTTCGACATGGAGGACCTCATGGATTAGAGACCATCAAGTTTCTCCATCAGTAGCAGCCCTGATTAGGTCTTGCAGACACCAGCCCATGGCTTCCTTAATTGAATTCATCCATTTGAACTGTGGTCTGTTAACTGAGTCTATTCTTCCTATATTTCATACATTTTTGTGCAGTAGGTATTCAAATAAGACTTTATAATTTCTATGAGGAGGTAGCTTTCATCTTAGCATCTGAACTCCTGCATTTTGTCATCATCCATCATCTCTCTCTCTCTCTCTCTTCAACAATTTAAAAGTCCAGCTTTAAAATCCAAAGACCAGACAGGTCTCACTTCCCTTGAGAGGGACTTCCATGTCTGTCATGCTGCTACAAAGAAAGGTCATGATAAAGACTACTGCTGAACATCTTAGCTGGAATTCAGTAAGCCAGTTATGAATACATAATCTAGACTTCTACTTTCTAGAGTTCTACTTTTGTGACCTTATTCAAGATATATCTTCACTGGTTACATGCATGAGATCTGATTCTACCCCCCCCCCCCCCCGTACACACACACACACAAACTTGCACAAATTAGCTTATGTACAAGGAGGGATTGTTTCTGGTTGTCACACTACAGACTGCTGCTTGGTAAGTGAAGACTGGGAAGAAAGCTGCGCTGGAAGATACCACATAACAAATTCCAGTTCTCATATTCTAGGTAGGTTCATACAGATGAATCAGCCTTGGCTGTAGACATTCTGTTCTCTAGTCGTCATAATAAATAAACACAAATTGCCACCTGTGAGGCATTATAACCCAACATTTCTGCTGAGAGGAAAACATCAAGTAGGAAAACATGAAGTAGATACATCAAAGAATAACAGAAGCATTCAGTTATTGCGTATGTGCTTACGAAGGGGATTTCATACTTTGGAGATTCAGGAAGAGATGGATATGGTGAAAAACGAATAATTATCAATCAACCTTACCTGACATTCAAGGAAGAACAGGAATTCTTATTCTGAAGGCTTATGAAAGGTACTTCTTTACCTTATATCTTACTATGTAGAGTTCATGAAAGCAAAAGGATTTAAGGTGCATCTGCCCATCCCCTTCTCCATTTTCCTATTGATATTTCATGAAATCATCTCTTATATATAATATGAAAAACATCATAAGACTTATCAGAAAACACTAATTTATTTTATCTTTGAACACTTTACAAAGTATAAGCATGGATTCTGTGTTGAATGGATAGCAATGATCTGATCCATTTGATCAGGTCTGAAGGTTCAAGAAAGGTTTGGTGTTCATTTGGCACATTGTTTAGCCTAGGATGAATCCTCAAAGTGTTATTGGATTGTAACTCCCGAGATCTCTCATACTGATTATGCTGATGGCATTTACCATCTGAAAAGATCTGGAGGGCAGCAGAAACTCACTACTACTACATTTACTCCTCCTCCTCTTCTTCTACTTCTTTTAAAAGGTGCTATTGATCAAATGAGACAAAGGCTTTTGTAACCAAAACAGAAAAATATATGGGCTGCATCAGTTGCAGTGCAAAAGGCTAAAAAAGCAGTCCCAAAAAAGTTACAAAGTAGAAGAGACAGTACTAATAGTCTATTGAGTCAAAACAGCTTGAGAATAATTAGAAGCCAAGAAAATGTTAAAAACAGTCAAGGACAAAGATGAAGGTTCATAGGTCCCAAATTGCCTAAGGAATAAGTCAGATAACATGAATGAGGATATCAAATAAACAGTGAGTAAAAGACTTTAGAGGCTATCATAGGGGATGTACCAGAAAAGACAACTGAGAAGTTGTTGAGCAAGATGAATGACAGATTGAAAAGATTTAAGAACTAAGATCTGGCAGGGTCTTAAAACTGCAAGACTTTGGACATGGATGGAACAGCCCTGAGAAGCCTGACTAATTTTGCAATCGTCTGACAGTTGAATATAGTGGATTATTTATGAGCACAGAGGTAGTTGCTTAACCGAGCTTGCCAAAGGGGTAAACAACTGTCTACAGCTATGATCTAGCCCTTTATTTCATTTTACAAAAAATTGCTATGATGTTACCTCCCCTGCCCCTTGAGTTATTAATTATTTCAAACTCTATATTGAAAAAAAATGGGCACTGGAATGGAACAAGAAAATGCTCATATCTTCCATGGATATAAGATAATTCTTCAGCTCACCAACACATAACATTTTATTAGTAATTTAATTATTCTGACTATGACATTAAAATGTATGGTTATTTCTCTGGAGCATTGTGTTTATACAACCAACTGAAAATAAAACAGAGCTAAAGTAACTAAAACATAAGCAAGAAGAATTGAACTGATATAACAATGTCTTGAATTTGTTTCAAAGAATCACGATTTTGATAATTTACACTTGTGTCATGGCATCTTCTTCTCATTTCTTTTCTGTCTGTAGATGACCTAGATGCAGAACACAAACCTGCCAAAAAATCACCTATTGAAATTTTCATAAACCTTAACATCTTGCTGACCTAGAATTCAAATAATAAGGCCTTTCAACACTGTATACATTTCAGTTTGTTCAGTGGGGCTTACTCCCATGTAACTGTGTACATGATTGCATTACCAAAATATATCTGTTATTGGGGTGCATGATGGTAAGCTATAATTAATTTGGCAACTAAAGCAATTTCTTATTGATTTTTCAAACTCATGCTAATGTCAATGTGTGAGAGATATTTTTCAGCCACAGGTTTCCAAATTATTTTGAATAAAACCATAGGGTGTAGGAACAGAGCAAAAAGTAGATAGAGGTACATGTATAACTCTTGCCTTTGTTTGTAAGCAATGAGGGAGGTAAGACAAGATACTTCCCGGATAACAGTGGCATATGGTTCTGTCATGGACTAAAAGAGTTATCCACTGTGCTAAAATCTACTTCTATAGTTTCAAGCAACTTGGGTAGTTCTCTTAATCCTAAAGTGGAGTCACAGACCTAATGACACAGAAGCCACCACTACAAGGACTTTTTTCCCCACAACTTTACATCCCATCAGCTTAAAAGCTGAAGGAAGGGGCGGGAAATAACTAAATGATATAAATAATATAGAGTGGAAGTCTGGACTCAGAAGCCTGGGAGTCCTCACTTCCAACATAGACTTGGAGGGTTTTTTTTTTTTTACTTCTAGTTTAAAGGATTATCTAGTCCTGTGGAAATTTCAGATCTTGCTCATTATTTTACTTTATAACTGCCCTGTCATGTTAGCTTGTTGTGTCAGATCTGTTCTCTCATGTCCCCGCTGAAGTAGTTTGAATAGTGAGAGCCCTTTGCTTTTAAGAAGGCCACAGGAGAGACATTTGCCATTTTTTCATGGGGCAAATTTGAGAATCTAAGCCATTAGCCTTTCTCTTTCTGGGTTATTAATTGGGGAATGTGAATGGTGGCAGTTATACGATTAAAGAATCCAAAAGAGTGCTGTGACAATTAATTACTGCTTACAGAATGTTCCATCGATGTAAAGTGTTATATTACTATTAATAACATCACAATTATGAAGCTTTAAGGGCATCAGATATTGACCCCTCTTGTTTTACCACAGGGACCTCATTAATCCTGTCCCGGTTTATCACAGTGACAAATAAATAAAACCACAGCCTTTCAAATGAATCATTGGTGAGATAGCAATTTGCCACATGATGTGCTGCAGAAGGAACAGAGAAATGCTATGAAAATAAACAGGAGATTAAAAGAAGGGATTTTAAAATATAAGAAGATAAAAACGCTCCAAGATAATGCAATTACAGAAGGACTAGCTTTTTTTTTTTTTTTTGGCAAGGGTTCTATACCTTCACAATGATGAAGGGACAGGAAGAAATTGAATCAATCAAAGTTTTCCTATCATGGCATCTGTATAGCCAGAAAAGTTCCATCTGGTATATTTCTGCTTCCCACAGAGTTAGTTAAGAGCACAGAAGCCTGTCAGTAAAAAAAGAAGAAGATGTAGCCATCCTGATGGCAGTCTAAGACAACTTTTCTTATTAAAAGGGGCCTAATTGAAACCTGGTTGCTCCTTTTATGACAACATATCCTTACAGCTGTACCTTGAACAGCAAGTTGTATCTACAGCGATCAACAGAGGATAAGATTTATCTCCATACTTTAAATGTTCCTTGCTAATTCTTGTGTATCAAGGAGCTACGGAAAGGCTAATTGTTCAGTAGGGTTACAATCTATTTGTTGCATGTGTTGCTTTGTTCCTATGCTTTTTTACCCACTTTGTTGCATTTGGTTTAAAATAACTTTGAAACACTTATATATTATCTCCCATCTTCATAGACATTTGAGATAAGCACCTCTCTGAAGGAGGAGGATTACATTTGACTGGGGATGGAGGGAGACATTTTCAGGCATAGGCATGCTGATGGATGCTACGATATCATGCTGGCTTAAACAAAAGTACAACCTATTTACATTTGGCTTTTGACATTCCCACCCTGTTTTCGTTTATAACTTTGCTGAATGAAGAGCTGAAATTCTGAAACATCAGCAACAGTAGGACATGGAACTGTGTTTTGGCCTTGTCTAATGTTTTACTCCAGAATAGGGAAAATATGGGGCAGCAATACATGCAGCAGTTTACTGTGCTTTAGGTTTGCAGCCAGAGGGCCTTATGTTGTATATCACTGCTGGCCTTTGAAAGTGCATTGGATTGATTGTTTGGATTGTGGCCTAACATGATTTTGAGATTTGTCACAGGATCATTTCAAGTACACGATCATTTCCTAAAGGAGTTGGTGCCAACTGAACAAAGGGGTACTTGGTTTGATATTTGTGGTATATCCACAAGATCGGGATCATCAGCTCAAAGCCTTCTACAGATATCAGAAGGAACCCACAACACAGGGCACATTTCCCTGAAATAATAAGAACTGTAAACAAACAAATGACAACACAAAAATAATATCTCCCTTGGTATCAACTGGGGTTTGATTCCAGGACTCCATGTGGATATTAAAATCTGTGCATGCTCAGGTTCCATTATATAGTGTTGTTATTTGAAACCCTGGGCTCAGAATGGAGATCAGACTATTTTTTAATCAAGGAGTCTTCCCTTTCCCAGCCCTGATATTCATCAGAAAACATTATTTCCCCTGAAACAATCACTTCCTATATTAATGAGCTCCCACATGTGGAAAGGGGTGGTGGGGATACAGGAGGCAGACTCAAGAATTCCTCCAATGAAGGGCTTTATTAAGATTCCCACCACACTCTTTACAATAATAAGACTGCAGCTCATAATTTGTACCAATCAGAGTGATGCCTATTATTTCAGCAATGAATGTACTGTGAACCAGTAACATTGTGGATCTTAATTTATACCAATCACAGCAAATGCTTATTCTTTCAAATATCTATAAAATGTCCATGTTTGTAACTATGATTTATATCAGATTTGGGAGATTTCCCCTTACATCTTGCCAAGGCCAATGGAGTAATAAATTGACTTCTGGTCTGCCCTCAGTTTCTCATGTCTCTGTTGGAAGGAAATTGGAGCCGGCACATCGGAAAAGCAAACCCAAGATTTTGGATATCACAATGGCTTATTATACAAAATGACAAAATTAACATTTGCTTCCTGGGATGCATTTTGAATATTTTCAAACTATGAATGGTGGACTTTGAGCATAGGGAGGGCTGATTCTTCTGGCTAAAAATATCTGAGTAGTCAAGAGCTTTACAGACCTTCTAACTGCTATTCATGCTCATAGAAATCCCTGATCAGTTCTGTCATGCTTATTATTTTCCACACTGTCAACTCCTTGTCTAAGCCAACTTTTTTGGGGGAAAATAATTATTTTCAATGTCTGTAATATTCTCTCAAGACTCTCTCTTCCACTGCCCTTCCACAGCACATCTTTGCTTCCATATCTCAATTTTTATTATTCTGTACTTAGAAGCTTAGATACCCATCTAGGCACTGCCAGTCTTCTTCTGTGTTCTTTAGAAAGTACAACTTGAGGGGCAACATAGTTTAAGGGCAAAAGCCTTTAACTTTAATTTGAAAAGTGAACTCCTGAATCACAGAAGGGACATCTTCATTCTCTTTGCCTTGGGATAAGTAAAATTTTCATTGAAGTCCTTACTCTTGTCTACTATCTTCAAAAGGGTTTATCTATGTCTTTATGGGCCTAAGAACTGAATTAAGGATGGCCCCCTCCTTATATATGCACCTGACTCCCTGTTTCTTCCTATCTCTTTAGTTTGGACTGTTTTATCATCTCATGCCTTCCTGCTAGCTGATCCACTTCCATTCTCGATTTAGCTTAGTTTTAATTAAATAGGTCCTGGTTCTATCTGAATGTTATCTGCAATTATTCTAAATGTTCATAATATACTATATACCAGTGGTTCTCAACCTATGGATGCCCAGGTGTTTTGGCCTTCAAATCCCAGAAAGCCCAACAGCTGGTAAACTGGCTGGGATTTCTGGAAGTTGTAGGCCAAAACACCTGGAGAACCAGTGCTCTACTGGAAAGGGTGTATACAGTTATGATTTCTACCTCTGGTCTCATTGCTCATGTTTGACTGTAGATCTATTGTTTTCTTATTCTATAAAGCCCAGTTTTAGATATAATGTTTTCCCTGTCTCGAAATGAAAGAACTCAAAAATACATACATGTTTCATATACACATGAGCAAATGCACATGAGAAAGCTTGCAGACAATTACACAGCATATGTTCTATTCAAGAGAAACATTTTGAAGCTGCACTAATGTCTAAGGCATAAGAATCCCCTTCTCTACATCTCCTTTCCAAATTATCTTTCTAAAGCGGATTTTATTTCCTTTTTTCCACTTTTAAAGCCAGCATAAGGGCTGTCATACAAATCTGTGCTTGTATCATGTAATTAGCCCCTTAGACCAAAAGCTGTCCTAAATCTCTCAAATCCCTGATCCATCTGGGCCAGCTGTCTGAATTTTCTAATCAAATTTCTGTAGCTAAGCATTTGCATACCCTCAAATATTTAGAGATGAAATAGGAATATGCTTGTAGCACCTCTGTTCTTATTCCAAGAAGCCCCCACCCAATTATGAATGTATGAAGGATCGTGTCTGTCTGTTGTATGCTATATACATTCAGCCTTCAACTGCCTGCCCATACTGGTTTAAGGCAAGGTCATGTTTGTCTCCTTGGTTCAATATATATTTAAAAAACATGGTAATCCATGTGGAAAAATAAACCTTGTATTTTATGGATGTTAAATATCAAGGACTTTACTAATGCCCATACTAAATATATGCAATATATACATTTTCATCCTTTCTGCACTTATGTACATTCAGTGATGGGGAATTTAGGAAACAGACTATTTTAGAGGATAGTCAAACAAGCAGATGATGGTTCAAATACAAGTAGTATGTTCTAGATAGAAATGTGAAAATCATTCTTAGTTTAGCTATATTTCTAAAGGTGCACAATATACTTAATTTTTGCATTTGCTTCAGTGTATTTGTACATTTAAATGGATATATATATATATATAGGGTTTAGTCATTCACATTATAATTGTTTTGTGTATACTTTTTTCCTTTGAAAAGGTTTATAAGCAATGTGTATCTGTGAATTATGAAAGCAAAGTATTCTTTTTTCCTTCAACAAGTCTTGAAAAATATGAAAAGTTTGTTGAATCCTATAACATTCTTTTCCTTCCCTAGCTCTACCACATCTTCTGATTCAAAGTAGCAATGCTGCACCCTGGAGAGCTTTTGGTTGAAGTCACATTAAATGAAACTTGCCAGTTGCTCCAACAACAGATATCACTAGATTAAAATGAGAGAACTGATTTAAAATACAATTTTTTATCCAGAATTTATTCAGTTCACACCCTAGAGCCAAATGCAATTGCAATTACAGTTTGGAATAGAAACCCTATACATGTGTATTCTTGCAATTCAACACTGTGTGGGTGTGTGTATTTGAAGAATACATAAATTTAAAAATAATGAACCTTGCAAAATCCAAACATTAAAAATATCATTTTAAAAATGATGTACTAAGGTACAAATGTCTCCGTAATGGAAAAAAATAATAAAATGTATCATCATTTCATGCACAGCCAAGATGGAATAAGATCAGACATGAAAACAGAATAATTTTAACAAACTTTATTTTGCTTATTCACATATTACGATACTGGTACTTGAAAAGGGTTGCTACCTAGCTAGTTTGCAATCTGGAAGTATAATGCCACAATTAAATCATTATCATCATCATCATCATCATCATCATCATCATAGATATACCCCAGACACTTGGACCTAATGTGCATGTGTGCTGTGTTGTTATGTACATGTAAAATTATAATAATTCCTGGGAATGGGCACTTTCAGGTGGCCATTTGCATTTTACAAAATTTTGTGTGGAGGAGACATTTTCAGTCACACTCAGGAGGCTGACTGAATTCTGGCCATGTTCATGGGACACATGAACCATGAAGAAGTCTCTTGAAAATGAAGATAGACATTTTTCTTTTAAGATATACCTTTGAAAGCATAAATCAGTTCAGCTGACATCCTTGCACCTGGGAAAAGTTTTCAATGCAGTTTTTTCAGACTAAGAGGCAATGTGATCCATACATTCCCCTTGGAGGTGTGGATTTGGTCGAAGATAGCTGAATGTATTCAAGTTCTTAAAGGCATTTACTCTTAGAAGGGAATGCTTTACAGGTACCAATCAGGTAACTGGCAGGCAGAACAATCATTATGGTATTTGGAGAATAGTGCCAGCTGTTGAACACAAGGCTCCTTAGGTGATGATAGGGAAAGTCTCTTTCCAGTATCCCTCAAAAGTTCCTAGGGATTCTCCTCATTTTTAAGTAAGACATGCTATATGGTGTCTCATTTTACTCATGATTGCCAGGTACTTGGAGCATGATGGTACTTGTGGTGTCTTCCAACTATTCTATTCTACACTCAGTCCTAAAAAAGGGTAGAGCTAATTATGGTCCCACCATGGTTTCTGAGCCAGAGTGTTTGGACTCTGAGGATAATGACATTCCATTGTCATGGGAAGGTAATGGCAAGATGAAATCTCAAAACACCAGTGCCTGTGGGAAAGGATTTAAGATAATTCTCTCCCTTCTTCTATCACTTCCTCAGAGTTCATTGTATAGTTCCTCAAAGATTAGAAGTGCAGGAGGAAAATTAATATTTTCTCCAAATCATGTCTGTTATCACAATTAACTTTCCAATGTCTTGGAGCCAACCATCATGAAATCCTCTCCCCAATTCTTTTTGTTGTTTTTGTTAAGAGCTAGAACAAGTACTCTCATATGAATATTTGTTTATACCATGAAATTAGCCTGCTAGATCAAATGCCTTCCTGAATCTTTTGATCTGGCTTTCCAAATGTCCGAATTAAATTTTTGTGGCTGAGCCATTTGCATTTCTTCCAACAATTCACAAAATTTCAGAATGGTCTCTCTTTGTGTGTTGAGGGCATTCATTTCTTTCAGTATAAACAATAAGTACATTTTAACAATAAGAGGCAACACTAATACCAGTGGTAACAGACACACAAAAATCATCAAAGAAGAATTTGTCTGGTTCTTGAAAGACATTTGATACCGCATTTCTGTGTATGAACCCACATGATCTCTTCGATCATCTGGAGAGGTCCTGCCTGCGCGCCCACCTCCTTCGCAGGTGTGATTGATCGGGATGAGGGAGAGGGCCTTCTCGGTGGTGGCCCCTCGACTCTGGAACTCACTTCCCAAGGGCATCAGACATACCCCAACTCTGGAAGCCTGAAAACGTGGTTGTTCCAGTGTGCCTTCCCAGAATAAGGATAACCCACAGCAATATGCCCTCAAAATACATTTTACCATTGATTTGGGATTGATTGCATTCCTTCATCTCTCCTTGAAAATTCTACCCCAGTTATATCCTACCTTGTCCATGTCCAGCATTATTTTTAATTTTAATCTATTACATTTGGCCCGGCCATTGGTTGTAAATGCTTGTGTGCTACTGTTGATTTATTGTTTTTTTTTTGTTATGTGGCTTATATTAATTATATTGCTTTGATTGTTTTGTTATTGCTTTTGTTTATTGATGTACTGTGGGCTTGGCCTCATGTAAGCCGCACTGAGTCTCTTGGGGAGATGGTAGTGGGGTACAAATAAAGTATTATTATTATTATTATTATTATTATTATTATTATTATACCAGATAAACCTTCCTTGGAAGCTGTACTGGCAAGATGGTTGCACCCAGATGCACACACATTCCTGGCTACTCACCCATTTGCTCAGACCAAAGGGGAAAGGAGGAGATGAGACAGGGGACTGGGAGGAGGAAGGAGTCATGGCACATGGACTCTAGGGCAGACTGTAAGATAGTCTTGTTAATGTGCCACAACTTGACTGATACTATTTTAGCCCTGCTTCTTGTCTGCTATAAAGGAATTTTTGCCTTCCTATTTTAACCTGCATTGTACAGGCTAATTTGTTTCTTGTTTTGACTTGTTAGTAGGGTTTTGTCATATTTGGACAGAAGTGATTGTGTACAGGAGAAATGAACATTTTGGTGAGCCTCAAGATCACTTGTATCTGGAGATCTGGAGGTGAAATGCTGTGGGACATGTCCAGATATAGATGGGACTTTGTGATCAACTCAAACTATCTTCCTTTGAGATCATGAGGACTACAATTGGGATGCCTAAGGAAGTCTAACTTCTCCATCATGACAGGTGGTTCAAAAGTCAGAGATGGGAACATTTCCTCCCCCCCCCCCCCATTTGTCTGTGGGTCCAAGAACAGCACAGACATCAGATCTATCATTTTGGATAGACTGCCCACCCATCCTTTGACAGCAGCTGTAATCTTTAGCATTTAATTGAATAGATTGTGGCTCTTTTCAGCTGAATAAATTGTTGCTTACATTTTATTTCCATTTCTGGTCATGTTTCATACATTTCTGCATGGATATACCATGATACATTCAAGCTAATGAGGAATGCATTTGTCTGAAAATAGTTTAGGAGATAAAAGAGGAAAAATACTCTTACTGTTAACCCCACATCAGATATCCCACATATATATTAACTATACCGGCAGTCCCTGGGTTACAAACGTCCAACTTACAAATTACTCATATTTAAGAATGGGAGTGAGAAAACAGGGAGAGAAATCTGTCCCTCAGAAGGGAAACTGACCACTGAAAGAGTTATCATAGGAAAGAGGTGTCTCAACTGAAGCTTTATCACCAATCCTTGTTTGCTCAACATTTTTCAAAATCCAGTTATCACAGGGACAGAAAGTGAGATGAAATCTTCTGAAGAGGTGCACATACAGGAAAACTAACACCACATGGATGTTAACCCTTCCCCGTGCTATCCAAAGCTATATATTTGACTGGAGTTACACTTTAAAAATATGCCTGGTCTGACTTACAAACAAATTCAACATAACAAACGTACAGAAGCTATCTTGCTTACAACTTGGGGACTGGCTATACTTTGTCTTTGATGGTATTCTTATAGCCAAGAAGTTATAAGGGGTGTTCTTTAGTTTTATTTTGGAGTAATAGTAGAGAAAACACATGTGACACTGACATCAGCATTCTTCAGAAGTATAGCACCAGTAATTTCAGGGGAGAAACTTAAGAGTCTGGATATAACACAAGTAGTATGAGTGGTCAATAATAAGGTCTTCAAACTCACATAAAATGAGAAGATATGCCTTTTGTTTGTGCTTTGTACATGCTATTCCCTGAACCTAACTGGACAAAACAGCTTGGATGATAGCCTTTTTGCAGAGAGATTGATAAGAGAACTTTATGCTTTAAATCCTTTATTTTCAGGTTCTACTGGCAGATGAAAATTGCTTCGAGACAATATCGATCAATGATCCCAAAGTAAACAAAGAAAGAAACAAATACACCAAAGATCATCTTTAAAACCTGGCAAAAATAAGGGGTCTACATATCTCATACAAATACTTCTCATCTATTAGGAATGTATTTTAGAAAGCTTAAGGATTATCAAGGACTCCAAAAGTAAGTTATTAAGCTAAAAACAAACTCTTTGGTAAATAAAATGAAAATATTTGAAATATCTTGTACAAGATTTTGGTAACAATTTTGCACAAAAAATCTTCATAGATTTGTGTGTGTCACAAAGTCCTGCAAAGGAAAATACTTTCTTCTTCCTATAACTTTTATCCATGTCATGCAGAATAACAGGCAGATAAACTGAGTAATCATGTTTGAAGCACATACCCAAATGAAAGCTCAATTGCTTAAATACACAAATCAAATTCTCCTGGATGAAAAAAATGATAGTAAATTGAAAGGATAGAATTACTCTCTATCCCCATCACTATTCCTGAGCTAGCAGTTTTCCTTTAATTTTTATTTGCTTTTTTGTAAGTAAATACTAGAATTGTGCAAATGCATTAAAATAAAAAAAGAATTAAGAAACAGCAGTACTGTAGGAAGGTGGGCTTATGAAAACATGTGTAAGAACTTTTGCAGGACCACAAATTGGCAAATCACTACAATTGTGCTAATGAAGAAAGGTGGTGTTTGTTGGATCTAAAACTGCCCTTTGCATAGTATAGCAGAATCTGTTCAGGATTTTCCTCTCCATGTATGTGTGAAGTGGATGACATGAGGAGAAAACAGGCAGTCTAAGTGACTCCACCTTGGCTGTTCATATGGTCATCCCAAAGTTCAGAGCAGATGCAGTCAGAAAACCTAATTTTGAAATAATCTGAACTACTTGAAGAGTCATGCATCTCTATGTATGTAGAGAGAGTAGTTAAAATGCTGGGAGTGATTCCTTCTCCCCACTCCCCTCCACTTGCATTGCTTTGTTGATCTGGCTATGATCATTACAGGTGCCCAATGGTGATCAGCACAATTTTTTTGCCCAGTGGGCACCTCAATACCCAGAAGAATGGGGCAAGGTAAGGGTGGAAGAATGGGGACAAAGTAAGAATGGCATCTGCTGAGCCATGCAGATGCCATCCTGCCACTGGTCCAGCTTGGGAATGTGCAGTGCAGATGCCATCCTTCAACTAAGCCATTTCAGTAGCTGAGCATGCAAAAAAATGGTGACAAGGATCCAGAGTAACCCACTCCAGATAATCATTGCCATTTCTAGCATGTGTAAACAATAAGAGGTGTTTTATTTATTATAAAGTTGGATCTATGTATCTCAAACTCTACTGCCTTTTCCCAAAATCTCTTCTCTCTCAAGGCAATAATAGAGGAACCAAAGTGTTCATTTGGTACACTGTCCATGCTCTGTTGACACTGCGCTTGAAAAGTTTCAATTTCTTGCTTGGCCAGTGGTGTGATTTTGAAGTGCTAGGATATTTTCAATTTTTCCATCATAAGCTCCACCAGGGGATTTTCGGTTTGCAGCACAAATGACTTTAAGGGTCCTGGTTTTAAAGGCTTGTCCATCAGTTGTCTAATGAAGAAGTACTTCATTGAAATCAAAGAAGCAGAAGTCAGTGAGGCTTATCAAAATGTGAAAAGGCAACCACCTACATCTATATTTGTCATATGAGGTTCTAATCTGTGACTTGCATTTGACACTTGGTATTGACTTGGTCTTTGGATAAAAACTTTAGGAAGTGAACTAAAGAGACACACGCATAATGTAGTTACAGATTTTGAACGTGGAGTGCTGTGTGTCCACGTGTGTGCATTACTATATCTAATTACATATAAAGTTACTTGGGTGACTTCATTGTCAGTAAGTATCTGGAATATCTAAGCAAGCTTACAGAACTATTAAAAATATCTGGGTTGCTATGAGTTTTCTGGGCTGTATAACCATGTTCCAGAAGCATTCTCTCCTGACTTTTCACCAACATCTATGGCAGGCATCCTCAGAGGTTGTGAGGTCTGTTGGAACATGGTCATACAGCAAAAAACAAACAAAAAAACAAACAAAACCAAAACCTCACAGCAACCCAGTGATTCTAGCCATGAAAGCCTTCGACAGCATATAATAAATATCCTTACCTCACTGGAAAAAATGAGATATAATCATCATTAATGTGTTTTTAAAGTTTTTAAATATATAACAAGTTTTATATTACTTCTCTCATTCATTCATCTCTCATTCATATTTGGTAGTTCTGTGAGGTCTATTTTTATTCCCATTTTACAGAACAGGATGTCACTTCCAAATACTGACAGGCTTTCCTGGAATGTATTCTTTATCTCTAGGTTTTAAAAGTATAGACTACATCTCAAGGCACATATATGGCACCCGTTAACAACAAATCTGTTGGCTTAGTTCCCTTCTCCATTCAGCGATGTTATTGCTTGGACAGCCTCCACACAGCTGCAGTTTATTGAGGGAATGATACCCAGGTATTAACCAAATTAGGTGATGCAGGTAGAACGATTGTTACAGAAAGTGGTATAACATATCATACTCAGGCGACACTTGACATTAAACCTGACTCTATCACCATCGGGATTCCAACCCATGTGTGGCTCATTGCATACTCTGCACATGCAAGTTTACACAAAGTCTATTTTTAAATTCTATTTAATTTCTGTATCATAATGTAAAGTTTTTGAACTGTCTTTTAAAAATGTAATACTGGATAATGACCTGATTGCAATCATAAAGTTTGACCTTAGTCATGTGAAGCCTCAGATAGAAATCCCTCTAATTCCTATTATTAGACTTGCCATGATAAAATATTCAACCAAATTTATCACTGAGTGAAGTAATAACATTAGTGCAATCACTGCTTCTAATTAAATTAATTATTTGACATCTCAGCTTATTGCTTGAATGACATCACTAGAGTCTGGCAAAAAAAAGAGAGAGAAGGAAAAGATTATTTAAGTGCTAAATCGGAAGTGCTGCGGAAGCAGATCTTCTTCTAGTGTCTCATTGCTGTGGGATTTATATAGAGATGAGGGGATTGAGAGGCCGATATTCATTGTAAATTATCCATAGTGCATCTTATTTATAATTCACTAATTGTGAATTATGCAGGCTAGTTCAAGCATAGTCAATTCTTAACTCTCAGAAGAGATACTTAGAAGTAATAATAGTTACACATAACTAGATAATTAATGTATCTCTCTAATAATGGAACTACTTTATGATTGCAATGCAAAGAGGGATTCTGTTTTTCCCACCACTCTTTGGGCTTTGGTTCAAACTTTACAGAAATTACACTGGGGCTAAAGCAATTTTGAAGACAGAGCTCAGGACCTTGGAAAGCTCCTATACTTAAAACTCACTGGCAGCAACTGAACAAAGTGAAACCTCCCTATAGATCAGGGATGTAAATCTACATAAATGATGTTACCACAGGCACTATCACACACATAAATATTGAAGTTATCCCTGAATAAGTTACAATAAAATTTACTACAAAGACCTTTTTTTTTTCCAAATCAGGATTTACCTAATCAGGATGTATCAACTCTTCAGAAACGTGTCTGTTGACCATTTTCAAAATATTTTCAAATGATCGTTCCATCCCTAGAAAAAATGGTATAAGGCAACTCTGGTCTCTACATTGACTAATTAATTAAACTTCAAACGATTATTGAAAATGCTTTTGCTGGACAAATGATTACCTAGGAAATTCTGGAACCAGTTTGAGGCCTGGGTGGTGATCACACAAATCCCAGAGCACTGATGCTCATTTAGGACTTTCCTTTATGAGCTTGTTTAGGAGTTTCTCTTGCCACTGCAGTTTGAAACTACCTGCAAACTGCATTAAATTGTCAGTGCAGATGAGCCTCTAATAATCAAACAGCAAAAGAAAAATTCCCATTGGTGTGTGTTGTGCAAGATTCTTTTTTTCTGTTTATGAAATAAAAATGTGTTATTCTTATTTATACTAAACAGAAACTTTTTTTTAAAAGCAAAGACAATGTGCTCTTTGCTTACAGGAGTCTGTAGTGTGGATAATCATTCCTTTCATGCCAAAGCAATGCATATAAACTAGTGAATTTTCTATTAAAATTTAAATGTGGAATAATTTTGTTAGATAAAGTAAGGTTATCCCTCAAAGTCAGCTCCACAACAGAATAAAATTCATAGAAATGAGTAATTTATACAGTAACTGTGTCAATAGTCTCACCACCATATTTTTCATTTTCACAGTGTCTTAGAGTAGACATTGTTTCAATCCAGGCATTAGATTTTATGTGATTCTAGCAGAGGGCAGAAGGCATCATCTCTCCCCACCCCCTCTCAATGTTCAATGAAAATTTTGGAAGATGTATTTTTAATGAAGAAATAAACAATCTCAGAATGGATAGAATCTCAAGCCCTTGGGAGATTCACTATTTTCCTTAACACTTTTCTGTTGCAATGTCCCTTTTCCTGAAGTCTGATGTGCTTGTGAGATGTCAAATTTTATGGGAAAAATTTGGCACAATGAGAACTGGAGAAGATTTATGTAATTTTTGGTTGTGTTGAAAACGGATATTCAGGAGCTGTTGCTTGTGACATAGTTGTATGATGAACGACACAAGTTTCAATCTACTCTTCTATATAACCATCAAATGTCTCCAGCTTTCATTCTGATAACTTCAAGTTTGAAGTACAAACAATAAGATGCCTCAGACAACATACACTGCCATAGTTGAACATTATTTTAAGTATATTAACTCTGCCCCATTTTGAGTGGTGATTACCTATGCTTACAAGCTGAAATTCACCCTAATATTTTGAGTACTATTCCAAATTATAATATACCTAACTTTTCAACAGCTTCTGGACATCAACAAAATTACCAGACAATCCAAGTGAAGTATTGCCAATAGGTATACCCTCAATTTGAGTCTAATTTGGAGTAGAACCGAAAAGGCTATTAAAAAATTAATTTTCAAAGTTATCTCAAGACTTAGGTTTACAGATGAACAAGATCAATAACTTGGATAACTGCTGTGTGCTATTTCTCCCCATATATTACCATATTTTTCCAAACTGCACATATTAAAGAGAAAGAAAATCACTGTTAGTTGCATCTCTCTATATGGAAGAAAAAAAAAGAAACCTATTGTCGCCAAAGTCATAACAACAAACTGCCCATTCAATTTGTTAAATACTTTTTAGTATCAGGTGAAATAATGGTAGTAAGTAGACTCATAACTCTACTTAAATTATCAAATTCTTGCCTATCGTAATCAAACTTTATTTGGCCTGATTGAATTGATGCTGTTATTGCCTGTCAACCAATATTGCATTAAATACTTTAATATCAACATTGAATTGTGAGATTGATCTATAATTCACACTCCTAGTATGAGCCTTACCTAATGTAGTAATCACAAAAATAAACTATTCATAAAAAGTCGAGGGGGGGGGGGGAGGTTAAGTGGCTGCTGGCATTTAATTGTTCTTTCTTCACCATTATGTCTGATTCAAACTCCAGTTTGAATCTGCACCTGAAGTCCAGCAATGTTGTGTGATGGGTAGCGTGCCCATCCATCACTTGACTGGCAAGGAAGCTCCCTAGGCAGTTAGTAGTTATCTGTGACCTGTTAGCAAAAATCCAAGCTAAATTAGTAAAGTCCACAGTGGAGGCTAGAAATGGAGATAGTTTGGGATGATATAAATCAGATATTTGTTATTGTTATCATGCCACTGCTACTATAATTTTAAAGAGCAGTATAGGGAATAAGTTTTAATATTTATATTTGAAAGGGCTTACTGTACTTATTGTATTGTACTTTTAAATGTTGTGTATTATGTGATGTCATGGCCTATGGCTGGCATAATAAACAATTCATTCAACTAGGAAGCTCTCTAGGATGCTAAAAACCCAGTATGATGAGGTCATTAAAATTTTATAAGCCTTACTCTTGCGTATTTGGTTCTGAGCTTCTTATATGTGGTGTGAGTCACTATATTGTGAGAAAAGCAGTATAAAAATAAAATAAATATATGATCTAATTCTTCCTCTTAAACAGACTTTGCATGTATCCCAAATGATGTCACGAGATGTGTTTTTATTTTCATCCTAATAATTGTGGAATTGAGATTCTACTTGCACTTGTATTTTGTCATAACTTAATAGTAATAACCATTAACCACAACCACTCATCAACCAGGTTATTTAAAAGACCACATCTCCTCATATGAACCTGTTCCACCTTTGAGATATTTAGAGAAAAAAAATTATATCTCCTACCACCTCCACAGGCACAGTTTATAGGTACACGGAAGAAACTTTTCACTCTGCATGCTACGACACTTTGGAACACCTTTCCTAAGGAAGTTTATTTATTTATTTATTATTGCACTTGTATACCGCTAATATCTCAGCCTAAGTCGGCGACTCATTGCGGTTTACAACATCTAAAAACAACCATATTCAATTTAAAAGCGTAAAAACACATATACAGTACAAAATTATTGGGCCACCAATAACAATCCAAATGCATCTCGTAACTGGAATCACAATCCAAATTCGTCGTCAGTAATTACCAATCCTTAATCGTCAAAATTCGTTTCGTCGGATTATCCGAATGCTTGTTCAAACATCCATGTCTTCAGTTTTTTCCGAAACGCCATCAGCGAGGGGGCTGACCTTACCTCTATAGGGAGGGTGTTCCAAAGCCGAGGGGCCACCACAGAAAAGGCCCTGTCTCTCGTTCCCGCCAGCCGCACCTGTGAAGCCGGCGGGATAGAGAGCAGGGCCTCCCCAGAAGATCTTAGGGTCCTGGCGGGCTGATAGGCTGAGATACGTTCGGATAGATAAGTTGGGCCAGAACCGTTTAGGGCTTTAAAGGGTGGATCTTTGGTTATCTTTTCAGGAGGACATTCCAATCATTTTAACAAGCAAAGGGCTTTTTGTAGTGTTGTTACAGCTGTATATGGAGAACTATGGATGATATAAAAATAAAATCCTAAGGGGAAAAATAAAATCAGTTATTGACTTCAAAACAGAAGAAAAATTATAGCATTTATGACTTTCCATTCAACTTTATCTTAGCAGCTTTTACAGATTCCAGCATGTCTTAAGGATGGCTGGTGCTAGTTAGAATAAGAGAGTATGATTAAAATATTTCTCATCTAAATCAAAACACAGGTTGACTATTATGAAAAATAGACTGTAGTAGTCACCCAAATGAAGCTGATAAGGTACAACCTCACTGTGCCATGTGTATATATTATCACATTTACTCCAGTATAATATGCCATAGAATGTAATGAAGATGTAGTCAGATTTGATCAGCCACATGGTGATGACTGGTGACATCTTCCAATTCAGTATATAACCTTTGTTTGTCTGAGATCATTTGTAGAGAAAGGAATTGGAACACCAGTAAAAAGCAGAAAAATAATGGGAATGTTTGAAATTTCATGAAAAAGAGATGATCTATTAGGATTAGAAGACATTTGGTCACACGGAAAATTAAAAGGGTGTGCATTTGTTCTTTCTCTAAGAATATAAAACAATGTACTTGGTCTCAGAGAAATGGTTTCACACCTGTGAGTGTGAAAAAAAATTAATTCTACTTCCAATTAGTTTAAATATTGATCAGAAATTGTCGGATCTCCAGAGTAATGTAGATGATAATTTGATTACTCAATAAATACTGTAATTTAGGAGAGTTAAGCTTTCTGATGAGCTAAAACACCAACTCCAGATGGACTCTTTCCCCATTGTACTGGAAATGGAATTGGAGTAAACATGGTATGTTTGTCTTTTTGAAATCCCATTTGAGCTAGACATCTAGTTAAGTAAAGCAATTAGACATCTGTTAATTTACCAAGTATAGATTTATCTTCACTTCCTTTTCTTCCTTTTCCTTTCTAATGTATGTTGTACACCTGCTATTTACATTTTGGATCCTTATACTTCTACAATATCAAAACTTTAGTTACAAAATTGCCAGGGATTGTAGCATAAATTTAATTCTGATTGCTGCAGCCTATAAATATAATACCATATTTACTTGAGCACAGTGTTCACCTTTTTTGGCAAAATAATGTTGCCAAAATTGAGGTGTACATTAGAATCCATGGTGCTTTAGAATCACACATATAAACCCATCTGAGTGAAAAGGTCTGGAGGAACCCAGAACCCCCAAGGGATTGGGGTCACAAAGAAGCTGTTAATAGTGATGTCAGTAGCCTTAGGACTCTGTGGTGTCTGGAGAAGGATGAAGAGTGCCTGGTTAGTGACCCAGGAGTACCTGCCACTTAGCTGTGGATCCTGCCTCCTAAGCACCCCCCCCCCGGATCTCTCACTCAATCCCCACTAGCCTCAATCCCCACTACCCTCAACCCACATTTTTCACCATGGAACTACTTGTTGGCCCCTTACCTTCCAGGTCAGCAAAGATGCTCTTTCCCACAAATGTGCTCCATGGAAGCCCCCATAACAGAATTCCCTGAAAGCTATGGATACAAAACTGATAGCATGATATGCTAACAATTCAGCAAGCCCTCATGTCAGTCTAAGAAGAATAACATAATGTTTTTAACTTCTGAAGGCCTAATTGAAAACTTAGCTTTTTGAACAGGCCTTTAACAATGGCAAAATATAAGAATTATTAATAACCATCCAACAGATTCCATGTTTGATCTTTATTATGCAATGGTTCAAATGCTAAATATTGTTCAAATTGTTTTATATAATCATTGCCTATGGATGCCTTGGCTGTATTGTGTTAATTTTGTGATTGTTTTAAATTTGATATTTTATTAATTTTATGCTATCTACTATGTTTTTATGACTCCAAGCCACTCCGGGTCCCTTGTTGGAAAATGTGGAGGGGTATAAATAAAGTTTTATTATATTTATTATTTATAACCCATCTTTTCTTACATTGGTCACAATTTTCTCTTTTATTAATCTCTTAATCCCTTCATTGTTGCAACTTTACTACATTTTTCCCTCTTTCATGTATGATGCACTTTATGAATTCATCCAATATGAATTTTCGCTTACCATTTAATGATCAGAAGCACCTTCAAATCTCTGTTATGTAATTTAAATCCTATCTTCCTTGTCAATGAAAGAGGAAAGATGCATATATATGAGAGGCCACTATATAGGCAATAAGCATTTTAATTAAATTGACTCTATGGGTCATAATGTTAGTTAGGTACACATGGTATCAAGAAAGCATAAATCTTAATACCATTAGAGAATATCACTAGGCCAGAAACAATGAATAAGGTTATCTTCAGAAATTATTGAGTAGTAAATAACATTTTCTGAACCTGCAATAAGATACTGTTCAAGGACACATGCACCAGTTACTTCTCATATCAAAATGCACTTTAAACAGAAGGATTCCCCAGTGCATCCTGGAAGGTGTTGAATCAAGCAACCTATTTCTATGCTACTATACATTTCTATCCACCTTATTGACCACCCTATCCTTTAACTAGTTTCACATATTGTTTATTATTGTTTATGCTGTTTTTATGCTATCTTAATATGTTATTGATCTGTTTTTAATTGTATGTTGCCTTGGGCTTGGCCCCATGCAAGCCACCCTGAGTCCCCTCGGGGAGATGGAGGCAGGGTAGAAAAATAAAGTTCTTCTTCTACTACTACATGCAACTCCCCCTGACCACCTTCAATGACATGCAGGCATCAAATATCCTGAAGGTCAACCAAATCTCTTTGGCTGCACCTCTCGGCTGAAGCAGCTCCCTTCCAAACCTTATAGTTTTTCAAGAGTGAATACCTTCATTCCTGTCCCCGACCCCCCAAAACTTATAGGAACTGTTATGGAAGTCCACCCTTAACCCCTTAAAAGGGTGGTGCCACTGTGCCTACCAGGACTATTTTATTTTAATCATGTTATGGAAGCTGTTAAACTTACTCAGGGAAACCTATTGAAGTGACTCCACTCAAAGTGAATTACTACAACCCTTTAAACCATGTGAGGTAGGTGAACCCCCTGCAAGGAACAACTTGTGGTGATGGGGGGAATTCCTACCCGGCCCTTGCATGACCAGTGTAAACTCTCCCTGTCCATAGGGTGGAAAAGTGAAGCAAAGAGGGCAGCAGAGAATGGTAAAGGGACGGAGTAGCTTTAATAGACTGCAGCTCTTCCCTGACACATGATTAGGGCCAGTGAAGTCAACTAGCCCCACTAAATCTGGCCCCTTTCATAGGGGCCTTCATCCCTCCTTTCCCCCTGGTTTTAGGCTTTGCCCACTGTTGCAATGTTCTGAAACACTGCTCTGAATTTATATATATATATATATATATATATATATATATATATATATATATATATAAAATCAAAGTAAACTGTACTGGATTTTCCTCATTAAGACTTGCAGATATAATTGTTTGTATTACATATGCAGCTCAATATTATCCTTGTTTGCTCAAAGATGAGTGCTATTATATTTGAATTCCCCTAAATTCCCCTAAATTCTCCTAAAAGTCCTCATAGGGATATTTTAGATGTAAATGCCCAAAGAATCAGTGAATGTCTACTGAGCTGTTGAGTTAAATAAAAAAAAATCTGGCATAAGGAAGAGTTTGCAGATATTTATAAAGTCTTCAAAAGTGAACTGAAAAAAATTCTTCACCGTGTGTTCCAGATTTTTTTTCTTTTTACCCCTTTCTTTCTTTCTTTCTTTCTTTCTTTCTTTCTTTCTTTCTCATCATAATCATCATATATGTATGACTCACCTCTCCTTTTAAAATCATTATTTCATAAACTATATGAAAGAAATAGGAATAACTTCAAATTGTAACAAAGTAAAAACCGTAGTGGAATTCCAACCCTTTCATAAATAAGGCTACACAGTGAATGTCTGGTCAACCAAATATTACAGTATATATCCAATATGTCTGCCATTTATCTCAGTGGGTTTCCTCAGTAATACCCTCCCTCATCATATTCTATCTCCATCGGATGTAATCCTGCATGAAAGGAGTGTTTCCCTCTCCTAAAACTAAATAAAAAACTCCTATATTTGAAAGGTTATGTATTGCGGCCACTGCTGCTAGAAATTATTGTCTTAGCCTTTGTTTGGTAATAAAATTTTATATACTTATATTAGTATAATAAACAAGAACAATATATTTCCCATCACTTCATAATTCTGCTTTATGCACGGTTGTTGTTTTTTTTTTAATTCAAGATTGAATACCAATGAGTTAAATCAGTGTGACTTATTTTATCAAGACTCTCTTGTTGGAACGTAACAACAGAGATAAATAAATTGCACATAAAATTCATCGCTATTAGTCATGTTTTGAACCATGATTGATTAATTCACATTATTAAGTTAATGGCACTGCCTGTAATATTTTCAGGTTTTAGAATAATCTGCACATTGTCAATTTGAAATCCATAATGGTTTACCACAACAAACTGGGTACATATTCAGTTATGTAGAGCAGAGGTTCTCAAACAGCTGGTAAGCTGGCTGGGATTTCTGGAAGCTGAAGTCCAAAACACCATGGGAGTAGAGTTTGAGAAATGCAGATTTACAGTTCACCACATTCTTGATAAGACTATTGGGCTAAGGTTAGAAGCAAAAATATGTTTCATAAGTTTCAAAATTTACCATTGCATTGGGGTTTGAGGCACTCTTTATTAATTTTCTGTATGGAACTGTGTTTCAGATTTCAATATACCCCAAACCAGAATAAAATCAGGTTGCATCTAATAGATTTAGCAGCAAGACGGAATTGAAGCAAGACTGACAGAATAGGGACAATTCTGGTTCGTTAAATTGGATATTTTGATATGGAGTAACAGAGATTTAGTGTTATTTCTAATGTCTTATTTGTTTGTTTCAAAACTTTCCATAAAAATAAAACATACAGTCAGTGCTGGATTTACCATTGTGCTTAGATGTACTTAAGCACGAGGTCCTGTTGGCCAGGGGGGAGGGCATCTTCCTGCAATAATAATAATAATAATAATAATAATAATAATAATAATAATAAAGATGGATTTTGCTTATGTGGTATGTGATGAATTCCCTACCTATTAGGCTAGGGAAAGCTCAGAAAAGTAGGCCCAGGAAGTTCAGCAGCCATTTTAGAAGGGTGCTTCGGGGCATCCATCTTAGAATCTCATTTCCTGGAGGGGGCATGCTTAGGAGCAGCTTGGAGGGAAATGAGGGGAGTTTGTAATTGGCTCGGAGAGAGTGGGCGGAGCTTGACTTGAGAAAAGAAAAAAATCACTTTAAAGGTGTGTTTTAAAACCTGACAGCTCAGTTGGGGTCTGTGTGTCAAAGAAGAAGGAGTTAGGGTTTGGTGTGAAGAAGAGAAGAATTAGTGAAGCCTGAAGTTGGTCAGTTAGTCAGCAGAGTTAACTAGTGAGAAGATTTTATAGCTATTGGAAAAGATAGCTGGTGAAGTGCAGAGACAATCCAAAAGCAAAGGACTGTCTGTGCGGAGTTTAGAGATACTTGGCAGTGAGGAATCCTATCAGTAGTTTCTGGAGGGAGAGAGGAGTGTTATGTGCCACTAGGTTTTGAACTGTTTAAAGAAACCATAAGCTTTTATCCAACTTTCAAGCAATCGCTAAGCTTAAAACCTGTATTGTTCAAGTTCTCTTAAATAAACAACATTGTTCTTTGTTCACAACCACTGCCTCAGTGTGCCTCTGTGTGAGAAGATTTAAAGCAGTTTATAGAAGAAATCAAGGTTAAGTGGTGGCAGTGTGTAATTAGAAAGGAATCTCCTTATTGTTTCCTCAGAGTACAAAGTCTGAGTGCGAATCCAGCACATTTTAGCCTAAAGATACCTCAAGAGAAGCCAAGGGCTTACCATTTCTTTTAAGTGTGGTGATAGCCAGTGTTCTTTTAAAAGGTTTTCTGGCCAGAAGAGGGTTCCAGCTTATTCAGTTTTTGATTTTTAATTAGAGAAGCCACATTTCATTACAAGTGGTTGGCTAGTGGTTGGGATTGGTTCATAAATAATCCCTAACCATTATAATTTGGTGTACAGTGGTTGGGATTTTGTTAATAATCCTTTATAAGTGGAGTCAGCTTGTGGGATCTTGTTCAATAATCTTTTACGAGTGGTGCCAGCTGTTGGGATTTTGTTAACAATCTATAATTTGGTGTCAGCTTGTGGGAGTTGCTAATAAATAATCCCCTATCTATTACCGGGGGGGGGGGGCATCTTCCAGCAATAATAATAATAATAATAATAATAATAATAATAATAATAATGGATTTTGCTTATGTGGTACAATTCTAAATTTGTTTTGCAGTGATTCCAGAAATAATGATAGAGTTGACAGTCTATGGGAGTGTGCCACAAAGTAGACAGTGTAGGTCTATCAAGTCTACTTCCTTCCGGGCCCAAGTAAGGGGCCTCAGAATTTAACTAGCACAGGGCTCATTTGTCCTAAATCTGGCACCGCATACAATAGCAGGAGAGAAAATGGGAAAAGGCAATGCCATTTTGCAACTGAAAGTTGTCTTCATACTCAATATTTTACCAAGGTTTTCTAATCTCAGTGCTTTGTGGGATGGATGTTGAAATAATATATTAGAGGAATGGGTTTTTTTTTATTTTATGCTCTTTGATTATTTCTCTCCTGCAAGCAGGAACGTGTAAAAAGGATGTTTGTGGAGTTTATGGCATCAGATATGGCATACCACAGGATATTCACTTAAATAATGCTGGATGTTCAAGATATTTTGGTCCTGCCATTGTATGTTCCACATCTAAAAAGATTTTCTGAATCTTTGATTACAACTGAACAGAAGAGAGGAAAATATCAAATTAGATTTCTTCTACCACAATCTCCTATATTTCTCTACAAATATTAAAGATTGATTGCTGTGATACATCTCTTTAACGGATTGATATTTACTTTTGTAAAATGTATTTCCCCTTGTACAGTATCCAAGGTCACTATATACAGTATACTATTGTCATATAGATGATTCCATCCCATGTGGAGGGATGCAGAGGAAAAATAACCTTTCTATTGAATAGTCTCCCTGCACACATAGATGCACATGCAACCAATGTCCATCTCTTTGTCAGTTCCTTATCTAGGCCCTCTAGTTTATTGTATATATTCATTGCAATTGCCATGAAAAGCATGAAGATCAGTATACTCATTTATAGAATCTCCCTATATGGTATATGCTGTTCTTGCACAAAATGTCTTATATTAGTTCTGCTGAAACTTGGCAGATCTGATTGCTTTAGAAGCAGAAGCTATACTTGAAAATTTAATACAATAAAAAAAAACTTTAAAGGCATGTAGCACGAAATCACCATATCTATCAGTCAAAGTAGCAGCTATTATATCTTTAAAAGGTATTGTTGGGGTTCAGCCTGTGTGTGAACTTGAACCTGACTCTCTCATTGTATTTCCTGATGCCCATGTGAATTCTGAGGCCAATTTAGATGAGGATGGTTTGAGTAGTGAAAATCCCACAGCCTTGGAAAGTGAAAGTCAAGATTCCTCTGAGAACTTACATTCCGAGCCAAGCGGAGATGGTTCACTCCCTTTTTCCTCCCAGTTTTAGCTCTCCAGAGAATCAGGCACCTGGCCTGCTTAATGAGGATAGGCGGGGGCAGATTTGGCAGATTTGGGGAGAAGCTCAATGTTTACGCAGGTCAGCCAGATTGAAAGAAATCCAAACAAAATCTTTATTGGCCTTAAATATGACTGCTGTGAATACAGCTTCAGACCAGGCATTGTTCCAGTTTCATGTTCTAGCGTTTGCAGGTCTCCGGATTCCTATGGCCTTGTTCCTTGGAGATTTTCTAGTTGCCTCAAATACGGTTAGTGGATTTGCTAACAGGTTTCAGGATTCAGCAGTTTTGCTGTGAGTTTCATGGTCTTGTTTATGGGCATTTCTTGTTGCTGATTTTTATGGTGGCTTTTTACTTTGCATTTTTTCCTCTATTTTGTATTCATCTTTCATCAATAAAAAAGGATTGTTTTCCTGAAGCCAAGTGTGGTGAATTGTTGTCTGAGGGTCCAGTTTCCTGCTCTGTGTTGCAACAGGTATTACCATATCTGCTGTTTTCATGTAATTATGATAAACAAAGGGGATACATTAAAAGTCATTTCTTGATTTCTAATGATAATCAATGGGAAACTCAAAGATTTAGAACTCCAAATCAGGATTTGGATTCAGTGCTGAGTTGAGTAGCTTCAAAATAAATCCAAGTTGAATTGTGTTTCTTACTTAACTGGTGAGAAATGCAGAATTGTGATTTTCAAAGGAATTCTCCAGTGATACAGAATTCATTTTGCGCCAAGGAAACAAAGTATGCTAAGGAAGATAACAGCTTAAATCCAATTGTTTAGTTCCAACTAGAGTAGGTTATTGAATCAATAGGGCTTCCACAGCAGTTGACTTGGCAAATTCTCTTTGATTCAGTGAGTCTATTCTAGTTGGGACTAACAATTGGATTTAAGTCTGTTTCTCTTTCTATATAATAATATTTTATAAAATGTAACCACAGTGATTAGAATGTGTCCAGAAATGCTCATTATCCTATATTTAAGTCTTTTTAAAGATTGAATAGTTTTTGACATCTTCCCTGCACCAATTCAGATGTGTTTTCAGAAAATGTCTGATGATAGTCTTAAACTAGGTTAATACCTTTTCAGTGTGTCATTTCGTTCTAGCTTAATAGACATTTCTTTCTAAGATAATTGTAAAAATTCTTTATGAAATCCATTTGATGAGGGACAGGAATCTGGAACTGCCCCTGCATGTCATGTGACCAGAGCAGTGTGGAATGTGACTGTCCTTGGCTGACCTCATGGTTATATTTACCCTCTCTAGAGGTTATGCAGTTTGAGGGTTGTGAGCCCTGATCCATAAGTCTGGAAGCCAGTCTGGAAGCAACCTAGAGGATAGCAACCCAGCAACCCAAGCTGGGGAGGAGGTCCATGAGAGGCCAAGTTTTCAAGCTATGCCTACTTCAGGATGCCCTTTCTTCTTCCTTACCCATCCATACAACGAAGAAACATCTAACATGTCAGAGTTAAATTAAGTTATCCATATTTTCAACTGGAGCCCCCAGTGGCGCAGTGAGTTAAAGCACTGAGCTGCTGAACTTGTTGACTGAAAGGTTCGAATCCAGGGAGTGGCATGAGCTTCCATTGTCAGCCCTAGCTTCTGCCAACCTAGCAGTTCAAAAACATGCAAATGTGCGTAGATCAATAGGTACCACTCCGACAGGAAGGTAACAGTGTTCCATGCAGTCATGCCGGCCACATGACCTTGGAGGTGTCTACGGACAACACCGGTTCTTAGAAATAGAGATGTGCGCCACACCCCAGAGTTGGGCATGACTGGACATCATGTCAGGGGGAAACCTTTACCTTTTACCTATATTTGCAACTGCTATCTTGTGTGCAGTCTCATTATTCAATTTTTTGGTCAGTAAATACCTTTTTAGCTTGCTTGTGTGTTAAAAATATTTTATTTCTTTCTAGTTTAATTATAAAAATCTTCAGGCCAGCGCTCTTAATAATTTCTCTCCCTCTCTCTGTGTAACCTAATTTTACAGGACAAGTGAGTCTTTGAGTTCAACAAATGATTTATGGGCAAAGCCTTATGGTCAATGAGACTATTGTATTATATGTTCTTAAGTGCATCACCCAAATGGGCCTGTAATCAATACGTTTCTTCAGTGTATTCTTTAAAGAAGCCCAAAAGATCTTTCAGAAAACTTAAAGACGATTGTATTGCAAAACTAGCTAGTGATCAATACATTTTGGACTGCTTAATGAGTGGCTGAATTCAGGGCCATGAGATGAAGTTACTGAACAGTAACTAATTAATCAACAGTGCACCACCGGGGACAAAAATGCTAATTGAAGCAGAACCGAGACAAACTTCAGATATAATAACCCTGAAGTTAGACAGATCAACCACTGTGACAAAATAGCTTTAAATAGAATCTGTCTATCATGTACCTGGGAATGATTCCCATTATTAATTATTTATTGAACAATCCTTTCTCTCAGAACTCATGTGCTCTACCACCACAACAAAGAGCACAACTTCTAGAGAGTTAACATCTGCTCTTTCAGAATTCAAAGCACTTCATCAAATACTTATAGCAACAGTGCCATGATGAAAGAGGAACATGGGAATATTTCAGGGGGCAGGGATGCTGTGAAAACTCATATTCCTAAAATCCCACACTTAATGTTGATCGGTTTTACAACTCAGATCTCAAGACATAGTATGTTATGTTGATGTTTCCATTATTTGTGTAGCTGAACAAAAACTTTGTAAATAACAATGTGGCATAAAGAGATATAAAGAGGTAAGTGGCAGACAAACAGAGAGACAGATGATAAATTATTCATA
This sequence comes from Anolis sagrei, assembly GCF_037176765.1. Lineage (NCBI taxonomy): Eukaryota > Metazoa > Chordata > Lepidosauria > Squamata > Anolidae > Anolis > Anolis sagrei. Next base: position 116,085,718 of record NC_090021.1, read on the forward strand.
ACATTTTTAAATTTTTTTAGCTTTAAATTTTGAAGATCTACCCAGTGTAATGTCCCAATTTGGGGATAAACTTCAACACCAGGGATAGCTCAATTGATAATCTAACAAAAAATTGGAGTCTGGATCTACATTGTCACATAATACCGATTCTCTACTTTGAACTGGATTATGTGAGTCTACACTGCCATGCAATCCTGTTCAAAGCAGATGATCTGGATTTTATAAAATCCAGACTAAACCAATTTTAGCAGAATGATGTTTGAAGAAATGCACTTCTAAGATCCACCTAACAGGTTAAATGGGTGTGTCTCCATAATAGCATCCTGAGCATGGGGCTACCTGTCAAAGGAAATTACATTGCCTATATTTATTCTGTGGATCTGAGAGCAACTAAAATCTTATTGTTTTGCATGAACTTCATCCTTGATTTTTTTTTCTGGCTGTTTAAACTGTTTAACTCTTAAATTATTCTTAAGACATGTTTTTGAGCAATTTTTGTGCAGAATAAGCCCCGAATTGCAAATAGCCTTCAAAATTGTGTGGTTTTAAGAGTTGTCATAGCAGGAAGAAAATTGCTGAAATTATTCATTTGTGAAGAAATGATGTGAAGAATTATATCCCTGTTTCAGGATCCTTACTCCCCATTAGCTTGTTTGCCATGAATAATACCATATACATTACATAAGATTCTCAACATGTTTGCGGACATATTTGAAATCAAACTGTAAATTATGTTAATCATATACAACTTCTTTAAATGTTTGTGTGCTTATTTATTACAATACATACATCTTTGATGCAGATCAGAATTCTGACATGAGAGTAAGAAGCATTTAATATTTTATGGCTAAATTGCAGTCGTGAGTCAATTGCCTTTTGGGGAAATATTTCTATTGGAAATATTCCTCTGGAACATGACAATTGTATCTGACAAAGCCATTTAAGTGCATGTGCATGTATGCATACAAATACTTGTGCACAAGCACACTGTTATACCCAGCAATTGTTTGAAATTGTTCAAAAGTATACTTCTTCAACCTTAAAAGACTCTTCTACAAGCATGGATTCACTACAGAATAAAACATAAAATGGGATTCAGTTCATAAGAAAAAGTCTGGACATTTGTAACCTGAGGTTATCTCAGAACAATGGGGATGGTCTGGGTTGACAGCTTTGATTCAATTAGAGTTTGTCTGGTCATGCCATAAATAGACAGTTTCTGTCTCAGATTTAAAGACTGGAATGAAATAAAGCTAGAAAATGGAACACTTTTGGGAAGTTTGTTTTTGAAATCTTATCTCAGTTGCACAGAATCCTTGTATTAAAAGCAAAACAAAATATGTTGATGTTGTTTCTGGAATATCTAACTGACACTTCTGATTGCTTCAGATGTAACGAAATATTGGAATCCTTGCACTTGTCAGAATCATCAGTAATTTGAAATATGTCTTCTAGCTCCAAAAATGTCTCACCAATGTCTGTCAATGGGTTTTCTATACACAGGACCCACACTACAATAATCATCGTATCAAATAAATACAGACAGGGTCATAATAATCTTACTGAAAATACTAGCAAGATAACAAATCTCAACAATTGAAAAACTGTATACATAGGGTTAGATGGATAAATGTATTCCTAGGAAAATAATATTAAAAAATGCATAAACAAAAAAAATCAGTTTGGATTCTGATTTGCTGGTCTTGAGAATGGCCCGCTTTGAGTCAACCAGATTGGAAGGCTATGTTCTTGGTGGATTGTCTGTAATCAGAACCACATACAACATACAGGATTCTAACCATATTCAAGGATACCCACTATAATTTTTTCAGAGTTCATAAAAATTATTTTTGGGAGAATTGCTTCTGCAGAGTTTGCCATGTTTCAGATTAATAGGGTATTTTGATTTTTAAAAAGAGCAGTCTACATAATTTGAATGTATATTGAAAAGAAGAAGATAATGTATCTATCTCAGGATAGTATAAGTTCATGTTGAGATATTTATGCTACACTAAGGGAATACTGAATTGAGGCTGCAGTGTATAAGATTCAGAATATCGAAATACCAAAACAATAGCAAAGACGTGGTTTTATATCTTATAAGAAACTTTAACTCTGTTCAAGATGTTCACTGTAGGGTTTAAATTAGGGATGTGAGTGACACCTAAGTACCATACTGCCATGCCCCAAACATGTAAGTAAAAGTTGGTGGGACCAAGGGCACAACCAGAGTGTATTAAAGTATCAGCAACTTCCATTTGTAATTTTTTCTCATTACACCAGTACATTCACATCAATTTCTACATCCAGTCCTTTGTAATTGTGTCGTTTATTACAGAGTCCCTTCGTGCTCCTATAACCAATCAACAAAGGTCTGAATTACTTTCAGGTGTTCAGCTTGAATGTAGGGCATCAATAACTATCTCCATATTTACACCAAGACATATTTTGACATCTATCTAAACAAACCTATTGAATTTGACATTTGAGGAAATATTATTCTGTTGGAATCAATGGTGGTACATTTAAATTAGCTAGACTAGGTTGGATATATAAGGACAGGTTTTGGCAGAAGACTGGTGAAGAAAGAACTGCATTTTGAACCAGTCAATCAACCAAGAAGTAGCTGGTAGTTGGAAGAAGCCAGAGTATTCGTGAGTAAGCTTAGTAAAAGACTAGAGAGACTTCACCACACTAGAGGAAAAAATCCACTTAAAATCCGGTTTCTGCCTCCTGCAGAATTCTGGGGGTTGTAGTTTAGTGAGGCTGTTAAATGCTCCTCCCTAAACTACAATCCCCAGAATTCTTCAGGAGGCAGAAACCAGATTTTAAGTGGATTTTTTCTCTAGTATGATGAGGCCCTATTACTAGAAAGACACAACAACAACAACAACAACAACAACAACAACAGACTGAAATCAAATTAATATAAGGGTGAGGATCAAGTGGTCCTTCAGATGTTGTACTCTCAGCATTCCTTAGCATTGGCTTTGATGTAAGGGGATGATTCGAGTTGCTGTCCAAAAACATCTGGAGGTCATGATCCCCACCTTTGTCTCAAGAGTGAGAACTAGAGCCAGCAATTAGAAACGACCAAGTGTCAGAATGGCAGCCCATTACATGGTGTGAGGGAGATGAAACTGCTGGATTGAAGAGTGAAGATGAAGCTTCATTATTGCAACCAGATGGAAAGCTAAAATGCAAACTTTTAGAACCAGTGACATAGCATGAGAGGAAAACAGACTTAAGAGTGGAAAAGGCATTACCACATCTTTATTCTGTTTCCTTTTTCTTTTAGAGCACCTCATACCAGTTTCTGCATTACTCCAAAAGGCCAAGAATCCTCTAACTCTCTAAATCATAGGAACACAGTGATCAAAAGTGGGAAGAGTTTGCAAAGACCTGAGAGTGGCCTGTTCTGTGAGAGGAACTTTATTCACATAACTGTGTATTCAGTTCATGAGATAGAAATTAACTGGTTGTAACAATGCATAGACCTAACTGGTCAGAAATATGTTGTTATTTATGATGTCACACTTGTCAAGGAAACAACTAATTTCACAGTTCTTGTGGGTTTTTTCGGGCTATATGGCATGTTCTAGAGGCATTTCTCCTGACGTTTCGCCTGCATCTATGGCAAGCATCCTCAGAGGTGAGGATGCTTGCCATAGATGCAGACGAAACGTCAGGAGAAATGCCTCTAGAACATGGCCATATAGCCCGAAAAAACCCACAAGAACTGAGTGATTCCAGCCATGAAAGCCTTCGACAATACATTAAACAACTAATTTGTCTCAACACTTTAAGAATTCATTAAGACTAGATGAATAATTATAATCAGAAATAAATCTGGTTTTGCCTTAAATAAAAAAGGATTTTAAAAATCTGTTCTGCTTTAGATGATAGAGTTGAAAAAAGCATGGGAGACATGAATCCATTGGCTGATGGGAAGATATGACCAACATGGTAATCACCGGAATTATTTTTCCAACAGGATTTAGACTTAAAATAAGCAACACATCATAGTATTTGTCAATGCTACAGATAGCCTTTTGTTGTTTTTGTTGTCACAGATATGCTAATGCCTCATTAATATGCTTCCGTTTTATTCCCCAAAACATACAAGAGAAAACACATATGGTAAGCTAAAAATTAAATGACTACATTTCTGAAATGTTGCCCAGTGCAAAGGCTGTCTTCTTCCTCTCCAAGATGAATGTTTATTTTATTCAGATGAAGTATACACACACACATCTGTGTTCTTACATTATCTTAATCAAAAAACAAATATTGGGATTACACTGAATGTGCTGATAGAAATAGGCATAAAAATCCTTCAGAATGCTTCAACAGCATGCCTGCCATTTGTCACAATAATGGGTTGCTTGTAGATTAAACATGTAAAAGATGCACAAGTTAGGTAAACAATCCTTTCATCTCAGCAAACCAGTTTCCAGTTTAGCTGGTTAAATGCCAATACCCTTCTGCAGAAAAGATTTGAAGAAAACAAGACACAATAGCTGGTCTTCTTTACTACAGTTACAAATACATAACTGTATTTAGTAACAATATGCATCGCCATGACTGTAAATGTCCCCAAACCCTGTCTTTATTGCCAGCAGCTACATCAAACAAATGAGGTCTGTTCAGCTGTCAATTGGGGTACAAGTAGGATGAAGTTTCCATCCCCTTTCACCAGTAAACAAGGTTGTGATAATTGGACATTCAATTTCCATTGAAATCCCTGGTTATAGTTTTTCTTGATTGCAGGAGAGGGCTGGAAATGTTAACCTCTTTGTGCCACAATGAGCTGCCACCTTCATAGAAAGGCGCTCCAAAGTGTCACTGTTTCTGCACACCAAATCATTGGTTGCCCTCTCCCCTCTTTGGAAGAACTTTATAATTTCTGCTGCCTTAAGAAAGCTCTGAGCATTCTTGGGGAAGCTTTTTTTTAAAAAAATTATTGCCATTTGGCAGATGGTACAGAGTGACAAAGATAAGGACAAACAGACCGAAGGATAGCTTTTATCCTAGAGCTGTGGCTATGTTGAACTCTGTGGTTTCGCACTGATGTGGCATTGGGGGCTGTGTGGTGGTGGTGATGTGTGTGTATGTGTGTGTGGAGGGATGGTTGTGTTGTTTTGTGGTGTGTGAGGGAAAGATATGTAATTTCATTGTGAAATAGCACAATGACAAATAAAGTTATTCTATTATATTCTATTCTGTTAATGCAACTGCTTACTGTTAGATGGGCTTGTGGTGGGTTGAGGTAGTAAAAGTTATTTAGGACATATCTCCATGAATAGAAAATCTGGACTGCAGATTACGCAGAACTGTTCAAACACTCCGCCCCCAATCTCTAGCAGTAGGAGAAAAAAGTATCCAAACCATCTAGTTGGGCCAAACCTGGTTCAGCCCTATTGGACAGTCACTTTTATTTGTCAGTTGAACTCTTGCTACAGTAGCCAGACGGAGAGCTCCAGATTGCTCTTGGCTGTCACTGAATGCCTTTGCTAATATGAGCACAGGTCCCATGTGACTAAAGGGATGGTGTCTATTGATGGTCAGGAACACTCTGTAGGTTTCCAATCAGCTGCCACCATGACAGGTATGACACAACCCTAATCAGTCCCATTTCCCCTACTCTGCCAAACACTGGGAAAAGTGGGTGGTGATGCCATGCGATGTGGACATTGGATTAGAGCTGGCCCAGCTATCCACATTAAACCCAAAGTGCAGGTCTGCTCCAGAATTTCTTCAAAACTGAGGCACTTTCTGAATCTATGCTGACCATGTAATACAATATTTTTCTTCAGTGTAGATGGGGCCTGACTGGATTCCACAACCTCTTGCAACACAGGGAAAAACTGGATAACTTATTTTACTCTGTGTTGCTACCTTTAAGTCTCTAGCTGCCATCTGGACATACAGGCTCAACATCTGGTCAAATTTGGGCTTTGGGGCCCGGGGAGACAGATTCTAAAATTTGCATTTTAATTAAGTAGCCAATGTAAGATATTAGCAAATGTTACAACTTTGCCCTGCACTCCACCAGTACAAGTTGCAACACCAAGTGCATACATCAAGCATGGACCACTAAGGATGTCCCATCTCCTTTAACCATGAAAATACATACCCTCTAGGCCTGGGCGGTTTCGTTCGTTAATTTTGTAATTCGTTAATTATTCGTTATTTTTAATAATTACAAAACGATTACAAAACACATTTTCAAACCCGGAAGGGTTTAAAAATAACGAAACGGCATCCCCCATACTTTTAACGAGCTTCCGCCCGTTTCGGAAATGGGATGGAGGATGCTGCTGGTGCCCTGGGAGGCTGGAGCCAATCAGCAAGCAAGCAGTGCACCGTGGCAGTGTCTGATTGGCCGGCAAGGCCTTTAAAAGTGGCTCCGCATGGCCGCAGAGCTCATTTGTTGCGCGGAGGCGAGGGAGGAGAGAGGTCCGGGAGGGCTGCTTGCTTTGGGTTGGCTTGGCTTGGGTAGGAAAAAGACTTGCATTGGGTTGGCTTCGTTGGAAAAGACTCTCCTGTTGATGTGTGCTCTCGATTGCCCTGTCTTTTGGCTGTGTTAGCTCTACATCAGGGCCAGTTTTTGGTTAATTTTCCATTTCTGAATATTTTTTAAAAATACCTGTGTTTTATTCTTAAAGAAAATACAAAAGATATTCCAAAAAAAAAAAGACTCTTCTGTTGGTGTGTGCTCTCGATTGCCCTGTCTTTTGGCTGTGTTAGCTCTACATCAGGGCCAGTTTTTGGTTAATTTTCCATTTCTGAATATTTTCTAAAAATGCCTGTCTTTTATTCTTTAAAAAAATACAAAAATATTCTAAAAAAAGAAAAGAGTCTCCTGTTGGTGTGTGCTCTTGTTTGCCCTGTCTTTTGGCTGTGTTAGCTCTACATCAGGGCCAGTTTTTGGTTAATTTTCCATTTCTGAATATTTTTTAAAAATACCTGTGTTTTATTCTTAAAGAAAATACAAAAAATATTCCAAAAAAAAAAAAGACTCTTCTGTTGGTGTGTACTCTCGATTGCCCTGTCTTTTGGCTGTGTTAGCTCTACATCAGGGCCAGTTTTTGGTTAATTTTCCATTTCTGAATATTTTCTAAAAATACCTATCTTTTATTCTTAAAAAAATACAAAAAATATTCTAAAAAAAGAAAAGAGTCTCCTGTTGGTGTGTGCTCTCGATTGCCCTGTCTCCTGCCTGTGTTAGCTCTACATCAGGGCCAGTTTTTGGTTAATTTTCCATTTCTGAATATTTTCTAAAAATACCTGTCTTTTATTCTTAAAAAAATAAAAAAAATATTCTAAAAAAAGAAAAGAGTCTCCTGTTGGTGTGTGCTCTCGTTTGCCCTGTCTTTTGGCTGTGTTAGCTCTACATCAGGGCCAGTTTTTGGTTAATTTTCCATTTCTGAATATTTTCTAAAAATACCTGTCTTTTATTCTTAAAAAAATACAAATAATATTCTAAAAAAATAAAAGAGTCTTCAGTGGCTGTGTGTGCGTTTGTCATTTGTGTAGTTCCAACCAGTGCGCTCCTTTTGCCAACACAAAGTGCTACATACACTGCTCGCTCATTTGTGTAGTTCCAACCAGTGCGCTCCTTTTGCCAACAGAAAGTGCTATAATACAGTGCTCGCTCATTTGTGTAGTTCCAACCAGTGCGCTCCTTTTGCTCATTATTTGTGTAGTTCCAACCAGTGTGATGAAACGCTTCCTTCCCGGCTTTTCTAGTCACAAGGGCCAAGTGCTATCGCGAATACCGAAGAAAGGCAGGGGACGGAAAATGAACACATTGACAAGAAGGGAACATTCATCCAACGAGATGGTTATTGAAACACCCACAGATGCTTCAACCAGCTGTGAGATGGCAGAACCTTCTTCTTCATCAGTTCGAAAGACTCTACGTTCAGATCCTGATGTCGTTCCAAGTACCTCTGATACTACTTGTTATGAAGAGGAGGGCGAGGAGGAGGACGTGTCAGAGGAATGGGAGGAAGACAAGATGGAATGTGCTTCCACCACAGGAATTGGTGATCAAGAGGACTGCATGCTGATGGAGGGCGAGCTACAGAAACAACCAACGATTATACTCCCTTCCACAAACACCGACAGTCCAAAAACGAGCATGAGTACATCTGAAGTGCCTAGTAGGGGTAGGCCGAGATCGCTCCTATGGGATCATTACAACGTCCATAATGAGAGGGCCACTTTGGCAGTTTGCAGGCATTGCGGTGTGAGCGTCAGCAGAGGAAAAGATATGAGGCATCTTGCCACAACAGGGCTAAGGATGCACATTAAGATACACCACCCCCAAATGTGAAGTTGGTCCTTCTTACTTAACTTGCAATACTGCTACAGAAATTAGTATGTATGCAATACTTCCCAGATAATTTTCAGAGTTTTTTCAAAGTGCAATTTCTGTTACTTTTTGTTACTTTTTCTTTATTTATTTCTTATATTTACTTTCTAAGTTTTTGTAATAACATTATTTTTATATATTAATAATTTATAATTTAATTTTATATATTATTTTTATTATTATTTATAATTATATTTTATAAATATTTTATAAATTTAATTATATTTTATTTAAATATTTATATTATTATTTATTTCATTTATATAATATATATAATAATATATTATTATATTATATTATTTTATATTGTATATATTATATAATTTTATATTATTTATTGTTATTTATTATTATTATTATTATTATTATTTTATTTATTTAAAATTTATTATTATATTATTGTTTATTTCATTATATTATTAAATTGACTCAGTTTTGGATACTTTATCTTATTACTTTTTATTTAATATCTTAATATCTTGTTCTATTTGATTATTTTATTTGATTTATTTTATGAAATGATTTTGTTTATAGAGCATTTAGCATTGCGCAATCGCGTCCGCCATTTTAACGAATTGATTCGTTATTATTTTAATAGCGAATCGAGTCGTATGTAATAACGAAGTTTCGGTAGTCGTTTTGCGCATGCAAATCGCGTCCGCCATTTTAACGAATTGATTCGTTATAACCTTAACGAATCGACCCCCGCGCCAATAACGAAGCTTCGAAAGTGATTTTGCGCATGCGCGGGGGTCCGCCATCTTAACGAATCGATTCGTAAATATTACGAAATTTCGTAAATACCGAACTTTTTAAAGGGAAAATTTTGTAATTATTTTAAATATCGAAACAAAAAAACACCCCAATTACAAATCGATTTTAGAAACAAACCACCAACTGCAAAATTATTACAAAACCTTATGCTATTGAAAAAAATTAGCTCAGCAATTCAGTAAAGATATGTCGATCTATATATATTTCTTACTTTTTTTAATGTATGCTTACAGATATGTCAAAAATGGTTTTTTTTAGAAGCCAGCTTATTCTTGCTGTTAGGAATAAAAATGCATCTTGTTATGTCATCTAAATAAAACATTTAATTGAAATCAATGACACAACGAGGGCAGAATCAGTAGTTGTTAACATCCAATCCTAAGTACAGTTTCTAACCTGCAAACATTTTTTTCCTGAATCATTCAACTTTATCCCACCCATCCCATGAGTGAATTGGAAAATGTAATCTCTTTCCCCTTCTCACCCCAAAATACTGGGCTGTGAAGGGAAGAGAAAGCTTTTAAATTCTGCTTTTTGTTTCTCCCACTAACTTTAGTGAGTTCTTGGCTCTCTTTCTTCAGCCACTTTTTTTCTGCAGCTGCCTTCATCTGCCAAACAGGCTCAGATCACATAGCTAACCTTTGGGGAAGTTACTGGGTCACTGTGACACAAAGAAAGCTGTTCTTAACACTTAATGTCTTTTCCTTAGCTACAGGCTCAGAACTAGAGGGAAATTTTCCTAACATGTATGTTAACTGTTGTAGGTCTGTGGAGTACCCCTCCTGGAATGCAGATATATTTTTCAAAACTTTACAAAGCCTCAAGAGGACTTCCCTGTTCTTCCCAGGTAATTCAATGCAATGACAGTTAAACAATGAGTAACCTGAACCAAATACTCCAAAGCAAACTTTCAAAGTGCCCTACTTCTAGCCAGCTTTCTGTAACAGCTGGGCAGATATTTTGAAGTAAAAACACCTGAATTGCCTAGAGGGGAAGATAAAATCACCTGCTGCTTTTGAGATACTCTACTTCTGTCAACCTTAGAGGGAAAAAGTGGTTTTGAACATGGATGCTATAAGGCCAGAAAGACCGCTTCTACAGAGACAGTGAAATGACAACAACTCCCAGCTACTCCCAGTAACTGGATTTCTACTGAAATAATCTTTCATATTTTACCTAGAAAGAACAAAAGAAAGGAAGAAAAAATAAAAAATGATGACCTCCTGATGTTCACATACTCCCCACTGTGCTTTTGGACAGAAGGAACAAGCAAAACACTGAAATACTGGGTTTTCCAAAAGTATAAAGTTACCAGAATGCACATTTTATATGGAAAACAAAGGCATAGCTTTCATGACAAGCTTTCTGGTTTAGTTTTATAAAAAGTCATTTGCCCCATTATCCAGAATTTGGAAGCTCTAATCTGTCCCAGTATGGTTCTTGATGATGTGGCATATACAGCAAATATTAGTCTTTTCTGCTTCCTTCCACATTCCTATCTTCCAATAAACACATTGTTGCTGCTGCTGTTTTCTTTATTTACATCCTGCTTTTCTCTCAACAGTGAAACTTATGGTGGCAAATAGCATATTTACAGCAAAACAGATTAGATTTATGTAAAACATTCAATAAAAGTATAAATATAAATAATTAAACAATATGTAAAGTTAAAAACATTAAGCATTAAAAATATTAAAGTGCATTGAAATTTACAAAACAACCTTAACAGCACCATTGCACAGTATTAAATATCCACTCTGGTAAGTTTTTAAAACTCATGTAAGGAAGGAAATCTAAGGCGTCATCTACATGCCATATAATGCAGTTTGAAACTGCAACATATGGTCAATGTAGACTCATATAATGCAGTTCATGAGTCTACACTGACCATATAATGCAGTTTGAAAGTGTAGATGAAGCCATCCCAGTGTATCTTGGGAGGGAGTTTCAAAAACTGGAAGCAGCCTTCAAGAAAATAATCTCCTTTGTTCCAATCAAAGAAGCTTGAAAAAGTGATGGAGAAGAGAGAAAGGTCTCCCAAGTAGATCTTAGTACTCTGATGGGCACATGAAGAGAGATAATGGCCCTTTATTTGAGTAAAAGCTTAGATGGTTTATTTTATGTCATCACCAGTAGGTTGCTCACCAGTACGTCGCCCCCAGTGGCACGATGGGTTAAACCCTTGTGCCAGCAGGACTAAAGACCAACAGGTCAGAGGGTCAAATCCGGAGAGAGTATGGATGATCTCCCTCTGTCAGCTCCAGCTCCCCATGCGGGGAACATGAGAGAAGTCTCCCACAAGGATGGCAAAACACCAAAACATCCAGGCATTGCCTGGGCAATATCCTTGTAGATGACGAATTCTCTCACACCAGAAGCAACTTACAGTTTCTCAAATTGCTCCTGACACACACACACACACACACACACACACACACACAAAACCAGTACATTGCACTGTGCCCAGAACAGATGGATAACCAGTGAAACTATTGTAACAAGTGAGCTCCCTCTACCATCTCTTCCTCGGGGCATTTTCCCCCCGTTTTGACCCTTTGCTTCACAGCAAGGAGGGGGTGCTGTGCACCATCACATGACAGGCTGTGAAGTTCTAAAAGGGGAAGTGCTAAAAGGCTCGTCCTCCATGACAATGAGGAAGAAAGTGTATTTTAGGTAGCTCAATGAGGCTATCTGCACTTTCCTCCCCATTTCCCCGTGTGATGGAGGAAATGGCGGGTGTTCACCTTGCATTGCTGTGTATTGCCACCCTTTCTGCCATCTGATGGGGGGAGGGTGTCAATGCACCCTGTTCCATCTTTTCCATGTGATGAAGGATGGCACATGGGGCACTCGGTGCATCTTCCCTTTTACTGGTGCTTGCTAGCACAATGGCACAACCCAAAAGGGCTGTGTGAAGAGATCCTTAGCCTGCCCTTTAATCTGGCAGCTACTTTTTCCCCACTAAAGTTTCTGAGTACTTTTCAAAAACAGGCCCATGATTAAATTTCAGTTTTGGTAATCCAACTGGGAATTGTAACCAAAATGTTTTATCACAGCCAAACCATCATCTTTAAATTTTCTTTGTCAATAACAGAAGAGGAATAATGCTAAATTACACTGCAGGTGTTTATTTCCTCCTTTAAGTTTCCATATTGCCCCTTTTTAATGTGAGGCAGGGGTGAGTGCCCTTTCATTCTACTCTGTAAAATAGCATAAGAATTCAAACTATTTTATTCTTGCTCTTTTATTTTAAATACATCCTGATAATAAAATTTATTTTTTTCATTTCTGCTGAGCTCATGTTTTTTCTTTCTTTCTATCATTAAATCCAACATCGCTTTCTGGAAAATAATCACAACCAATCTGGGTCCTATTCATGAATCTTGCATGAGAGTCAGTGTGACGTAGTGGTTTGGGCCTTGTACTAGAATTCTTGAAAGTAGGGCTCAAAGCCCCACTCAACCATAAAAATCAACCAGACAACTTTGGGCAAGCCACACATTTTTTTAGCTGCAGAGAAAGGCAAAGGCCAAACTCTACTAAAGAAATCTGGCCATGAAAAACTCCTGGTAGTGTAACCTTTGAGTCACCTTAAGCCAGAAACAACTTTAAGACATACAGCAACAAAGAGCATCTTCCCATCATCACTTGCTTTCCCTACTTACTTAATATAGGGTTTTTTTCTCTCTGTGTGTGTCCCAAACTTAGAGTTATCCCTGTGGATCAATTCACAGTCAACATGTGTTTTTACTATCATGAATAACTGGGTGATATTGGCTAACCCAGCTATTTAACTATGTTTCTGGCTAAAATGAAAATGCAATTAATATGTGGCTAAAGTATAGACAGTTGACTTGAAAAAGTATATTAACGAGGAAACTAGAATTAGACTACTTCTATCAAATAGATTAAATATGCTTAAACCTGCATAAATGTAGAGACAACCTTGGAGAATTAAAAAGCAGCTCCCTACTCTCTGATAGATTCATGGGATCCATCAACATCACTCTTTCCTGCATCATAGCAATGTAGTGATGGGAGAAAGAGTTACAGTTTCTGCATGTCTACCTTGAAATGAAAAGACCAGCTGTCCCAGAGAAATTATCAAAGCTATGGCTGAAATTCATTAAGACAATTACAAATGTGTAAACGTTTTAGTTTAATAGCACCTCCCAGCACAACTTTCTCTATGCTCAATTACTGGGCAACAGATGGAGGTGGGGGGTACTCCAATATTTATTGGGGAATATATTGTAATTGATCCTCTTGTTGAGAGTAATAATCAGTGCAGCATCCAAAAGTAGTTTATCTGTATTGTCGAAGGCTTTCATGGCCAGAATCACTAGGTTGTTTTAGGGTTTTTTGGGCTATATGGCCATGTTCTAGAGCAGTAGTCCCCAAACTTATTTGGTCTATCCCCTGGAAATCATTTTTTTTTTCTAAATCTTCTTTCTTTTATGCTTTCACCACCCCCTTACAGTTATTCATCATCCCAAATTCACCTGTGGACATTACCCCCCCCCCCCGGATCACTGCAGCGACCACCAGGGGGCAGTAATACCCACTTTGGGAATCACTGTTCTAGAGGCATTTTCTCCTGATGTTTTGCCCGCATCTATGTCAAGCATCCTCAGAGGTAGTGAGGTCACATAGCCCGAAAAAACCTACAACAACCCAGTAGTTTTTCTGCTATCATTTCCCCTCACACTGGAGATTGCTTGCATGATGGAAGTATGAATATCATTCAGCTGTTTCCCAATCAGTAGTGGGTAAAAATGCCGATTACTCACAGTATCTGCTACCTAGGATTTGGGAACTGGGGGATGCTGTATAGGTATTCCTTCAAATATTGAATGCATAAAAATAATGAATATAAAACAGTCATGAATTGAGTCCCTTCGGGGTGATAGAGCAGAATATAAATAAATTATTATTATTATTATTATTATTATTATTATTATTATTATTATTTTACTGACACAAAAACACAGTATGTCACAGTAAACAAGATATATATGCTGGATTTCATATCACAAAATCACAAGTCGAACACTTCCCAAGCATCTAGGGCTGTGTGATGTATTTTTGAATGATGTGCACAGATCGGAGTAAGGTGGCCTTTTGCAGTTGACAGATTGTGATTTTGTCAATGTTTATTGTTTCCAAATGCTGGCTGAGGTCTTTTGGCATGGCACCCAGTGTGCTGATGACCACTGGAACCACCTGTACTGGTTAATGCCAGAGCTTTTGCAGTTCGATTTTGAGGTCTTGATAACGGCTGAGTTTTTCCTGTTGTTTTTTTTCAATTCCGCTGTCCCGTAGTATGGCGACATCAATAATCCAAACTTTTTTCTTTTCCACAATTGTGATGTCTGTTGTACTGTGTTCCAAAACTTTGTCAGCCTGGATTCGAAAGTCCCACAGTATTTTATTTATTAATTTATTAATAATAATAATAATAATAACTCTAGTTATGCATTTGTAAACTGACTTAAGAAATTGATGGCCAGCCCTAAAATAATGAGACCAGACACAAAGAACTGAATTAAAGAAGAGCTGTATTATTTGTTCTACATTCTACCGGTGATGAGCGAAACAGTAGGGAACAACCGGTTAGGATGAAGCTATGCATCAGTCCATTACCTACCTCTCCATCTCTCATTGATGAAAGGCCTGAAATCCAAGGGCAGTCCAATGTTATTGGTTGGTCATCCTGGCTGGTAATTTACTGGAAAACAAACTTAGGGCATTCCTTTTCAAATCACAAGTTTCATACAGAGATAACACCCCCCCCCCCAAAAAAAAAGTCACAAAGGTAGTCTTTTTCACAACCCTCTCAGTCATAGGACCTAAAGAGGACATTCAAGAGCCCCACTCTTCACCTAAAGGGTGCCAAGGTTGCACTCTTATATTATCCCTTTGATACCTGTTGAGGATTATTTATAGGCACAACCCACAACCAACTGTCAAAGTTCCTCAGAGGCAGTATGGGATAGGTGGGATGAATACAGGTAAAGGAGAGAAAATCTCTACCCCAAACAATCAACCAAGTTCACACTACATTGAGGAAGATGGGTTGCAAGCGGAAGTTGAAGAAAGGATCATGAAGATGCAGACTGATCTTAAATAGCCCAAATAGCTCAGGGCTTCATTCCTGCTTGTATTATATTTGGGCATTGAGCAATGAATGCCCTTTACTCTGTCCTCAATTCAAGGAGACCATCAAATACAGTAGTTGTTTGCTACTTCTAGAATAATAAACTGATGTATTTCATTTTCAATAAAGCTTTTCTTCTATTATGTTGAAACCTGAGTGTCATTTTATATCTTGCAGATATAATAACAAATGAGGAGACAGGTGCTTTAAACAAGATTCATAGATGTTTCCTATTACTGGCCTAGATCAAGCACACTACAGACCCTGTTGTGAAACAGCACATACATTTATTCTTGGTTCATCTCAATGCTACCTCTTATACATTTAATGTCTTCCTCCATTTGGATTTTCTATCATGCTAATCAAGCAATGAACACCTTCACCCTAAAGGTAATGGCCCTTTACTAACAACATTCTCTTCCCTGATGATGTCTGTAGCAAACAATATAAGACTCTCCAACTGAGAATACATCCTTTGTACAATGGAAACTTTTCCTTTGTAGCCTGCTTTTATTTTTAATTGTTTTGTTCATTTAAGAGATCAGTTGTATTTTTCTGTGAGAAAAGGGAAAGAAAATAACCTGCCCACTGATTCTGAAGAAAGGAGCACAGATATAAGCCTTTGTGAGCCAGTCATCCTTCCTACATGTGTTATATTGCATCCCAATGTAAAAATGGCACAGGGGGAAGTTTGAATTTTAGGGGCCATTGAGCAATGGATTTTTTCCAATGTATCTCAATTATAGAAACACAAGTGCTAAATAACTTTACACAGAGGTTACTGTGAAAACACAAAGTGTTCAATAGCCCTCAAAATTTCTATTTGTTACCTGCAGTGTGTGAACTAATGGCTGTACATTGAGTGAGAACACAAAGGAATAAAGCATGTAAGGACATTTGTTCAGGACCTCTTAAAAGGGTTCCTTTTACTGCCTACAGTACAGCTGCTCTTAATGTGTATTTTTCTATTGTGTAGCTCTTCTTGCCAGGAAAGAAACCCAATTTTAAATCATGCTGTCTTTAAACATAAATGTAACCAATTGTCTAATGCAGGAGAAGAACTGGTGATGTCATCTGTCAAATGATGTTAGTGCCAGAATAATGGAATGGCATCCCATACTGCTGACAAATAAATGAAGTGGTGCAGTTTTTGAGTTATACTAATTGCTTGTGACAGATTAGCCTACAAGAAGATAATTAAGCAGAGATTCAATACCTCATTGCTTTTCTTTGTGAAGGTTCCTACTTCACATTAGAAGCATAAAAAGTAATGTTTCCAAGATGCTATACATTTAAATGTTGAATTTTATTTGGTTGAAGATATTCATATTTACTTTAGTTATGTTTTTCAAGCTAAAGTTATAGTTCTTTGTAGCCTGTTCTCCAATAGTTATACATGAGACTGGATCCACGACAGATATTGTATTATTGTAGTCCTTACTTACTTACTCCGTTTTCCATTCTTAAGTTCGGAGTAGAGCAACTGCTTTGGGAGACGGTGGTCAGGCATCTGGACAACGTGGCCGGCCCAGCGGAGTTGATGTTGGAGGACCATCGCTTCAATGCTGGTGGTCTTTGCTTCTTCCAGCACACTGACGTTTGTCCGCTTGTCTTCCCAGGAGATTTGCAGGATTTTCCGGAGGCAGCGCTGATGGAAACGTTCCAGGAGCTGCATGTGACGTCTGTAGACAGTCCACGTCTCACAGGCATAGAGCAGGGTTGGGAGGACAATAGCTTTATAGACAAGCACCTTGGTCTCCCTACGGATGTCCCGGTCCTCAAACACTCTCTGCTTCATTCTGGAAAATGCTGCACTTGCAGAGCTCAGGCGGTGTTGTATTTCGGCGTCGATGTTGACTTTGGTGGAGAGGTGGCTGCCAAGGTAGCGGAAATGATCAACATTTTCTAATGTTACACCATTAAGCTGTATCACTGGCATTGGAGAGGGGTTGGCTGGTGACTGCTGGAAAAGCACCTTGGTTTTTTCAATGTTCAATGACAGGCAGAGCTTCTCGTATGCATCTGCAAAGGTGTTTAGAGTGGCTTGTAGATCTTCTTCTGAATGCGCACAGACGACATTGTCATCAGCATACTGGAGTTCTATAACAGATGTTGTTGTGACCTTGGTTTTGGCTTTCAGTCTGCTGAGGTTGAATAGCTTGCCATCTGTCCGATAGATTATTTCCACTCCGGTGGGAAGCTTCCCATCAACAAGGTGAAGTATCATAGCGATGAAGATGGAGAATAGAGTTGGGGCAATAACACATCCCTGTTTGACACCGGATTCCACTTTAAATGGGTCACTTTGGGAGCCACTGCTGTCCAAGACTGTTGCCATCATATCATCATGGAGGAGCCGCAGGATGTTCACAAATTTGCTTGGGCACCCGATTTTGTGGAGGATGGTCCAGAGAGCGCTGCGATTCACTGTGTCGAATGCCTTTGCAAGGTCGATGAACGCCATGTACAGAGGTTGGTTTTGTTCCCTGCATTTTTCTTGGAGCTGTCGTGCAGTGAAGATCATGTCCACGGTTCCTCTGGAGGGGCGGAAGCCGTTCTGGGATTCTGGGAGGGTGTCTTCTGAGAGGGGCAGAAGGCGGTTTGCAAGGATTCTTGCGAGGATTTTCCCAGCAGAGGTTAGAAGGGAGATATCTTGATAGTTTCC
Source organism: Anolis sagrei (assembly GCF_037176765.1). Classification (NCBI taxonomy): domain Eukaryota; kingdom Metazoa; phylum Chordata; class Lepidosauria; order Squamata; family Anolidae; genus Anolis; species Anolis sagrei. Next base: position 116,103,694 of record NC_090021.1, read on the forward strand.
GCAGTCTGTTCTTTCCCCTTTTTTGAAGAGGGTGATGATGGTGGCATCCTTGAAATCTGCTGGGATTTTCTCGGTCACCCACACTTTTTCTATGAGCTGGTGGAGTTGGTGTGTCAGCTCAGGTCCTCCCTCTTTAAAGATTTCAGCAGGGATCCCGTCTGGTCCACTGGCTTTGTTATTCTTCTGCTGGCTGATGGCTTTGCTGACTTCTTCCAAACTGGGCAGTGCTGCAAGCTCATCCCTGGTTTGTTGTTGTGGGATTTGTGAGAGGACCTCTTCGGCCACATTGGAGCTGCGGTTCAGGAGGCTTTGGTAGTGTTCTTTCCAACGTAGTGCAATTGAGTTTTGGTCCTTCAGGAGTCTGGTTCCATCTGATGAACGTAGAGGCTGTATGCCATGGTTTCTTGGTCCGTAGATGACCTTTGTGGCTTTGAAAAATCCCTGAGCATTATGGGTATCTGCCAGGTGTTGGATTTCTTTGGCCTTCTTTGTCCACCAGATCTTCTTGAGCTCTCTTGTCCTTCTTTGGACCTCAGCTTTTGCACTGGCATAGATCTTTTTCTTAGCAGCACAGTTGATGTTTCTCTGCCATGCTTGGAAGGCTTTCCTTTTCTTGTCAATTAGCTGTTGGATCTCGATGTCATTTTCATCAAACCAGTCTTGATGTTTCTTGGCTTGGTGTCCAATAGTTTCTTCGCAGGCTTGGATGATGGAGGTCTTCAGTTTGTTCCAATGTTCCTCAACATTTTCGGGGTGTACTGTGGGTAGATGGTTCTTGAGTGCTGTTTGGAGATGGGCTCGTCTGGAGGGCTCCTGGAGGGCTTGGGTGTTCATTTTGCGCCTTGTCTTCCTTCCTTGGAGTCTGCGCTTGGGAGCGATCTTGATAGCCATCGAGGATCGAATTAGCCTGTGGTCAGTCCAGCGGTCGTCAGCACCTGTCATGGCTCTTGTGAGGAGCACGTCCTGGCGGTCTCTGGCGCGTGTGATTACATAGTCTAAGAGGTGCCAATGCTTTGACCGGGGGTGCTTCCATGATGTCTTGAACTTGTTTTTCTGGCGGAAGAGTGTGTTGGTGATGACAAGGTTGTGTTCCGCACATTTGGTGAGAAGCAGGATGCCATTTGAGTTGCTGTTTCCAACCCCGTCTTTTCCTATGGTCCCTGGCCACAGGTCGAAGTCTCGCCCGACTCTTGCATTGAAGTCCCCCAGGAGGATGATTTTGTCCTCCTTAGGTATCCCCGATAGGACGGTGTCCAGCTGACAGTAAAATTTCTCCTTGATGTCTTCGTCAGCATCTAGTGTTGGTGCATAGGCACTTATAATGGTTGCCCGTTGGTTTTTGGCAAGATCGATTCGGAGGGTTGAGAGTCGTTCGTTGATGCCAGTGGGTGCTTCGGGCAGATGTTTCATCAGATCATTTCTAATGGCGAAACCAACTCCGTGCATTCTTTGGTTTTTTTCGGGCAGTCCCTTCCGGAAGAAGGTGTAGCCTCCTTTTTCTTCCTTCAGCTGTCCCTCTCCTGCTCTCCGGGTCTCCCGAAGGGCTGCTATGTCGATGTTGAAGCGTCCCAGCTCCCTTGCAATGATGGCAGTTCTGCGTTCGGGGTGTTCACTGCCGCTGTTGTCCATCAGAGTCTGTACGTTCCACGTACCGAAGTTCATTCTCTTTTTTTGGCCGCAGGGTTGTAGTCCTATACTGGGTTGTATGCTATGTTTGGATGGTGTTTGCTGCACACCTGTGTATATGTATACATTCTTACGTCCACCAATAGCATGACCTTTCTATGATGGAGGAAATGTGTGCTGATAGGGCCTCACATGTCAGATAGGCTTTATTGAAAAGCCAGATTAATTTGCCAAACAGCTACTGAGCATATCTTGGTTCAGTGATTAATCAGAATAGAAACTGCAGTCAAGAAATTTTAAAAAGACACCTGTCTTGTGTGTGAGGGAGAGTGTGTGTGTGTGGGGGGGGCATTTTGAAGGTACTGCAGGCAGTGCAAATATCCGACTTATAGTTATTAATAGGGGTGAGACAACAGGAAACGAGAGAAAACTACCCATCAGAAGGAAAATTCATTCCTGAAAGGGTTATCATGGGGTTTTTATGGGGAAAGGTATCTCAACTGAAACTTTATCACCAACCTTATTTCTACAACAAGCCATTTAAAAAAAATCAAATTATCGCAGGGACAGAAAATAAGGGAAATCTTCTAAACAGGGGCACAAAGAGCAAAACAAACATTAAAGGGATGTTAACTCTTCTGTATATTACCCAAAGATAGATAGATAGGATTGATTGATCCAAAAAGAATGGTTCAAAACTCACTTTGGATGTAGAGGGCACTGTTGGTTAAATTTGGAATTTATTTCTGAATTTTTCCAAAAAAAAACCCAAAAACTTCTGAATCGCTTCGTTAATGGTGGATGCAAAAAACAGATTTAGGAACCCTTTAGGAAGGATATTCTTGACTATATGGAATTTGAAGTGTCTTCTGGCAAGCAACACACAGCAAACAAAGAAAACAAACAGAGCAGAGAGAGACTTTTTGTGGTTTTGGAAGGTGATTTCACAACTTTAAGAAGGATATTGTTGACTTGATGGGATTTGTAGTGTCTTTTCTGGCAAAGCAAACAATGAAAACAAATAGAGCAGAGAGTGGCCTTTGGGGTTTTGAAAGTGATTTCACAATTTTAGGAAGGATATTCTTAACTTTATGGGATTTGTAGTTTCTTTTCTGGCAACACAAAGTAAACAAGGAAAACAAACAGAGCAGAGAGAGGCCTTTGAGGTTTTGGAAGGTGATTTCACAACTTTAAGAAGGATATTCTTGATATATGGGATTTGTAGTGTCTTTTCTGGCAAGCAACAGACAGCAAACAAAGAAACAAACAGAGCAGAGAGAGCCCTTTTGAGGCATTGGAAGGTGATTTCACAACATTAGGAAGGAGAGTTTGTGTTCAAAGACTGGCTTGAATTGATGGGAGATCTAGTTCTATAGAGACAATATACAACACAGAGGTCAGAGAGAGCTGCTACAATGCTGGGGCTTTTGCAAATGTTGGAGGGCTTTGGTTTCTCCTTGTTGCTCCTTCCACCCACACACCCAATACTCACGCTACAATGTTGGGGCTTCTTCAAACGTTGGAGTGCTTTGTTTCCTCCATGCTGTTTCTTCCACCCATGCCACGCCATGCACCCACACACCCCAATATTACCCACGCATTGCCCACCCATGCCAAACCTCAACAGCAACAACACACAAGCAGCTGCAAAGCAGGCAGCCAGGCAGGCAACAGCCTTTCTCCGGTTGCCCTGCTCTTCTTCCAACCGCTCTTCTTCCAACCTCCCTTCACAATCTCCCTTCCTTTTCTCTTTCCCTTCTTTCTTCCCTTCCCAGGCTCACAATGAGCCTCTGGGTCATGTACTGCTCTTTATAAAGCACAATGGCTGCCGTGCCGAAACCCCTCCCCTCCCCAAAACATCTCCTCTCCTTGACTGCAAGCTGCTTGCCTCCAAACGCTGACTCACTTCTGACTCACTTCCTCAGTTGTATCAAAAATGGCAAGGGAAGCTTCGAAAGGGCAAAGGAACTTCCTGTTTTTAAAATAACTTCAAAATCGCTTCAAAAAGGTAACTTTTCCAAAAATATTCTGAATTATGAGTATTCCAATGAAACCTAACCATGCCTAATAGATAGACAGATGACTTAAAAACAAATTCAGCTGAAGAACAAACCTCCAGAACCAATCCTGTTCATAACTTTGGGATTGCCTGTAATTGCTTAACAGATAGAGATACCATTAAATGTATACTTTAGGTATTAGCTATAAGGTAATATGTATTCTGTATTCACATATAAGTCAACTTCATGTATAATTGAGAGGAGGTATGGAGGCCACAATTATGGATTTTGATTGAGGATCACTCTGTGTAGAAGGGAAAGCACCAATGCTGCCTCGGGGAACAAGCTGTCTCTCACCACTATCATCACCATTTCCCTACCCAGGTATTTGTTTAAAAAATCCAGAAGCCTCAGCGGTGAGGGGACATGCTGTGAGTACTTCTTTTAGGTTTCCTGGGACAGATGAAGCTCTTGTCTTCCACCACTCTACTTAGAGAAGGGTTCCTTTTCTTCTAAGAGTTCAGGTACAGTATGCTCACTGACCTATGAACAAATCAACCTATTTTTTGGGTTGATTTTTTGACTAAAAGTTCTAGAATTATACATGAGAATATAGGATAACTGAAACTATAAACAAAGTGCATTGCTGATAAAGAACAAGTCCACAGATTTTTATCTCCAGACTAGTGATTCTGAATGTATTTTCTTTCAGAAGTATCCCCATCTCTTAATTTTTTTCTTTAAAAAAGAAAAGAAAAAAGAATGTATAACCTATATACATATTTCTGAAACTGTTTGGACACTTGTTTCAAGCCAAAATATGTTGGGATATTTAGAAAGCACAAAAAGAAGCCAGAGATAACTACTTTCCAATTGGTGCATTGCATTGGACAGTGAAGTTTAGGCCACTTTGTAGCAATATACTCATAAGTCCGTGCCATTTCACTTTCACTAATATGTCATTAAAAAACAATCTGCCCAAACTTTGCATTTAAATGTTCATTAAACATGTACATTGGACTCATTTTCTCTCATTTGAAATGAATTTTCATTTAAACATATGCAATTAAAATATATTCATTACAATTACACATCTTAGAAATTCATTTTTAGTCAACTGAACATTTCTGAAAACAACTCATTTAAAAAAAACACTGGGATACTCAGGAATTGCATATCATTAACTACATTTAAGCATGTTCATGGACTTCAAGGTCCTTGAGCATATCTAAATACAATATACAGCGTATAATGCATCTGCAATATCCATTCTGCCAGTTGTGTCACCTCCATTGTGAATGTCAGATATCAAAAATACATGGATCACTGCCTTTCCTACCGGCATACTGTATATATAGCAAGAAAATAAAAACAAAACTGAAAAGAACTGCTTTACACACTGATGCACTTATGTTTAGAACAGTTGGGGGTCAGTCAACAAGACAGCCTGGAGGAGCCTAACTTTAACAACCTTTTCCAATTTACATTAATCAGAAGCACAGGTGCATAAAGACTAGAGTTTTTTTTTCCACCCCTGTGCACTTACAAGGCTGTGCCAAGCTGCAGATTGCCTGATGTTGAGTACCAAAATTACTTGCAACAACAAATACAAATTATTATGTTTGGGTAAATTAACATTTATGAAATAACAGCACATGTTCAACAGGTGCAACCAAGCACAAAGTCTTTTATTTTCTCTTATTCCCAAATGTTGTACAGTAGGTTCTCTCAGATTTGACAAATTATAATGTCTTTTAGCGAGAAAGAATTAGTTTCTGTGAAATATTTGTTTTCTCACTGATGTATAATTTTGAAGAACTCGCTAAATTGTAATTATTTGAAACAACTTCCTGAACGTCTGTGTTAAACATCTTGCAATATAGTTAACAGCATACATTGGTTGGCATTATCAATCCATCTGTCAAAAAGCAAGCTGGCTGTCAATTGTGATTGTAGAAGTCCCATTTCAAATCTCATACAAGTTTAAATTCCTACTGTATATTTGTATTGATTGAAAAGTTTGGGCTTAACTAATTTTTGACCAAGGATTCTACAAAAGGTATGACTTTTTTTGTATAGAAACCAAGTGTTCTTCCACTGAACTTGCTCTCCTACTTTGAACTTTCAAAGGATTGTGCTTCTCTGGTGTCCTACTGCTGAAAAGAAGTTGAGTGATGACAATCTTCAAGGTTATTTTTTTCAACTTAATAGCCCACTGACATTTCAAATCTATAGCCCCTAGCAATTCTCCCAAAAGAACCAACGTATGAACTGTCGAATACTGAATAAGAATATCCCCATAATGTTCTTCCTACTCATTGTTCCTTCACATTTGTCACACAACTGTGGATATATGCACACACAATAAAAATAGTTCTCTTACTATTAATACTAGTACTATTACTATTGCTACGACCTTTACCACATTTCACAAATTCTTCATCCTTTTGTGTCATAATAAGATGTGTGGACAAGATTCGCATACAAACAATATAACAACACCAGTATCAAAAGACCAAAGAAAAATAAATTGCCTAAATTTCTTGTTAGTCCCAATAGTAGCTACATATGTATTTGGAGAAGGCAAATTTTCAGCAGTAAGGTAAATTGGGAGTGCAATGCCTTAACAGCTAGTCCACATACCCATGGTCCATAAGGAAATAAGGAGGTTTCAGAGGCTTATCGACATATACCATTGCTGCTGGGTTCCTTACAGCCACTTTACACCTACCTCTTGGCCATACTATCACCACTGGCTGCATTAGAAATTGTCCTCCATTGTGGCTCCCTCAACGCCCGCCATCTGTGATGGCAAATTAGGAAGACTGGTCTATGGACCTGGGCTACTTTGAGAGTGGGAGGGTGCCTTCGCCTTGCACTTATTTTTATATACTATCAATCTAGTAACTTGTAAGCCAATCTAATAACTTGTACAAATAACTTGTAAGCTGCTCTCAGCCCCTTTCGGGTTGAGAAGGGCGGCATATAAATGTCGTAAATAATAAATAAATAAATAAATAAATATAAAGTGGTATTCCACAACCCTCAACCACCTCCTTCTGAAAACAAGATTTTTTAATCTTCAAGATTAAGTAATTTTTCCGGGAGGGGGGGGGGGGGAATGGATGGCTGGGTTGGATCTGCAATGAGAATTGACCTCTTATTTTTATGGATCTCACCATTTCATCAATAAAATCTCATTATTTGATACAACCCATCTTCTATACAGTCAGACCAGCTTGCAATAGTCAAAGGGCAAAGAGATACATCAGTTCATCTTGGTTTTAATAATGGGATTTTGCCAAGGCTAGCAGGGGTTGGGATGCAAGGCATTTTTGGGATTATACTTGCTATTATGGATTAGGTTTCCTGAAAACACCATTTTCATCCAGCTTTCTGGTGAATGTAATTATGCATAGATTTCCGGTGAGCACCAGATATCTTGGATTAGTTTCTGATGGATGACATTTTGGATTAAGTTTCAGCTTTATTCCCATTTCTTTCTTAGATTATTGAGTTTTGAGTCTGTGAATCCAAAAATGTTATCTTTTCTCCAATGTAGTTGGCACTTTAATTTAAAGTATATGAAATAGTTAACACTTTAATTCAAAGCACTAACAGTGCTATACATTAAAATGTCTGGCCAATGTTTTTCCAACTTCCTGGTGAGGATTACAGACTTGATTATAATCCCTCTAAGCTGAGTTGAATAGTTGGATCCATACTGTAATAATACTGCATTATTTAGAATATTGACTGTTCTTTAATAAAATAAAATAGAAATATTCCGTCAGAGGCTAGGTTGATTTTACGTAGGACATGGTTTACCATATGATACACTCATTCTTGTGCATAAAATCCCATTTAAGCATGTTATTTGTTGATAATTTTGGTTTTGAACACCAGAGGGAAGTTATATGGTGCCCATGATCCAAATTTCCAATTATGTTATATTATCCTTGCTTTTGTTTTTAAATTGACAACCACTACCCAAGCCCAATAAAGCCATGGCACATAAAGAATATACATTCTGTTTTAACAGGTTCTTTACACTCTTGTGAACCATCTTTGCCAGCTTGAGGGTATGAAGCAGAGAATTTATTTATCTCTCTGCTTGTCAAGGCAATTGACATCTGCAGTGGAAGTTCTTGGCTCAGACAATGCCATGAACCATCTTCATGCTTTCATTTTATAATCTGGTTTACCGCTGAAGTGGATTTGCACTGGCAGCACTTTATAAATATATTTAGGAGGCTATTCACCTATCGTTTTAACAGGTTCAGTCCTACTGCAGCAAGTATGATAAATGAGTCACACCTAAAATCACTTGCAGATAACATAGGGCTGGAAAGTAAAATGGAATTGAATGAGATTTGTGTGATTTCTATATAGGAAAAAATGAAGAAGGGTGGGTAGTAGGCAATAATCCTACAACAGCAAAATTCAACATCTTCACAGAAGTAGTCACTATTTATATTGATGGTGAAGTGAAAATAAAAGGAAGGATACTTTCTCATCTTTCTCTGCAAGCCTTCCACTATATGATCTTGCATTCTTCTCTGTAAGGCAAGAAGAAAAATAAGTGGGAGCAGAGCACAACATCTGGGGCTGATTTGTAGCATTGCCCTGGATTCTGCATTGGTATTCACACAATTCTACTCCCAAATTGTATCAGTGATGGGAGCAGAGTTCTCACTGTTCAGTGGAGCCATTGTAGGGCTCCCCCTGAAGAGTCCCCCCTATTTTGTTTGGTATCACAATAACAGCAGCCTTGGAGTTCCAGAAAGCTTTGGGTCAGCACTCAGCACCTTTGCAGATGTAAACAAAGTCATCAATGCAGCTTGTAAATGGGAGAAGGGAAAGGAGCAAAGGCATCTGAGCAACTGTCCTGGTCAGCTCCTACAGTGAGGATGAGTGGTTGGAACTGCAGACCAACAGACTTCAGCAGTCTAAACAGCAGAGTGTAGTAAGTGCAGAAGGAGAAACCTTAGCAATAGCCACCCCATCCCAGCAGGAGGAGCGATCTGAAACCATTAATTCAAGGCAGGCTGCTGAAGGATTAACTACTCCCTCTCATGTGAAATTTCCCAGAGAGCAAGTTTAATTACACAGGTCTGCCATGTTAGTTGAGAAACAGGCTATCCACAAGCAACACTTGTGGCCTTAGCATAAAAGACTCTTGAGTTTGCAGCCTTCTTGTTGGAGGCAACGTCTTGCTGGATGGTATTATTGTAAACTTGTTGTATAATTGGCTTTGTGAACTCTGGACTGGAACTGGACTTAAGCACTTTGGATTTTGTCTTGCAGTTAGTTATACTCTTACTTACTGGCTTGTTTTACCTCAGAATGTGGACACTGATTACTGGCACTCAAATTGCGGATTTAGGCTTTGATTCAAGAACTCTCTGTGTATGATCTATAGACTTGGATATTGAGACTGTGTTGGAGTGTGAACAATGCACACCATGACAATGAGTCACAGAAGAGATGGGGGAAAGGAGGGAATGATTTGTTGTGCCCATACTCCCATTCATTGTAGTCAAGGAAAGTGACACCTAGTTTTCCCCACACTGATAAGCATAGGGAAGCTGGGATGATGACATTGTCTCATGTGGTGATTCTGAAGCAGCCCGGCAGTTCTCACATGCATCAATGTGTGGGGGAGCTCCAGATCATTCCCTGACTTTGCCTAATCAGGGCACAACCATGTTAAGTGGCTGTGCTCCCATGTTAGGGATAAGATGTTTTTGTGCATCATGTAAACACTACAAAACCCATTCTGAAGCACTTCTGGTTAAAGTGACCAGGTAGATATGACCCAGGTCTGGTGGTGACAGAGCAAAGCAAAGATTTCAGTTACAACTCAGATCTTGAATAAATCGAGGCCAGGAGAGTCCACTTCTTCTTTATGGCAGGCATCTAAGACCGCACAAAGGCTTTCTAGTCTGATCTTGGAGGAGTTTTCTGGCATTCTGTTACTCAGACAACCAGACAGGTTTGTAGGGGAGATATATAAAGATATAATATGGCATATGTAAGCAGCCAACCTTGTATATTTCTCCATATTTTATAGAAGGAAGTGTAAAAGATTGAATACTTATACATGAATGCTTTTATTTACTTCCTTGTGACTCTTCTTTGTGCTAAACATATTTTTGCATGGGTGTATAAGTTTACACAATGGCATTTTGCTTTGAAAGTGAGTTCTACTTCCTGAAAACACAATCTACAATACTGCTTGACTTTTGACACTTGCCATAGCAACCAACTTCATCAGCATCTTGGAAAGTATGTCCCTTGCCAGCAAACAGTAGAGAATCACTACTTTAGAGAGCTCAAATTGTGATAAACGTGAATTTTAAAAGGACTTTAAAGTTTTTTTCCCCATGGAAGAATCCTGTGTGAAACTAGGATGAAACAGATTGACAGATGAACATACGAGAAACTGACACAATTTAGATTAGTTTGTTCCACCAGTCACTCATCTTGACTAGAGAAATAAAGCTTCACTTACTTAATTCTCACATGCAAGAACAAAGAAGATGGATTCTGTTCTAGTATGAGTATGCGTTTTGGATGGTTTCCCCCCCATTTCTTGCAAAATAAACGAAAACTCAAAATATGTGAAATCTTGTGGTGGTTGACTTTTCCTCCCTAGTGGAAAATCTTCATATGCCAGTATGCATTTTCTCATTCTAAAACCCTTGAAATGTGTAGTTCTTACATTCCCAATCCTCATTCTTATTGACTGAAAGTTTTATAACTCCAGCTTCACATCAACCCTGCCAATCTCCTCCCTTGCTTGGGATGTCTTAATATTCCTCTACCTTGGAAGCTTAAAACCTAACCTAACATGAAGATGTGGTCCCTAACTTATACGGGATAAGTTCCTCAAAAATGCTGGCTTTGAGAGTAAAGATTCAGGAGGTAAGATAGAAAAACTAGTTGTACTGGGGGTTGGGTGCTCCTGTCATGTAACCAGATGGTGTCAAGGTCTAGGCCAAACCTTTAAGATCAGGGACATGGCTCCACATCTTCATTTCATTCACTTCTCAAAACCAAATGCTGGCCAGAGCTCCTCCAACTGATATTTCCTTAGGGACTCAACATTTTCCCTGCTCCCTCCCTCCAAGTAGCTAATACAACATGAGTTGGAGTATACCAAGCAAGGAATTTTGAAAATGACTGAATCCTGGGGTATTGAGGCCTGCAAAGCATTAACTGGGTTTGCCCTACTTTGCCCCCCCCCCCCCCAATTGTCTTCCCTAAACGCAAAGGACAAGTACTTCATCTTCAGCCTATGTTGTATCTCTCTAACTTGTAACAGGTATTGGTTAGGGAAATAGGGAGGTGGGAGAGGCTTTAGAAAAACATCAGAACAACCAAGGAAAGTGTTAAGGGCTTCAGATTCTGAGTATGAATTGGAAACTCTGATTCAGGGATCTCCAGTTTAAGGACACCTGATTCAGTGGATTTAAACTCAGAATTGGTCTTGATCATGGGGTCCAAATTGGATTGCAGATCTTTTGCTTTGGGTGCCCTGGACTGGTTCATTTTTTCTGGCTCTCCATTTCTGAGTCAGGGTCTTTTTTCAGAAAAAGAGCTTTAACACATGCAAATTCATGGCACAATGGAACATAAAATATTGTCTCTGCCATTGTTGTTTATGAAGTGAAGGTGTTACTCCATTGTTATGAACATTTGTTTAATGAAGTTGAGATCTTTAGCAATTATATGCTGCATTGTCATGTCAATCAAAAAAAATCAACAAGATGATTCATGTTCTCTGAAGAAAGATGGCCAGGATTGTTCACAGTTTATATACAGAGATTAAGTGTTTCCCTGTTTTCTTAACACTTAAAAATTAAAGGAGCTAATTAGTGGAGGTTGTAAGATAAACCAGGTGGAAGACCTTTGTAATTAAGCCTGTAATCTTGATGCATCGATCATAATGTAATTATTCATTTAATAGCAGCTGTCCAAAAGTTTGGCATCATACTTTATGGCCCAACATTATTCTTGCCATATTTCAGGGGTTGTTTATTTTTAATTATGTTTACCAAAATGATTTATATTCATTGGCCACAATCCAGCACAAAGTTATGTCCCTTTGAGCAATACTGGACTTAAGATATCATTGTGTACTATTTGACTCTGCAACATACTATGCTTGTATTTTAAAATTAAGTTCCAACATTGTTTTATTTTTTTTTCCAAATCATATTGAAGGTGAGATATGGATACAGAATTAGATATAAGTAAGTATAGATACAACTAATTACTGCATTCCCTGTGAACAATATTGCTATGAAACCAAGGTACTGATGCTGCTATGTAGTGAATCCCAACCCACCACCCATCATCAACCATCCAAACACCACATATTTACCAATCACTGTGATCAGCTGGAGTCTTGTTGATCAGGTAGCTTCTGACTGATGTTCTCAAATTCTCTCCCCCCCCCCTCCCTGCCCACCACCACCAAAGAATGATCTCCATTGCAACAGTTAGAATCTGGGTCTTTGACAGAATCCCTCCTTGTTGTGGAGATGGCTGGCACAAAGTGGGTTGAGAATATCAGTAAGCAGTTTTCAAATCAGCAATTGAAGAGGCATATGAAGGGTGCTTGCGACTTAAATAGTCTATAACCACCATCCACCTTAGATGGAGTGTTTTTGGTGCTTAATAATAATAATAATAATAATAATAATAATAATAATAATAATAAAACAACTTCTTATATCCTACCACCATCTCCACGAAGGGACTTGGGCGGCTTACATATTCACATTGTCTAAAGACAAACATAAAAGTGAACACAATATAAAATACAATAAAATAAAACATATGCACTTATTAAATACTGTCAAGCAAGCTGTGATCCTCTTAGCACTTGATCACATAGCTTTGTGGTCTCTATCCTTGGAGGCCATCAAATTGGTTTCTTCCCTGCAGCACCTTTGCCATGCTGTCCAGAAATGCATTTTCTCACAGGACTGTTTTGCAACATCTTGGAAGCACACTCTCTGGTGTGCTTTTACTGTACAAATTGTTAAATCAGTCTGAAGACCTTCAAACAAATTTGGTCCTAATGAGGAACCAGCTTGGTTGATCCTTTACAGATTTGTTGCAGACCGGTTTGAGAGCAGCTGAAATCTAGATTTGGCCATATCAATTCGCACTTAATTTTCATGATATCCCAGTGACAAAGGAGAAGACCACAATGCATGTGTTCCCAGAGACAGTCAGTGTAGTAAAAGATCTTGCTCAAAGCATCAGTATTATCAAGTAGACTCATCTCCCTCCTTTCTCTCTCTAACAAAGATTTTCTGCTGATTTGTAATCTTGGCAAAGGGATGACTGTATGTTCCTTTTCACAGTCTTTTAAATTAAGAAACATTATCTCTCAAAGAGTTCTTTGTAGAGACATGTTGATAATAGATATAAAGAGCATCTATACACAGCCCTTGATATTGTTGTTTGGAAAGTTTAAGAATGCCTGAATAAAGGAGATTTTAAAATATTTATCAACTTAGACTCTGTCAGTTTCCTCTGGAGACTGTCACTAAGAGAAGTGATGTGGATGCAATGCTGTTTATTGGTATTGTTCCCATTAAGTGAATTGCAGCTGACAGGGCTCATTCTGAAAGCCATTGTGCTACTGCTATTCTGTGTGGAGAAGAATGACGATAATTATTGTTTTAGATGGGACCATTGCTTTCTAGTAGAATGTGACCAGCAGCTTTAGGCTGGATGCTTCTTTTTCTCATTTTTTTAAAAAAAGCTTCTGCTCTAAAAGAGAAGAAATTACTTTTTTCCTAATGACTTTACAACTATTTTTAATTTATTGTTTGTATTATTTCACATTCCTTCCCACCCCCCACCCCTTTGGTATGTGTGGGATGGGAGAAAGTAAAGTTATTTTAAAGGAATAGTAAGGAAATATATGTCAAAATCCAACAGCACTGATGAGAAAGTAGAGCATAGTTTTGCTGGACTTCTATTATTTATTAGCTAGGTTTGTCCTGTCAGCATAATTTGGTGGTATTAAGTTAAACTCCTCATGATGAATTAAAGATGGAACACTATCCTGTCATAGCTATGCCATGTTGAAAAGGGAATAGCCAGCCATTGCCCACTGGTACCTCCTTCAACAAGATCAAGAAATATATGGACTGGTGGAACAGAAAAGTTATGTTATTAGATAGCATCATCAGATAGTTATTAACATATATTAGCTAAGAATGTACATAAATATTAATATTGCTGCATAATTGCTTGCTTTTATGAAATTAGTCCAGTTATATTTATATTTAAAATGTTATATTTGATTAGATAAATATAGAATAAATAAGAACTTCCCCAGAGCAATCAACTACAATATCAACAATTAATCTTGCCTGAATTTCCATTGCTGACAATTCTTGGCAAATTTTCTATCCTGTGTCTGATACTGACTGTATGGTAACTCACAAGGGAACACTTAACCCAAAAGTGCCCCCACCAGATCAACTACAGAGTTTTGCTGAGAATGTGGAGCAAACCACAGCTTCAGGCCCATGTAAACAGATAGGCCAGCTCTGAGGCTTTCCTAAGTGCAACAAAGATTCAGTCTTGGAAATTCTGTTAAAAGTATATTTCCCTTGTTAGAATGCTGCTCCAAGGAGACAGCACTTGCTCTTAGATAGAAAGTACATTTTTAAAAGAATAATATTCAAACATTTGATTTCTGATAAAAACTTCCAGGAAAGGAGCTTCCACCACACTCCAAGGCAGAGAGATCCACTACTGAATTTATTTTATTTATTTACTGTATTTATTCTCCACCCTTCTCAATCCCACAGGGAACTCAAGGCGGCTTACATATATAGGAAACAATTTGATGCCAAAACCACACATAATGAAAACATAAGCATTAAAACAAGACATAAAACATAATAAAATCTTAAAACCAATTAGAAAGTAGATTTTCTTATTGAAAATACATAACAAAAATGTGAGAAAGGAAGTTGGAGGTGGGGCTGGAACGGATTTCAATAGGAAAAATTTAACCTTGAGATAAGAGTGTTTTGAGTTAAGAGCTTGGTCACAGAACAACTCAAGTTAAGGTTTAACTGTATGTGTAGAACATTGTATGTCCAATGTACATATTGCATTGGCTATCTATACACTTCATATTAAAGCTGATCAAGTTATAGGCCTAAGCTATGAGCTTATAGAATCATAGAATCATAGAATCAAAGAGTTGGAAGAGACCTCATGGGCCATCAAGTCCAACCCCCTGCCAAGAAGCAGGAATATTGCATTCAAATCACCCCTGACAGATGGCCATCCAGCCTCTGTTTAAAGCTTCCAAAGAAGGAGCCTCCACCACACTCCACTGCTGAACGGCTCTCACAGTCAGGAAGTTCTTCCTCATGTTCAGATGGAATCTTTCAGACATTTGGTCTATTTTAGGTGGAATTGTTCTTTCCTCCTTTATCAGTAAAGAATAAGCCTGATGGCTTAACAGAGGAACCTGTCTGCCATCTTTACTCATGGACCAATTCATATCAATTGACTCATTGTTCCACAAAAGCATTTTCTTGTTTTTTCCCCATCAATTTATCATTTTTTTCCCTATGGCTTTTGCCACAGGTTCTTTATAATGCTGCCAAAAACATTCTTTGTAAGCACTATGTGTAAGAAAAGACTTATCCTGTTTATTGACGTTTCTATCATTCATAGCAGCATAGATTACCATCAGCTTTAAGATGCTTCAGTTACAGGTGACTTCTTCCCTTAGGCTTAAAAACATGCTACTTTCACTCTTTTCAAACTTGTAATATTTAATTAAGAAATGGTAAATGATGTGTGTGTGTGTGGGGGGGGGGGTTCAAGTCACATTTCAATTAATGGTGACTCCCATTAATTTCATGAGGCTTTTAAAGGCAAGAAATAATCAGAGGTGATTTTACTAATTCCTTGCCCCAAACTATTCAACAATGTGAACCTAAGCTTTTTGCAGGAAGCTGGGAGCACAGATCTTGAGAGCTGCCATAGATCCAGCCTGTTCCTTTTAAGATTAAAAAAAATGAGGAAAAAGAATTGATCCAAGAATTGTACATGAAACAATAGATTTATAGATTTACACTTATAATAAATAGTTACATCTGAGATAAACCCTAGTTTTGAGAAACAGTTGTTCAAAAAAATCGAATTTTGATCTAATAAGTAGAATATATTTATAATTTTGATATGATAAATTTAATGAAAAATATCTTTTGTTTTAGTCCAGTAATATATTCTTCAGGACTTAACCTTGATTAATATTCATAGATGTTAAAATAAAAATATTATGTGCTATCTAATGGAGCTTATAAATAGTATCTAATGATTCTTTCCTTCACAATGTTTTGGAAAGGCATAAATATGTGCAGTACCAAAAGTAGGGCTCTCTGTAGGACAAGGAAGGCTTTTGTCCATCTATATAAATAAAAATGTAAGGTTCGTTTGTAGGATTAACATAACTCAGAAACCACTGGGCGAATTGACACCTAATCTGGACACAATACACCTAGGCCAACAAGTGACCATCACTCATAAAAACACTGAAAAACACAGCAGAAGCAACTTAAAAAGCCAAAAAATGCATTACAATACATGTGAAAAGCCACATATATACACATATACACAAATATATACACACTCTGAGCTAGCCAGAGTGATCTCGAGCCTGGCATTGGAGTCAAGACCACTCTATCTGGTGCAGTTCAGGACTTCATGGCCACCATGGCAACCATGGCCCTGTCCCAATTAGTATCTGGTCCCACTCAAAGTGCTGGGCACACATTAGATCTGGTTTTCTGTCAGGGATGGGAAGAAGATGTCAGAATGGAGGAGCTGACCATTGCTCTATTGCCACGGACTCACCACCACCTGATCAGGTTTAGACTTACTGTGCCTCCTAACCTCTGCAGGGTTTGTGGACACATTAGAATGGTCAGCCCCAGGAGACTTATGGATCCTAATGGATTCCTGACAGCTCTTGGGGATTTTCCTGCCTCCTCGCTAAGTGACCCTGTCGAAGCTCTGGTCTCTCTCTCTGGGTAGACACAGTAGACACAGTCGCTCTGGAATGAGCTAAAACAGAGATGAAGCAAAAGGGGAGGAGGCTAGAGTGTGTGTAGTGGCAGAATCATAGTGGATCAGCCCAAGCACGCCTGAGTACCTTCTTAAGGACCTATGACATGGCAATAAAGGCCACACAGAAATCCTTTCTTGCGGCCAATATTGCGTCTGCAAAGAACTGTCTAGCGGAGCTGTTCCACATTGTCAGAGGGCTGTTAAATCCATCTCAGAGCAAGATCTCCGACAACTCGGCAGCTTGCTGTAAAGCATTTCCTCGGTTCTTTGTGGACAAAGTCACTCTGATCCATTCTGACTTTGACGCCATGTTAACGGCAGTCTCTCAGAATGTAACATGACTACCTGCTTGTCCGGTTTTGATAGATTCATTTCAATTGGTTCAGCTTGAGGACGTGGACAAGATCCTTGGAGAAACGAGGCCAATCACATGAATCCTAGACTCCTGCCCTTCCTGGCTGATAAAAGAAGCCAGAGAGGGTTTGGCAGAGTGGGTTAAGGTGGTGGTTAATGCCTCATTACAGGAAGGCAAGATTCCAGCCAGCCTAAAACAGGCTGTTATAAAACTGCTTTTGAAAAAACCATTACTGGACCCCACTCAATTCGTCAACTATCGGCAAGTTTCCAATCTCTCCTATTTGGGCAAAGTCGTGGAACATGTGGTGGCTTTGCTACTCCAGGGATTCTTGGTAGACACTGATTATCTAGATCCAACACAGTCTGGCTTTAAGCCAGGACATGGAACTGAAACAGCCCTCATCACCTTAGTAGATGATCTACACCGGGAGCTAGACAGGGGGAGTGTGTCCCTGTTAGTTCTGCTGGATTTCTCAGGAGCCTCAAGATTGTCCGGGGAGGTCCTGCTCTCGGTCCCACCAACTTTGCAAGTGCGCTTGGCGGGGAGGGACAGGGCCTTCTCGGCAGTGGCCCCCCGCCTATGGAACTCTCTCCCCAGCAAGATCAGGTCGGCTTCTTTCCTCCTTTCTTTTAGAAAGAAGGTTAAATCATGGTTTTGGGACCAGGCCTTTGAACAGCAAGCATAACATCACTTTGGACACTGAATTGGTTGGATGACAATTTTAACTTGTTTTTAGCTTAATGTTTTATTTATTGTTTTAATCTATTGTTACATTTGTTTATATCTGTCTTATGTTGCAGAATCGAATTGTTGCTGGTTGTAAGCCGCCTGAGTCCACTCTCAGGGGTTGAGAAGCACAGGATAGAAATGTTGACATAATAAAATAATAATAATAAACAGTATAGAGAAAATTGCTGAAATAGATAAACTATTTTATTTTATTTTTTCAATTTATATTCATTATTTCATTATGGAACGCAATATTTACAATGATGAGCAGAAAAAAGTATGGTGAATTCAGAAAAATTGAAATCAATCTTCAACAGTACTTTTTTTTTCTAAAGCCCCATCTACACCTCCATAAAAATGAATTTACCTATGAAATCAAATTTTTACAAGTAGGCCTGTGATTTTCCACATAAGACCACCCCAAAAAGGGGCAGTATTAAAAATCCTCAATTTAAAGTCATTTTATGGGGTCTTCCAAAAGGCAGGTAATAAAGATTATCAGTGAAAAGGCCAGTGGCAAAATAGGTGAGTTAAAGTAAGAAGAAAATGCTGAGAAAAGGGCAATGGATTTTAGCAGCCACATATGGAAGGCAGATATAGCTGGATTTCCCCTGTCAGATATTCTGTGCTGATTTAAGATGAGTCTTTTATATACTCAAGGGAGGATTATGTTATTGGTTCTACAGTGTACCCTTCAACCCCCAGTACTCAGTGGAATGATTGGATCAGGTCTGTAATTTTTCCCTGATGAGATAAATGCTGAATTTCTCCAAGAATGAATCAGCTCCAAAGGAAGGTTCATGACATTAAAATAATGGGAACAATCTACTTTTGCTGACTTTTCCAAGATTTTATTTTTGGGCAACTTTATCATGCCATGAATAATCTAGCAACTGAGGCAGGGCATATTAAGAGACGTGGACTTTCAAGATGTAAAGCTAATTTGCAGCAGATGCTCATTATATGTATTTTGAGTGTTTAATTTGTCATGCTTACTAGGTAAACATATAAAATGTTGGGTCAAACCAAATAAACTAGATTGCTCGCCACATCTCTGTGCTATGTGATATTAAGAATTGGAGCAAAAAAGTATAATACTAGTATTGTTAGCTGCTGTTTTGATTGAAGATATGGTCAGGTTGCACCCTGTTTCCCGATAGGAAAGTTTTTGCTTATGCTGACATTGAAAATTAGCTCAAAGATACATCACAGGAGCATCTGAATTAAACATTATGTTCTGTATTGTCTACATTCCCCAAAACACCTCAAGGAATAAGAGGAAATTAAACTTGATATTCTTTCATTACATTTAATATAAATACTGGAAGCTCTTTCCCACTAAAACATCTAGTTCTGGTTTATGATACTGAATACCAATATCTTCAAAAGGAAAAAAAGCTTGACAAAAGAAGCATGGAGACTGAGAAAAATAGAAATTTAAAGAAAGACTGACAAGTGGTAAGGAGTTATATGAAATCATTTAGTTGTCACACAAGCTGTGGGACTTTTTCCTCAAACTGAAACAAGATATGGAATTCAGATCCTCAACATAGCCAATATTCCCTCCTGCAATATAACACTTAAAATAATTCTATGTCATATGTTTCCTACCAAACCTGTCAGATATGGGCTTCTTCTGGAGCTTAATAAACCTCTCAATAATGTCGCCTGCAAGAAGCTGTAAAATAGGATGTCACAAGTGAAATGTGTTCCACCCACTGGTTTACAAATTGTCTTCCTTGAGCAGCACATTCCATGTAAGTTATTTCCAAGAATCTTCTGGGGCCACATGCAATGAATGCCACCTCCTCCACCAACAAAATCTTAAAAACTACTTTCCAGACAAGTACATTCAATATGTGAATGCTAGAAGTGCAACTGTCTTGAATAAGCAGTATCTGAGGTGGAACAGACAACAGCAGACTCCCTGTCTTTCCATAAGCCATTGAAAAATAATTCCCTTCCCCCCCCCCCCCCCATGTGAGGAGGAAGGTGAGAAGCTGTGACTGAACAAGGCATGGAGAGATGAGCCCCCACTCCCCCTGTGCTACTGTCAGTGGGACATGGCAACCAGCAATATCTTTTGTGGCATGTATGAAGAGGTCCTTAATCTGAATAAAGCTTTAATAGAATTGTATTATATACCTGGATCTCAAGATTATAGGTGCTGAGTTTTTAACCCATGCAATATTTTGACAGGCTATGTATAAAAACATAGACCAACAAATGAAACAAGGAGCCTTTCCTTTTTTTTCCATGATTTGCATATAAATGGTAAATTCTTCCCATAATTTTTCTTTTCCTGTAATGTGGTTCTTGGAGCACATCAAGTCTACAAATTTGGTTCTACAAGTGAAGTATAAACCCGCTCAGAACAGACCAATCTCACAGTAAATACTTCTGTAAAGAGGTAACCATTTTTCCAAATACATGTATACCTAATTAGGTTTCAAAATAGGAGAGAAAAAGAAGACCAAATAGGTTTTGAAAGTACAGATATTTCATCCCGTTACACCTTTGTAATTTGGAGAACTAAGAGTTCATCCATCAGCCCCCTCTGCTTTGAGTAGAATATGTTAGTTACATTTAGCTTATTTTGATGACAAATCTGTTACATATCTATTTGACATTATTCTGGGTGATAAAAATGATGTAAATAATAGTTTGCTTTCATCTGTGGCATCATTTTAGAAAGCACCAAAGTGCCATATCCAAGGATGAAAGAACACTTCAGGAATTAAAGCCATTAAAGTGGCTTGTACTGGTAGTCAAAAATGTAAACATGTGGCAGAGGGAGAGAGAGATGAAGAGTCAATATGTGAAGATTTAGAAGGACAATTTCCATTGTAAATATTCTGGGCTTCAAGACAAGAGCTCATTAAAGTCCACCCTTTGCTTCAGCCACTCATTTGGTGAAACATTACTTGAAATTTGTAGCAAAATAAGTTTTTCTTTAAATGGCAGAGGAAAAATTCTACCATGGAGATAAATATACAACACAACCCCCCCCCCCCCCGTGCTTCCCATGTTTCCCAAGTAAACAACATGGCTGCATTTTGTGATGGAAATTCACCAAGGAGATGGCTTATCAATAGGTAGAATAACAATTGTGAAGCACATACATTAATCTAAAGAGTAGTCTTGAAAGAAGATGAACGCAAGGCTTAAAGGATGCAATTTTGAAAACCCTTTGGGAACCAGAGCTTAAACTGAGTTAAGAAATAGGAAGCAATTAAGAGAAGAGAATTGACATGTTAGCTTGTGTTATTTCAAATATTATCTAGGGGAGAGAAGTATTTCCTGATGTTCCCTGTCACCAGTGATAGGTTTTTAATGACATATTTATGAATAGTCTAAATGGCTAGGTCAGCATATTTGCCTCAGGGAAGATGTAGTGAAAAAGCAGTGTTTTACAAGAGACAGCAGAAGGTAGATATGCCACTTATGTGTTCTTCAAAAAAACATTATTACATTTTTTCTATTTTCTAGTTGTTCAATGAGTTTAAACAGATGGATATCCTTGATCCCTTGGTATCTCCATCTATCTATCTATCTATTAGGCCTGGGTAACAATGGAAAAATTTGTTTCTAAAATCAATTTGTATTTGGGGTTTTTTTTTGTTTCGATATTTAAAATAATTACAAAATTTTCCCTTAAAAAAGTTTGGTATTTGCGAAATTTCGTTAATATTAACGAATCAATTCGTTAAAATGGCAGACGCGGTTGCGCGACGTGAAAATAATAGTTTTAAATAATATTTTTAACCTCGGAGAAGGAAAGAGGGGGGAAAGAGAGAGAGAGGAGGGGTGAAACAAACCACTTTCTGCCTTCGTGAATGTAAGGGACAGTGAAAGCAGTACTGAAAGATGGCCATCCATTCTTAATAATAATAATAATAATAATAATAATAATAATAATAATAATAATAATAAATATAATTAATATAATAGTTTTAACCTGGAGAAGGAAAGGGGGGGGAAGGAGAGAGAGAGGAGGGTGGGTGAGATCTCTATTCTGGTTTGACAATGCTTCTTCTCAATAATAATAATAATAATAATAATAATAACAACAAACCACTTTCTGCCTTCGTGAATGTAAGGGACAGTGAAAGCAGTACTGAAAGATGGCCATCCATTCTTAATAATAATAATAATAATAATAATAATAATAATAATAAATATAATAAATATAATTAATATAATAGTTTTAACCTGGAGAAGGAAAGGGGGGGGGGGGGAAGGAGAGAGAGAGGAGGGTGGGTGAGATCTCTATTCTGGTTTGACAATGCTTCTTCTCAATAATAATAATAATAATAATAACAAACCACTTTCTGCCTTCGTGAATGTAAGGGACAGTCAAAGCAGTACTGAAAGATGGCCATCCATTCTTAATAATAATAATAATAAATATAATTAATATAATAGTTTTAACCTGGAGAAGGAAAGGGGGGAAGGAGAGAGAGAGGAGGGTGGGTGAGATCTCTATTCTGGTTTGACAATGCTTCTTCTCAATAATAATAATAATAATAATAATAATAATAACAAACCACTTTCTGCCTTCGTGAATGTAAGGGACAGTGAAAGCAGTACTGAAAGATGGCCATCCATTCTTAATAATAATAATAATAATAATAATAATAATAATAATAATAAATATAATTAATATAATAGTTTTAACCTGGAGAAGGAAAGAGGTTAGGCAGGCAACAGGCAGGTCTCTGAGTGCTGCACTGCTGTGTCTCTTTGCCCAATGCACGCAGGCCAGAGTGAGGAATGAGGTGAGGTGACGACAGGAGGAGAGGAGAATTTGATCCACTTAAGCAGAGGCCAGGGACCCGGAAGTGGGGTAAATGCCGACCAGGGAGAGGGGAGGGAAACAACTATAAAACTTGCACCAAACACATACGGAAATAATAACAAAACAATAACAAAACAATTACGAAATAGCTTTAAAAATTCGTTTCGTTTTTTAGTTGCTCCTGGATGGTTTGTTATTGCTTCGTTTACCCAAAAAATAACGAATTATTAACGAATTACGAAATTAACGAACGAAACCGCCCAGCCCTACTATCTATCTATCTATCTATCTATCTATCTATCTATCTATCTAGTATCTATCTATCTATCTATAATCAGCTAGTTTTCAGCATAATTTTAAACTCAAGTCTTGGGTTCATTATATTTTAATCTTTGTTCTGTGTAGGTTAATATATACATTTTGTAAAAAATATGTTTTAATATGTGTATTTTATTTAATTTTATTATGAGTTTGTGATTCTAGCTATGTTGTGACCTGTCTTGAGAGGTGGGTAAGAAATAAAATTATTACTACTATTATTATCATTATTATCATCTATTTATCTATTGGTTTGAATAATTGATTAACTCAAACTAAAAAGAATCATTTATTCAAAAGCTCTTTTTAGAGGAAGGACTACATTAAGTGCAAACCAGGGAGTGTGGAAACAGGCTTGCAGCATCTTACAGATTAATGCATTTTGTCACATTTCTTCTGTCCACACAAGCTCCTACTGCATAAAAAGTCCTTGGGTGTCTCAAAATGCTTTGACTGTTGTTGTAGAGGTCTTTGATCTATCCCTGCAAGCCGAGCTTGTGATGTGCTGGCTCCCCCACACTGCATCCACCTTTCAACTAAGTCACCGAAACAACTACTCTCCCTGCATTCTCTCTCTCTAATTATTCTTTCTTCTTTAAGCTGATTGTATCTCTCAGTGTTCCCTGATGTGAAAATAGAAAGACATATCTTCAGTGCTGACCATAGAATCCAATAATGCTAAGAGAAGGAGAAGGTTATATATAATATTGCAGGCCCAAATATACTTTGGAGAACAATACAAGGTACACATGCATCTGGTATGCACAATATTTGATGCAGAATCTCATTTGGGGATTTGGATCTAACCCCAATTGGATCAATTTCGACCCAATCTAATCCCCCAAAAGAGCCAAACAAGAAATAAAATAAATTATAAATCATACAAATAAAATAAAACTCATTCAAACTTTCATCTTCAGAGGATTCCCCCTCTCAACCCCCCCCCCCACCAATTCAATCATTCTATTGAACTGCATTGCAGTGAAGAACACAATGAGGACCAGTTATGCCTCCTGCCACCATCACATTAAGCTGTTTTATGGTCTGAGAGCACAATGAAAATTTACATCATGCTTCTCTCTCCTCCATGTTTACCTGACTACTCTTATTAGAGCACTAGGAGGGGGCTGAGAGCTGCTATTGGAATTTTGTTCTGCCCTGTAGGTCTTACCCTGAATGTGGTGGTATTGGACCTTTTCTGGCTTTGTGCTACACTACTTTCAGATGTTCAAGCAATTGCTGGACTTTGGCATCCTGGCAGTTTAACCCTGCTCATTTGTTGCATGCAACATTTTTCCTACCTCAAAATGGATCAAAGTTCTGGCATTTCATGAGAGACTCATGCCAACTGTTTGCCATCTTAAAGCTTGTTTCTCTGTTATGTATAGATTAATGGTCATAAGTTATAATTTTAGAATCTTTATTCAGAAAGTAAAGTTGGTCACAATACATAGTTGTTAGGACTGAAGGTTGAGCAATTATACAATTAATTTGAAAACAAGAAGTTCAGCCTTTATATGGCCTATATGACCATTCATTAAATAATAAAAACATTCACTTTTCCAAGTGTTATCTTTCATACTCTTTCTCTCATGAGAACAACCTTAGCAACTACTAGCCATTAGTTTTCACTCTTTACAGATCTGGCCATAATTATAGCAGCACACAATAACCAATTCCAGTCTGGTAATAAAATATGGTATATCCCTCCCATCATCCAGTATACAAATATGCAAAGTAAATACAAGCATGATTAAAAGCCTGACAGCATTCACATTCTTGATACTATCTCAAAATACTGCTACTGTTGCTGCCTGCTTCCTGTCTGTGAATGTCAGCCTCAAATAGAGCTTGTAAACTTTGGTAGCAGCCTTGGTCTTACTGTGACACAGTTGGGATGGGGAAGAAAATCCATCCTACTTCCTTCTATTCTTAGGGGCATCACATATCATTCGACATAATCATCCTGTTGCAGAGATGCCCAAGGGCTGATTACATTAAATTGATTATATTAACATTAATTACAGGTTTAATAAAAGGAAAACGTATAAATTTGGTGAAATACATTTTGTTAATGCAAAATAGAAAATGGAAGAAACTCAAGTAAGATTGAAAGAAACACAACACTGCAAGACAGAAGTTTTCACATCTGTATCTCGAGTAATTTTAATTGGGTGGGCACAAATTGAATGCCAAGTGCTACAGAAGGATAATAAAATACAGATTAAAATAAAATATCAAAAAACAAAGCATATGTATTAGGCTCCTGATGAATTCAGCTCCTGGATCAACTAAGGTTTCAGAGTCTGTAAATTCGGTTATTATATGAAGAAGGATACAGCATTCAAGGCCTAGGCAAAAGGTAAAGGCAGTGCATGCCCCTTCAACTAATGGAAGCTGTCTTTCATTACCATTGTTGCCTCAACATACTTGGTTCTAGGACCTACTGCTCACTGTACCCCCTCTGGATGACTTTGCTGATTTGACCTTTCGTGACTTTTAAATATTCCATCTCCATTGTTTTGAAAAGATCTAACACCTTCATTAGTGAAGAGAGAGAAAATAACCCAATTTTATTAAAATAACAGTTTCTCAGGTATTTTGGGATAGAAACATTTTTATATGTTTCTAAAGCAGGAGCTGACTGCACAATCTGCTTCCAACTATTGAAAAATCTATTACGATTACTAGAACCTGCTTGAGTAAATGCTCTGTTACTATCTTATGCATGCCTTGAGCATAAGAAACATATGTAGGCTAAATATGAGATCTGTCACTTCTGGTCAACTCTTCCAGAAATTCCAAAGTCCTCCCAAAGTACAGTGCTTTTTGTATGTGTAAAACATCTCACACACATTCATTCACAATCTCTGAGTGAAATTCAAATAATTATAATGCAGAGCCTGTATGCTACAGATCAAAGATGACCAATAACTCCTGGTGAAGTCATTATAGAGGTGAAATGGGAAGGACAACTGACATTTTTGTTATACTTTATTTTACTGACTTTTGTCTGCAATGCTTTTTTTTTACCATACTGAAGAAATGAACAGCACTATCAGCTGTGATAGCGTTCATCACTTATCACAGGAAGGAATCATAAACCTGTGAAAATCTAGGTTTCCACAGATATCAAAGATCTGCTTGATAAGAGTTTTGAGGACAGCAATGTGCAGGGTAGTGTTCTATTTAGTTAAGTGACATTCAGCATGTTTTGGCTGAGGCTGCACACTTTGCATTGTTGAACGGGTTGAAAAATCTGTCTTGTAGGCCATATGGACCTCCTGACCATTTCATGGCTTCCCAAAGGTTCTCAAATTTCCCCACTTTCCTACCTCATAAAAAAGGCCAATATGTCTCCATGTATTGTTTGCAGAGTTCCTTGTATAGTCTGAAATTTGTCATCTGAAATTTTCCTTTCTGCATCCAGTTGCACCTTCATTTCCTTAGCGTTAGCCAAGATTTCCTGTTTCATTGCCTGACCTGCCTCTCTTTTATGGTTTTGAATAAAAGGTAAATCTATATCTATAAATTTCCTACTGGCGTCCAACAGGGAAGCAAAACTCTAAAACCCCTCCACAAAACTCCACCAAAATTGCCATGCCCCAAGGACAACCCACTAGGTACAAACTAATCCAGTCAGAAATCAAAACAACACAACCACACACAGAAAAAATGGCAAAACAACTGAGCATGCGCACTGGCACAAAGTCCCCAGGGCGCGTGCACACATGGCCGAATGGCCAACGCACTTCCCTCGCCCCGCCCAGCGCGAACACGTCACCGCACTTCCCCACGGCACACACACACACACAAACAACGCAACTTCCCCCTGCCCCCTTCCCTCCACCCCCTCCTTCATCTTACTCCTCCCACGCTGCCTCCAAACCCCGCTCCGCACACTCCAAGCCTCGCCGTGCCGCATCCCCACCGAAAAGACATGCCCCCTCTCTTCGCCCCACCCCTTCCCTCCCTGAGACACTCCTGGAAGGAAAGGGGTGGGGCGAAGGGAGGGGGCGTGTCTAACCGGAGAGGGAGGGAGGAGGGAAGGAGTGAGTCACGGAGGAAAGGGGTGAGGCAAAGGGAGGGGGCGTGTCTTCAAAGTCGCCCCCTCCCTTCTCCCCACCCCTTCCCTCCCTGAGTCACTCCTTCCCTCCTCCCACCCCCTCTGGAAAGACACTCCCCCTCCCTTCACCCCACCCCTTTCCTTCTAGGAGTCAATCAGGGAGGGAAGGGGTGGGGTGAAGGGAGGGGGCGTGTCTTTCCGGAGGGGGTGGGAGGAGGGAAGGAGTGACTCAGGGAGGGAAGGGGTGGGGAGAAGGGAGGGGGCGACTTTGAAGACACAATGATGGATCCGGACCAAAGCATTCAATACGCCCAAATATCCACACAGATGGAGTTTGAGGGAAATAGACCTTGACATTTGGGAGTTGTAGTCACAGGGATTCAGAGTTCACCAACACTCAAAGAGCATCCTGAACCCCACCAACGACAGAATTGGGGCAAACATGCCACACTTAACCCCCATGACCAACAGAAGATACTCAAGTTTACACACAAGCATAAAGAAGGGGGAGGAAGGAGGGATGCCAGAGAGAGAGAGAGAGAAAGAGGGGAAAGGAAGGAGTGTGAGAGAGAGAAAGAGGGAAAGAGGGCGAGTGAAGGAAGGAAGAGAGGCCAGGCAGAGACTTCAAAACTCTTACTAAAGGCCACAGCAATGCATGGCAGGGCACAGCTAGTATATGTATAAATCAGGTGATGGGGAGGCCAAAAATTCAGCAAATATTCTTGGAGATACTGTTGGAATTTGGGGAGGTTATCTTCCCCTATCCCAGTGGAATTGGAGTGCATGGTGGGTCCACCGGGTATATTTTGGAGGATATATCTCCCCTCTTTGGAAATTGCCTACCCATGCCTTATATACTTTATTCTCACTAACAGATATCCACAATGGCTTGGAATATCTTTAATATACTTACAGTGGTTCCATTTGGACAGTTTTTTTGTAGAACTTTATGCTCTGTTAACTTCTTGTTACCGTATTTTCCACCGTACAAGACGACTGGGCATATAAGTCCACCTCCCCCCCCCCATTTTTCAAGATAAAATACAGAGCTAGGGATATACTCACCATATAAGACTACCCCTCTTCCAACACTATGCCCATCTAGCCACAAGAAATCCCAAGTGCAAACCCTGTCAATGTGAGGCAAGGGAGGAGGGAGGAGGAAGGTGGAGGTAGGGAGGGCATGGGGAGGAGGAGTGGCAGGCTGCATTGCCATGGAAACTGACGGGGCAGTGGCCTGCTGGGCCATCCCTGCTGCCCCCACTGCTCTTCCTGCTCTCCTCCTCTGAAGGCCACTGGGCTTGCCTAGGCCCCAGGAAGAGCCTCAGACTATAACTCCCAGCAGCCCTGGGTGTTGCCGTGCCTTGGGTGTGCCTGCTGAGGCATTCTGGAAGTTGGGAAACCTCCCCCTCCTCCTCAGGCCATGCTGCTAAGAGACTTTGATTTTATTCTTTTCTTTTATTATTATTTTTTATTTTATACCCGGCATATAAGATTACTCCTGACTTTTCATAAGATTTTCCAAGATTAAAGAGTCATCTTATATGCTGGAAAATACAGTAACAGTCTGGGTTATTGCAATTCACTACACATGAATCTGACCTTGAATGTGTTTCAGAATTGTAGGACACATCTGCACTGACCAATTAGATTACTTTGAACCTCTCAGAGAAAGAAGTGATTTCCCTCTGCAAATGATTATATGTAAAGTCCTGGATCTGTTTTGAGGTCTGGATGGTGCTTATGCACATCTCAAAGTCTGGCCATCACAGTCATGGAGGCCGTGAGTATTGTTCTTTTTACCCCCCCCCCCCAAGTGCACATGTATGGAACACCAGAGCACTTGCCCCTTAATTACTTTTGTTGCGCTGTGTGGTTTACACTAAAACATGCTGGTGCTAATTAAGGACTCTGATCTCTTACTTTAAAAGAGGATATCTGAGTTTAGTTATCCCAGGTTAAAGCCCTCAGTGTATATTCAACACATTGCACTCTGAAGTTGCCTTCAAACTGCATTAGATAGTCCATATGGCCAGTGTAGATGTGCCCTTTGATATATGTCAGCTAGAATAATTTGGGCTAGACAATATGATCATGTACTCTCAGTACTTTGCTATCTCCACTGGCTGTCTACTCATTCCAGATCTGCTTTCTCTGACCCGATTCACTTCAAAGTCCAAGCAGCTTAGGCTATCTAAAGGAGTATCATCTTCCATATATCCATAATCAGCCACATAGTCATCTGAGACCCTCCTTTAGTGACTCTCACCAAATGGGATGAGGGAAATGCTTATGTTTTCTTTACACCAAGTGATGGCTTTTTCACTGGGCCAGATTTTTTTTAGAGAATTACCTTGGTGCTATTATATCTTAATACTGTTCTGCATTGTTTTCTTTTATGTAGAAATGAGCAAAAATATAACTTTTGTTTTTTTTCACATTCACATTTTGGAAATTTGGGTAAATTTTAATGTTATGAGGTAAAATCAAATTCTTCTACATCCCTACATGAAGCATGGTCTTGCTCAGTGGTTGATGCTATTAATATATTGCCTAAATCTGAATTCCACAGAGTAGACATGATTAATATACTGCCTGAATCTTAATTACATGAGACATGCTAGTGGATGTTTATGAGCTGATAGGTTTGTCAGGATAAGAAGGTGCACCGATATATTTCTGATTCTCACTTATAAGTGAAAACTCACTAATATGGTGTGTGTGTGTGTGGGGGGGGGGCAGTTTAAAACAGTCATTCAAGGACCATTTTATTTTTTCCCAATAGATATTGCAGATGCATTCAACTTAGAAATACAAAAGGAAAATTAACTTATAAAAACTAAAACTAAAAGTGGCTGCAACCTAGTCTCATAGAATCATACAATCATATAACAATACAGTTGGAAGTGACCACATGGGACATCTAGGCCAACCCCCTTCTATGCCAGAAAAGCACAGTTTCAGTTTTCACTGTTAGTAGATGGGATGGGGCTGCACCCTGTTGTAATATGTGTGTAGTCTGTCCTCCCAATGTCCTGGAAGCATCCTAGGATGCTAAAAAAGGGTAATGTGATGAGGTTCTATATTTGTTTTTCACAGCAGCAAAATCAGCTAAGAAAGCATGTGGTCCATGGTCAGGGCACTGCCTATTCTGATTTAGTACAGCTTCTTTCAGTAATTCTGGGGATGCCAATATGACATTAATGCCCTATCTGAAAGAAGCTTATAGATTACCTCTCCATCCCATCAGATAAGCTTTCCCTAAGACTGAAATAGTGCAGGACTCACTTCTACTCAACAGCTATATAGATCAATAATTTTCCTTAGTGAAGGTGTTAACCAAGGCCTCTTCTACACTGCCATATAAAATCTAGATTATCTACTTTGAACTGGGTTATATGACAGTATAGACTCCTATAATCCAGTTCAAAGCAGATAATGTGGATCATCTGATTTGATAATCTGGATTATATGACAGTGTAGAAAGGGCCTGAGACTTTGATTAGAAAGTCACCTTGTTTCAGGATAATGAATATTTATTCATTGTTGAGTTCTGGTTGAATAAAGTTGAGCATCCTTCTTTCTTTTGTTATTTTAGTCTATTTAGTTTCCTACATCCTTAAAATGAGCTTCTCAGTGTTTTTACATCTGTGCCTTCCCACTGTCCATGTGGCTGATACCATTAGAGAAAATGGTCATCTTTCAGTGTCCAGTATCAAAATCATATGCTTATCTTACAGTGTTGAGTATCAATTTCCTGTGCCAGCAATACATTATTGGAATCATGTGGTCTGAAGAAAAAAGTTAGTCTCTGTAGCGCAGGAATTGTTTTTTGCATTTAGATTATTCTAACTAGATTGGTGTGTGTGTGTGTTTATAACAAAGATCATCAAAAGTCTAAATTTATTTTTGTGTGACCTTTTATAGTATAAATGCATGTATATCAATGTGGAAGAGGGGCCCGTGTTTAATAAATCACTTAATAAAACAAACAGCAATTTACCAAGTTGACAAGAAATCACACAATAATGATCTTTAAGAAAACAAATTCTCACTGAGAAGTAATTGCATGCAATCCTTATCTGGAATATTTAAATGTATTACTCAAATTTGAAATTAATCAGTTCTATTTAATAGACACCATAGTTCTCTCTCTCTTTTTGCAAGAGAAAAATCCCACACAACACCATTAATTTTGCCGCTAATTATGATGTATCATAACTCTAAAGCCGTTCACTGAATTCCACTTTTCTTTTTACTAATTTTAATTAAGTAAGCAGCTTAGAATATATCGCTATTTTGTGAGAAAAAGAACTTTAAAAGGCTCAGGAAATAAAGCACCATATGGCAACATTAGTGAAGACCTTAGAATGGGTTTGTCACAAAGCAGGAATACATTCCCCACCTCTGTCAATATATATTGCAGAAGAAACTAAACTAAATATAAATAAAATAGAAATAAAAAGCAGGAAATATTTACAAATAGTGTGCTCTGTAACAGGAAGATTTCATTTAGGATTATAACCTAAATATTGTTGAAACAGTCTATCCAGCTGTTTAAATCAGAAAATATTTGGTTGCCAATTTCTTAACTATTCATATAATTTCAAAAGACAGAATTTAAACTAATAAGAGCTAATTCAAACAGATGTATATGTGTGAGTATGTATAAAGTATAGATAATTTTGGGAAGAATGCAAGATGTTCTGGAATGCAAACAAGATAAGACATGCCTCTACAAGTGTATACTAGACTAGACAGCAGATGACACTAGAGAGGAACACTAACACTAGATGTGGCGACTAGATTTAGTGTCACTAGATGACAAGGGATTGGCATGAACATTAAGTAAAGAGTTTTGTTAATTGGTCAACAGACAAAGTGAGTGGATGATGTAGGAAGAGAATTTGGATCTCCCCTCATGCAGCACAAGTTCACAGGCATCTTAGATAGAGTTATAGAAAGAAAGGTTATGTTAATGCACATCATGGTGCTGAGCATCAGTACAGAAAGTGTGTGTGTGTGTGTGGAGCTAGTAGTGTTATATGCTCAAATTGTTGACCCATCCTTCCACCTCAGACACTACATTTCATCTAGAGCCCCATCTATACTGACCATTTAATGAAGTTCGGCAGGCTTGTTTGATAAAAAAAAATTGGTTCAAAACTTGTTTCGGATGTAGGGGCGCTGGTGGTTCAGATCTAAAGTCAATTCCAATTTTCACAAAAAAAAAGTTCAAAACTGTTCAGAACTTCTGAGACTTCCAAATCCTTTGTTAATGGTTTCAAAGTTTCATTTCCTGTTTCAATGGGTGGTCTTTACTTAGAAAGTAGTTGTATTATTCCAGAAGGGGGGGACCCCCCCCCCAAAGCGGTTTTAAAGCTGCAGGAGAGAGAGAGAGAGAGAGAGAGAGGGAGAGAGGGAGAGAGGGGAAGTCTTCCAAAGCAGTTTTAAAGCTGCAGGAGAAAGAGAGAAATGGAGAGGGAGCCCTCCAAAGCAGTTTTTAAAAGCAGAGGGAGAGAAAGGAAAGGGAGGGAAGTAAACCTTCTGACTCACTTACTGATTCGTAAGATAAATGGCAGAAAAAACTTCAAAAGAGCAAGGATACTTCCGGGTTTCCCAAATTTCTTTGAGATCACTTCAAAAAGGAATTTTATCGGAATTCATTCCGAGTAACGAAGATTCCGACTGAACCTAACCAACCCTAGAAGTTAGCTTCCAACTGTGGCAGCTAGAAAACAAACATATGAAAGAAAGCCCTGAATGTTTATCTGTGCTCTGTGGTTTGTGTAATCACCATCCGGGTCTCAAACCAGTTCCAAGATTAGCTGTACAGCTGAATTATTTTTTTCTAAACTGACTAGAAACCCATTAAATGGTCACTGACCATAAAGTCTAAAGAACTTCATCACATTGAGGCAGGAAAGTGTCTGACAGAGAAGAACTCAGTCTTATTCAATTTTGTAATGAAACAGATGCTTTCTCTACCTTTGTCACACTGCCAAATGTCTCAGTTTTTTTCCATATTCTTTCAGTGCAGTTGCCTTCACACTGGAGAAATGTGGCCCCTCCCACCATCCCTCTACCTGCTCATTGTTGGAAAAAAAAACCCTTCTCTCTTTGAAATCCCTACTAATATGGGATTCTAGGCAAGATCTGAGAAGTTCTGAGCATGTTTTGTCTGCCCAAACACTGCATGCTTTATGCATGTAGACATGCATATAAATCTCGTCTGCTGTGACATACTGTGTTTTTGTGTCACTAAAATAATAATAATAATAATAATAATAATAATAATAATGGCATTTAAATCGGGTCCCGACTGCAATTATTCTCCGGTGCAGATGCATCAAGAGAAGGGTATGGACCTTGAGAAACTATAACTCCTAGGACTGCATAGTATGGAGCTATGGTATTTAAAATGGGGTCCAAGAGCATTCATTCCATATTGTAAATGCACCAAGAGAAGAGTATGGACCTTGGCAAATTATGACTCCCAGGACTGCACAGCATGGAGACATGGCATAATAATAATCATCATCATCCTTCTTTATTGGCTTTTCCATGCAACACAAGGCACAGACATATAACAGAAGGGAAGGCTATTTTTTTTAAAAAAAGAAATTGTCCTGTCAAAGTAAAAACTCAGTGAGCAAAAGGTAATGCTTTCCCTAATAAGGGTACTTTTGACTCCTCCCACAATTTCCCCTCCCACAATTTGCGGAAACATTTCATGTGAAACCTGGAATAAGAAATGCCATCACATTAGAGAACAGGCCAGACATCCGGATCATCACCAAAATTGACTTATTTATTTATTTATTATTTATTTTATTACTGGTGCTTTTACCCCGCCCTTCTCAACCCCCGAGGGGGGACTCAGGGCGGCTTACACAAAAGGCAGAATTCGATGCCTATACCTAATAATACAGAGTATACAAAAATATAAAAGAACGATATACAAATGCAATTAAAACGATTATCATAATAAAACATCCGCACTGGTACCTAAGACATTGTATAAACATCATATAAACATCATATAAACATCATATAAAAGTCATTCTTATAATCAGCGTTTCGATTCCAGAGTTCCATATAACCAATCCGTTAGTCATTTCCTAGCCATCAGTGGAGTTCTTCTTTATTTACCCGCTTGTCCAAATGCCTGGTCCCAGATCCATGTTTTTAGTTTTTTCCTGAAGGAAAGGAGCGTAGTTGCAGATCTGATTTCCCCGGGGAGAGAGTTCCATAGGCGGGGGGCCACCGCTGAGAAGGCCCTGCTCCTCGTCCCCGCCAATCTCACCTGTGATAGAGGCGGGGTCGAGAGCAGGGCCTCCCCAGAAGATCTTAGGCTCCGGGGTGGGACGTAGAGGGAAATCCGTTCGGACAGATACACTGGGCCGGAACTTCCCCACCACCTCCTGAAACATTTGAAAATAATGCTGGCCCCCACACTTAAAATATGCAAAAAAAGTTCTATCCTACACTTGAAGCCAAACTAATGTGATGAGAACAGTGGCTCCTTGGATTTTAAGTGTAGCACTCATTGGAATCTAGTAAATGTGATGAAGTGGTAGCTTGGGAGAAGGACAGGAGTAGCTGGTGCTCTCCCCCAGAAGAGGAGTGCCATGGATGCAAGCCACAATATGATAGCACTCTGTAGATGTGATCTTGCCCGATGTTGTAACTTATGTAGGGTTTGTTCTCTTTAGCACCGGAGTAGAAGTCTTCCTGGGAATACTGGTGATCTACAGATAAAACTGCCAAAGAATGAGGGCTGAAAACCTGAAGACGGCTGCCACTAGTCAGAGTTAAATATATGAATCACTTGTCTTACTCAGTATAGATTTCTATGTCTTGGCCATTCATTTTCCTTTCACTCTGTATATTTTCTTCATAAAACTTTAGGAAAGTTACTGCTAATTCTAAAATATAGGTAAGTCCAAGAATCCTTTGTGTCCTCTCTGTAACCCCTCAGCCCCTGAACATTAATGTGGTACAGTGAGTTGTTTCAAGATTGTCAAGTCAGTCCTTTTTATAATGAAGCTTACTTATGTTTCCAATTTGGAAATGGTTCATTTTTGCAACTAGGCACAAGTGCTGTCAGCTGAAAAATAAAATGTCTATTCTTGTTGAAAAGGTAGGCTTGGAATATATAAATATATATGAATGTCTCCTCTCTTATACATAGATAAGATATTTCTCCTCTTAGGATCTTTCTTACACAGATATAAGATGAGAAAAATAGCCCAGATAAAAATAACATCAGAAGAGGAAAGTTACAGGGGAGGGGAAGGAGAAAAAGTTTGGTGTGTGAAATATCTGAATATTTGAAATCTGAATCCTATATGATCCTTTTATACTCCTCATTTTATAGTTGTCAAAGGATAAGTTAAGGGCAGCAAGTTCAGTAGTTTTATTTTAGTCCATCTGTACAATCCTACCCAAAGGGATCTTTAAACTTTTCTTTAAAACTGATATTAAATAAGCTCCCATAAGCATATCTCAAGGTAAGCTTCAGCCTCAATTTGCATACATTCTTTAAGAAGCATCTAAGCATGATTAATCTGGTTATAAAATTACAAGCAATTGACCATAGCTCAACTTGCAAAGCCAGGATTTAGCATTTGGTTTTAAGCAAATTCACATCTGTCATAGGCTTGAAAGTTTAAAGCCACCTGGCATGCAAAAATGGTGTTCAGGATTGCAGCCATTTTCCCTCTCCTGTACCTGCAATAGTGCTCTTTCATACATTAATCAGATGAAGGAGAAGCAGAAATGCTTCTATTCCAGTGTGTTAAATGAGAATGCAAACTGCAGTTGAAACCCATAATTATCCAATTTTGAATACAAATTTAGTAAACTCCTTATGTTCACCTTTTTCTGAATTGAGCATCCACGAATGCAAACTTCTTTTCCTTATACTTCCACTCACTTTTTAACCCTTTTGCTACTTAACTGGTTGCTGTAGCACCAGGAGGAGGGGGGATAGGAAAATGCCAGATCATTTACCAAGTCTGGTTTTCCAAGGGCCCCAAAATTACAATGGCTACCACATGATCTGGAAACAATGTGCTCCAAGGTCCCTAATGGAAGGATGAGTGCAAGAAGAGAGCATTATTGGTTACTGCTTCCAGACTTTGGAAGTCTCTCCTTATGGAGTATTGAACCCATTTACTCTGCCATACAATGATATTTGAATCTGTAGACCCTTATAATGCGTTGAATAGTTTCTTTTGTGTAGTAGAGAACCATACCTAATTATCATCACCAGAACTACCAATGCTACAGAAGGTGCTGCCATTGTGTTCTTCATAGCTGGAAAAAAAATCCTATAATCTTCTCCAGGCTCTACTGAAGAAAGAAAAAAAAAGGAAGGCACATTTCTGTGGAATGCTTATTTGAGTTTCAAGCAACTATCAGATGTTGGTGAGCCATGCTGAACTTATGGAGGCTTTGGGGATCTGTGCCCACTTTGCCATCCTTGACCCTAATATACTTTTTACAAGTAAAAACAGAATGTAGAAAAAATTCCCCAATGCTATTTATGTGGTTTAAGGAGCAATTCTCCCAGGTAGCATTTCCAGAATATTTTAGGCCAGGAAACCAATAGCAGTAAATAACTAGATCAATTTCCAGATGCTTTCTTGTTAGAAAAAGTTGTGTCTCCTGAGCTTGAAAAGTGATGGTGGGAATAAAGTGATTAAAATGTAGGTTCTTCAATCATGAATCTCTGAACTCATTTTATTGAATAGGTCCTTACTGCTAACTTCCATGTTACTCTAATTTTCTTTGACCCAATCCATCACTGTCTCATCAGTATTTTAGGCCATCTCTTAGTTAAAATAAACTTTATATGTGATCATGACATCTAGCACTTTAAAAACTAGTTGGCTATTTAACTGGCTTTTTTAAGTTGAGAAATATAGCCTGCTTACCATCATTAATGAAGATTTAAGTAAAGACTCTCCTCTAGTTAAATTTCAATACAAAAAGAGAAAAATAAACTGCATCTCCAATAATTCTTTTCTCATTATAAACATTTAATGTGTATAATTTTTGTGACCAAGAAGTTGAATTTATATTCTGATAATATTATTGTCACCTCAAAGTATTTTTCTTGGTATCATGGCTCACATTAACATCACACCCTAAACTTTTGTGAAAGTGCTTCTACCTTGTGTAATGCTATTTGACATTATTTATATCTCTTGACTTCAAGTCATTGAAAGGAGAGACCAGTTATCTCTTTGGCACTGACCTGTCATCATATACTACCATACACCTTTACAACACTGTATAAATGATTCACAATGGTGGTTAAACTATGAATTAAGGAGGCAATCACATCCCAAAGGTGTTCCATGTGTCAATCAGTCTACAATATTTCAAAAGGAAGTCTTTATTTCACACAAGATTGCATAACTGGCAAACATACATTTCAGTAGAAATAAGGAGACCTGCATCTTCATTTTTGTCCTCTTTTCCTCTTTCTTTCTTCCTCTTTCTCTAAATAGTGTTTTATATACTGAGGACTTTTCTTATACCTGAGGGTTAAACCACAGATATTTTAAATATACAGAAAGTAGTTTAGTAATACTTTCAATGTTTACATTTGGATAAACATTACACACAGCCCTGCTCCAGATGAATATTATTACATATAGAGGGGAGAAAGTTTAAATACCCTTCCTGGCATGGAGGGCAACATAAGGGGTGCAGGGCTCTGCTGGTGTTACCCTTGTGCTGTAAATAAGTATCAGCATGAATGAAGATCTAAAACAGGGACAGAACTTGTGAAGGGGGTGGAATTAATTTCTCTTAGTGAGTCCCATGACCAACTACACTGGTTCTTCCAGTAATTTGAGCTTATTTTGGGTTGTGCTCCCCCCCCCCCCCATTATTTATCTTGGGATCATCCATAGACATATGCTAAAGCAGATAACATTTCAAGCTGTTTGGGACCATTTGGGAGTAAGAGATAACCATTTTTTAAAAATTTTAAATAAAGAGTCTGGGAGCAATGGACATCTCATAGCAGGCTTGGGGGGCACAACATGATGTTCCAATGGCTTTAAACAAGTAATTGAAAGGATGGACCAGCTATCTCTTTGACACTGACTTGTCATTATATACCACAATACACCTCCACAACACTCTATAAATGAGTCACAATGGTTGTTAAACTATGAATTAGTTTCTACATCCCTGGTTTACAATCTTACCTATCTCTCTGTAGTGTTGTGTATGGTTTGGTCTGGGGTTGTTGTGGACTACTTTTCTGCTTCTGAGAAGGAGATAGAACAGGAGGCTGAAGAGGTAACACTTTGGGATTTGGAGACAAGTGTTGAGGAGGAAGAAGATTAGAAATGCATATTTCTCAAGTTTAATTAGTATGGCCACTGTTTCTACAATGCCTACTTTGCTTCTGCCTACACTAGACTATTATAGCTATCTAGTTTGGAGTATATCCCATTAAATGCATGATGGTGTACTTTCAAGAAAGTGCAGAGTACAGAGTTGTGGGAATTGAATAAAGCAAATGTAAGCCATACTGAAAATTGTAACTGCTAACTGGTGAAATAGGGAGTCGAAAGCCTTGGGGGGTAATGAAGTGAGGTAAGAATTCCCTAGCGTAAATGGAACATGTAATGAAGGCTCTAGCTTATGCTCACAGGGAGGAAAGAGGTGAACTTTAGCACTGAGTTCAAGCATGAAAGCATTCTCATCTTTTTATCAAAGAATTTCCATTAAGGTGGATAATATTCTTTCTGTATCTTCTACATGACAATGGAAAAGATGCAAAAAAAAATCCTGTTTGTTGCGGGATTGCACCAGCTTCAGGTAATTCAAAAGATTAGTGTTCTATCTCCATGGATTCTTTTGTAATAGAACCTATAGGAAATTTAGTTGTCTAAAAATTAAAGTGATTCTTTAGATAACTGGACAATGGAACAAATGTGCACTGTGGCAAGATCTGGGTTAGAAAAGAATGGTGTTTTGTTAACCTTTTCATTTTAGGTAGAAATCCCACAGAGTGCTAGATTATTTTTAGAGGAGATAAAAATGAGTTTCCTTAGATTATTTTTGTCACCTGAAAAAGGTGATAAGATGCTTTGCTTGCTTGAATAGGCTTGTTCTGAATAGGCGCCTGTGAGAGGAGCAGTTTTCTCACTATCCTAATGGGCTAGGATAACACATATGAGCGGTATAGAAAACACTGAGCTCACTCTAATTTGGCTTCACTCATTTTCACTGACATTGACAGATGACTAGTCTTAGGAAGCAATTGATAAGTTTTATTTCACTTCATTTGGCCATTTTCTTCCCAATGCATGAAGGTGTTCAGAATCTGCATAGTTTTCAAAGACTAGTCGCAGTTCAAGATGTATTCTTCACAAAATTTACATTTTTATATTTCTCAGAAAACATTTTGTGTGCAGGAAAAAGTATTCTACAATGAATATTTATGTGAAACTGTTTTGTTTCATTTTTTGGCAAGGCTATCGGCATTTGTAGTGAGGAAACACCATTTTCTGCATTACTTATGTGGAGAGACTTTTTTTTCTGCATAGAAATTGCTGCTTCCTACACAGGTGTTTTCTTTCTGCACAAAGAATGTGCAAATTGTGTTGGTCTTGAAGCCTGAAGAGTCTCATTGACACAGGATTCTTAATGTGAAATGTTTTCTGACACAAGGAACATAATTTCCAATCATTTTTGAATACTTTTAAATATTATTTGCATCTATATTCATTTGATTGCTTAGGTAGCACTATGATTAAATGGCAATACTGCTATGTCCCTGGATTGGTTGAGATTATTTTGAGATGGAGAAGTGCAGCAGATACTGAAAAGTAATGATGAGCATTTTATGATTTCTGTATGTTCACTTTGGCCAAGAGTCATTACAATGTATTGTCAGCAAAATTAATGGTGAAAATCTGGCTAGTCTCAGACTGTCTTCTTTTGCCCCCCCCCCTTTTTTTTAATGACTGTTTTTGACATTTGTCTGATGGATCATGATGGGCACAGACAAGAAGTCCCCCTGTGTCATTGGATGGCCTATGACACATTTTATTAGCACAATGGATTAGAACTAGTTTAAAACTGGGGGAGGGGACAGCATGAGTTAAAGTCCAAAATGACAATGCATTCTATACTTTGTGTGTGTGTGTTATTATATTGGTTGGTTGAATTTGTAACATCTGCCAGATTTTTTAATGTATTTTCTTTTGTTACAACTGAAATTGAGAGAAATTTGAATCGCTTTCTCTTTTTTTGCTAAAGAATGTTACTGGATGCCAGTTGTTCTGCATAATCATATGCTACAAAGAATAAACATTGAAAAGCAAACAACAAACAAAATCTTTATATATTTCTCTCCTGACAGGCAATTCTAATGGTGTTTATGAGAAAGACTAATTAAAAATGAACTCTCTTCTCCCTAGTATCAGATATGTGTTTGTAGCCTGCATGTTTATCACACTGTAATGGATTAGAGTTTCCCTCCTCTTCCCCCCAACCCATTTAGCTGACATTTAAAGCAGAAGCAATTTCCATTTATGCCAATTACCACTGCCAGCCATGTGGAGATAAATTAGAGATACTGTTATTATTAGGCAGAATGAGTATGTTCATGTTAATATTTGTGGGCCATGGTGCATAAGACTGCTGGTCTCTCACAAGAAAATGCTGAAAACAATCTTTTGCCAAGCTGATTGAGCAGAATCATGGGGAGGAGAAAAGAGGTTAACAAGGGTTCCAACTGCTAAAGGTAATTATCTGACCTATCCTCGTGGACTGGGCTTAGCAGTAAGAGTGAAACCAAGATTTTCTATCAGCCATGCAGCTATGTAATTGCCATAGTTAAATAGCTACATAATGTCTCCTGGTCAAACCACCCTTAGTCTTCACTTACCAGGCAGCAGCAGATGTGATCAACAGGGGTCGGTTCCCCTGTTAATAAAAAAGTGGTTTACTGACTTTTCTTTCCCTTGTTATGAGGGATTTCCATTGTGACATAAAAAATCATGATCCTTGTTAGAATTCTCCTTTGCAAGAAGGGAGGATCACTTGTACCGGGGGGGGGGGGGAGGGGGTAGGAATATCAGTGAGCTACTTGCCAGTTGTTATTGCTGCATGTTTTCGAGTCATTTTCAACTTATAGCCACTCTATCACAAAGGTTTCTTGGCAAGGTGTGTTCAGAATTGGCTTGCCTTACTTTGAGGCTGATAAAGTATGGCTTGTCCATGATCCAGTTTCCATGCCCATGAGGGGATTTGAATCCTAATCTCCAGAGTCATAAACCAATGTTCAAACCACTACAGGCTACTGGCTCTCATGGAATACAGAGAGATCATGAATGCAAACCTATAACAAAGGTGTAACTCTGGGTTATAATCACCTTGATGTATTTCACCCAGATTTTGAATGGCAAGGCAATGATTGCATGTTTATAAAATGATAAAAGGATGTCCAGTACTACTTGATAGACTTGGGTCCAAATCGGTTTCAATGAAAATTATTTGTAATTTTTGATGGGCTGTTTTGTATTATATCTGAAAACAGAATGGGGGGACGGGACAAAAAGCCTGGCAAAATGGATTAAAAGACCCAGATTTTATGGGTTCTGGAGAGAAAAGAATTAAGTCTACAATACCTGAGGCATGCATCTGTCTCATTCCCTGGCAGAAGCAGCCTCCATTTCTTTTTTCTTGGAAAGTTCACTCCTCCTCCAGAGAGGGCCCTAGGAACTCACTTTTTCAGCAGCACTTACACAGGACTGGCATCATGCTTCCTCACATTAATAACATAGGACAGAAACTGTCTCTTTAAGCATTCATTACTACTTGATGCAGTTTTTATTTATGTCCTGCCTTTTTCCAAATATGGAATCCAAGGTGGCTTACAATTTTATGTTATGCCCTGCATATTTCACTTGTATCTACCATTCATTTGGGATGCTCTTTTGCTTTCCATCACTTCAGTGTTTTTGATGTAATGGGCATACTTTTTTTGGAAATACTATT
This sequence comes from Anolis sagrei, assembly GCF_037176765.1. NCBI lineage: Eukaryota > Metazoa > Chordata > Lepidosauria > Squamata > Anolidae > Anolis > Anolis sagrei. The sequence goes on from NC_090021.1 coordinate 116,145,750, forward strand.
ATCCTTTTATGATAATGTATCTGCCTAAAGTCAGGAAGTAAGTATAGAAATTCTTCATGGTACAGACAAAACTTACAAGTATATATCCTAATGTCGTGAATCTAACCTTTTGCCAGGAAGGCCGAAGCCTGGAAAGTCAGTAGCTGACATGTTAAGAGATAGGCTGGAGTGCTAAGAGGCAAGAGGGAGGAGTCAGCCGACTCCTGATTGGCTAGAGCAGTCAGGGGAGGAGTTAGGTTTTAGAGGGAAAAAAGGCTGTGTCTTTTTGACAAGCTGGGGAGAAGAGCTTTAAACATCGAAGAGTGTAGTAGTACTTTAGGAAGAGGGAGCTGAGAGGAATTTAGACAGGGAGAGAGAACTTTTGAAGTGAGCCTTGTAGTTAGAGCATAGGAAAGGCAAAGGTTCCTGGTTCACTGTACATAGAAGGGTCAGTGAAGGAAAGCCTATTTTGCTCTGGGAGGCAGTCAGTGGGCTGTTCTCAGTGACACACTGTGTCAGTGTAGTGGCCAGTGTGAAGCAAGGAACTCACAGGGAACAAAAGTTATAGTCTTAAGAGAAGACTGCCTGTCTAAACAGCTAAGCCTCAAGAAACCGCATTACGCTTTTGTACCACTCTTTTTTTAAGAGTTGATTTGTTCATCAAGTTTAAATAAACCTCTTACTAATTTCATCTTTAAACTGGTGTCTGCCTCGGTCTGTCACAATCTTTAGACCTCTGTTAGCCTAAAGACAACTTAACTTCAGTCCAGTCAGTGAAAGAAACATCCATTGAAGAAGAACTTAGGACTTAAATACTCTTTACCTATTTCACATTCACACTTATGTTCTCCTCAGACATTAATTGAGGTGGTGGCGGTGAATCTACCTAGTACATCGGTCATTAACAACGTTAATACAGTTGGTCACTGAATAATATTACTGAGGTGGGATAAGAGACTCTTTCCCCCTTTGTCACAGTCATTCATCCTTGTTAAAGTAGTGTCCAGCTGAACATTAACATCTTCACACTGCTGGTAGAGGTGGGATTGTTTGTCCCCCCTGCCAAGATTATCGTTGATCCTTATTACACTGATGGCAGCGGTGGGATTGCTTTGTTCCCCCTGCCAGGTGTGTCGCTTATCCTTATTACACCTAACTACTATCTAAACTGATTGTAGGAAGAATTAAAATTTACAGAAAAATAACTTTAAAAATGCAAGGAAATGAGTTTAAAATCTGCAGTGAAGTGACTGGGAAGTTAGAACAGTTCCTTGAGGACCCGGCGAAACAGCGCCTACTAACACAGGTCTTATTGATGCTCCCACAAATCCCATTTAATTTCCATTATAATTGGAGGGCTCAGTCTAGAAACAATGGCTGGGTTGGACACTTCAGCTGCAATGAGCTAGGTCCAAAAAATAAAGTAGACCCTTAATATCATTGATTAACTATGTCTGCTTAGGGCATGATGAAGTGTAGATGCAAAAGAAAGTGGCCAGACGGTAGACCAGAGATTTATGCTGTGTATTTCCCTTTCTGTTCTTTCTTCCATTTACTGTAACCTCAAGCTGACCTCTTCTGGTTGTTGGGAGAAATGAAAATGAATGAAATAAATACACAGATGCCCATTCAGAACTCTTTCATTCATTTTCTGATGTTTTATCATATTTCACTTTGTTTGTATTTACTGTTGTTAGTGATTCTAAGCATCATTCAGTAGGAAAGAAGGATACACATTTAGCAGACAAATGAAAGCAAATATATTAATTTTGCTTTCATTTTTTCATTGAATTATTAGTGAAATAGGCCAAAGTGCATTCATTTTCCTTGCTTCCAAAAGTGTATATATCCCTGTCAGTGTGTACATAACTGTTACAACTTGTGGAATTCAATAAAAATAAACTATATATTTATCTAACCCAGCATCGGAGATCTTCATCTGTTAAGACTCTAAGGATTTTATCACATGTAGCTGACAAATAATGGCATGTTTGGCTGTTATGATATCATATACAACCTGTTGCTCCATTGCATTCCATTTCTTAGTGTACTTTTTCATTGGTAAGTAAAACTCATTAATGGCTCTTGGTGTCACTGCCTTTCCATTGTTTCCGTCTTAAGTCCCGGCAGCTGTAGTTGCGATATGCTAGAAGTTATGTGGCATCAATGGTTGTGGCTCTCCTCCTTTCCTCCTTGCCTCTTCTTCTCACTATTTAGAAGCAGGCTGGTTTCCTTCTCATCCCCTTCCGAATGCAATTATGAAATTACAGCAAAATAAAAATCAATAAATGAATCAAAATGCTACAGGCCCACTGGGGTGGGACATAGAGCAGGAAAGCAAAATAAATAAATAAATGTCAGGCTATATATTGCCAAATCAGCACCATAATGCTTATGCAGAAATGCATGATAATGAATGTACCTATTCTGGGATATCTCCATTTCCCAAGTGATTGTGATGAGACATCAGGCTGCTATGACCAAGTCCTAAGACCAGAAACTCTAGAGGTGAGGACTAATGCAGAAGAGCAACTAGAACTAAATATGGAGTTTTGAAACAAAGAATAAGTGGAGAAATGAATATGTCTAAGTTACGTAGTTTTGATTCTCATTGTCATAACTGTGCCTAATAGGGCTGGGCGGTTTCATTCGTTAATTTCGTAATTCGTTATTAATTCGTTATTTTTTTTTTATAATGATGCGATATTGAACCATTCAGGAGCAACTAAAAATCGAAATGAATTTTTAAAATTTATTTCGTAATTGTTCTGTAATTGTTTCGAAATTGTTTCGTTATTATTTCGTTATTATTTCCGTATGTCTGGTGCAAGTTTTATAGCTGTTGTTTGTTTTATCAGTGATAAAAAAATAAATTATCACACCAACAGTCAACAACAGAGGGAGAGGGAAGCTTCAGAAGTTCCCCCTGTCCCATTTGGAGGGTTTTTTAGCGTATTGCGCAATCGCGTCCGCTATTAACGAATCGATTCGTTATTGTTTCGAAATTGTTTCATAATTTCCGAAATTTTGTAAATATCGAACATTTTTAAAGAAAAATTTCGGAATTCTTTTAAAAACGAAACGCAAAAACCCCCTAAAAACGAATCGAGTTTAGAAACAAATTTTTCCGTGGTTGCCCAGCCCTAGTGTCTAAGCTAGCTTCAAAAGTTGTTTGGCCATAGTTTAGTTTCTACATTGTTCTTGCTCATATTCCGCATATAACTCACTTGTTTCTTTGATTTACTGGTAGCGGGTGAGAAATATTAATTCTTCAAGGCTTGTGTAGTCTTTAATATTTTATCAAACGATTCCAGTAATCCACTATATTGTTGTAATGTCATTCTTTTCATTTCATATTGTAACTTGATTTTCCTATTAGGGCATCTTTTTTATAAAATTCTTTCCTGATTATAAAATGGATTAAGAACCTCTCTTATGATATTGTATGCAGGTTATTGCATCTCGTCATCTTGGCAAGTGGCAGGAATGTAAAGATTTTCCATTTCTCCTTGTGACTATAGTATCCTTTAAATCAAAGGTGGGCAATCATGTTCTTCCCCATGTTTTTGGTCTTCTAGCCAACACAGTTTGTTGTGAGGGACTATCGAAACTGCATCGAGTATAAATCACCTCTATTTTGGTTGTTAAGCAATAAAAAGGAAGAAAGCATATCTTTGTGTTCTTGTGGGTTTTTTCGGGCTAAAGGGCCATGTTCTAGAGGCATTTCTCCTGAAGTTTCGCCTGCATCTATGGCAAGCATCCTCAGAGGTAGCGAGGTCTGTTGGAAATAGGACAGTGGGTTTATATATCTGTGGAATGGCTACAGACCACACTACCTCTGAGGATGCTTGCCATAGATGCAGGCGAAACATCAGGAGAAATGCCTCTAGAACATGGCCCTATAGCCTGAAAAAACCCACAAGAACCTAGTGATTCCAGCCATGAAAGCCTTCGACAATACACATCTCTGTGGTTTCCATCAATGGTGCTTAATCCTTGAAAGCTAGATAGGAGAAATCAGTCTCATGCTAATTCCTCAAGGACCTGAGATTGTGAGCAACAATGAATCAGAAAGAATCTGTGATTGTGATCCTACCCTTTTTGTGTTGGGCCTTTGTATGAAACAATAGCATTGAAGGGTGAAACTTAAAGAAACCAGATCTTTGGTTGCAGTTTTCTTAACCAACCAAACACTTGTGCGCAGTGAAACTAAGCACATTGTCTTAACAGATTTTAATTTCAAAATTATAGATGAGAAAATGCCATTCAGTTTCTATTTTATATAACACTAGCTGTACCCTGTCACACATTGCTGTGGCCCTCAGATAAGAGAGGAATTCCAGCTGAAGCAATAGACAGAAGGGACAGATGGAAGGGACATTGATAGATGGAACCGAAGGTAGATGGATAGAACATAGATAGGTTGGTAGGTAGTAGATAGATAGATATGTAGATGGAGTGATTGATGGATTGAAGGATGGATGGACATACAGACAGACAAAGGGGTTGTGCATGTGTAGTCCATGGAAAGCATTTCTTTTCACCCCCACATCAAGTCAAATTGCATAGAAGGCATGGTTACTACCTTCCTTATATTCTTATTCTAAAAGGGTTTTTTTCTGAATGATCCTTCTAAGCTGAGCTTTCATTTTCCATCACAAGTAAGATGAAAACAAAAATGGGTCGCAACTTGTAGCAACAAATTGTTCACCTTTAGCATGCTCATGTGAAGATGAATCACTGCTGTACACTTAACAGGTTGAAATGAAGCAAACAGCTGTTTAATGAAGTTTGCTTTGCAGCATCTGTCACAGAAACCTCAAAGTAAATGGCAAAATTGGCCTAATGGTTTTGTTTATCACCCATTTTTCAACTGTTTATACTTGTCTTGAAAATAATGAACTAACAACCAGCAACTGAGACTATATGGAATGATAATCTAGCTCCAAAGACATTAATTGTAGGACTAAAACACTGGCCAAATATGTTTTATCTTCTTGGACAGGGTGACTTGTTCCTTTTTACCTAGACACAAGTTATATTAAGCTCATTAGAATTGAATACATGCATTTCCTTAACAATGTGAAGCAGTAACATCAATGAAGAGATGTTTTCATGAGCAGCCTCCACTTAAAATGAGATGAAACCTTGGAACAGGTCTCATCTTTCACCATTCCGCAGTCAAAGAACATTTAATATAATGCCAAGTTTTTAAACTTTGTGTTTTTTAAAGACATTACAGCTACCCTCAGTTCACTTCTGATACAATAAATAAATAACTATTCTCTTAATCAGTTGAGAAACAACTTCCAGTTTAATGGCTAGGAGCTGATGGCTGAAAGAAGGAAGGCTCAATTCAGAAAATTTATTTATTTATTTACAGTATTTATATACTGCTTTTCTCAGCCCTAGGGGGACTCAAATCAGTCTGGTTTTGCCACCCTGACAGCAGCTGAGCCTCAAAAATATCCATTATACCTTCATCTTAGTGAACAGGTTTTCTCCTTATGACTATCAATTTAGTGGGTGGATAATTTTAAGGAGTTCGTTGGGAAATGATTCTTCCACTGACGCCATGCTACAAAAGGCTTGAATTCAGAATGGACAAAAAGGATAATTTATTTGCACATTTAAGTCACAGATCGCATTGTCACAAAGGATCACAATGTTAGTGATTTAAATGGAGTAAATGTCTACCAGATATTACAAGTTCTGAAGTTTTTGTGATATCTGTACATTTGTATATTGCCTGCCTCTGCACACTAGTTTTTGAAGCACAATAGCAAAATATTGTACTGCTGTTCTGCTGGCAAAAAAAGAATACTCTATTATGCAGTCCTTTTCTATGTTTGGGAAACCTAACCTAGTTTGGGAGCTGCAATTCTCAGACTTTCTTAGCCAGCTAGGTTGCACTGAGAGCTATGTTTAAACAGTCCTTTCTTCCAAGCTTTGGTCCTTTGGTCTGAACAAGTTGGGCTCTTGTAATCTTCTGTAGCATTTCATACAATTTGCAAACCCTGAAACATGATCAGACTTTCAGCTCAAATCACAGAGCTTGAAAGATGAATTTGGCATTAAAAAGACATGTAAAATAGTCCTTAACATGATGAGGTTTTCAGAATATTGATTTACAGAAGAAATTCCCCTTTTTCCTCTTTCCCTTTTTTCTTTTTGCAATATAGAGCATTATTTATTGCACACTGCTTGGAGTTTCTGGGTAAAACGTAGGATGGAAGAAATTTTCTAATTATAAAGAACACCAAAAACAAATAATTGAAAAACCAACCAAGAGCAGTGATGTGAGCATGTTTGGCTTTGTTTGAAAAGGAAAGAGAAAGGCTGAATTCACTAAGCTCAGTTACCTTACACAGCTCATACAACTAGGCAGCAGTAGAGCGGGGAAAGGATTTGGCATTCCTCATACGGACAACCTGCAAAGATCCAACTTTCCATGATCATAGAACTGTTTTATCTTGCAGACAGCTTTGGCATATGTTTTAAAAACACAAGCAATTTCCCTTCTCATAAACTGAACACACAAATTTGTGATTGAACATATGTCATATATGTGATCTGAACCAGACATAGCTTGCTTTGTTCATCAAGTAAGGTTGATTAGATCTGATCCCATCTTCTCACCCAGTTTTATTTTGCTGCTACATTTTATTAAACACACGCACACATATATACACCTTAAAGTCCCTTCATTTCTAACATGAAAACTGCATAAAAATTATGTCTCTTTTGGAAAAAGTGTTCATAGTGCGACCAGTCCTTCATGTCCCTGCTGTGCCTGCATTTTTTCACAAGTTCTCTGACACTTAAGTGTAGTCTTCTTCATTGTACATAATTATGGGTTGCAGAAAAACATCTGCTCATAATGAGATTTCCACAGGTGTTCCAAAATTAAATTGTATTTTAAAAATTGCTGCACTAACACTATAGGGAAAAGATTCATTATTTTCTTCTAGAATGTATTTTCTTTCTATTGTGCAAGGGCATAATAAATTTTGCAATAAGGAAGATTTAATGAGACAGCAAATGAATGCTTAAATCAGGTAATGGACTTTTGTGGAGGCAGAACATGTGTGAGATTACAAGGTGATTTTTATTAATCAATAGTTCTGTGTGTGTCTGTGTGTATTTTAATATCTGATTAGATCTCATGAAGATACTGATGAGTTTCCCCATTTCATCCTTTAAAAGTCAAACCTAGTTAATCAAACAAGGTCAGTAAATGTATTTGGTCTTTCACCAGTTCAGAATATTTCTTTTCTCTTCCACACTGGTGTTACTTATAGTAACCAATGCCATCGCATGGAACAGAGTTGTGCTTTAAAGCCCAGGAAGGCCACGGTAGGAAAACAAACTCTTCTAGATTGGAACTTGCTTTTCCCAGGGTAAAATAAAATGTTCCCCATTCCAATATAGCATTATCTATTTATTCATTTCACTGATTTCTTTTCTACCTGCTGCCTTTGCATTGAATACTTCCCATATGTGGCTCACATTAAAGCACTTTGGGACAGAGCAGAGAATGAAAGCATTCATGTGAAGAAAAGCTTTGTGGGAAAGAAGTTATACATTGTACCTTGATTCCAAAGTATGGAAAAGATGCCATGCCTGGAAGTCCACTTTGTTTTTTAATAGTACAACACAGTCTACCAACCACTACTGGATCAGTATTGTCCAAAAAAGGCAGATAGAAACATACCTGCTGAAAGGTTTCTGGCCACATATGTAGCTCAGGGATGTGTTCTCAGTCCCAGGATTGTGAGACACAAATCTTTTGCTATTTCTCCGTATTTTAGCAGGTGAGCTTGAAGTAAAAACTTTTTGTCAATTTCATAAAGTGTTTAGAGTCAGCAGCTTGCTCAGAGAGCTTCAGATAGATCCAAAATTACTTTCTGCTTGTCTCTATTCATTTACAATGCTAAATAAAATATGTGCTATCTTGGAAACTCTCTTTGTAGCTAGGTTCTTGTGGGTTTTTTGGGGGCTATAGGGCCATGTTCTAGAGGCATTTCTCCTGACGTTTCGCCTGCATCTATGGCAAGCATCCTCCAAGGTAGTGATGTCTGCTGGAATTAGGACAATGGGTTTATATATCTGTAGAATGGCTGGGGTGGGGCAAATAACTCTTTTCTGCTGGAGCTAGGTGTGAATGTTTCAACTGACCACCTTCATTAGCATTTGAAGGCCTGGCTGAGCCTGGGAAAATCTTTTGTTGAGAGGTGTTAAGATGTGCCTGGTTGTTTCCTCTCTGATGTTTTGCTGTTGTAATTTTAGAGTTTTTTTAATACTGGTAGCCAGATTTTGTTCATTTTCATGGTCTCTTCCTTTCTGTTGAAATTGTCCACATGCTTGTGGATTTCAATGGCTTCTCACTAAGAAAATCCAACAAATGCTACCAAGAAAATCCAACAAATGCTACGTTCAGCAAAGGACAAGAGGGATCCTCTCACCTCTGCAGGAGTCTACCGTATACAATGCAGCTGTGGACAAGTCTACATAGGGACCACCAAACGCAGCACCCAAACTCAAGGAACATGAAAGGCACTGCAGATTACTTCAGTCAGAGAAGTCAGCCATAGCAGAGCACCTGATGAACCAGCCTGGACACAGCATATTATTTGAGAACACAGAAATGCTGGACCACTCCAACAACCACCATGTCAGACTACACAGAGAAGCCACTGAAATCCACAAGCATGTGGACAATTTCAACAGAAAGGAAGAGACCATGAAAATGAACAAAATCTGGCTACCAGTATTAAAAAACTCTAAAATTACAACAGCAAAACAGCAGAGAGGAAACAGCCAGGCACATCTTAACACCTCTCAACAGAACATTTTCCCAGGCTCAGCCAGGCCTTCAAATGCTAATGAAGGTGGTCAGTTGAAACATTCACACCTAGCTCCAGCAGAGAAGAGCTCTTTGCCCCACCCCAGCCATTCCACAGATATATAAACCCATTGTCCTAATTCCAACAGACCTCACTACCTCTGAGGATGCTTGCTATAGATGCAGGTGAAACGTCAGGAGAAATGCCTCTAGAACATGGCCCTATAGCCCGAAAAAACCCACAAGAACCTAGTGATTCCAGCCATGAAAGCCTTCGACAATACATCTCTTTGTAGCTCTTGTGTTCATGGTGGCTGTGGTAGATAACTCACACATAAAGGCATATGGAAGATAATCATTGAGGTGCATGGATATAATGTTGCTATGTATTACTTTGTCCTATTTATTACTTTGATCTAATTATTTTCCATCTCGGTGTCATTTATGTTTGTCTGCTATTTTCTAGTTCATTTCTTCCTTTCTTCTTCCTCCGGACCTCTTTCACCACAGTTCTGCCCTGAAAAGGCTTTTTCACTTTTAAAACACAGTCATAGGATAATCAAGTCCTACTATATAAAATTGCATAGCTCAGTGTAGCCCTTTATATAAAATGTTGAAATCATGAATATTTTCAATAGTTGAATCTATGGATACTGAACCCAAGATACAGAAGCAAGTCTACAGGTGGGCTACACTTACTGAAATCAAGATAATGTTGTGTCATTCTCTCGATTAATTCCCATTAATTTTACTTACTTACTTACTTACTTACTTAGACGATCCCTCATTGCTTGAGTAAAATTGTCCCCCAAGGTTGGTGTACTGACTGTGAGTACATAGGTGACTGTGGAGCCCTATTCTTGATCTGCATGTTATCCCGCAGGGAGGGCATTGGTTTCCAGGTGGAAGGCAGTCCTTATCGGAGTTGGATTGATGCACCTTGCTCTTGGCATGTTTCTCTCTTTCACCCTCCATTCGTGCCCCTTCAAATTCTACAGCACTGCTGGTTACAGCTGACCTCTAGCTGGAGCACCTCATTTCCCCCCCTGTATTCTTTCTCTTTCTTCAGCCTGATGTCAGACCTAACAAGCCCAACATCATCCAGTCTTTATAGAAAACAACAAATCCATAAGTACAAAATATATGTGGTTGTGTAAACTCAAACAAATCATGTTACAAACTAACCCCCAATGGAAACACATCCAATGCACCTCAATGATTATAATGTTTGTCTGGATATTTCCATCCACCCAAATGTAAATAATTTCACTGTGGTATTCTTTGTGTGTCAAATGTACAAAATGAGCAGTGAGGGACCACAGAAACAAAAAATTAAATAAAATGTCCTTGTATAAATATCTGCTTAAGACCAAACTCAGTTACTCCTGGTTATCTCATCTAAGGAGGTTGACTGAAGCCACAATATTAATATATGAATTAATAACAATTCACATTGTACAATGTAGAATTGACAGAATTAGCTGACAGATGTAAGGGGAACTTTTTTTGTCATTTTCTTCCTCTTCAGGGTGTGCAGAAGCAAAAACACCCATAAGTTGAAATGGGGTTTTCTCTTGTAAAACTAGCATACTACTTTCATTGCATATATGTACTGTTTCCACCATACTTAGGAAATATATGCCATGGCATTAACAACCCAATTGGCATTGTTACAAGCAAATGGTTGGGGACGCATAAAAGACAAAAGTTTTTCATGGCTCACTAATGGGTAGTGTAAAGCATATTTGTCACAGACAGTAGGTCCCTAGGTTTTAATATGAAGACAGATTATTATGCTTTGCTTTAAATGGAAATAGTGAAGTTATTTACAAAAGGCGGAAACCTTTAATAGTTTAACATACTGAGAAGATTTACCATGGAAAAGGCTTAGACATAGATACATTTGTTTTCTCTTACCATTGCAAGCCTTAAATGTTATCTATATTTAAAGAGGGAAAAGCTTCCAATTCTGCAAAAAAATACTTAATCTTATTGTTAAAACCCTAGTGTAGTCCATCCAATATGCAAATATAAATCATGTATGTATACTAACTTTTTTAAAATGACTCCAGTTCCAAGTTTAATTGAAGAGATTCTAAAAAGATTACTTGTACTGCAATATAATTTGAAATTTAGTCAAGTTGTTATATTATAGCTGTATGGTTTTGAAATGTAGTGGCATATGCAATAGATTTGACCAAACTTTGAAGTCCAAGATGAACTCGGTCTCTTTAAGTCAGTTTGAAGGACTCCCCTCCCCCCTCAAATGCTAAAAGAACCAAACCCGAATCACGCTGACATGTATCAGACCTCAAGTTTTGAAAAGACAGAGAATCTGATGCTAAAATTTGCAACTTTCTTTATATAACTTTCAAGAAAGAGACAGTTCAATATTCATATCCAGATGTGAACAACTATTGAGGTTAGAGAGTTGTATTCTGGCCTCAACACCTCTGATTCCTTGACCATTGTATTCCTGCAGCATTACACTTTTTTGCGGTTTAAGCCTCCTAAATACTATTAGACACATGGGAGCATAATTGTACATTTTGGGACCTATGTTGGACATTTTAGCTCTTTGGGGATCATTACCTTCCAGAGTATTGCCTGTTAGGGAAAAAAAGAAAAGGTTTTTTAAAATGTAGGTTCTCTCAAACATGACTAAAACTATATGTATGAATCATAATTAGGGGGGAAAGCTAGAAAAATCTGTAGTTCATTTAAATTTCATTAAAAGGGATATATTTAAGTCATAGGTCATGATATCTTGGTTTGGTTTTTTTTCCTTAGTTGAATAAATGTGTATATATTAGGGCTGTCCAACCACAGAAAAATTTGTTTCTAAACTCGATTCGTTTTTAGGTTTTTTTTGCGTTTCGTTATTTAAAAGAATTCCGAATTTTTTCTTTTAAAAAGTTCGATATTTACGAAATTTCGGAAATTATGAAACAATTTTGAAACAATAACGAATCGATTCGTTAATGGCGGACGTGATTGTGCAATACGCTAAAAATCCCTCCAAATGGGACAGGGGGAACTTCTGAAGCTTCCCTCTCCCTTGTTGTTGACTGTTGGTGTGATTTTTTTTTATCACTGATAAAACAAACGACTATAAAACTTGCACCAGACATACGGAAATAATAACGAAATAATAACGAAACAATTTCGAAACAATTACAAAACAATTTCGAAACAATTACGAAACGAATTGGAAAAATTCGTTTTGTTTTTTAGTTGCTCCTGAATGGTTCAATATCGCTTCGTTATAAAAAAAATAACGAATTAATAACGAATTACGAAATTAACGAACGAAACCGCCCAGCCCTAGTATATATCCATAACTGTTTTCAATCTTCTTCTGTTTGGAAGACTGCTTGAGAACCTTTCCATTTCATGTGGTGCTGAAGGCCCTTCCTGCTATTTATAGAAGCTTGTGGTCTTTATACAATAATTTAGGACAGCAAGATTCAAACTGGCAGATGAACATTGTTGAGGTACTAATTTGAAAAAAAATTCTGGCAATAATCAACATCTCTACATTAGAAATGACATTCTGCTCAAAATTCTCACCAAAGATGAAAACATAAACCAATCTCTACATGCTTCTTCCAAAAATGCTGATCATATTTGTAATATACTATATAAAACCTTGTGGGATTATTTTTTGTCATGCTACATAGAACATTTAATATGTATCTTTCATGTCACTGATACGTTCATCTTATGGCCAACTGTCTGTAATATGAATACACAACAACTTCTTTGCAAAAAGAGAACAAAACTGTATATTTGGTTTCTTGCAGTGATATAATATAGGTTGAGTTCTTATCCATGGTAGAATATGTGGCACATTGAGATCTTACTGGAGACATAAATGTTCTGTATTTTGGATTTTAGAACACATTATAAGTACCTGTGTATAAAATGCTATGGTCCATCATGGAAGGAGGCAGTAAGCCCTAGCTATAAGGCACACATTTCTCTACTGCCACCAGGTAGAGGAAAAGAGTGGGTGGAGGGAGATGGCATGCCTAAATTAACAGCCCAACTTAGCAGTAGCAATAGTTGCAATGGTTAACGGTGCTTCTGATGTTCCTCCACTGCCATCCCAGGAAAAATGAGGCCCAGAGTAGGATGCAGCTGTGGTGGTTCTTGGTGAGCATCTCCAGACATGGCCTGCAGGAACATCCCATGCCAACCACACTCTACTCTTCCTCCTGCTTCCTTTACCTGACCTCAAATCCCAGTCAATTCTTATCCAACCCAAGTTGTCAAATGAGAATGCAATAATTGCAGACAACTCTGGGGGTGTTGCAGCATCTGCAGTACTCTTGCCTTTTCATTTAGCTGGAGAGAGTGATGAGGATCTGTGAAATGGAAAAAATCACAGATTCTGACTTCTTTCTCCAGTTGTTTCTCTCTCAAGTCTGTCTCTCTTCAGTCTAGCATATTTACTACAGGTACATATGTGGTGTAACTCCTAAAGTTTGTCTCATTTCAGATTTCTGAATTCCAGATAAGTGATAGTCAGCTTACACTGCAAATATGCTGGAATGTATCAAACCATTCTTTTGTTCACTCTTTCTATAAGATGAACGATACATACAGTTTAAAGTATCATAGCATCTGTTAAAGTAACAGCATTCTCGGTGTGATTATATAGTGAATGGTTAAAGGCTGATGTGATATCCAGTTTCATATCCAGTCTTGTTAGCCAGCTTGGGGAATATGGTGATAAGAAAATCACTGATCATGTAAATGCCAGTGGGTGCCTTTTTGAGCTACTCTGTCTCATGCTGTGAGCACCTGTCATCCCATTTACTGCAATCTCCTTGCCTCTGGCCATTCCTTATCACACCTCAGTACCTTCACCTCTGTCTGAAACCTAACTGCCAAATTAAATTACTAACTTTCCTTCTGATATTCCATGTCAAGCTTTTCATGAGTTACCTACATTAATGTCCCTGTCTTCTTCTACCTCCTTGTTGTTGCTTTAAAGGCACCCAGTGGTATTATCCCACTCAAATTTTAAGTTCAGTTATGTACTATGTAAAATCACTTTTCTTGAAAACCAGTGTTCTGTCCTTCATTGTGGCCTCTTGTGCCTGGAATCCTGTTTCAGAAAATAAATGTCTTCTCATCTTTCTCTCTCTCATCCTTTCCATCTTTTCTCACAGTATTTCTTTTACAGTTTTCCTTCTATTTCTTTTCTTTCTTTCTGTAATCCTTCCCACAGGCATACTTATCTCCTGTTGTCATCATTGCCCCCTGATATTTGTATGCCATTCTTTTTATTCTTTCTTTTAGAGATGCTTTGCACATTGCAAGGGAACTATAGCACAAAAGTTCTATATTCCTGTAAACTCTCAAAGGAGAAAAGTAGTTCCCATTATTTCCACTAAATGGACAGAATTTAGAAGGGGGTAAAGAACCAGTATGGCATAGTGGTCTGAGCACTGATTACAACTCTGGATATCAAGGTTCATTTTCCAACTCGGTCATGGAAACTCACTAGAATGAAGATAATAAGATTTTATAAGTGTTAATTTTATCATAATGAAGTTTTGAGAAAGTTAAAAATGAAAGATTGAGACAGGAGGGGGAAAATGGGAGGAATTGGAAAAGAAAATTGAAACTATTTGCTAGTCAAAACAAAGCACAATAGGCACCATGGATAGGTAATTGAGGGAGATGAAAGTAGGTAAAAGGTTCAGAGGAGGACTTTATGATCTGAAGGGAGAAAAGTAAACTGGGAGCTCAGCAGAAAGAGGGAGAGAGGAGGGAATGCAAGCAGTCACAATCTGCTGATAAGAGAGAACAAAGGACAGTACTCTGTGCATACTCAAAAAGTTCTGACTATAAGATCAAACCTCACATCTCAGCTGTGTGGCAGATTAAAGCTATTTACTTAATCTTGTCTCTAGTGTTTGATTGGAATAGAGATACTAGGGGGGTTGGGGGCACCCAGCCTCAACAAAGTGGCCTTGGACACTTCATACATGTTTAGCACCAGAAAACCTTATGGTTGGGTCCACATTAATCAGAAACATCTTGTAGGAACACAAGAATAAAGTGGATTTTTCAGGAATCCTTTCTATGATCTCTAAAATTTGCTCTGGCTTCTGGGAAACCTTCAGAATAGCATGTTCCATTGCAGTAAAGGAGATGTGGAGAAAGTCACCCCCTCTGGAAGGTGTCAAAAGGGATTTAAAAGAAATCAAGTATAATCTCATGTTCAGTGTGTGACTGTCATCCAGCTTCTATGCAATGGTGAAAATAGAACTAACAACAACTCATCAGATGGCTGTCAGCAGGACAGCCACGAGGTGTGGGGGATCTGGCACTCCATGCCTTGCATCACTTACATCGCCTATATCACCCACATTGCTTCATGGGGGGAAGTGTGAGCATGCATGGCTTCCCCCATTGATTATGGCAACATGTTGCCATGACAGGATGCTGGTTCTGCCCTCCTTCACCCACAGAGCCAGCACCACATCACCTGATGGGAGCTGGCTGGCTCTATGGGTGACCGGGGCAAGATCAGTGTGTGTCACTGTGTGAGTAGATTCTAGCCCCATATGATGAGGTAGTAATAAGTGCCTCATAAAATGTCATCACTTATTTGTACTAAGTAAGACATATAATACAGATGTGTTGCTTTAGCAGTTACAATTTACCATCAATTGTGAGCTTGTGTGAACATGGAGTACAGGTACTATAAACAGAACACATGAAACTGAAATCCCTCATTGTTCTTGATTATGAAATCTGTAAATATGTAGGGATCGAGACAAAAACATATATAATATATATATACCTCTCCAAGAATTTTAATAATCTCTCAGTTCTTGTGGGTTTTTTCGGGCTATATGGCCATGTTCTAGAGGCATTTCTCCTGACGTTTCGCCTGCATCTATGGCAAGCATCCTCAGAGGTGAGGTCTGCTGGAGCTGGGAAAAAAGGGGTTTATATATCTGTGGAATGACCAGGGTGAGACAAAGGGCTTTTGTAAGTTGGGCTAGGTGTGAATCTTTCAACTGACCACCTTGATTAGCATACAATGGGCTGACTGTGCCTGGAGCAAACTCTTCTTGAAAGGTGATAAGATGCCCCTGCCTGTTTTTCTCTCTGCTGTTTTTGCTGTTGCAATTTTTGAATTTTTTAATACTGGTAGCCAGATTTTGTTCATTTTCATGGTTTCTTCCTTTCTGTTGAAATTGTCCACATGTTTGTGGATTTCAATGGCTTCTCTGTGTAGTCTGACATGGTGGTTGTGAGAGTGGTCCAGCATTTTTGTGTTCTCAAATAAAATGCTGTGTCCAGGTTGGTTCATCAGGTGCTCTGCTATGGCTGATTTCTCTGGTTGGAGTAGTCTGCAGTGCCTTTCATGTTCCTGGATTCTTGTTTGGGTGCTGCGTTTGGTGGTCCCTATGTAGACTTGTCCACAGCTGCATGGTATACGGTAGACTCCTGCAGAGGTGAGAGGATCCCTCTTGTCCTTTGTTGAACATAGCATTTGTTGGATTTTCTTGGTGGGTTTGTAGATTGTTTGTATGTTGTGTTTCCTCATCAGCTTCCCTATGCGGTCAGTGGTTCCCTTGATGTATGGCAGGAACACTTTTCCTCTGGGTGGATCTTCATCTTGACTCTCGTGGCTTGTTCTTGGTCTTGCAGCTCTTCTGATGTCTGAGGTGGAATATCCATTGGCCTGGAGAGCCCAGTTGAGGTGGTTCAGTTCATCTTGGAGGAGGTGGGGTTCACAGATTCTTTTTGCACGGTCTGCCAAGGCTTTAATGGTGTTTCTTTTTTGACTTGAGTGATGGTTGGAGTTTTTATGTAGATATCTGTCTGTGTGTGTGGGTTTTCTGTAAACAGTGTGACCCAATTGTTGATCTGGTTTACGGATGGCTAGGACATCTAGAAAAGGCAGTCTTCTTTCCTTTTCTTTTTCCATAGTGAACTGGATGTTTGGGTGGATGCCGTTAAGATGGTCCAGGAACCTGTTGAGTTCTTCTTCTCCATGGCTCCAAATGGTGAAAGTGTCATCCACATATCTGAACCATATCGTGGGCTTTTTGGTTGCTGTCTCCAAGGCTTGTTTTTCAAAGTGTTCCATGTAGAAGTTAGCTATGACTGGGCTGAGAGGGCTCCCCATAGCTACTCCCTCCTTCACCCACTTCAATTTTAATAATAAATTGATACCAAGACTTTTTAAATGTGTAGTATAATCAAAATGGTATGATACTTTTCTGCTGAAAATAATTTTCATCTAAAGTCTCTTGCATTCAGCTGGGAAAAGAGCAGACAGCCTTGTCACTCTGTCTCACTTCTGGAAAGTACCACTGCCCAGAACAAAGTTAAGGTCAAATCCTTTTATGCTCTTGTTAAATTGATCAGAGTGTCCAAGTGAAGACTTTTAAATAGAGGAAATAATTGAATTTTACTCTCTGTAGAACCATTTGGCTCAAAGGCTATTTTGCGTATTGAAGATTTACAAAAATAGCAGCTAGTGACAAGGAATATGACAATGTCTGAAGTATAACCTTCTAGCCAGACTAGCTGTCACTGTGTTCTTTTGTTCCCTTTCTTGCTGACATTTCAATGCATGCTGAACACCACCTACATCCAGTACCTTTTTAAAAGTCACAAAAGGGGCACATTCTGCCCTTCTATATAATATAAAGCTCACAATGGTTTCATTGATGCTTATATGGACTCAACTATAAGACTCTATGAGAGTTTATAAACTATTTTATCTTTGACAAAGACTTCATTTTGCAGAGAAAAATTGACACATTTAATGGAGGGTGGGGAAGATAATACAGTTCAAATATTCAAGTATTCCACAACAACCCTGCAACGATTTGTTTAAATACTTCTTCCTGTTAAATAGATGTCAATGAAGTCACCTTAAAATAATACAAAATAATTTGAATAATGTAAACAACTTAAAATAATATCTACATATCATAAGATTAAAAACCAAATTGTTATCTCAGTAAGAGTAGGATTCTCAAATAGATAGATATCAAAATAAAAGAATTACATAGTGTATGAAAGTTGAGAAAGGTTTTACTCATGGTTACAAGTAGTATGCTATTTCTAGTGTTGTGACACAAATAAACAATCTCTTGATGTAAGATTCTTACATTCAACTCATTTCATGATCAATGCTAGTGTATGTATGTGTCATACAACCAAATGAACTTCAGCTTGGAAAGCTGAGACTGTCAAAGGTGATTTCACAACTTTCTTCTAAAAACATAGGGATTGATTTTTGAGTCCCTTCAGGGAGATAAGGCGGGTTATAATAAAGTTTGGAGCCCTCGGTGGTGCAGTGGGTTAAACTGCTGAGCTGCTAAACTTGTTGACTGAAAGGTCACAGTTTCGAATCCAGGGAGTGGCGTCAGCTTCCTCTGTTAGACCCAGAGTCTGCCAACCTAGCAGTTCGAAAACATGCAAATTTGAGTAGATCAATAGGTACTGCTCCGGTGGGAAGACAATGGCACTCCATGCAGTCATGCCGGCCACATGACCTTGGAGGTGTCTACGAACAACGTCGGCTCTTCGGCTTAGAAATGGAGATGAGCACCAAACCCCAGAGGTGGACATGACTGGACTCAATGTCAAGGAAAACCCTTTCCCTATATATAAAGCTATTATTATTATTATTATTATTATTATTATTATTATTATTATTATTTTCTTCCCTTTCAATGAGAGATGAAAAAAATTGCATTAACCAGGGGTTTAATGTGTGCATGTATCCAAAGGTGGCTTGGATGGCTTTTAATTGAAACCAGACAGTGCTAACAGATACTAAACTGCCAATGAAGGTCAGAGCAGATACTACAATTCTACTGGCAATGCTATACACATCTAAAACATGGGCAACAAAAAGTTTGAGGAGGAAACCTGGCAGTGACTCAGAGAGCAATGGAAAGAAGGATGTGTGGTGTGACAATAAAAGATAAAGTCAGCAAGAGAGAGCTGTGTCAAAGAACCGGGGTACACGATGTGATAAATGAGATCTATGAGGCAAAAAGAAGATGGGCAAGGCATATAACATGAATGAAAGATAACCGATGGACATGGCAACTAATGAACTAGATACCAAGAGACCACAAGCGGCCCTTAGGCAGACATTGTACTTAATGAGATGAACCAATGGTTAAACTATTCAGCCAGAAATTGTAAAGAAAAGCACAGGATCATATATTTTGGCAAATGGTAGATTTGCATGAAGCCCAAAGGAGTGGATTGACAACAGTCAAATTGAATAGAATAGATCATAGGCAACTGCAAGTGACAGGCTCTTTTCTTATTATTTTGAAAAATACACAATGGTTCATCTTAGCCACTGGGGAGAAACAAAAGGTTGAGAAAAATGTGTTGATGTGTATATACTAGGAATAGGATATGCCTAAATATACCCAAAACGAAAAGCACAGGCACATGATTCAGATTTTTTTTATATATCATGTCAGAAACAAATTGAGAACATAGTTATAATGTATAAAAATCACAAAGTTTAAAAGCACAAACAAAGGTTTCAGATGTGAAATGGAAAAGTACAACACACACAAGATTGAGATTTTCATATCCTAAGATGTAATAGAAAACATAGCTGAATTTATAGTTTTACAGTTGGCTAGAAAGAATATCCCATCCCCAGCTGCTGCCACCGGTGACAGTTTTTCATATATAGATGAAAACCTTTTTCCAAACTGCAGAGAAAGCCCACCCTGAGTTTGTTGGTGTTTGGTTCCTCGGCAGAAATCAATAAGTTGATGGGTACATGGTGCCTGTGCCATATCAGATCCTGGTCTAATGATGAATGGCACAGCACTTTAAGTCTATTGCAGATGAGAGAGTGCTCCCTCATTTTCAACCAGTTTCTGTGGAGATGACACCTTTACAACCCCTTATCACTTTCATGATTCCTTTGGCAATGTCAGACACTTATTTCTTAGGCAGAAATCTGCTCTAAAGAGGGTTTGCAGTACTATGAGCATGTCTTCACAACCAAACTGTCAGCCAAATATCCCAGCAAGATGAACAACTGATTCAAGTTCATGCTCCAAATGACAGGATGCAAGAGGGTGGGATAGTTTTAAGGAAATGACAAGTACCTTTTTTGACTTCCAAACTAACCAAAATCATGTTGTCAGAGACCTGTCACAAAAGGTAAAGGGAGCAGCTCACCCTTAAGTTTTGAGATTTTTTTGTTCAAAGCTACTAACATTTGGCATCATTCCTTCCTGTCATCTTAGTCTGTTTCCTCTGTATGTCTACAATAGAAAGATACAATTCTGATCTACATTAATGGGTGGTTGGAAGGATTCCTTAGAACATGTTAGTGGAAAACGCACTGTAAAGGCACCACACAAATACTAAGTATTATGGTTTTGGTGTGAAAGTGATATATTGTGTCAGTGTATAAAACAAGCAGTAAATGCAGCACAAGGCCAAACAAAATAGCATTGTTCTTATTCAAAGGGATTGT
Organism: Anolis sagrei; assembly: GCF_037176765.1. NCBI lineage: Eukaryota > Metazoa > Chordata > Lepidosauria > Squamata > Anolidae > Anolis > Anolis sagrei. The sequence goes on from NC_090021.1 coordinate 116,166,083, forward strand.
TATTCACTTTAAAAGGAACAACTGCATTTGACAAAGTATTTACCTTTTCCCCAACTAGTTTTGTGCAATTTAAGGTTCTGCTGTATTTGGATAATGTTGCACCATCTTACCCTGTAGATAAACTATTTCATTTTAAGCCAGTTCACTCCCTGAGAATTATACCTCACCTTCACTCTCCTACCATAAATACATTTTTTTTAAATCTAGAAATATTTGTAGATCACCGTTATTTTTCCAGTATTGCTCAATATAGGAGCTAGACAGGAAAATTTGTTTTTGTCTACTTGCTAGGGGTTTATGCATGACTTGCTAGGGGGCAAACATTTCTTTTTTATTATTATTTATGTGTTCCAAAAGGAAGAAAAGGAAAATAATGCAAAGAATGGCTTTAAATAAAAAAAATTGTGGGGATTGTTTGCATCAAAAAATATTTGAACTAACTATCTTGATTCCTCAAAAAAAAAAAAGAGAAGAAGCTTTATACAGATAACACAAAGCTAATATTCACCTCACTTTGAAAAAGATTGCCAACTGTAAATCATTATACCTGGGGACTGACAATGCTGTGTCAATGTCACAGGTGTGCTAACTTCTTTCTCTTTTTCCCCACACTTGAAACAATGTGAAAGAAGGCACAGTTGCAGTCTGCCTTGATAGGAGGGAGAAAAAGTCTGGGGTACAATAAACCAGAGTATCAATTGGTGGGTGTGTTAGGGAAGGCAACATTAATTATATAGAAGCTGTATTAATTCTAGAAGTCTGATTCACGTAGCTCTCCATCAGAGCAGGCTCAAGGATACTCAAGAAGAAACAGAACTAGTTTCATGAAAAAATAACACAATGTGTATTGATTACAGCACTAGAAAGTGAATACAGCTTCTCAACGATAAAAGCAAAAATATAGCTTCCAACATCTTTCAGTGTCACTGCAGGAACCTTATGGGGTACTTTTACATTACACAGCCTTATGAACTTAATTCATCTAGGCCAGGTTTGGGACTCTGGCTGACTTGCCTCTATGGGATCCAGCAGCGAGCTGGACCAGCAGGTCATTGATCAACAGATATTGATTCTCTAGCCAGTGTGAAATTTCTGTTAGTCTCTAAGTTGCTGAATAGGATGAAGGAGTATATATCAGATTGAACTTTGACATTTGAGGAGCTGAACTGCGGCATCAAAATACATTAATACATGTGCCAGTCAAAACAATAGAGCGATGCAGGAAGCAGACTTTAAGAAGAGTCATTGATCAGCTCCCAGAGCACCAAAAAAGAGACTTGTAGATAAGGATATACCTTCATAGCTTATCTGTGCACACACCGAGTTTTGGCAGTGGGGAGTGGAGTGACTCAAATGGGTATCCCTCAGTGTTATAAGTGTGTGCTTCAAAAGGACTGACACATGTAACACTCTTCTTTTGTCTCAGTGGAAAGCCAGACTTGCCTTCAACCAGCCAGCTAGGGAACATTATATAGGAGGTTCCTCCATAGCCATTTTCCAAATTACTAGTAATATTCATACAGATCTTCTGTTCTATGCAATGTTGAGCGCATCTTTTAATTTTTTTAATTAATTGTAGACACAAGTAGAGTAACACAAATCTTGATAATAAAACCCCACTTACATTTTCACTCAATATAATGTATCTTATTTACTTAACCTTACCAATCCCAATTGCAACCTTATCAACCGCTTGTGTCCAGCAGTTTTTCTCCCGACCCTCCCTTCACCTTTGACCCCCACCCATTGGGAACAGTTGTATCTTCAATTTGAGTATTGTTTCAATTGATCTGTCGTAAAAAGTGTGATTAAGTTCTTTGCATTTTCTTTTTCCAATTACTCTAGCTATCAGAGTTCCCCATTTCAAGTCCCAATTTTTCTTACAATACCCTGTTGTATATGTCATCCTCCTTTCAAAAATATAATTCTGCTAAATATTCAAATCATTTTTAATTCCCATTTTTCTTCTCTTCCCAGCCCAAGGCTACTGTTGCTTGGGCCACTTCCATCATATGTTTTATGATATCTGCCCATTTGTTAGTGCTACTCTTGCCCTCAATTTTCTCAAAAAAAAAAAATACCATTCTGTTCAGCTGTACTTTTTGCCCTAATAGTTCTTCCATTTCTTTTTTATTTTATTATAATGTTTGTGTCTTCTCACAGTTCCACCACATACACATAAAAGAGCCAATTTTACCACATTTTTGCCAACATATTTTTGATGATGATTTAGTTATATGGGCCAATTTAAAAGGTGTTCTGTACCATTTGGTCAATATTTTCCATTGTGTTTCTCTGGTCCTAATATATTTAAATTTTGAATTGAATTAATCCAGTGTTCAGTGACTAACTCATTGCAGTTTAAATCCTTTTTCCATATCTCAACTGTTTGTTTCAGTTTATTTTTTCCCCAGCTATTTTCTTATAAATGAAACCCCTCGAGCCTTTTTCCTTCTTTAATTTCCATTTTAATATCTGATCAAAATCTGTTTCTGGACTTTCCTTTCTTCTCGATTCTATCATCCTTTGTTTCAGACCATTCCATCATAGCCAATTGCTTTGTCCACACTTATATTTTATCATATCTCAATCTTTAATTGTCCCATCTGTGTTTAAGAGATGCAATGCTGAGTGCATCTGCACTGTAAAGCTAACATAGAGTTCTAGAGTTCAGTGCTATGGATTTCTGGGATTCGTAATTTGGTAAGTCACCAGAACTCTAGCTGGGAAGGTAAAAGACCTTACAAAACCACAGCTCTCATTATTCCATGGCATTGAGGCCTGGGAATTATACCGCATCAATGTATTGTCGAAGGCTTTCATGGCTGGAATCACTGGGTTGTTGTAGGTTTTTCGGGCTGTATGGCCATGTTCTAGAAACATGGCCATGTTCTACAAACATAGCCATATAGCCCAAAAAACCTACAACAACCTATACTGCATTAATTCTACAGTGTAAATTTCCCTAATGCTGCACCATGACTTAATTTGTGTAATATTATTGTGTGAGGTGTAATAATCACCATGCTATTAGGTTGTATCACTGTCCAGGTAAAAAATAAAGATAAAAATAGATTAACATAATAACGGTGTGTGATTTTTTTTAACAAATTAATTGTTATAGTACACCCTCTTATAACCAGACAACGAGGTTAAACAGTATAGTGTAATTCAATAAAGAATTTCTGACACTCAGCCAAAGTCTTACCATACATTGGTCAATGAAATTCAGATTTCTGGTTTGATACCATAAAGTATAGAGAAAGGGAAAGTTGTTTAACCATACACAATCCCCGAAGATCTTTTAAAGATTTATGCTCATATGAAAAATATGTTTTACTGATTTGTATTTAAACCAACATGAAAAAAGAAGTTTTTCCAATATTCTGCTCATCTTTGATGAAAATTGCCAACAACTAAGGAACAGTTAAAAGAACATCTTGGTTAAACTAGCCCAAAAGCCAAAGTTCGCTACTTTGAACAAGCTGTGGTTTGTTATAATAAATCACAAGAATTATCTCAATTCTTGGAGGTAACGGCAAGCAAAAACTCACAAAAGAACACTAGCTATTTAATTACCTATTCTTAAGACAGATCAGTCTTCCAAATAAAATTTCCCATTTTTTTCCAAAATACCGCCTGAGTTGTGCTAACAGATAAAATAAGAGGGTTATCTAAGGCCCACATTTTCCCATATGAGTCCACCTTGTCTTTGAGATTGGAGGATGCTCTTCTCTCATCCTTACCACTAATGTAGTTCACCTGGAAGAATACTGGAGAGGTCTCTGTGGTGACTATTTTCAAACTATGGCATTCCCTTATGGAAAAGCTAGACAAAGCAATGATATATATATAATGATATATATAATGATATATATAATGATAGTTGGCGGAGACCATGAAGTTCATGGAGTGTTGTTCCAAAATAACAAGTTATTTTGGAATTGATCTTTAAAGGGAAAGTACTCTGTATACTCTGCATTGTTGTCTATATTTCTTGATGTTTAATGAATAGGTTGTTAGATAGCTTTTAATTCCGTTGATGATTTAATTACATGAGAATTCTTTTCAAATTGCTGAAAGATTTTATCTTTTATAATTTGTATTCCATTCCTTCATACCCGTGTGGAAACAGTGCCTGTGAAAAACATTGACATTAATGGATTTTGAGAAGAATATTGAAGGTTTTAAACATTTTCCCATTGTTATCAAGAAATTGACCCTTACACTGTGTTGTATGGCTGTGTCTGATTCATTTTGAACAGAGAATTGGTATCAGAAATCCTTTAAGGCCTGTAAGTTATTAAACTTCTGTTTCTGTTGCCTTCAACCCCAATCTATGTGTTGATCTGGTTTAAAAAGTAGCAGGTGCTACGAGCAACAAATCCACACCACTCCTTAGGTGGTTCACTTAATTTCGGTATCACCATGGCTGCATCTACACAGTAGAATTTATATACTTTGACCCCACTTCTGGAATTTGTCATTTGGTGAGGAACAAGTACTAATTGACAGAGAAGGCTAAAGATCATATAAAACTACAACTCCCAGGATCACATAGCATTAAGCCATGGCAATTCAAATTATGATTTGTTTTCTTGACTAATTTATACTTACATTTCCCACATGTCATCTACTTTAGGGAATACATAACAATGAAGAAAATCTCCTAGTCATCAATCACCAGGCAGCAGTCAATGTGAACAACAGGGGTCTAATCTCCTATCAACTGAAAAGCAGCTGACTGACATTCCCACCAACCCTTGTCCTGCAAAAAACTTTCAGCACATGGGGAAATTTTTACAGAGCCCCTGTTTCTGACTGCTGCAGTAGAAATCACTTATGGGGTGGAATGAAAATGACAGGTAGCTACTTCACATTGATGGAAATGCACCATTGATATTCACAGTGGGAATGGGGTGGGGGTGTGACTAGGAGACACTACTTAATTATGTAACTGAAGTGGTTACATAGGTAGTAGGTGATAAAGATTTTTGGATATTATTCCTACAACATCAATAGGATTTTTGGCAAGACTAATATGTCTGGAGCATCACCCTTCTATCAGTTATGTCGATGGTACAATGGGCACTTGGTATTAACTGGAGCTTGTTTCCAGAACCTCACATAGATACCAAATATCCACGAATGCTCGAATTTTATTATATACAATCACAGGTAATTTGATGTCCCTTGTATAAAATGCCAAAATTATGGCTTGCCTTTTGCTTTTTTTAAAAAAAGAAAAATCATAGCTGAATCTATGGATCTGTATACATAGGGGCAGCTATACTGTTGTACTCGTTCATCTTCTAATCCTTCTGAGGAAAGATTTGTGTATATTAGTTTCTAAACATATAAGGCTGCATTCCTATGCATATGTACTGACTAGATTTCTGTTTAGTGAGATTTGTTTGGAGAAAAGTGTACATAGGTCTATTGTATGAGCCATATTTGATGTTGCATAACTGTCTGTGCAGGACTCAATGAATCTATTTGTGTTACCAGTGGCTTTTACTGCAGAATGCTCACTTGATCATTTTCCTTCTTCTGTACAGTGCCTAGCATATTGTTCTCAATATATAATGCTAAGTGCTGAAAGAAGAAAAGGATTAAGTATACAAATTCTGCACCATGTTTTAAACAGTTGCTTTGCACAGCCATTGACTAACTTAAGACTTCATGTGTTACCCCATGTTAGAAAAACTGGCACATGATGTTGAAAAAAAGGGAGTAGGAAGAAGATGAACAGCTGGTGGGAGAAATTATGCTAATCTACATGAATGTTCCACTTTAATTTTAAACACACCATTGAAAATCAAATTGAATACATATGGCTTTCGTATTTTTTTTCCTGCTGAGAAACTATTTTCACCGTCTCTCTGTGTTCTTAAAATATTTATTTGGTGTATTTCTCTTTATAAGCCCCTTGTACAATATGTTAATTCTGAGAACTTTTTTCCCCACTGGAAACTGTGAAATATTTATACAATTTCACACTGTATATCACGAAAGTAATTAACATTGCAAAATCCATTATTGCACACTTAGAGTTAATAAATGCTGTGTAATCAGAATATCAATAATCCTCAGCATTAAAAGCAAAATGAAAAATCTATAGCATTTTACTGGGTGTCATTTGCTTTTGTTTGTATTCCAGGAAAGTGAAATTGAACATGTTGGCTTGACAGCATAAAAGGGTTGAAAATGAATTCACTAGTGGAAGGAGTAAAGACTTCAGGCTTACTGGCTCACAAGAATATTGATGCACAGAATTCTGTTAAAATGTTCCATGTTTGTGTGTTGTTGTTTTTTAAAAAAAATGGCTTCCAGCTTATTTAAGGGGTACAACAGCAGGAACTTCATCCTAGCTTCCTCAACCATGATGACAGCTGAATATTATTCTGTCCTTGCAAATTCTGTTGACATCGAAAAAACCTCAGAGGCTGTTTATGTCTTTCAATAGATGATACCACCAACTGCAACTGATGTAGAATACTCAATGCATTTAGGAATTGTGCCTGTGAGGAAGGCAGAAAACTCAAGCACCATTTAGATTATTTTAAATTTGACATTTAGAGGAAGAAATGCATTCAAAATCAACAGTGAAATGTATTTAAAATAGCTACAGACATGAAGTCTGCATATTGTTACAAAACATCTGAAAACCAGAGGTACACACATAAAATGAGAAGTGGCAAATGGGGACCCATAGAAAGAACCCAGTGCATTTCATGATCTCCATAGCTCTTAATGGGAATGAAGAAGTTTTGTGATAAAACTATTCCTAATTTCCAAATGATAATTCGAGAATGCTGCCACAAATGTTGGAGGCAGAACATGGATGAATAATTGGAAAGATGGCAGTTTTACTCATTCATTTTGCTTTTTCTTCCAGAACTGGAAGCTTATAGAATTAAAGGTTTTAAAAAGAAAATACAGTTTGAATATCCTTTATTCAAAATGCTTGGGACGAAAAGTGTTTTGCATTTCAGATTTTTATAGAATCTGGAATACCTGAATTTGCTTATATGTACTAGACCTGTGCAAAATGACTGAAATTTATATGATATTTTTGAAGAAAAAAAGCACATAAAAAGTTAGTGCACATTAAACCATCTGCAAGAAAAGGTTTCACACTCTCAGTCACCCATTTGGAGAATTCTTGGGTTTGTAGTGTTTCAGATTTCAGAGTTCTAGATAAGAAGTTTTCATCCTGTACCTTCATGTCTGAGTGGTTTAAATGGATTGAGAGGGGAAAATCTCAAAAATACAGTACAACAGGAGCCACACTTTTTATGTAGTTGCACAGATGCAATGACGGAAGACAAACATAACCTGCCAGCTCTGTGAAATTCAACCATTCTCTTTTCCCCACTGAACTTATTTTGGCATGATGCATAGATAGGATTCCAACCAGAGGTTTCAGACATCTTTAGTTAAGCCATGTTAAACCAAGAACAGAGAGTCAAACGGCTTTTCTCTGTCATCCAAAAAAAAGTCTAAAATAATGTGTAAATGTATGGTATGAAGTAAGAGATAAATGCCTTGGAGATCTTTTGAATTATTTTGATTAATTACTCTCTTAAGGAAATAATCAGCATCTCTGCTTTTACTACTGGTTATTATGATATGATCACCTGGAAAGTGGGGAGGCATTTTACTTCTCTCCAGTAATTGAGGCCAGAATAAAAGGAGCTTAGCGCTATGTGCCAAATCATGACATGGCAGGATTGGGAATTCAAACAACCACTCCACCCTCCTCTATGAACCAATAGCATTGGGTTGCCCTCAAAGTCAAGTGTTTCCCCCAAGAGAGGCTAATGTTTGACACCTGGTCTCAACTAGACTCAATCAGGTTGCACCTCTTTCTTTTTCTCATCACCAGCTACAACTCATTTAATAGGTTGTAAGTTAAAGAAAGTGGTCTTTTTAAATCAAATTTTCTGTGTCTCATCACATTATTCATGGCTGGTCAACAATGATGTTTCCAGGGCATCCAGAAATATTTGGGGTTCGGGAATTTGTTCCTAGCTTATGCAATGGATGATTTTTATCAGGGGAAGGATGATTTCTATCTGAGCAAGGACATTTTTTGAATGCCACAGATGACAAAGATGATGAAGAGAAGGAGGGTGAAACAACAATTATGATAATTTTAAGTCTCTGGAATTTCTAAACACAGTACTAAAATAAATTTAAAAACACAGGCCTATCACACCATTCTGAAAACAGAACATTGTATATTGAAAAGGGGAAGTAACTAAAAGTAGAAAAACTAAATGCTACCAAATGAGATTTCCCCATATATTCAATTTAGCATCCTTTCCAGCTCAAGAGTTTACAAAGGGAAAAAGGAAATGTTACAATCAGTATTTCCAATCTTTACTTTTTATTTTAAAACCATTCTGCAATTCTCTCAAGAGCCTTGGTAATGCTGAGAGTTTTTTTTAACATTCATTCTGTACTTGACAGCCCTAAAAGCTGTTTCATTGATGAACATCAGTCAAAAACACAAAAATCTTTCCTATGTAGGTAAGAATTTGGAATAAAATCTACTAGCAAATCCCTAAAAAGTGTTCTAGGTTGTGGGACTACACAGTTAAATACAACATGTTTAGTGTTTACTATGTCTACACCATAATAAGTCCATTGCATTAATGAAAAGGGTAAACAGATGCTAACACTTGTAAGAAATTAGTAGGCTTTAAAATTGTGCAGGGTTTGTGTGCTCATGCCCTTGCACATGACTTCCTTTCTTTGTTATAGAACCCCCCACAAACAAACCCAAAAGTTGATAAAGAATAAGCTACTGCAATACTAATTGAACCATGATATACATATGTGATTAGTAGGCTTGTTTGATCAAGGGGAAAAAATGGTTCAAAACTCATTTTGGATGTAAGGGGCACTGACGAGTCGGTTCGGAATTGATTTCCAATTTTTCTGAAAAAGTCTGAATTTTCTGAAATTTTTGAAATGCTTCGTTAATGGCGGGTACAATTTCACAATACGCAAAAAAACTGCAAACCAGAGCAGGGCAAATTTTGGGGATTCCCTCTCCCTCATTTTTAGACCACAAACTTGCCACTGTGGTAGAAAACATCATCCTCTGTCAGCATAATAAATTTAAACATGTTCAGATTATCCATGGGTTTTAGACAATTTTTTAAGTAATTTAAGTAATAAGGTTGGAGAATATGGGGTTTGTAGTATAACTCAGTACAAAATAAGAGCAAAATGGGAATGAGGGGTCTTGAAAGTTTAATTGACTGCTTCTGCAAGGGAAATAATTGAAGAAAAGGGGATTTCAGGTATACCTAACTACAAACTCAAAGCAAACTGAAAGGGAAATAGGCACTGGCAGGCAAGAAAACACTTGTTCCTGTAATATTGTCTGCTGCCCTGCCCTTCTCTCCCCCCCCCCCCCCAACAGTCAGCTGCAACTCACAAGGAGAATGGCTGCAAGGCTTGCAGGCAACAGGCCTGCTACCAGCCATTCTCCCTTGCTCTGTTGTGCCCTTCCCAAACACCCTTCCCAAACAAGCTCCCTTCGCGTTCACTTCCCCAGCCCGCAGTGTGCCTGAAGCACATGCAGCCCTTTTTATAGTGCAATGGCTGCCGTGTCGAAACTCCGCCCCTCTTCACATGTTCTCCCCTCATTGGCTGGCAAGCATCCCAGCATGCAAGCTGCTGCTTGTCTCCAAACGCTGAGTCATTTCCGACTCACTTCCTGAGTCAGAATACAAATGGAGACACTGGCTTCAGAAGGGCAAGAATACTTCCGGTTTCAGAAAAAAAAATCAAAATCACTTCAAAAAGGTATTTAATCCCAATTAATTCCAAATTCTGAGAGTTCCAACTGGACCTAACCATGCCTAGTGAGTAGAGATATCAAAAATTTGAGAAACAATGATCACATGATCATAAAGTTGATGTCAAAATGCTTTCAAATTCCACAGTAGTATAAAAAAAATCTACATATTGCTACTGGAGCATGGCCCAAAGAAGATATAAAGGCATGATCCTGGCTCAGGAGATGTTGTGAATATACCACAATACTATTCATTTGCCAGATTTGTAAAATCCAAGCAAACTACATACATTTGGTCATAAAATACCCCCACCACCACAAAAGTACATAATAAAGTTTGATTCAGCAGATCATCTCAAAGTTGAAAAAGTCTAAATCTGGAGTAGGAATCCAAACCAACTGCATCACAACAGCAACAAGAACTGTGATTTTATTATTAAGCAAAGTAGCTGTTGATGGCATACCTTCACATTCAGCTAAAATTAATGTTATTTTGACACACAAGAACCTAGGAAACAAATATGTGTCCCCAGGGTTTTCAGTCAGTAGAAAAGCCAGCATTCAACTAGCTTGCCATATGGCAAGCCTGAATATACAGATTCTGAAGCATTACAAAATGCAGCTATTTCCTCGGGAAAAAAAGAGATGCATATATGGTCCCCAAATCCCAACATCAATTATCCTGTTTGTTCATTGCCATTAGCAAGCATTGCATATTGTGTAATTTCCATTTTAATCTATGTGCTGTAGGTTAGTTACTACAGTGTGGATGAAAAATTGATATGAGATACTTGCTAATGCAGATATTACTGTTAATATTATCATTGTCTTACATTCTGAGTAGTTTCAAATTGCCTTGCAATATGTAATAGACAGGAAACTTCATCTAAATTTAGATATGTAATTTCCTATATTCAAATTTTCAATCAGCTGATCATACATTTCCTAGCAATTTTGCATTGCAAAAGACCTTACAGAAGTCGTCAGTATTAAATCTAAATGAATATACATTGTATTGAAATGCATGCATGTCTTTTGATTTAGTAGACCAGTGCCATACATTTTTGGCCAAACTTCTCAAAGTGTATCAAACAGTTTGCAGAACTCTTTGTTTGAGATGAAAGGTGCACGTAATTTGAATACAAATGTTCAGAATATATTTCACTTCAACTAAATCAGATAATGTCATTCAATATCTTTTTTATAATAGAATGAGAAGAGTAGGGAAATTATTCTGTTTTTAGTAGTTCAGCAATCTGGACTTTAAACTTTTAGAAATTGATTATGTTGTTAACCAACCATCAAATAATGACACAACACAGAGGGCCCTTCTACACATGGCTAAAAACCCAGAAGTAACTGGGTTAAGGGGTTGTGTGATCGGGTTAACGGCTGAAATAGGGTTAAAAGCTGAAAAGCACATGTTAAAAAGGTGCACCTAAAGCCTGAAAAATGTACACTTTCACATAACAGAATTTCCCTGCAGTCATGTAAAACATGTGTTTTCCTTCCCTCCCCCCTGTGTAGACTGCTCCAGTCCACAGGCACTATTTAAAAAGCCCGAAACACCTGATCAGCTGATCTAGCAAGGAAAATATGGAACCACAGACATAAAAATGGCTCAACAGAAGCACAAGTGGAGAGAAATTAGTACTCTCTGAAACTCTTTCTTTTAAACTTCATAATATTAAACAGAGATTGAATTAACGATTGGGTGATGAGAGAGATAAGAAATCTACTTGTGTTTACATTAAGATATTTGCATGTGTGGATATGAGGTACGGGGCATAACGGGGTGATTTTTTTAAAAAAAAATCTTCTGCCATATGTCCCCTGTCCACCCTCCATCTTGATCAACTTCAAAGGAAGGTGTGAGGATGGTGAGGGACCATTTCCTTGGACTGAGAGATCTGTGTGTGGACCTACTGTCAAGTCCATGGATTTTTGCCCCAGATTTAAAACACACATTTTGACACTGTCTGGAAGTGCCCACAGAGAAACTGGGTTGGAAAAGGTCAATTTATTAAACCTACAACCTATTTAAATTTTAGTGAATCTTGAAAGGAGCAAGGAGGGTGAACTTTGTAGACATCAGCTGTGGAAGATGTCACTCCAACTTCCCTGTCAGCCTTCTCCTGGGCAAACTACCTTAACCTTGAGAACATTCCCATAGCTGTAGTTTCTCCCATTGGGCCATCAACTGGAATAGAGAGCCAAGGAACCATATCCCTGAACTGCAAGACTTAAACTGAGGACAAAAGTGCAGGTTAACCCAAATTGTAGGTTCCTTCTCCACCCTCCTAATAACAAGACCAAAAGAGGCAAATCCACTCCCTTCTCCCTCACATATTGAGTGTTAAGGTTCACTGATTCTATCCCCCCCCCCCCCATTATCTCCCATGGTCAAGGGCAAATGTTTATTATTTGATCTCTTTCCTCCATTAATCTAGTGGCTAATAGAAGACTTTTTGCAAATCCCTCAGAAACATCACATTACCTTTCTCTGCTCTGTAGATCTCAGGCTGCAGTAAAACCATAGTGGGGTTAGAAGAAAGTGGCCCGACTCTCTATTCAAAACCCTTTGAATCTCCCCATTGACCCTTCCATTTAATGTTTTTCCTCAGCCTTCCCGGCTAATCCCTTCTGTTGAATGACAGAGCTGCATGTGCCAATGGGCATTCCTATGATGCTAAACTGGCTCTTGCCCTAAAGATAGTACTATTCTGTCACCTGAACCCTGCTGACTGCCAAATCATCTTCTATATTTGAAATGGTGAGGAGGACAGTGTCTTTTCTATCATCTCAAGAAGCAGAAGAGTTGGGGTGACTGAAAATCAAGGGCCACCACTTATCGCCTCTCTAATTGTAAACTTATCAAAGCAGGACGTCCTTTATAGGCTGTGCAAAGATGTGAAAATATCTTTTTCCATTTTGTTGAGTGTTTTTCTTTTCAGTCCTCCACGCATTTTCCCCATTTTAGTTTTTTATCATGTTATGGCACTTCATGTTTTCTCCCAGCATTAACATCTGCACATTTTGCCCATCTTCCTTTATTTGCATATTTGTTTTATAGTCAAGCCGATTTACATGATCCTCCACTATTTAAAGCAGACTTTTCACTTTCCCCTCATTATGCACTATTTAACAATTTGTGTTTTAAAGTACATTGTTTGAAACACATTTCATTCTTCAAGCCTGTCAAATGGCAGGTTGCTCAGTACAAGGTATGAATTTTCTCACATCAAGTCTCAAGAAGTGCACAAATGCTGCTTTCATAGAGACTGTCAATCCCAACAAATTTCTTCCCATCCCTAAGGCTATCAATTTAATTCGGTGCATCCTTCCTTATTTATTGCATTCATCACATACCTTTCCTCTGCCTTGAATTTCAATGTGATATACAAGCAGTGATCAAACCTCAATCTGCTTATCTTCAGCCAAATTCCATGCATTTTCAGACTATATCCAGTGGCTTCTCATTTCATTGTGTCTTTTTCTTGCTTCTTACTTCACAAGCTAGTTACATTTGTTGTTTCTAGCCAGAGTAGACCTGTTTCATACATTATGGGATGGCAAATTAATCCTTCTGTAAATTTCTTTGACTAAATAGATCTTTTTTTAAAATTGGGATTAACAATTGGATTAAAGACCAAATGAAACAAGAGAGGAGGGTTCTGGTACAGTGAAATCCTCCATAAAAATAAACAAACGTATGGTCTCTTTTAATACAGTGGTATTATCTTTTTTTCTATGCAATATTTTCTCCCTTGGATTTTTTTCATTTTTTTTTCCATTTTGAAGAGAGTGCTTAAGTGAAGAGTCTTCTGCTTCTAGCAGCCTTCTAGAAAAGACTAATTAATGTCTGTAGGCAAATGTAACTTTAGCATCAACCAGTTTCGTAAAATGCAAAGGCTATTAAAATTCATTAAAGTATGCATGTGGTAAGTACAGATTGAATGAATATTCATTTGTATTCATTTTTCTGACAGAAATACAGCTTTCTTGATACTCAAAAGGCCCAATCAAGAAAAACAGAGATGCCAAAAGATCCTCCACAGCTCAGGAGGTTTTCTAGAAAATCTGTTTGCATCACAATAAGTGTATTTCATTCAGCATATTTGTGTGGGTGTATACACAATGCATATGATTGTGCACACAAAGACACAATAAGACTGTGAAATTACACCAGCAATACAGTTCCTGCTGCTTTAACAATGAGTAAGTTTAGGAGTTTAGGACCAGATAAATGTAGTATGAAGTTCTGCAAGGTGGGGCTATGCGAGCATCTACACTCGTCATTTAATGCTGTTTGAAAGCAGCTTGACAGCAGAACACACACCACAGCATTCTTTAAGGGATTTAAAATGAAATAAGCAAAGTCAAAGGCACTTCACAGAGCCCTTAATGTGCATCACTGCATTCTAGTGTAAAACACATCACACAGTGAAAGCGACTCTGCAAAATGTGAACTGCTTCATGGAAATCTGAAGCACTCTACTGATCTTCACATGTACATTCCAGATGATCGAGTTGAAAATATTGAATTCTCCATGGCTGTTAAGCTGCAGATAGTGTAGATCCTGGAACTATTTCAAGACCAGGTTCCTTCAGTTATGTAAGCACCATCTGGACCTCAATTGGTTCCTGGGCTTTCAATGAAAATAACCATACACTGAAACCATTTCCTGCTATGCTGGTTTCACACCAGCCTAATAGGCCTGGATAGCAACGCAAAAATTTGTTTCTAAAATCGATTTGTAATTGGGGTGTTTTTTTGTTTCGATATTTAAAATAATTACAAAATTTTCCCTTAAAAAAGTTTGGAATTTACGAAATTTTGTAAATATTTACGAATCGATTCGTTAAGATGGCGGAGCCCCGCACATGCGCAAATCACTTCTGAAACTTCGTTATTGGCGCGGGGGTCGATTCGTTAAGGTTATAACGAATCAATTCGTTAATATGGCGGACGCGATTTGCGCATGCGCAAAACGACTTCCGAAACTTCGTTATTAAATACGACTCGATTCGCTATTAAAATAATAACGAATCGATTCGTTAAAATGGCGGACGCGATTGCGCAATGCTAAATGCCCTATAAACAAAATCATTTCATAAAATAAATCAAATAAAATAATCAAATAGAACAAGATATTAAGATATTAAATAAAAAAGTAATAAGATAAAGTATCCAAAACTGAGTCAATTTAATAATATAATGAAATAAACAATAATATAATAATAAAATTTAAATAAATAAAATATAAATAATAAATAATAATAATAATAAATAATAACAATAAATAATATAAAATTATATAATATATACAATACAATATAATATAATATAATATAATAATATATTATTATATATTATTATATATATTATATAAATGAAATAAATAATAATATAAATATTTAAATAAAATAATATATAAAATTAAATTATAAATTATTAATATATAAAAATAATGTTAGTATAAAAACTTAGAAAGTAAATATAAGAAATAAATAAAGAAAAAGTAACAAAAAGTAACAGAAATTGCACTTTGAAAAAACTCTGAAAATTATCTGGGAAGTATTGCATACATACTAATTTCTGTAGCAGTATTGCAAGTTAAGTAAGAAGGACCAACTTCACATTTGGGGGTGGTGTATCTTAATGTGCATCCTTAGCCCTGTTGTGGCAAGATGCCTCATATCTTTTCCTCTGCTGACGCTCACACCGCAATGCCTGCAAACTGCCAAAGTGGCCCTCTCATTATGGACGTCGTAATGATCCCATAGGAGCGATCTCGGCCTACCCCTACTAGGCACTTCAGATGTACTCATGCTCGTGTTTGGACTGTCGGTGTTTGTGGAAGGGAGTATAATCGTTGGTTGTTTCTGTAGCTCGCCCTCCATCAGCATGCAGTCCTCTTGATCACTAATTCCTGTGGTGGAAGCACATTCCATCTTGTCTTCCTCCCATTCCTCTGACACGTCCTCCTCCTCGCCCTCCTCTTCATAACAAGTAGTATCAGAGGTACTTGGAACGACATCAGGATCTGAACGTAGAGTCTTTCGAACTGATGAAGAAGAAGGTTCTGCCATCTCACAGCTGGTTGAAGCATCTGTGGGTGTTTCAATAACCATCTCGTTGGATGAAAGTTCCCTTCTTGTCAATGTGTTCATCTTCAGTCCCCTGCCTTTCTTCGGTATTCGCGATAGCACTTGGCCCTTGCGACTAGAAAAGCCGGGAAGGAAGCGTTTCATCACACTGGTTGGAACTACACAAATAATGAGCAAAAGGAGCACACTGGTTGGAACTACACAAATGAGCAAGCACTGTATTATAGCACTTTGTGTTGGCAAAAGGAGCGCACTGGTTGGAACTACACAAATGATGAGCGAGCACTGTATGTAGCACTTTGTGTTGGCAAAAGGAGCGCACTGGTTGGAACTACACAAATGATGAGCGAGCACTGTATTATAGCACTTTGTGTTGGCAAAAGGAGCGCACTGGTTGGAACTACACAAATGATGAGCGAGCACTGTATGTAGCACTTTGTGTTGGCAAAAGGAGCGCACTGGTTGGAACTACACAAATGATGAGCGAGCAGTGTATGTAGCACTTTGTGTTGGCAAAAGGAGCGCACTGGTTAGAACTACACAAATGATGAGCAAGCACTGTATTATAGCACTTTCTGTTGGCAAAAGGAGTGCACTGGTTGGAACTACACAAATGACAAACGCACACACAGCCACCGAAGACTCTTTTATTTTTTTAGAATATTTTTGTATTTTTTTTAAGAATAAAAGGCAGGTATTTTTAGAAAATATTCAGAAATGGAAAATTAACCAAAAACTGGCCCTGATGTAGAGCTAACACAGGCAGGAGACAGGGCAATCGAGAGCACACACCAACAGAAGAGTCTTTTCTTTTTTTGGAATATTTTTTTTGTATTTTTTTTAAGAATAAAAGGCAGGTATTTTTAGAAAATATTCAGAAATGGAAAATTAACCAAAAACTGGCCCTGATGTAGAGCTAACACAGGCAGGAGACAGGGCAATCGAAAGCACACACCAACAGAAGAGTCTTTTCTTTTTTTGGAATATATTTTGTATTTTTTTTAAGAATAAAAGGCAGGTATTTTTAGAAAATATTCAGAAATGGAAAATTAACCAAAAACTGGCCCTGATGTAGAGCTAACACAGGCAGGAGACAGGGCAATCGAAAGCACACACCAACAGAAGAGTCTTTTCTTTTTTTGGAATATTTTTTGTATTTTTTTAAGAATAAAAGGCAGGTATTTTTAGAAAATATTCAGAAATGGAAAATTAACCAAAAACTGGCCCTGATGTAGAGCTAACACAGCCAAAAGACAGGGCAATCGAGAGCACACACCAACAGAAGAGTCTTTTCTTTTTTTGGAATATTTTTTGTATTTTTTTAAGAATAAAAGGCAGGTATTTTTAAAAAATATTCAAAAATGGAAAATTAACCAAAAACTGGCCCTGATGTAGAGCTAACACAGCCAAAAGACAGGGCAATCGAGAGTACACACCAACAGAAGAGTCTTTTCTTTTTTTGGAATATTTTTTTGTATTTTTTTTAAGAATAAAAGGCAGGTATTTTTAGAAAATATTCAGAAATGGAAAATTAACCAAAAACTGGCCCTGATGTAAAGCTAACACAGCCAAAAGACAGGGCAATCGAGAGCACACACCAACAGAAGAGTCTTTTCTTTTTTTGGAATATTTTTTGTATTTTTTTTAAGAATAAAAGGCAGGTATTTTTAGAAAATATTCAGAAATGGAAAATTAACCAAAAACTGGCCCTGATGTAGAGCTAACACAGCCAAAATACAGGGCAATCGAGAGCACACACCAACAGAAGAGTCTTTTCTTTTTTTGGAATATTTTTTGTATTTTTTTTTAGAATAAAAGGCAGGTATTTTTAGAAAATATTCAGAAATGGAAAATTAACCAAAAACTGGCCCTGATGTAGAGCTAACACAGCCAAAAGACAGGGCAATCGAGAGCACACACCAACAGAAGGTTCTTTTCTTTTTTTGGAATATTTTTTGTATTTTTTTAAGAATAAAAGGCAGGTATTTTTAAAAAATATTCAAAAATGGAAAATTAACCAAAAACTGGCCCTGATGTAGAGCTAACACAGCCAAAAGACAGGGCAATCGAGAGTACACACCAACAGAAGAGTCTTTTCTTTTTTTTGGAATATTTTTTGTATTTTTTTTTAGAATAAAAGGCAGGTATTTTTAGAAAATATTCAGAAATGGAAAATTAACCAAAAACTGGCCCTGATGTAGAGCTAACACAGGCAGGAGACAGGGCAATCGAAAGCACACACCAACAGAAGAGTCTTTTCTTTTTTTGGAATATTTTTTGTATTTTTTTAAGAATAAAAGGCAGGTATTTTTAAAAAATATTCAAAAATGGAAAATTAACCAAAAACTGGCCCTGATGTAGAGCTAACACAGCCAAAAGACAGGGCAATCGAGAGCACACACCAACAGAAGAGTCTTTTCTTTTTTTGGAATATTTTTTGTATTTTTTCTAAGAATAAAAGGCAGGTATTTTTAAAAAATATTCAAAAATGGAAAATTAACCAAAAACTGGCCCTGATGTAGAGCTAACACAGCCAAAAGACAGGGCAATCGAGAGCACACACCAAAAGAAGAGTCTTTTCTTTTTTTAGAATATTTTTTGTATTTTTTTTAAGAATAAAAGGCAGGTATTTTAAAAAAATATTCAAAAATGGAAAATTAACCAAAAACTGGCCCTGATGTAGAGCTAACACAGCCAAAAGACAGGGCAATCGAGAGCACACACCAACAGAAGAGTCTTTTCCAACCAAGCCAACCCAATGCAAGTCTTTTTCCTACCAACGAAGCCAACCCAAAGCAAGCAGCCCTCCCGGACCTCTCTCCTCCCTCGCCTCCGCGCAACAAATGAGCTCTGCGGCCACGCGGAGCCGCTTTTAAAGGCCTTGCCGGCCAATCAGACACAGCCACGGTGCACTGCTTGGGTGCTTGGGAGCGCCGGATTGGCTCCCAGGCACCAGCATCCTCCATCCCATTTCCGAAACGGGCGGAAGCTCGTTAAAAGAATGGGGGATGCCGCTTCGTTATTTTAAAACCCTTCCGGGTTTGAAAATGTGTTTTGTAATCGTTTTGTAATTATTAAAAATAACGAATAATTAACGAATTACAAAATTAACGAACGAAACCGCCCAGGCCTACAGCCTAAGTGATCAGTGTAGATGTGCCCTATGTGAAGTATTTTCCAACATTGCTACCAAAGCTACCACTTATCTGTTGCATTCCTTTGTTGACATGCCCATTTTCTGACTGGTGGAGGAAGGGGAATGTAGGGATATCCTGCTCTGTTCCTGTAGCGGATGTACAGGACTGTTGCCATAGTACCCATACCATTGGACTATATACCTTATCATCATCATCGTCATCGTCATCGTCATTGTGATGGTTCTTGTGGGTTTTTTCGGGCTATAGGGCCATGTTGTAGAGGCATTTCTCCTGATGTTTTGCCTGCATCTATGGCAAGCATCCTCAGAGGTAGTGAGGTCTGTTGGAAATAGGACAATGGGTTTATATATCTGTGGAATGGCTGGGGTGGGGCAAAGAGCTCTTCTCTGCTAGAGCTAGGTGTGAATGTTTCAACTGACCACCTTCATTAGCATTTGATGTTTTCTTATACCCCACTTTTTCTCTCCACAAGGAAACTCAAAGATGTTCATGAACTGTATCTCTGAATGCAATACCCAGTAATATTTTGGGTATTGGATGAACATTACAGGTAGTCCAGTGACACTGAAAACATATTAACATGCACAATTTCACTCATTATTTGCACCTATATTTCCAGGGAAAAGTAAGAAACAAGAATAAAGAAACAAGTTGTAACTAATAACTACTTAATTCTGTAGGTGAACTATTCTAGCCTTTTCCTAGGGGACCAAGAGTGGTCCATTATTTGGATTTTTTTTTGTTTATTGGGGAGGCATTTTTCTGGACAATGTTTGGCTCTCATGTTTTGCTTTCATGACCTGGCTAGTAAGCTGGGTGTCTCCTTGGCACATGAGAAAACTGAGGCCCCTAGTTCCACACTTATCTTTTGGGGGCATCAAGAGTGATACTTTAACTCAGTGCTGTCATCTCCTAAGGGATAAACTGGTGCTAATGAAAGATAAGATGATAAGGCAGAAAAGCGACTCTAAGGGAACCCCAAGAGATCATTGGTCACTCCAATGTTGCCTGTCATGTAGTTGCACCAGGTAGAACATTTTAAAGGTGTGTTTGTAACGTTGTGTGTGGGGTGCACCAGCCTCATCACAAAATTCGTATTTATCAAGGGATTTGTAATAATTTGGCTATCTAGGCATGTAGTGGTCCTGATAATGCAATGGTCAAAGATGAACTAAAAGGTAATGGGAAGTACATATTGGTGTAAGAATGTGAGGAAGCCGAAGTTTACCTTGTAGGAGCACTGAAACATTATGCAATGAATAGAAGCCCTGGGCTTGGATGGTTGTATTGCCACTTCTCCTTTTCAATCCTTACTAAATATTAATGTTGGGCTATTATCTCTAAGACTCTTAATGCTTTAGTCCTTAAGGACTATAAATTGGAACACATTACTTTAGAACCTGTTGCAACAATGGGCCTTGATGCCCAAATATCCAGAATATTAGACAGTGGTATGCTATAGCCATTAAAAGATACATCTACTCGATACCGAAGCATATTACATGGTGTGATGGGAATCATAATCAGGTTTATTTCACTCCATTACTTATCCTGACATTATTTTCATTATTTCCAAATTACATAAAGCTGATGATCTTTTAATTCACTTTTGGCTGGGAAAGGGGCCACCCTTGACTCTAGAATGGAGATTTCTCACTCTTTGTAAAACCCTATGATTTGGGAGGGAGCGCCCCCAGGAGAGCCTTCCTATTAAGACTATTTGGGGTGAACAACCAAAATAGTTTGGATTGTCCCTTGGGCTTGAAGTGCTGGCCCAGGGTAGTCTGTGGAGTTAGTCAGTGAAGTGACACCTGTTCCTCGACTATATCCTTCAGATGGATTTAATCTCTCATTTTCCTATTGACTGGCCACTTTATTTTGTGGTGCAGGTTCAAAAGCATACTTTGTGGACCATACATATCTCTACATGGGAAGAAAAAAATCCAATACCACAAGGAATGGATATGAGTTAAGATTGGAGTAAAATAACAATAACAGAGAAAGTTGATTTTCCCCCTTTTTAACATTCCTACTTTCTCACCAGTGGGAAATTTGAAAAATTGCAGTTTAGTGGCCTATCTGAATTTCCTCTTTTAAGCTTTCTATCTAATATGTAAACTGACAAGACTAACTGTGAGTAATCTACAACTGCTTCCACACTGATACAACAATGACAGCTTAACTAGTAGTTTCAGTGCTATCAACAGTAGTTATAAAGACACAACCATTAATGATAATATTTTAGTTCTTTCTGTTTAATATTACAATTATAAAGGTTAACAGTAAGAACTAAAATATTAATGGTAATATTAAACTGCACAGTAACTAATTGTATGCATTTTAGAAACATTTATAGAAACATGGTACACTTTTTTCAGAAGTATGTGGGGACAAGGGATGATAAATCCAGACAGCTATTAACCATGTGGCATCTTACCCTTAGGAGGTATATATAATCCATCTATAAAATATGGAAAAAGTTACCAAACACTATGACTAGGATTAAAATATGGGAAAACAGAAGAATGACACAAATCTTGGTATCAATTAAACAAACGTTATAGACTACTGGTTCTTCACATGATTGAATGTTCAAAATGGAGATGGTATAACTTTATAAACAGTAATTTCCATGCTTGTAAAATAGGGCGATGTTTGAAATTTATATTCATACAATAGAGCTAAACTGAGCATGGTATGCTTCATTCTCGTTGCATCTGCCATTCTGTCATACATAAAGGACATATCGCTAGAACCACACAGGGCTGCTAATAACAAGGGCTGTTAATAACCAGTTGTAGCATTATAATTCTAGTTTAGTTGCAATTTCAACTACTTATGGAATAATAGGATTTTCTGTATAGGGAAGGGCATTTAGAATTCTCAGCTAAAGAACTGTTCAAGTGCTTCACAATATTGCAAATCCCCGGATTTCACTGGATGTTGCCATGGTAGTTAAAGTAGAAGGATAGTGTTATAACTGGGCACATGGGCAGTGTGGAAAGCTGTGGGGTCTCATTGAAATCTCTCATTCATAAAGTTATCATATCTAGATGCTAACTTGATGACACCTAACAATTACAACAAAAGGAGATAAATTTTACAAATGGTTTTGGCAAAGCATTGCTTTTCTATGGTTTGGTAAAAGGCTTTGAAGAATTTGAAACAGGTGCTGACAATGCCTGCAAGTCTGCCTGGAGGAAATAATTTGTTTGGCTATGAAACTAGAATGATGTGTAAAGAAATATGAGGTTACAGGAAGCCTTGGCATTTTCCCCTCTTTGATTGTGTAATTGAACAATATTCAGGATTCTGTGGATGCTATCAGGTATGTATTTTTAAGGGTGTCCTGTTACAGCAAAAGAAAGAAATAAACAGGATGAAATTCCCTACCTGATCCCTTCTGTAAAATTCAAAGCAGGACAAGAAGATGTTGCGTCAAAGATGATCCCCATGCCCCGGAGGTTCTATTTTCACCTCATTATCTTGGAAGGTTTCTTCACCAGCAGTTGAGGATGTAGTTGCGAAAGCGGGAGTCATTTCAGCCTGTTCAAAGATTTAATATGTCAAGGAAATTCTGAAGGGCTTCTCACTGCTAGATTAGATTTTAGTGATTTTCCTCTTATGAAGGTGACCTCTCTAAATAATGTTACATTGCCAGGGGCATCTTCAGAAATGGACTAGTTCATTTTGGGAGATTCTGTGAAAGAGCTGGTATTCTAGTATGTGTATCTATATGACTATGTTTCTCTCTGCAGAATTATTTATTGCAGGGAGTAGTGTTCCACTTAAAAATCAAGTCTGGATATAAATCAATGCATTCACAAATTTCCCATATTTTTACTTCATTAACTAATTGTATGCCAATCATTTCATTAAAAAATGGCTTATGAATCAAATATTTAATAAGAGACCCTTGTATTGTGTAATGATTTGTGCATTGGACCACCATGCATGAGAACAGGGTTTGACTCACCCCTGGAAATGCATTGGGTAACCTTTGGCAAGTTACATTCTCTCAATATTGGTAGAAGGCAATAGCAAACTTCTTCTGAACAAATATTTCTAAAGAATTCCATGATAGGTTTCCCTTAATGTCACCATAAGTCGGAAATGACTTGAAGCATGCAACAACAAACATTTACAAAATATTTAGTGAATTAGGTTCTTGTGGGTTTTTTCGGGCTATATGGCCATGTTCTAGAGGCATTTCTCCTGATGTTTCACGTGCATCTATGGCAAGCATCCTCAGAGGATGCCGAGCAGACGAAGACTGGTAGATGGAATAAGTTATGTATCCCAAAAATTTGAGGTGATAGGGGAAAACTGGTGTCATTTTTAGAATCATGTCAAATATATCTGAAAATAGGGCTAAAGATGATGCTGTCAAGGTGATGCATGCCATATGACAGCTGTAAAAGATATAGGAGGGAATTACTGGTGATGAGAGAGAACCGTGTGTATGTAATGGTAGGTTTGCTGCCACCACCCCAAATTACAGTTTGGGAATTGTCTGGTTGTTGTACTTGAGGTAAAATGTCCCTATACACCGGTTTTTCCTTTTGGCTCCCATTCTTGTGACTGAACTGTGGATGACTGGATCTAACTTTTTATGATAAAACAAGGCTGAGGCAGATTAACGGTAAACTAGAGAACAGGTTTAATGAAATATTTGAAGCAGACAACTCATTACTGAGAGGTACAACGCGTAGTTTGTTTCTGAAGCACAGACTTATTAAGCAAATGGTTTCTTTAGAAGGAGTAACTTTTCCTTAACGTGAGCTACTTTCCTCACACTATCCTGTAACATGTAACAGTGCGAGTCTTGGACCAGCCGCCCCTGGCTGCCTTCCTAGAGTATCTAGGTTTCCACTAGTCTACTCTGAACTATAGGGAAATAAACCCACTTCTATTCTGTCCTAATACAAGTAAACAAGTCTTCACTTTGACTGCCCTAGTCAAACTACACAGAAGCCCTTGCTCTTTATTATTCCCTAACAGTCTAATTCCTAGCTCACTCAGAAACTCTCTTCTCCCTGTCGGAAATCCTAATCCTTTCTCTCCTAGATCAAATCCTTCTCTCTCTCCTGTCAGAAATGACAGCCTCTTTTTCACTCTCCTTCAACTCCTCCCCTTGGGGTCTGAACCAATCAGGAGTTAGCTGACTCCTCCCCTTGCCTCTCTGCCTATACCAACATGTCAGCCATCCTGAGCTGCCTTCCCAACATGGAGGCCAGCTCACTGACTCCCAGGCTGCGGCCTACGAGGAAAAGGTATGAGTTCACTACAATAGCAAATATGGAAAACACAAGAATGGCCATCAGACTGGAAAAAATCAACTTATATCCTCATACCAAAAAAGGGAAATGCTAAAGACTGCTCAAACTTCCGTACAGCTGCCTTTATTTCTCATGCCAGTAAGGTAATGCTCAAGATCCTGCAAGGAAGACTCCAGCAATACATGGAGAGAGAGTTGCCAGATGTATAAGGTGGGTTCAGAAAAGGCAGAGGAACGAGAGACCAATTTGCCAATATCCGCTGGATAATGGACAAAGGCAGGAAGTTTCATAAAAAAACATCTATTTCTGTTTCATTGACTATTCCAAAGCCTTTGACTGTGTGGATCATAATAAATTGTGGCAAGTTCTTGGTGGTATGGGCATACCAAATCACCTTATCTCCCTCTTGAGGAATCTGTATAAGGACCAAGTAGCAACAGTCAGAACGGACCATAGAACAACAGACTGGTTCAAGATTGGAAAAGGCATATGGCAGGGTTGTATACTCTCACCCAACCTATTCAACTTGTATGCAGAACACATCATGCGATGTGCGGGGCTTGACAAATGCAAGGCTGGGGTGAAAATTGCTGGAAGAAACATTAACAACCTTAGATATGCAGATGACT